>NC_080833.1:3834913-4434913 GCF_030435755.1 Ochotona princeps | reverse complement strand
TTCGGGGTGTGGGCGCCTTGGGCTCTGGGCTGGCCGCTGCCAGAAAAATACTCCCAACAAATGCGTTGCACACAAGTTCTGGGGGCAACAGCCTGACCCAAGTCCCCTTGGGCAAGCGGATCAGGAGCCAGGAGGGACGTCACAGGCAGGCGCCCACCACAGCACGGACTTGGGGCTAACAGAGCAGCCCAGTGCACACGGGGCCCACCTCTGGGTGCTGCGGATGGCTGTGGAAACTCGCTGCCCACACATCACCAGCAGGAGGCAGCACCTGCTGCTCTCTGACCCTTGACCTCTTTGCTCACCTGTTGGCTGAAGGTGACATTCCTCCTCCGGCTGGTTTCTGGCGCACTTCCTCCAGCTGTGTCTGGGAGAGCCAGGCTCTGGGGTCTCTTCAGGATCCCAGACGCCCGTGGCTTGGGGGCATCCAGCGAGCCCACCCTTAGCACGTCTCCATCCGAGGTCAGGGCGCTGCCCTCTCTCCGGGCCAGGAGGCTCCGGTCCTGGCAGTAGAAGCTGTCAGGGGCCTGGGGGAAGCTGACGCTGACGGGCTGCCGCGGCACGCTGCCAGGCAGGGCCAAGTATTCATCCTGGCCGGCCGTGAAGCAGTCAATGAGGACGCTGTCTATGTTGGAGGTGCCGAAGGACGAGGCGAACTCATTGATGCCCGTCAGGGAACTGTCCCTGCTGAGGAAGCTGCCGTACTTGGGCGTGAGGGGGCTCAGGGGCGAGATGGGGCTGGAGAAGCTGGCGTAGAAGCTGGTGGCCGGGTGCGAGGGAAGGGGCTCACTGGAGCCTTGCTCAGGCGGGACGGGCGGGGACGGTGGCAGAGGCAGGCTGGGACTCTTCATGGCCGCCCTCCTCTCGCCCGGCGGCCGCAGGGGCCGCTCCGGGATGCTGACCAGGGTCAGGACGGTGGAGACGCTCAGGGTGATGGCGGTGAAGATGTAGATGACGCGGAGCTGACCACCCAGGGCCCTCCCGAAGCGGGTCTTGTCCCAGTGGATCCCCCCGACCACATAGCCAAAACCTCCTCCGAGACCTGGGGAGAGAAACAGGGCAAGTGGGGCCCTGCTTCTGGCAGGCAAGGAGCAGCCCCCTAGGGTGGGAAACCGCACCCCAAGATTCCACGCATGGCGTGTGCCCCACTGAAACCCTGGTAGTAAGGAGTCTGAGGTTCCCAGGACAGGTTCTTCCCCAGCCGCCAGGCCACCTGCCATGGCCCTGCTGCCGTGCCAGGGCAGATGGGAAAGGCTCACATCTTGGGGGACAGAGGCAGGGGTGGGCAGAGCTGGGGCTCTGGTTTAGAAAGGACACAAAGGTGGGCAGACAGGGACGACAGAGCATTCTTGGTTCACGCATGAGACACACGCACATGGCTGAACTAAACCTGCAGGTGTGACCTCCCCCAGGGCTGGCAGTTCAGAGGGGAGCCCCCAGGGCTCCTGGAGGGGACAGGGACCCAGGGCTCCTGGAGGAGGATGGGGCAAAGAGCCAGGGCTCCTGGAGGGGAACAGGGACCCAGGACTCCTAGAGGGGACAGGGACCCGGGGCTCCTGGAGGAGGATGGGGCAAAGAGCCAGGGCTCCTGGAGGGGACAGGGACCCAGGACTCCTGGAGGAGGATGGAGCAAAGAGCCAGGGCTCCTGGAGGGGGACAGGGACCCAGGACTCCTGGAGGGGACAGGGACCCAGGGCTCCTGGAGGGGACAGGGACCCAGGGCTCCTGGAAGGGGGCAGGGAGCCAGGACTCCTGGAGGGGACAGGGACCCAGGGCTCCTGGAGGGGGACAGGGACCCGGGGCTCCTGGAGGGGGACAGGGACCCAGGGCTCCCAGGATTGGGCAGGGAGCCAGGGCTCCTGGAGAGGGACAAGGACCCAGGGCTCCCACAACGGGGACAGGGACCCAGTTTCTTGAGCCATCAACTGCTGCCTCCCAGGCTCTTCAGAAACAATAAGTCAGAATCAAGAGCCGAGCTGGGAATGTAGCCCTGGCCTTGGCAGGCGGGCAGGCAGGCAGGCATCCCAGCGTGTGCCTTGGCCACAACACTGACCCCACCCTGCCCCAGCACTTGGTGCCACAGCTGAAATGATGCTCACCTGCCAAGAGGGCGTGTATGTTCAGACCCCGGTCCTGGTCCACTGGGCCGCACACGTCCATCATGTAGGCGTGGCTGGGGTTGTCAGCCGAGTCGGCACTGAAGTCCATCAGCACCACCCCACACACTGTCAGGAGGATGCCCCACTTGTGGTTGGTGGCCGTGTCGGCCAGGGCTGCACCAATGTCCCTTCCATTCAGCAAGAGTGAGAGGCCCAGCAGCGCCCCTGGAAGCAGAGATGAGGCCATGGTCATGGGGGTATAGGCAGGGAGCAGCTCTGCCCCCAGCCATCCTCACTCAGGTCAGAGCCCGGAGGCCCCAGGGAGAGCCTGCCAGCGGGGCAGCCGACTGTGCGTGCCCCTGGGATTTCTAAGAGGAGTCGGGTAAACTTTCTCGCTCAACTCTCACAGCTGCCAGCTTGGGTGGTGGGGGGAACTCCTGGAGGGCTCCTGGGGCCACATGCTCAGCTTTTCCTAGTGGGAAGCTTGTGTTTTTGCTTGTTTGTTTTTCTGTTTTATTTCCATGTTGAAACAACAGACCTATCGCCAGGACAAGTATGAAAGGGCGTCTCCTTCCAAACCTGGAGGCACACCGGTCACTCCAAGCACCCAGCAGCGGCTGCAGCAGGAATCCTGGGACAGAGAGAGGCCAGGGTCAGTGGCCCAGCCTTGTGGCGGGCCCACAGCCCCCTACGTCTCGCTCCTGATCCAGGACAGGCGTGCTGCAGGCAGCCATGGACCCGCTACACCCCTGCCCGGCTGCCTGGACAGGATCGGCCACTCCAGCTTTTCCCTGTGGTCTTGCTCCTCCCAGTCCGGCCCCCAGCACCCTCAAGCTGCTTCCACTGAAGCTTCCAGATGCTTCTGGAGGTTTCTAGAGGCCACCTAGCTCTGGGACTCACCGAGGATGGGGCTGATAAACCACACCAGGCTGTAGAGCTGGTCAGGCAGGCCCATCTGCAGGAGTACGGGGGTCACGTACGCCGTCTCCATGGCGTAGCTGAACTCGATGCCAAACAGGATGCAGCCATTGAAGAGCAGCTCACGGAGGGACCTCTGGGGGTGCAGCTCCCCGAAGTCCACCAGCTCAATCGGGCAGGGGGTGTTGGGGGGCGGGGGCGGCGAGGGCCCGATGTACTTCCTCCTCTTGGGGTGGCGCTTGAAGTTGTTGGCTCTGTGGCTGAGGTGCCGGGTCACGGAGCCCACAGAGCCTGAGACCTGCGACCTCCAGGAGTCCTGAGGGGCCACGCTGGGGAAATGGGGGTCTCCCAGAGGGGTGCCACTCACCGCCGGGGCGGTCATTGTGGGGCAGGCCTGTGGGGGAAGCCGGTGGGGGTGACGATCACTATCCCAGAGAAGGCCCCCCTTTCACACTGCATCCACAGTGGGGCACCCTTCTGGCTTCAGTGACCCCTCCCTGAGGGAGAGCTGTGCCCCGAGATGGCCCAGCAGCACAGCTTGCCCGCCCACAGGCATTCCATGCTTGGGCAGCAGGACACCCCTGGAGTCCACAGGGACAGCACCCCAAACAGGCTCCGTACAGGAGCCTGGGGGCCACCCGGCTGTCTCAGTCTGGGACCCACGTCCAAGGCTCAGTTTGTCTCCACCTGAAGATTCCGGGGGATTTGGACAAGCGTGGGACAGGGACACCCCGAGCACTCGGACACAGCAAGGGACAGCCCTTTCACTTTGCCACGCTCCTGGGGGTTCAGCGCAGGGCAGCAGGTCTCTGGGAGAAGTCCCTGCTCCCCAGCAGCTGACTGCCAGTACCCCGTTTCCCTGCTTTCCGGCATCAGCAGGGAGGGTGCCCAGGGTGAGCCAAGACTGGCGGCGTGGCAGGCACTGCCTGGGAAGCAAAATGCTAAGAGCCAGTGAGGGTGAGGAGCGGGCTTTTGTCAACTTTGTTTTTGATAGTTTTCACAAAGCCCCTGGCTGAGGTGGAGTGCAAGCAAGGAAAAGACCTTTGCCCCATCCGGCTGCCTCCTCTCCTCCTGTCCCGGGTCGGCCACAGACCTGCTCCGAAGTGCCCAGCCGTTTCCCTCTGCACTCTACCCCCACTCGAGTGCTGAGGGTAGACCTGAGGGTGCTGGCGTGTGTCCACGCGTGTGTGTATGCGTGCCAGTGTCCACGTGTGTGTGTATGCATGCCAGTGTGTGCATGTGTGTGAGCCCACATGGAGTAAGGGACACCCACACCAGGTGAGTTGCAGGATTCTGAGCGGGTTCTGATAGCCTGCTCCCCCCAGCCTCACCATGTCCCCCCAAGGCCCTCCCAGGAGGTGGTCCCCAAGCCAGGACCCTCCCAGGAGGCCGTCCCCAAGCCAGGACCGCTTTCCCAGCAAGGACAGACACCCTGAAGGTGACACTCCTCAGGGCTTCCCACCAAATTGCTCCAGGCTGCTCCAGGGAGGCCCCTGGGTTCTGGCATGGACTTGGGGTAGCTGCCTTAGAAATCACTCAGAATGTGTCCCCCCAACTCCTCCACCGCCCCACCCACCAGGGACTTGTCCTGCACTCCAGAAGACGTGGATGGTGGATGTAACTGGCCCCGGACACGCCAGCAGGATGAGAACCTGGATCAGTTAGACCAGTGGCCCAGCCACCCACACCCTCACGCACCTGCTGCCTATCCATCCATCCACCATCCTTCCTGCCACTCATATATTAGTTCACACCCACAGCCCACCTCTCCAAACACCTGCCCTTCCCTATCCTCCTCAGGGGAGTACCGAGGACCGAGATGCCGAGGTCCTGGTCCTGCAGGTGGGAGAGACCCAGGAGGGGCTGCTGGGCAGGGTGGGCGTGTGTGGTGAGAGGGGAGGCCCGCAGGAAGGTGGCTGCTGATGCTGGCCGGACTGGGCGCCCGGCTAACGGGCGGAGCTTGTACCCAGGTGTTGGGACATGACCAGGTACTCCATCCACCGTCCTTTCTACAAATTGCGACCTGATGGAAACGCGATGCTGTCCTCTGCGACAAGGGCATTCAGGTCTGAGAACTGCGTGGACACCCAGCACTCATCTCACGTGAACTCACTTCTGAGGTGCCCCTGGCCCCGCCAATGTTGAGGCTCCAGAGCTCCTCAGAGCAGCTCATCTTTCTTCCAAAGACCCTGCGGGGTGAGCTGTAAGCACCCTAGGGAGTCACCCAGCCAACGCTCAGGCACAGGGCATGTGTGCTGAGGCGGGCTCCGTTCTCTGCCCAGCACCTCTCCCCTCAGCCTCCCGGCACTGGGCTTTCTCTGCACTTCACCCGACGACATGAACACGGAGGCAAGCACCTTCCCTTTCGGAAGGAAGAACCGCGAGCTTGCTGGAGGAAGGTCTTGGCTTCGGACAGCCTACGCGGGAGTTCATCTTCCCCAAGAGGAAGCTTGCTGCCCTCACCTGGGCCGACTCCCCACCCCCCTCCTGCAGCTGGGCAAACAGCCCAGGCCGCCCACCAGCCTCCAGCACCTCAACCAGAATCAACTCTAGCCTTGACAAAAAGTCCCCACCAGGGTGCACCCCAACTTTGGGGATTGCGGGAACCATTTCTATGTAGAAACAGAGTTAAGATGCTTCTGGGGCTGATGCATTACACAGTGGTCTCTGGGTTCGAGCCCCAGATCCAGCTGTGTCCCGGGCAGCACGGGACACCTGGCTGAGCCCTGAGCGTCTCGCTTTGACCTGGCCGGCCTCAGCTGTGTGCACATCTGAAGAATAAACCAATGGATGGAAGAGCTCTGTCTCTCTCTCTCTCTGCCTTTCAAAGTTAAATCCAAACCTGTTCACAAGTTTCTTGGATCTTCTAAGTGTTAGTAAGAAATTGAATGGAAGGGAAATTTAAAGTATCAAAAGGGAATTTTCAGAATCTCACACAAATTTTTATTGGAGAGGGACCATAACGGTGGTGCAGCAAGCTAATTCTCTGTCTGCTAGCGCTGGCATCCCATAGGGGCACAGGTTCAAGTCCCAGTTACTCCACTTCCGATCCAGCTCCTGCTGGTGCACATGGGAAGGAGTGGAGGCCAGCCCAAGTCTTCGGGCTCCTGCATTCACACCATTTCAGCTCAGCTCAGCTCTGTGGCAGTTTGAGGAGTGAACCAGCAGATGGAAGATTTCTCTCTGTGTCTTTCCTTCTCTCTGTAAATTTATAAATTTACCTTTCAAATAAAAATAAATAACTCTTTAATAATAAAATAACAAATATTTAAAATGTTTTTATCGGAGAGGCAGGAGAGAGAAGAACCCGCCTGCTGGTTCACTCCCCTGTGAGGGCTAGAGCCAGGTATCCCCCCTAGGTGGTGGGAAGAACCCCATACTTGAGCCATCACCCTTGCCCCCCTGCCCCCCCCCCGTACAGGGCCTGCCCTAGCGGAAGGTGGAGCCGGGAGGGAGTGGCAGGCGGTGAATCCAGGCAGCTTCTGCAAGCAACACGGGCCCTTAACCATGAGGCCAGACACCTGCGCCTGACATGGACTCCCGTCCCACTCAGGCCAGTCCATATCAGACCTTTTCACACGACGTGACTGGCGCTTGGGACCCCTTAAAGGTGTACTGGGATCCCTGAAGATTATCTATCCAGCCCCATTAAACTTACAGAAAACAGAGAGGATGTGAGGGGTGTGTGTGTGTGTGTGTGTGTGTGTGCCTCCCCAAGTGCCCACCACAGCCAGGGCCGAGCCAGCCTAAAGCCAGGAACTCAGTCCAGGTCTCTACCACGTGGCTGGGCAGAACCTGCTGCCTCGCGGGCACATTAACAAGGAGCAGGGCAGGGTCCGGAGCCCACGGGCTCACGTGGCACCAGGGCATCCCCAGCAGACCCTCTCCGTTGAGCTCAAAGCCTGTTCCGGCCCCTCCGCCTGGACGATGTTTAAAAACACACACACAGACTTGGAGGGTGCCCTGGATGAAAGTAAGCTGGGATGACACTAAGGGCTCTATATGCAAACTACCTCCCAGTCTTCCTCTCTCCGTTCCTGGAGTTCATACTCCGGGAGGGCTGTCGTTCCAGAGCCCTGTAACCAGTGCGGTCAGCGGTCTCCAGTGCCCACCCTGGGCCTGGGCCTCCGCGGTGCCATGCTGGCACTGAGTCATCTCCAAAGTTATTTCCTGTCCAGGGCAGAGGGGACACAGCCTGTCTCCCGCGGCGTCGGTTACTCATCACAGCACAGACCCCCCCCCCCAGTCCCTCCCAGGCAGCTCAGGGCGGTGGCAGCCCTGATCCTCCAGGGGTTCAGCCTCGGGCGGGAGGTGGACCGGAAGCTGATGACACCTGGCCAGGTGACCGGGGAGCAGGCCTCGGGCTCCATAAACGCATCACAAGCCAGCGCGGGGGACAAACTCCAGGGCCAGGGCAAAATCCACCTGTCCCCGGCCGCTGCCCAGCACCGGGCCTCGCGAGGCTGGGGTTGGGCGTCCACATACAGGGCCCGGGGCAGGGTCCCCCGTCCGTGCTCCGAGGAATCGGACCGGAAGAACAAAAGGTCTCCGTGCCAACCTGGAGTCCGCGGCTCGGGCCGCGACGCGGGAGCCGGCGGCGCGCGCGGCCGGGAACGGTACCTGTGCGTGCAGACGGCAGGCATCCCCTCGCCGCGCTGGGCTCCCGCCTGCCCCCGGCGCCGCTCGCTGCGGGCCCCGCCGCCCCCGGTCAGCCGCGGCCGCTGCAGCATCACCCGCGGGCGGGGCCGTGACGTCACGGCGGCCTGGCGCCCGGGCCCGCAGCGCGCCGCTCCCGCAGCACCGCCCGCCGCCGCCACGGCGCCGCACTCCTGCCCGCCGGGCCCCGCGCGCCTGCCCGCCAAGGCCCTGCCCGCCCCGGCCCCGCGTGCCTGCCCGCCCGGGCCCTGCCCGCCCCGGCCCCGCGCGCCCCTGGCCACCCGGGCCCCGCGCTCCTGCCCGGCCCGGCCCCGCGCGCCCCTGCCCGCCCGGGCCCGCGCGCCCCCGCCCGCGCTCGGGGATGCTTGGGGATTGCCACAGGAGCAGGTGCAGCGGTGGTCAGGGTGCGATGCAGACGGGGCATCAGGTTAAGCCTGTCAAAGTGACCACACGTGTGTGCGTGTGCAGCTTAAAACCAGGTGGGAGCAAGACCCCGATCTGCACGAGCCCCCAGGACGCACCGGTGAGCTTCCGAAGTGGCTGCGGCACAGCCGCAGTACCCCTTGGTCTGAGCTGAAGCAGAGCCGGCCAGGCAAGGGTACCCTTTCGCACCTGGGTAGGAGCCCGGCTCTCGGGACCGCGCCGGTCTCACTGCCCGCCTTTTCTGGGGTCAGGCCCCACTTGTCCTGCTCCCGCACCCAGGCCTCCTGCCCATTCCCCCATGGCAATGGCATCTAGGGAGCTGGGGCCAGTATCAAGCAGAAGGAGGCGGAGACGCCTGGGGAGGGGGGCGGTCAGCGAGGCTTGGATGTACCTGGACAAACAGGTGAGTGTCAGACCCAGTGTCCAGGAGACAACGGCCCCCTCTGAGGACACGGTGCCTAGATAGGGGCAGTGAGTTCCAGAGCTCCAGGCCATGTCCCCGACCACATCAACAGCCACACATTCGGAGTGTTTCCCATGTCCGCTGCCACAATCCCCCCAGGGAAGTTCCGGAGGTTCTGTATGTTAAAAATGGCATTCATTTAGCCACTGGCACTGTTGCACCCATGTCAGAACAGGTGCGGGCCAGTGTTGTGGCACAGCAGGTTCAGCCGCACCTGCCCCTCTGGCATCCCCTCTCAGACCACCAGTTCAAATCCCAGCCACTCCACTTCCAATCCAGCTCCCTGCTAATGTGTCTGAAGACACAGCAGAGGATGGCCCAAATGATTACATCTCTGCATCCACGTTGGGGACCCTGATGAAGCTCCAGGCTCCTGGCTCCTCTTGGCTCCTCCCCAGCCACTGGGGCCCTTTGGGGAGTGAACCAGCAGGAGAAAGATCCTCTCCACCTCTCTCTAATTCTGCCCTTCAAACGAAATCTTTTTTAAAAATCCTCATGTACGCAAAGTAGACTTCAAAACTCCCTGTTGCACACAAAAATAGACACGAGTATTTTTTTCTCCTTGCTTATAAATCTAAAAATGTTTTTGTTTAGAAATCCAGTTCCCCAGCTCCCCAGGGCTGGGGGTGCGTGGCGGGAGAGGGGTGTTTTTTAACTGACTTGCTGGTGAGTGCTCCCCCAGAAGGAGCTGTGGAAAGTGAGAGCCAGGTGTGGGGGGGGGGCACGGCAAAGGACCTGGGCAGGGGTGAATCGGGCCGAGTGGCACGGTGAGGCTTGCAGAATTGAATGGCTCACAGTGAAGCTGCAAGCCCGGCAGGTGTAACGGGGGCAGGCACATGGCTGTGAACGTGTGTGACAGGGCAGAGGGAGTTGGCATACTGAGGGTCCTAGGGACCCGACTGGGGAGGGGCTGAGCGGAGACTGCGTGGGGGAGGGGCTGCAGGATGGCCAGAGGGCCAGGAGTTCAGAGGCCTGAGGGGAGCTGAGCTGGCCATGGGCTGGGGACCTGAGACTGCAGGAAGAGGAGCCTGGCAGGGTTCCACCCACAAGAGCAAAGACTGCAAGGCTCTTAATGGAAGATGGACTGGGGACTGGTGGGGGCTTGGCCACCACCAAGTGGGTACACCAGGGGAAGGTTCTGGAATGGCCTAGTGGGGAGGGGTGGTAGAAGGAGGAGGCATCGGGTTGAAGCGCTGGCTGGGGACAGGAGGCAAAGCCAGCAGGACTTGGCAACAGACTGAGGTGGAGGAGGGGGAGGAATCAGGAAGTTCAGGGATGTGCAGGTGAGGGTCCTGGACCCTGGAGACGCATCGGGCTTTGGAGATAGTCCTGGGGCCCACACATCCTGGGGTGTGTGACAGATGAGGGTGGACATGGAGGAGGTGCAAGTGCCACCCCGGGGGGTCTGAGGGTTGGGACCCGCCCACCTGCAAGGGAAGTTGGGAAATGCTGTCCTGTCCCAGGAAAGAAGATGCGAAGGGGTGCTGGCTTCAGGGGAGGAGGATGGGCAGGGTTCAGGAACTCGAGGTTCACATCTGCAGCTTCCGGTGCTAAGGTCACAGCCTGGAAGTGGTGGTGTTGGGGCAGAAGGAATGGCCAAGCGCCCCTGAGCTTTTCTCACCTTGCCAACTAGACCCTCCCAGGGTTGGACACCGTAACCCGCCCAGGGTCAGAACAGGGTGAGGTGTGACCCTCTGAGGATCGGGATGAGGGAACAGAGATGCCCCTGGGTCCCTGTGCAAGGGAAGATGGGTAAGGCGCCCAGCCCCACCCCCTCCTGGCTCAGGGAGCACAGCTGGGCCTCCTCCATCCTGGGGTCTCCCTTAGTTCCTGGGTGAGGCTGGCATGGGGAGCTGAGCGCTGCAGTGGCCCCCCCCCCCCTGCGCCCCAACACGCCAGGTTCCCTGGCCTGTGTGTGGGAGGACAGCGGGTGGGGGTGGGGGCAGGATGCATGGTGACTGCGAGGCAGAAAGCTGGGGCCCTGGTCCTGTCAACCAATCTACCAGGTCCTGGAGAAGCCTAGAGGAGGTAGCTGGGGACGCCACAGGGGTGGGGGCCGTGGCGAAATGGTGGACAGCAAATGCAGCAGGCCACTTCGCAAGCTGACTTTGCGTGGCAGCGAAAGACACAGTATTCAAGTGGCTGTTAGAAAAAAAAAAAAAAAGGCTCTCCCCTTCCCCCACCCCCCAGCAGCTCTCAGGGCCCGTGCGTGGGGAGGTGGTCACCGCGGGCGGCCACCAGGTGGTGCAAGAGCTCCGTCCGCGAGGCCTCTGCCGGCCGGGCAGCATTTTTCAACCTTGTGGGTGTTGGCAAACCAAAGGCGGATTCTGCGGTTCACCCTGTGGGCACGCTTGCTGGGGAGGACGCAGGCACGTGGGAGTGCGTGCACAGCATGGTTTCTATGTCCCTTCGCCTGCTGTGGTCCTCACTGTGCCGTTACATGAGGGGGCAGTGGTAGAGGGAGGCTCTGGGCGATGTTGTTTGCTGGGTGCCCTGAGCAGAGCCCAGACAGCAGCCAGGGTTGCTGTCCCTCTCAATCCCGCTATCCTGCCCTGGGATGGCCCACTCCACGGCAGCTGGTGCCTGTAAGGCGAGCTGCGGCCTTTCTGTCCCCAGAGGTTCCTCCCACCCCACATTCTCCATCTTAGGAGCTGTAAATGAGATCGCTGCTCCCTGGCTGGCAGGGCCCAGCACTTGGGCCTTCCTCTGCTGGGAGCAGAATGGGACCCGAACCTGCGCTCCCATGGGATGCCGGGCTCTTCTGATACAGAGAGCCCGAAGAGGCGAGAGCGGTCGGTCGCAGTCTTGGCGTGCAGCCGGGCCTGTGGCGCGGGGGCGCAGGGGCTGCCACTTCGGGGTGGCCCCGGGTCCGCCGCACTCCCGCCCTGGGTCTGCATTTTCAAGCTCCAGAGCCGCCTCCTGGGCAGTGCTTTCCCGATGCAAAGGCTCGGCCCATAATTCACGCAGCGGCTGGCCCTCCTGGCTTTGCAAGCTGCAGACCCCCTCCCTGTGCCCCCAAGCCGCCCGCGCCGTGAATGGCCGCGCTGTGCTGCCCCTCCCCCGGACACTCAGCTGCCCTGAATCAGAGCTTGCTTCCGGCCACGAAGCCTCCCTCTGGAGCCCCTACACAGCCCGCCTTGTTCTCCTGAGACTCGGTCCTCCCCCATCTGGCTTGTTTGTCAACGAAGCTCAGTGGGCCGCCCTTGTCTGCTCAGGGCCACCCGGTGGGCAGCAGCCAGCAGCTTGGAGTTAAACTTGGAGTCTTCCTGCTGGGGGTCCCGCGTTCTGGGAAGGCAACTGACTGGTGATGGCCAGCATGGCCGCTGGAGGACACTGGTGAGTCCTGCCCAGCAGGTGTGACACATCCAGGTCTTAGAACTGGCCTGGAGGGTGAAGGCTGCAAGCTCCACCCAGGGACCCAGGGTTGCCTGGTGGGCATCCTGTAAGAAGCACCTGTGGAGGAGGCATACAGTGGGTGGGGAACACAAAAGGCCAGGCTGGAGTGACAGCGAGGTCGTTCCCCAAATGGCTGCAACAGCCAGAGCTGGGCTGGTGGGAGGCAGGAGCCTGGAGCTCCAGCCGGGTCTGCCACGCAGGTGCAGGGACCAGCTTCAGCTTGTCCCCCTGTGCGGGTGCAGGGCCCGCCTCAGCTTGTCTCCCACCCCCCACGTGTGGGTGCAGGGCCAGGCCTCAGCTTGTCCTCCCATGCGGGTGCAGGGCCAAACGCTCGGCAATAAGAAGTGCAGCAACAGGAACACGGATGGGGCATCTCTTAACCTGCCACACCATACTGGCCACCAAAGTGAGTTGATTTTATGGCTTGGGTCCCCTGATAGGGCCTTAGGACAACCACACACACACGCGCACACACATACACACACACACACACACACACACACACACAGGGGTCTTGGGACAGTGGAATGTGATGAAAACAACTGTTTTCAACTTGGGGCCTAGAGAATGTTTCCTTTCCCTGGGTACATTGGAAGACTACACTTCCCAGCATCCCTATAGGGAGGTGGAGCATGTGACCGAGCTCCTGCCAATGGGGGTGTGAGGGGAGGTGATAGGTCACCATCAGTTCAGAGCAGTTGGGAGCAGGTGTGGGTTCCCCACTCTGGCTCGCTCTCCAGGTGCAAAGAACTTCCGGATGGACAAGCTGTACGGGAGAGGCAGGGTAGACCCCGGAGCAGTGTTAAAGGGGGCCACTGTGTGTGTGACCCTGAGTTTTGAGGGATTATTCATGACCTTGGCCTCTCTTATCCTGGCTAACACAGTGCACCTTTGAGCCACTCTATTCTCTTAAGAGTCCCAGGACCCAACACACCCCACCCCTAGACGCGTCGTCTGGGCTGCCCTCCGGTCTGCGAGCTGGCAGTCACTGACCTGGAACTTGGAGCCGGAACCTGGAGTCGGCTCACTGATGTGGGGGTACATTTTCGAGAGGTGAAGAGACAAGGTCTCCTTGGTGACTGAGGAAGTGAGCGGAAGTCTGGCAGAGTCACACACGCTGGGGTCACCAGGGCTGCCAGAGTACTGGCTTTCAGTCACGGTCATGGCTCCTGTTGGCAGGTCACCTGGTGGGCACACAGCCGCTGTGTGTCACGAAGCAGACAGGTCTGAGCCCAGGACACCCCTGCCTTGCCTAGGTGTCAGGCCACTCGAAGCTCGGCCTGGGGGCCCATCCTGGCCACTGTCCCCAGGGGAGCCCCAGGACGGCTGGGAATTCAGCCTGCTGGGGGCTCTGACGTGGGCAGCGTTTGTGACTGTCAACATGAAGAGTGCGCCCTCGGCTGGAGAAGCAATTGCCTGCTTTTTCTCATTCCTAACTCTAGCCACCCGAGCTCTCAGGGGCCCCGGGTAAGTTTGAAGCATGAGCCAGGGCAGGTGCCAGCGGCCAGTTGCAATGCACAGGGCTCAGTTCTTTCGAGACCTGAGGAGTGAGATGGCCGGAGGTCCATGGTTACTTGCTCCTTGGGTTCCAAGGGCCCACCCAACTTAGACTTATCGTGGTCTCTGGCTCCTGCTAAGCCACGGTCAGGACCCCCTGCTGGGAGCAGCAGAGGCTGGCGCCTGGGCTAAACCCCCACCCCTTGGCACAGGCAGGAGTCCTAGGGCTGCACAGAAGTGTCATTCCTTTCCGGCATCCTGTCACAGGATTCAAAGAGCTTGAGTGGCTCAACCCCACACAACATCGAGGCAGGCTTCTTGGGCAGGACACATAACAGTCCCCAGAACGTGGGGCACACAGGGCGGTCCTGGGGAGCAGGAAAGGGGGACTGGACAGGGCAGCCCCTGCCATCTGCCAGGTACATTGCCCTGCAAGCACCTGACACATTAGAGAGGCTTGTCACCAGGGTGACGCATGACTGCATTGTCCCCTGGTCGAGGAGCCGCAGGGGAGCAACCTTGACCCACTTGGCACCTGTTCATTTCCTGTTGTTTACCTTTGTGCCCGGAAGCCGGGGCCATGCAAGGAGCAGGCTAGCATGGCTGTGACGCTCAGGCCTCCACACTGCTCTGTGACCTAGCATGGTCCCGTCCTCACCCTCCCTGCCTGTGGCCGCTGTGCAGCCCTGGTACGAGGTCCTTCTGGAATGGACAATACGGCGGGAGGGATTGGCCTTGGAGATCAAGTGTGCAGGGACAGGGAAGACCCTGAGGCTGTGCTGCGCCCGGGCCTGCCGACTTCCGGCTTGCTGGTGCCTGTCAGCCCACGAGTCCCTGGGGTGAGGTCTGGTCTGCCGGTGCCCTTGCCATTCCAAGCAGAGCCCAGGACACTTGGCATAAACAGCTCTGTAAATGTGTCGCCAGGAGGGTGGCAGGGCCAGCCCCACCCAGACATTCTGGCTCCCGTCTGAACCCTGGCGCTGCCAGTTTTCCAGCCAAAAAATGCAGAAAATGTCAGGAAAGGGTTCGTTTTCGTCGTACCTGTGGAAGAGGGTGGTGTGGGGACCGTGACCAGGGCAAGCCGGTAAGAATCTCACATCAGGTGGTACAAACAGTGCAGTTAGTAGATGTTGTGAGGCTCCGCTGGCTGCCCTGCTGGGTAGACATAGGGAGGTCACACAGGGGACAAGGCATTGCTAGGCCACGGAGGCACTGGCGGTGGGCACAGGCAGCAGAGGGCGGCTCCTGGGCACCCCGGAGCAACTGACCCTTGGGATGCGTGTTCGTAGGAGGAGCGTTTTAAGTGGTGAAACCCAGCCCCAGAATCTCGGCTCAATGACAAGCAAACATAAAATTGCTCCTCTTGGGGTCCCGTCTAGTAAGAGGGTGCCTCTGAAGTGTGAGGGGGCAAGTGTGTGGCACAGTGGGTAATCCACTGCCCACGACACCCACATCCTATACCAGAGTATTGGGGGTGAGTCTTGCCGGCGGCTTGCGTCCAGCTCCCGGGAGGCAGCAGCTGACAGTTTGGGTACTTGGTTTCCCGCCACATGTGTGGGAGACATGGGTGGTGCTCCTGGCTTGGTCTGGCCCAGCCCTGGCGTATGGGGAGTGAACCCACACATCCAGGGAGACAGGAGGTGAGTGCACACGGGCCCCCGTCTGCAAGGGCATTGCTTCCTTTGGCCAGGCACTCGGGCTGAACTGGGCCACCCTCAGCCCCGGGTAGCACGTGGGTTTTAGTGTGGACACGTCTGGTTCCCAGGACGGATTCTGTGAGGGACATGAACAGGCCTTGGGGCTCCTTGGCATTCGGTTTTTAGGTGACTGACAGGCTCCTTTGCAAGGGCTACGTCATTTCTTATCCCTGCCAGCCGTGTGGGAGGGCTCCGATTTCTCCACAATCTCACCAACTGCTGGTATTTTCCATTTAAGAACCAAGCCACTGGGGCCAGCACAGTGGTTGGTGAAACAGCCTAACCCTCCATCTGCTGACGCTGGCATCTGATCTGGGCACCAGTTCATGTCCTGGACGTTCCACTTCCCATGGTCTGGGAAAGCAACGGAGGATGGCCCAAGTCTTTGGAACTCTCTGCCCATGTGGGAGACCTCGAAGCTCCTGGTCCCCAGCTTCGGATCAGGCCATTTGGGGAGTGAACCAGGAGAAGAAAGATCTCTCTCTCTCTGTCTCTCTGTCTATAACTCTGCCTTTCCAAGTAAAATGAACAAATGTTAAAACACACACACACACACCCTCAAGCCCCTCTAGTTGTTGGGGCACAGTTGGCCGTGGTTTCCTTTACATTGTTTTACGTTGCCCCAGTGATTGGTGTCTGTGGCCAGTGTGCCCACTCACCTGGTCTGTTCTGGAGAAATGGCCACACGAGTCCTTGGGCTGTTTCCAGACTGGGCTATGGGTCTCAGTGTTGGGCTGCGACATGTCCTGGAGTGCAGGTCCTTGTCTGATGCATGTTTTGTGAGTCCAATTCTGCAAGTTTTGCTTTTGTCTTCATGACAATGTCCCTTATTAATCAATCCCAGAAAATAACAGCCTTGGCATTCATTTCCTCCTGGCGTGCACACATGGCGCCCGGGCCCTCCCGGCGTGCACACACGGCGCCCATGCCCTCCCGGCATGCACACACGGCGCCCAGGCCCTCCCGGCGTGCACACACGGCGTCCATGCCCTCATGGCGTGCACACAGCAGTCCCACACTCCTGATTTCTGTAGTGTTGTCGGAGATTTTCAACAACAGGATGCGACTCTATTTTTTCTTTTATGTAATGATTGCTTTGGTGATTTGGGGTTTTAGATTTCCGTGTGGATGAGGGTTGGAGTTTGTTCTCTAAAAGGAACCCGGAGCCTCTTCCAGGTCTCCCACATGGATGCATGAGCCCAAGCAGCTAGATAATCTTTCCCTGCTTTCCCAGGCATGAGTCAGAGGGGAAGTGGAGCGTCCGGGACATGAAGTGGTGTCCACATGGAAACCAGTGCTGCAAGTAGACAATTAGCATACTATGCCACCGTGCCAACCTTGGCGATTGATGAGGTTTACACTGGGTTCTAGTCTACCTGCTGAGAAGACGCTTCAAAGGGGGCGTCGTCGTGAATGCATGCCAACATGAACGCGGGTGGGGCTGATTTTGTGTCTGCAGATTCTTAGTAAGGGAAAGAGTAAAGAGAATCTTTTGGACAAAAGGAAGATAATTGTGATGTAAGCTTGGAGATACGGGCAGGAGCCGAGAGCGGCAGGAGGAGTGAGGCCGTGGGCGGGGCGGAACATCTCAAACTGATTGGTGGGATATGTCTATACACACAATCGACATTAAAGTATGTGACAACAGTCGCGCAAGCAGCAAGAAATGAGAGGACACAGGAGTGCTGTGTCCTTTCCCCGTCTGGGAAACAGCAGACAAGTTATGTTAGAATTAATGGGTGAGAGCTGCCGGACGGCGACCGTGCAGGACTAACAACAGAACCACCGAAGCAGGTATCCAGGACTAGGTAGCAAGGGGTACAAAATGTGAAAAAATAAAATGAATCCTAAAGAAATAGTTTTTTTTTTTTTAGATAAATGAAAGGAGAACGTTGAAGAAGAGCTGACTGGCAAACAGTAGGGGGTCGTGTGGCATTGCGTGTCAGCATAAGGAACACTAAATACACCAATTCAGAATCAAAAATTTGAAACCGAAGATCAAGACCAGGCATGCGACCTGTGGCTACATGCTGGCTGACTTGTCTGCATCCCACATCAGAGGACCTGGGTTCAAATCCCAGCTTTGCTCTTGACTCTGGGTGGGAAGTAAAGCATCCAGAACACGACCTGGCACCCATCGAGCCATCACACCAGGCGCTAGATTGTGTGTGTGTGTGTGTGTGTGTGTGTAACTTTATTTTTGGGGATATCTACATGGCTGACCAGGGTGGGAAGGGTAGGGAGTTAGGGAAAAGTGATAATTGTTTCCAAATTTTCTAGTTCTTCTTCCTGTTTTTGCGGGAAGGGAGGAGCCATACCCAGTCTCCCAGCCGCCCCAGTACCCGGGGAAGGGGAATGACCGCCCAGTATCCACTCAGGGCCCAGTGTGGCACACGTTCCGAGGGTTCTGCCTAGATGGTTTGGGCAGTTCTGAAACGCTCTCGAGCTTGCCGTTCCGAGGGTGAGGAACCTTCTCCAACTCTCGTTGCCTGACGTGGTTGACTTACAGTTTCCATTCAATCCCACTTGCCGGAGTCCAGCTCCAGCTGAGTTCGGAACTCGAGAAGGGTGTGTGGATGAGGCGTAAAGAAAATAGACGGACCACTACAATTCCACGATCATCGTGGACAATGCACAAAGGCTGTCCGCTTTATACAGAACCAGTCACACTCTGGCTCAGACTTTTGACGTCATGGTCAAGCGGGTGTTTCTAAGGATAATTCTGCCATTTGTTTCACCTTAAAGCAGGATGCTATCCATCCTGACCCTGTGGTCAGGAAGTTCTCAATAGATGGTGCATATCAACCAGTAACACATTCCTACTACAATCCTCATTCTGCAACTTCATCTTGAATCAGTTAAGGGAGGAAATGCATCACAGAAGGAAGGGCCTAAAGATCAAGGAAAGACGGAGAGAACAGATTCCCACTACACCTGGGGACAGAACACCCTTGATTAGCATGTGGTCAGTGGGGGCAGCAATAATAAAAGGCCCTTTGGCTAAAAAGGTATCAGCAACATCAACTTCCAAGCTCACATTGGTAATAAACATTAACTCCGCAGAGGCAGACAATGCCTAAATAGATCACAGAATTCCCAGCGGGATTGTCCGGTGTCCATGCAAAGGGAGGTGGAGCTGCATTCAGGTGGTCGTAGAGACATCCGCCGGGCCCTGCCATGCAGCGGGAAATTCCTTGCGGCCCTGCCTGCAGTGGAACAATGCTCTTCACACCTTCCTGTCTTCCACACCCACCACACGGACCCCAGCACCCACTTTTGTTGTCATTGTTTGGCTGGGATAGCTGTCCAATTTGTTCTGTTCTCCCTCCTCTGCTAGAGTACCAGAAGTCCTCTGCAAACCCCGGTGGGCTGCCATGTCCTCCGAGTGCATCGGGGCCTGCCGTCCACTGCTCCATCTTTTCCACTGAGGAGGACCAGTGCTCACAGGTGAACTCAAGGACCCAGGCCAGGCGACCCGAGCCCTGCCAGACCCCTGCCCCAAGGGCTCATAGGCCTGGTGGTACCCGCTGCATAGGAGGGCCCAAGGACCCATGCCCTAGATCTTTTGCTTAGTTTTTGTTTATTTTTTTTTAAATTTTATTGTTTATAATGATTATCAGGTGGGAAGCATCGAGGTGTAGGGAAAATTGGGTGAACTCATTACTTCCAAATTTGCTATTTCTTCTTGTTCCTGGGGGCAGGGGGAGACAAAGGGGGAAACCACTCATGACTTTCCCCACATCCCAGTACCCAGGGATGAGGAACCACCACCTCATATCAACCCAGAGTCTCAATGTGGACATATTCCAAGGGTTCTGGCCACGTGGTTTGGACAGTTCTGAAATGCTGCTGATTTCACTATCCGAGGATGACGTCACCCTCCCAGTGTCCATTGGCTCCATTCACCAAGACTTTTTGCTGTCATTGGTTGTTTGGGGTAGTTGTCCAGTTTGTTCTTTTCGCCTTCTGCTACAGCACCAAATGAGCTGCCATGTTCTGCTTTTACAACAGGCCCTAGATCTTTTTTTTTTTAAAGATTTATTTATTTTTATTACACAGTCAGATGTACAGAGAGGAGGAGAGACAGGAAGATCTTCCATCCAATGATTCACTCCCCAAGTGAGCACAACAGCCGGTGCTGTGCCGATCCGAAGCCGAGAACCAGGAACCTCTTCTGGGTCTCCCACGCGGGTGCAGTGTCCCAAGGCGTTGGACCGTCCTTGACTGCTTTCCCAGGCCACAAGCAGGGAGCTGGATGGGAAGTGGAGCTGCTGGGATTAGAACCAGTGCCCTTATGGGATCCCGGCGCGTTCATGGCGCCGGGCCCAAAGGCCCTAGATCTTAAACGAGCGGTCAGTCGCCATTCCCAGTGGCTCTGTCTCACGCCTTCAGTCTGTGCCAGAGACTGTACTTCCCACGTTGCCATTTGTCTGTTTCTGGCGCGTAGTGCCCTTTGAGCTGTGCAGATTTAAGCAACCGTGTGTAGTTGTCAGTCATTTTCCTTGTTTCTGGAACTCAAGTCCCAGGCACGTCTCTTCCCTTGTAGCTCCTTAAGTCATTTCCTTATAAGTCTGTGGCGCGTGTGGAATCTATTCTGGTAGACTGTATAAACACGGGCTTAATGATAAGGAGTGATATGAAATATTTATCTTATTTATTTAAAAAGCAGAGAGAGAGAGAGAGAGAGATCTTCCATCCGCTGGTTCATTCCCCAAGGGGCCACAATGGGCCACTCCAAGTTGGCTTGGTCTGAAGTCAGGGCCCAGGGACTTCTTCCGGACTCCCACACGGTGCGAATTTGTACTTTTGTCCTTTTTCGTTTCATTGTTCATCTTTTTCCCTTCTTTTCCCTTGAGTGAGATTTCTAGGAGACTGTCAGTTTTCTTTGAATTTTTAAAATATTAAGCGTTTGTCTTTTCTCCTCTATGTGTTTTCAATTTTGTGTTGGGTGTTTATTTTCATTTTTGTTGATAGGGTTATCAAATGTTACGTTGTACGTCAAAGTTTTAGATTTCTATCATACATGTTTTGGTGTGTTTTCATCATTATTTTCAAGGTGTTCTGATTTTGTTGTATGTTTCTTTTTAGGGATTTGTTTATTTTAAAGTCAGTTACAGAGGAAGGGAGAGATAGAGTGAGAGATCTTCCGTCTCTGACTTGGTTCACAGAGGCTATGTCGATCATGGTTGGGCCGCGCCAAATCCAGGAGCCGGGAGCTTCTTCCGGGTTTCCCTGCTGGAGGCAGGGGCCTCAGTGCTTGGGCCTTTTTCCACTGCTTTTTCCAGTCCATTAGCAGAGAGCTGGCTCAGAGGTGGGGCAGCTGGGACTCGAAGCAGTGAACCAGCGCCCATGTAGGATGCCCGTGCTGCAGGCGATGGCTTAATCCGTTGCTTCCTGATGGCAATCCTGGTGTCCCGGCTTCTCCAGCTGGGCTATTTCCTTCTCGACTTTATCTTTTGGTCGCATATAGAGACTCCAGGAGAAAGTGCCACGCGAACAGAGGACACAGTGATATTGGCATGTGATGGAAACAGAATCCTGCTTCTGCAAGTGTGTCTGGAGTCCATGGAGTCTGTATGCTAATCTTCAAATTCTAGGTTAATGTTTAAAACTCTGCATGTCTCTCTGTGGGGTTTATGAGCCATGCGTGTGGCCAGAGCAGCCAGGGCACTACATCACTCCGGGGAGTGACCTCGCTCACGCTCCCCTGACCCATGTTTCCATCCTCTCCTGGGAAGTGGGACTTGATATGCCTGCATCTCCCCAGCAACAAGGGGGGGACGCATTTTGACCGTCATAAACAGATGCGTGCTGCTTTTCCTCTGGCGTGCACGCCCCGCACCGCTGTGGCATGATGCTGAAATGCAAAGCTACCAGTGAACACTGGCCCGGTAAGGTCCAGGGCCTGGAGAAACCTGTGTGGTCGGGGAACCAACCTGGGCGCCCGGGCATCACCCCATGGGACAAGAAGCACCATTCCCTACACCCCTTAAGCTTGAAGCGTCTCAGTTGTCAGAGGTGCTGAGTGGTTGTTCGGCTTTTTCCAGAAAAACCCACACACAACAAAACTTGGGTTTAGTCTATGTTACATTCTGATGAGACTTCAAATAAATAAATAAAAATAAACAAGGTGGACACCGTCCTTCTCCCTTAACTCAGGCTTGTGTGGGAGATCACCAAACGCCCACCTGGAGAGCTAGCGAGAGCCACGGTCACGGCTGTCATCGTTTTGTGGTCACGATCATCAATTCTCGGGCACTTGGCTCCCCAGATGGGATGCTCCTTGGAAAACTGAGTTTTGGTTGCACTCGTACCTGATGAATTTGTGAATTCTGAGAACAACCCTTCCAGCAGCAACCCCACCAGGCCGTGGTGGACACAGCCCCAACCCAGTGCCAACTTGCTCACGACGGCCTGTCCTGGAGGTGACAGTCCTGAGACGCTGGGTGACCCTTACCCACTGACTCATGGGAGTCATGGTGAGGATGAGTAAGACTTTCCTGCATGAAGCCAAAAGGAACAGTCAGGAAGAGCGATTTTCAATTACAGGAAATGATTACCGGCCGTGAACTCTCGACCCAGGACGCTCATGCTGCTGGCTGACCCAGGGCTGGTGACTGCGTCCTTCTGGAGCAGCTGAGGGAGGGCCTGGCCTCTCCCTCCTCCACACTGGGGGACCCAGCCAGCGGCTGCAGCTCCTGTCTCCTGCATTCGACAGTGCAGTCTGTGTTCTTACCTGGGGAACGTGGCTGGTGTCTGGATACAAGGTGCAGGTGAGGCTGTTGGTGGTGCGATGCCGCAGCGCTGGTGGTCTGCTCTGCTGCCTCTGTGTGGAAATGCTGGTGTAGCCGGTCCAGCCGCAGCATCCTCATCTCTCACCTTGCACTCCCCGCCCGCCACCTGCACTGCTTTGTGTCCCTTAATGGCTGCTTGTGGACTAAGCCTGGGTTGCCTTGGACCCGGCTCACCAGCCTCACCCTGTGCCCCCAGTCCCGCCTTGGGCACGATTCCCGCAGCTGGGATTCTTTTACTGTCTCTGGCCCGCTTCTGAGCAAGGCCTACTTGTTTTAACTTAAAAAAAAATGATTGAGTTGGAAGGCAGAGTTTCAAAGAGAGGGAGGGAGGGAGACAGAGCGAGAGAGAGCAGTTCGTTCCATTCTTCCCCTCCCAGTTTCTGTTCAAGATCAAGTTCTTTGTGCACTGAGCCTGTAGAGTCCTCCTTTGCAGAGACGCCCTGCAGTGTGAACGCTCGACCTGGCTTCTCCCCTCTCTCGCTCCCCCTCTCTGGCTCCCCTCTCGTTCTAGTGTCTCCCTCCACCTTCTCTCTCCCTCCCCCCTCTGCTGCTCCTTTTGTCCAAGGTCCTCCAACCCTGCACAGCACCTCCCACCCTTTCATTCTGACCTTGCTGAGGTTGACTCTGTTTTGTTGTTTTTGTTTTTTATTGTCAACAGTAGACCTGCCTTGTGGGGGGTGCTACCTCTGTTTCTGGTTCCCCTTTGCCTTTTGCAATAACCCCACCTGGGTGGGGCTGGCTGCAAGGACAGCCTCCCGCTGCTGCTGCCTCTCAGCTGCCATCTGGGGGTGGGAGCGGGGGCGGTATGGGCTCCTAAGAGCAGGATGGGTTGTTAGGCTCCCTTCCCCCTCTGAGGTCTTACTCAGGAACCCGAAGGCATGAGCCACCTGTGACTGTGGAGACACAGGGGCTGTCCTGGGCTGCCAGGTAGTGTCATGAAATGGAGCTGCCCGCTCCACAGCTGACGGCCCGCGTTCTGTCACCATCCAGAGCTGGACAGAGAACAGCCCGCCCAACAGCCTAGTAAGGACCTTGTCCGGTGGGAATGCAAATGAGCACGGCCACCGTGGGAAGCCACCGTGGAAGTTCCCCAAGAAATTACAAACAGGAGGGAGTGCTGCCACCTTTCTCCAGGTCTTTAGCCCTTCCCAAGCCTGTGGCTTTTGGGGTCACCCAGAGACTGGCGGCCTCCCAAGCAGGTGCCTGTCTGTTGCTTCCCGGGAGGGCCCGTTTTGGAGAGGAAATCTGGTCGCACCCTGGGTGGCTGACTAGATCCCCAGAAATTCCACACAGGCAGAGGTTGTGCACCTGCCCAGCCAACCCTCTGGCTCCAGCAGTACATCCGGTGCCAGCATGCCCCGTGACTGCCTGCCGTCCTGCGTGCCCTAGGGGATTAGGGGTCCCACGTCACCTTCTGCCCCCACATCACTGGTGAATTTTCGACCAGCTGTAAGGGCCACATTGAAATCAGAAGAGAAGTGTTGCATCAGAAAAGGTTGCCCATCCCCTGTTGGTGGAGGGTGGGGAGTGCGGACGCCTCTGGCTCAGGGGCCTGGGGAGAAGCCAGGCTGGCTTCGGTGCGTGAGGTCATGACCTCGAAGGCTACAGGAGTGCCAGCCTGGGCAGCTCTTCCAGGTCCCCAGCGTTTCTTTCTTGGGGCCTATTTCCTGAGTCAGTGACATTTGTTTACCTTGAAAATAAGCGGGGACATTTTTATGGCCGGAGTCTCCATGGTGCTCAGTAGCCTTGCTCACGAAGCTCCGTGCACCCCTTCCCAGGCCGAGCTGGAGGTGGGGGCGGCGGCTGCAGACAGAGGCGACATTCAGCCAGGCAAGGGAAGGGCCGATTCATCGCTGTCCCACGGGCCTCGTGCGTTCCAGGCATCCGGAGGCGGGAGGCAAGGGCTCTGCGTCCCTGGATCTGTCAGCTGGTTTTGGGGTGAGCTGCGAGGACATTACTCCTGCACCGCTCCTCGGACATGGCCGCACCTGCCCTGCTCAGTGTCCCAGCTCCTATCTGCAGATTCAGAAACATCTGCTTCCTGCGAGCGTCCACTTTCTGGGTGATCATTTGAGTTTTTGCAATGAGTTTGTTCCAGTCGCACAACACAGATGAAACTCTCGGGAAAAAAACGAAGAAAAGCATTCCAGTGCTAGCTCTGTTTTGAAAATGGCTGTGCTTGAAAACCAGGGCCGGGGGCCAGCCTGGTGGGAATTACTGCGGGTCACCCCAACTAGGCCACCGCACCTGCTGCTATGCACAAGGATCAGGTTTGTGGTGGCTGGACTGGACCACAGCACCTGTCAGCTTGCATGAGAGATGCGGCTGGAGCAGAACCGACCAGGCAGCCGCATTCACTGGCATGTGCGTTGGCCGGTGCAGGTGACAGACCACACCTGACCCCGCACCGGCTGCTGGGCGCAAGAGCCAAGTCTGAGGCCACCCAAGGTGAGGTTTCTTGGGGAACTGCCAGACCAAGCTGCTGGACTCAGACCCAGGCCACAGGGAATCTCCTGGGGAACATGTGTGGGCTGACTGTGGAGTGTGCATCGGGACTGGGCTCCTCAGTTGCTGAGGAGCCTGTGTGGTAGACAGCATGCCCAGATGAACGCGGGGACAGGACAGCCAGCTCATCTAGACCAGCAGGGGACGCCCACTGCCTCATCAGAGGAAGGACAACAGAACAGACTGGACATTCTCCTGGCCAAGCTTTGCAGCACGTTCCTGGATCTGTGGCTGCACTAAGGTGGACTCGGTCAACTGACAGCCCTTGGACGGGTTCTCAGGTCTATCAATACCATTCTAGTGTCACCCTCAGAACGCTCCTCCCCACAGCGGGATCTCTAAGGTGTCATGGATCAAGTGACCGACCTCCTTCCTGGGTGCTGATGCGGTTTGACAGCAAGGAGCTCCCCATCCCATCCTCCCCTGCGGACACAGAAGAAGAAAGCAGCAGCATGTGTCCCACCCACCTTCCTCGTCCCTGGCCCTCCCCACCCTAACCACAGGATCATATGGGCATGTATCCCTCTCAGTTATGTAAAGACGATTCAAAAGAAAATAAAAACTATAAGCAAACAAACAAATAAATAAGTAAATAATCTTGCTGTGCCGACATGAGATTGCCAGGGGGCCATGAGTGCTCCCCGGTGCTGGCCATGTTCCCTGTTATCACTCCCCAATGACTGTTGCAACGACCAAAGCTGGGTCAGACTGAAGCCAGGAGCCAGGAACTCCATCTGGGTCTCCCATGCTGATGGCAGGTGCCCAAGCGCTTGAACCAGTGAAAACTCAGTGTGAACTTGGGGAGTCTGCGCTTGGAATTGGCTTCCAAATCCATTGAAATACTAAAAAAAAAAAAAAAAAAGTGTTGTTGTAAAAACTCTGGAACACAGAGCAGTGAGCCTCCAGGCCTTTCAGGGAGTCCCTGCCTCGCAGGCAGCCCGCCCACCTCCTCCGCAAGAGGGTGAGAGCAGGTGTCTCCAGAAAGCCAGGGTCTGCCAACACATGGCCACAGCAGAACGGCAGCAGGAGTGCCCAGGAGGGTTGAGGAGCAAAGGTTTCAGACAGGGTCCCCTCATTGCTGCAGGCCTGTGACAGGCGAGTGAGTTAGTGGGAGGGGGCAGAGAGTGGGGGCTGATATGCGGACCCGTGGCTGGAGCCTACTTCTTGGGGAGTGTGTCCGGCAACACCGCTCTTGGGCTTGGAGGTAGCAGAGAGGATGGCTTTAGCAGGCCCTGGCCTTTCCTAGTCGGAGAGCAGACACTGTTGGTTCTGCTACCACAGACACTTTCTGGGCCAGGGCAGACATGGGGCCCCGCCTTGCAGGAAGGGGGACCAGACCTTACAGTGTGGCACCTGATGTCTCGTTTACCAAGGGCGCCACCTTGTGGGATGATGGGGAGTCCAGCCAAGACACGTGAACGTGGGTACTGTCTTGGGGCCTGAGAGCTCTGGGTGGACAACTGTCCCTTGTACTCCAAAGGCCCTGGGTGTCTTGCACCTGTTCGCTGAGCCATTTCTCGGGTATGGTGGTCATGATGACCAGGAAGGGGCAATGACTTCAGACTCGGAATGGGAGAGAGGAGAGAGAGAGAGACCACCTCCTCCATGGCTGCTGTCTCCATGGCTACCACTGCCACACTCTTGCCCAAGTGCCTGGCTTGGTGACACGGTCTCCAGTCTTCTCCCCTGGAAGCTCTGGCTCCTGCCGCACCTGATGTGTTCTTTATGAAGCTGAATGCAGTTTCTAAAATTTTATTCCTTCATTTTAATGGCACAGTGACAGAGAGAGGGGGAGAGAGGTACAGCAATCTTGCATTTGCTGTTTCCCTGCCCAGATGGCTGCAGCAGCCAGAGCCAGGAGCCAGGAGCATCACTCAGGTCTCCCATGCGCGTGGCAGGGGTCCAAGGACTTGAGCCTTCTGCTGCCCCCCAGGCACCTTAGCAGGGAGCTGGATGGAAAGTGCAGTGGCTGCTGGCACCACCCACAGGATCTTACCTCGTGCCACAGCACCCGCCACTGGATGCACGGTTTCCAATGCTGTCAGCTATGACTGGATTTGTAAGTCTGCGTCGTCTCACCCATTTTCTACTGGAGATTAGGTGAATTGAAATAAGCAGAACATTTGCTTGACTCACGGTTCTGGAGGCTGGGCAGCCCAAGGTCATGGCTCCAGCATGCGGTGATGGTCTTCGTGCCCATCATCCCTCCTCCCATGGCAAAGGCAGACAGGCAGGAGAGCGAGACAGCAAGGGGCTCAACTGGCCTCTTCCAGCAAGCCACCCTCCTGATCAACCCGTTACAGCGACAGCCAACAGCTCTCACGATGACTAAGCTGTTGTTGTGACAACCAACCCCTTTTCAGATAAGCACCCCACTATGGTGATACCCAACCCACACCTGCAGTCACAACACTTAGTCACAAGGGAGAATAGTTACCTCCCCTCCCCATCCTTGGGACCCTGGTGACAGAGTTCAAGGGATGTGTTCAAACCGTGCCATGAGCCCACTACGTTGCTACTCTCTGTGGTGCTGCGAGTGAGGAAGTGGAACTCCAGGCCAGAGGAAAGCTCCGGGTTCCCACCATGGATGAACCCTGGGTGAGCCCCAAGCCTCTGCCTCCTGACATCTTAGAGAGTGGAATGAGTCACCTAGGAAGGGTCTGGTCCTAGCCGGCTAGAGCACCGGATGCTGGGGAGGGGAGGCCACACTGCGGGGGGCCAGGCATGGGTGCAGAGCGGAGGGCGGCCTCTTGTGTGTTTTCTTCCACTGGCTTATGGATGTTTCTGGAAGATGTGCCACAGCCAGGCCTTGTCTTGGGACCTGACTGCCCTCCCCTCGCCTCTGCCCTCCCCTCGCCTCTGCCCTCCCCTCGCCTCTCTCTTCCCCATTAAGCAGATTTTGTTGTCTTCAGCTCTTTCCCTGTTCGCCTAATCCATTTCCTGGTCTGCAAGTGTTGTGTAGTGTTTTTGCTACTGTGTATCACCATATTAAGGAGGGAAGATCCATGTGTTCTAGAATTCAGTTTCCTATGAATGTTCGCAGTCCTCCAGGTGCACATATGTGCTGTCTGCGTTCCCCAGGGGCTGAGAGCTCAGCATTTGACAAGATAGGGGAGAGGCCCTTGGGGCCCCAGGGCTTCACACACTGGGGGGCAGGACCGGTTGGAGGGCAGATGGCCCTAACTGGGCACGCACATGGACAAGGTGATTCCCAAGAGTGGTGGGTGTAGCAAAGAAGAGCGCCAGGATGCCGTGCCCGGCTCACAGCCACTTGCACCCGCATCTGCTTCCTGCCTGTCTTGTGAACAGGTGTCCTGCTGGCTCTGAGTTCTGTCTCCACATGTGCTTGCTTGGTCCACAGTCTTGGAGGCCGGAAGCACCATCTATCCTGGCAGCCCAGAGCAGAGTGGCTTGCTGGCCACAGGTGAACACAATGCCTCCCTCTGAGCCGGATTTCCTGCTACTGCGCATGCAGCTCCTGTGTGTCCCTGTGTGGGTCCCTGAGTAGGTCCTCGGGGTCCCTGTGTGGAGGCACTCACACCCGCTGTGTGTGCAGGGAGCAGGGTGACCAGGGACAAGCATGAAGCTCAGGCCACCTGCTGGAGTCCTGAAGGCCTGGGTGTGTGGCCTGAAAAGGGCCCCTTCCTGACTGGCATAAGGGGGCGTGCTCCACACCTCTGAATCGAGAGGCAGGTTCACGCAAGAAAGGTCCCACACTGACTGCACTGCAGCAGTAGGAGACTCCAGTGGACCATGGCCTGTGCCCAGGTTTGCCAAAGCACGGGCAGCGGGGCATTGCCAGGTATGGAAGAGAAGGGTGTGACCCGGTAGGAGCAGACCAAGGGCCAGCCGTTCAGGGTCCTCCTGGCTGCTCTGGGCAGCCTGCCTCCAGCTGGTGTGGGCAGGAAGCAAGAGAGAGGGAGAGAGGAACAGAGGGAGAGAAAGAGAGAGAGAGAGAGAACATTCCCTTTGCTGTGTGCTCTTCAAATGCACAAAAAAGCTCGGAGCCAGGGTTCCCATGGAGGCGGCAAGAGCCCAGTTCCCTGGGCCACCTGGGCCGGCACCTGCTGCCTCCAGGCTCTGCCTTAGCAGGAGACTGAAGTCAGGAGCTGGATCCTGGGGTTGGACCGAGGCATGACCTGCCAGGTACCCAACCCTGCACCTTTGTTTTGAGTTATTTCCCAACTCCTACATTGCAGAGAGAAAGATAGGAGCACAGTGGAGCTTTGTCCACAGCAATGCAAATGAGTGTCCGCGGGAGGTTGCACTTGGCGGTTGTCGGCCTGTTGTCTTGAGGATTTGCTGAGCTCAGCGTTCCTGGCTTTCTGGAGGGTGTGGGCTCTGAATTCGCCTTTGAACTAACATCCTGTTGGCGCCTTCAGTAGATCGTGAGTTAAAGTACAATCTTTGACACGGATTTGCTTAATGATTGTCTGAGTCACATGATTTTCGTCTTTAGAAATTACTTTTGACATCAAGTTCTCACGAGTGCACCGTTAGCCGTCGCCGACAGGGTCTGCAACGAGAGCTTTCTGTTCATCTTGACAATGTCACTTTTCAACTTCTGCTGAACTAACAGCAGCCACGTAAATTTTTTTCTGTTTTGAGTAATTTCTGGAATTGAAGAATTTCATCCTCTGTATCATCAATTAATTCAAGAAAATGATTTATTGGTATGTCTTATTTAGTTAACTGGCTTAATTTTAGTTTCCTCTTTAACAATCCACAGCTTAAACACTTGACCAACTTTCAGGATTCAATTAATTGGCATAAGCTAGTTCTTTCATGTTTTTACATTTCATCCTTAACATGAGCGTGTTCACCTGACTTGTCCAGGAGCACAGCGTCCCAATCTCGCCGGGGTGAGCTTTTTTCCTGTGGTCTCTTTCCATTTGGCATCGCAGATTTTTCTACTTTTTGTAATTTTAAGCACTTTGCCATCAAGTACGCTGACGTCAATGTTGATACAGGAAACACTTCTTCCTTATAAGGCTAAATAAAGTATCGTTTGTTAGAACCAACCCCCAAACCAGTGCTCATTTCCCGACTTCATTCCATCTCCGTTTCCTCAGACTGACACTCAAGCGCTCAGTTTGCTTGCAACTCACGCCCTTGGAGATCCAGACAGCTTGATTTGCATGAGCTGCTTGGTTCTCCTGCCATCGCTGGTGACTGGGACAAAACGCTTGCAATGACGTCTTCCAGGTGAGTTTTCATTGTTCTGACCCCCACTGACTGAGAAACCCGTGGATGTGAAAGAACAGATTCTTCAAACATATTTAAAGTGTGGGTTGTACAAGAGGCCAAATAAACCCTTCATGTTCCATCGGTTTCCTTCGTGAGAGTGGTGCAAGAGCGGTTTTTCCAAATATTTGTATTTCAGTAGGTTAAGCCTCTAGCTGTGGTGCCAACATCACACAGGGTGCCAGTTGCTCCATTTCCAATCCAGCTTCTTGCTCACTGGGAGGGCATTGGATGATAACCCAAACACTTGAATCCTTGTCACTCACGCGGGAGACTCAGAGTTCCAGGCTCCTAGCCTTGGATGGGCTCAATTCCAGCTGCTGTAGCCATTTGGAGGGGGAACTCTCCAGTGGAAGAGCTCTGTTTTTCTCTCCATAAATCTGTCTTTCAAATAAAAATAAGTAAAATGGATCCTTCTTAAAAGTATAAAATGTCTGTATTAGTACCCTAGAAACGACTTGCTGATGTTTATAAAGCTTACGATGAAGTATTTTAGGCACTGAGTTGAACAGTTTGACCAGATCCTGCTCCGAGGCATGGACCCTGAAGCCCGCGTTGCTGCTCACAGGAGAACGCATGACCTGTCAATGGGCATGCAGGTTCTTCCAGTTTTCACTGGCACAAACAAGGTCACCACGCACACCTGCGGGGACTCACCTGCTCCCCGAGCGTGCCCACGGGGCGTGTGTGTGCATGGATCCTGCTGCAGGTTTGCACTGTGGGTGGATTGCACGGCTGGGAGGGCACTCTGCCAGGTGTCCCTGGCTTGTGCCCCGAGGGGCTGCCCGGATTGTAACCGCCTTCCACCTGCACTCTGATCCCCTGTGTGTGTGTGTGTGTGTGTGTGGTGGTGGCAGGGGACGGGGCTGGCTCCAGGTCACTCTCTGTGACTCAGTGCCACTCCGTTTCACTGCTTCCAATCCGAGCCCGGGCCTCTCAGGAACAATGTGTCTTGTGGAAGTTGGACTCCTTGGGTGTTTGCAGCTGGAGAGGGATTCCCTTGCCACAGGCTGCGGACCTGCCCTCCCTGAGAGCACCGTGAGCTCCAGCAGTTCTAGGGCCGGGGTCAGGGTGAGGGGTGCTTGGAAAGGACGCCCGGTGTGGCCCCCAGGCGGATGGGCCTCCACTGATGTGTTCACCTGGCCTGAGGAGAGTGTAGGAGCTGTGAGGATGAACAGTCATAGGGTGGGCAATGTGGTACCTGCATCCCAAACTCAAGTTCAAGCCTGGCTTACTCTGTTTCCCATTTGGGCCTCTGCCACCTGTATGGGACACCTGGAAAGAGTTCCTGCTTCGTGGCTTTGGCCTGGCGTGGCTGCTGGGGCATTTGTGGAGTGAAACAGGGGATGGAAGACCTGTCTCTTCCTATCTCTGCCTTTCAAGTAGATGGAAATAAGTGAAAAAACAGAGAGGGAGCTGGCACAGTGCTTCACCAAGCTAATCCTTAGCCTTGCGGTGCCGACATCCCACGTGGACACTTCTTCATCTCCCAGCTGCTCCACTTTCCTTACAGCTCCTGCATATGGCCTGGGAAACAGTGGAGGACGGTCCAAAGCCCTGGCTCCTGTACCTACGTAGGTGACTCAAAAGCAGCTCCTGGCCTCGGCTCTGCTCAGCTCCAGTGATTGAGGCCATTTGGGGGGCAGACCGGCGATGGAAGAGCTCTCCCTCTGACTCTCCTCTCTATAAATCTGCCTTTCAAATAAAAAAATATACATATAATCAAATCTTCAAAAAAGAGAGAGAAGAATGAGCGACACTAACTTCCCTCTCTCCTGGCAGGATGAAGGCTTGGAGTGGAGTTCGAAGGGGAGACGCTCCCCCAGCTGTGTGGGAAACCCAGTGTACACTGCCACTTACAGGCAAGTACAAGGGGTTGCCTGGCACCCAAGGTCAAGGTTTTCAGAAGGAGACAGGCCTTACGAGAGGGGTGGGAGACATCACAAGGTGGTTTTCTCCCTTTCAGGGAGGCATTAATGGACAATATAGCAGCAGGCAGGAGGCGGGTGTGTGTGGCCTTTGTAGAAACTTAGCAATGTCCCAGGCGTCTAGCGGTGACAGTGGGGGCCACAGTGCAGTGATTGTGAGCAGATGTGTGCATGGGTGGTCCATGATACTTGGTCCATGGTACTTACGGTGAGTGTTGGCAGTCTTTTTTCCTGCTTTCAAAATTTTATATTTTATTTTTAATATTGTTTACATAGTTGAGAATAATGCATGCCCCTGTGGATTTCTGATTAGGGTGGGGAGGGTCGATGAATGGAAGGGTGTGGGTGGGACATATATTTTAGTATTTTATTTTTCTCCTGTGCCCACAGAAAGGGAAGGGGAGAGGGCTGCTCCTTGCTGTCAGACCGCATCAGCACCCAGGAAGGAGGTCGCTCACTTGATCCATGACACCTTAGAGATCCCGCTGTGGGGAGGAGCGTTCTGAGGGTGACACTAGAATGGTATTGATAGACCTGAGAACCCGTCCAAGGGCTGTCAGTTGACCGAGTCCACCTTAGTGCAGCCACAGATCCAGGAACGTGCTGCAAAGCTTGGCCAGGAGAATGTCCAGTCTGTTCTGTTGTCCTTCCTCTGATGAGGCAGTGGGCGTCCCCTGCTGGTCTAGATGAGCTGGCTGTCCTGTCCCCGCATTCATCTGGGCATGCTGTCCACCACACAGGCATCAGCAACTGAGGAGCCCAGTCCCGATGCACACTCCACAGTCAGCCCACACATGTTCCCCAGGAGATTCCCTGTGGCCTGGGTCTGAGTCCAGCAGCTTGGTCTGGCAGTTCCCCAAGAAACCTCACCTTGGGTGGCCTCAGACTTGGCTCTTGCGCCCAGCAGCCGGTGCGGGGTCAGGTGTGGTCTGTCACCTGCACCGGCCAACGCACATGCCAGTGGATGCGGCTGCCTGGTCGGTTCTGCTCCAGCCGCATCTCTCATGCAAGCTGACAGTTGCTGTGGTCCAGTCCAGCCACCACAAACCTGATCCTTGTGCATAGCAGCGGGTGCGGTGGCCTAGTTGGGGTGACCTGCAGTAATAACCCCTACCTTAGTGCATGCACAAACCCAGGAACGTGTCGCAGAGCCCAGGCCTGATGCATTCACTACAAGGTCGGAGCACACATCCTGTGATTATCCCTGTGGCCAGGCTCTGAGTCCAGTAGTTTGGTTGGGCAATTTCCCCAAGACACCTCACCTGGGGTGACCTCAGACTTGACTTTTTTTGTACACCAGCCAGTGCAGGGTCAGGTTCAGTCTGATGAATGAACATTCAGTGGATGTAGCCGCCTGGTCAGTCTGCTCCAGCCCCATGTTTCATATGAACTTGACGGGTGCTGTGGCCTAGTCCAGTCCAACCTGCCGCTTTGTGCAGGCCTCGTCTCCCCAGGTGCTGTGGACTAGCCAGGACAGTCCCCAGTAACCCCCACCAGGGCAGTCCCTAGCCAGGTCTCCCATGTGGGTGAGTGCCTTGGCCTGATCTAGACACACCCTCTGGTTTCCCCCTTCTAAACCACCTCATTTTCACTCCCTTGCCTACCTGTGAGTACAGTGGTCTGGTCCATGGAAGCCTACCTGTGAGTACAGTGGTCTGGTCCGTGGAAGCCCTCAGAAGTCATTCCTGCTTTGTCAAACATGCTTTCAGCTGCTCTGACTTCAATATGTCCATGTATTGTCCTCCCCAGGGAATCTGCAGCCTCCACCTGGCCCCACTCGCCTGGGGGCTACTGTGACGTGGCCTGGCCCAGCATTCCTTTTTTTCCTACATATCTCCAAAAGGAAAAAAAAAAAAAGAATAGGTAACAATGCTGGCACACTGGCAGAGTTCATACAGGTTTGGCATCAATCAGGCCCAGAATGCCTGCTTTCCTGGCCGAGGCAAGGGGATGCGCCCCCTAGTGGTGCCCACCCAAAGGACATCGTTACAAGGGCTTCTCACAGGGGTCTCTGGAGGAACACGTATCACTTGGGTTCTCAAAATGGAGCCGATTTGATGAATAACAGAAAGACTGAGCTGAGTGATACCAGATCACTAAATTACCAGAATTCTCACCCCACCCCATCTCCTTAGCTCTGTCATGAAGAGCAGTACCACCCAACCAGGCCCACAACTGACTGTTAGATTACAGGGGGTGGGTATTCAGCCTGGCAGTTGACACCAGCCTTGGGGTCCTGGGACCTGGGCGCCCGCTCTGGCTTCCGATTCCAGCTTCCTGCTGCGGCACACCTGGGGGCAGCGGGTGACGCGGTCCAGGTGTCCCTGCCGCCCACACGGGAGAGCAGGATGAGTTCCCTGGTTACTGCATGCGTTTGAAGAGTGAACCAGTAGATGGTGTCTCTCTCTCTCTCTCTCTCTCTCTTTCTCTCCCCCCTCTGTTTCTCTGCCTCTCAACACAAAACACCTACAACTTTAATTTATACTTCAGACACACTGCGTTTCCACCTCTTTCACACCCAGTTTGTCTCCTAGGCTGGTCCGGGTTTCCCCTGATTTGTGCTTGGGAACATCCCATCACCTCCTGCTCACTGTCCCTCCTCACAACAGTTTCCATCACCTCCTGCCAATGAGATCCCTGGCCTCCCCGGCTGGGAACCCTCTGCCAATTCCACATCCTTGCAGCCCCCTCATCCAGCCTGGGGGATCTTCCCTGAGCCTCTGAGCTTCTCTGAACCTCTTGTGGCTCTGCCTCCCAGGTCCCCTGCAGGTGGTATTCCCTGACCTGAAGAGCCAGGAGTGTAGGTGTCCCCTAGCACAGCGGCCTGCAATGACCGGGTCAGGCGCAAGTCCTCGCTGAGCGTGGAGTCTGTGTCCATGTCCGCCCCTCCAGCCGTGGTGAGGAAGCCCCAGCTCCTCACGCTGGTGCCTGGGGTTACTTGTCGCCGGGGTGGGAGGCTCCTGACGATCAGCGGTTCTGAGCGCGTCTTCATGTACTTGTGCGACTTTTGTGGACACATGTACATGCAGCCCATTTTCTTAAATGAGAATAAAGCACTTTCAATTACACTTTAAAATGATCTTAAAGATTTGTTTGGAAGGCAGGGGCAGAGAGAGAGAGAGAAAAGGAGAGAGAGAGAGAGGGAGAGAGAGAGAGCGCGAGCGAGCTGCAGGTTCACTGCCCAGAAGTTCCAGAGACAAAGATCTCAATCCAGACCTCCGGCGTGGGTGATGGACCCACGCACTTGAACCTGCTGCCTTCCACGCTGTGCCTCAGCAGGAAGCGGATCAGAAGCAGAGCCAGGACTGAAACCAGGTGCTTCTGTGTGGGGTGTGGGTACTCCAGGTGGCATTTTAACCTCTGCACCAACACTTGGTCCAGTTTGCTTGTTTTAAATCAGGTTGCTTGCTTTGTTGCTGGTATTTAACGGAGTTACCTGTGTGTTCTGGGAAATTACTCTGCTGCTGAAGTTTTGCAAACTCTTCTGTAGGTGGTGTCTTGGCTCTGTTGACTGTTTCCTTGCCATTGAAATAACAAAATTCTGTCGGCCACTACATGGATGGGCCTGGAGGACATCGTTAAGTGGAGTAAGCCTATGTATTTATCGCATATTGAGCCCAGGACTCATGATTTTACGGCGTGGAAGTCAGAGCACTCGAGTGCACCTGTTAGCAGGCCCTGCTCCTTTGGAAGCCTGGGAGAGAAGTTCTCTGGGGCCGCCCCCGGCTCTGGCATCACCAGCGACTCTCAGCCATTCTCAGCTTGGAGCTGTGTCGCCCCTGTCTACACCTCGGTGTCCAGGGGCCTCCTCCTTGCTCTGTGTTGACACAGTTGTGTTGAATTCAGTGCCCGTATGATCCCAGTGTGGCCGTATCATAGCTAACCATGCTGGCAGTGACCTTATTTCCAAATAGGGTCCAGGGAGTTAAGACTTCATTACAGTTCAACCCCGCATGACATCCCCCCAGTCTCAGCTGGACCCGGGGCTCCCCAGGGGTAGCACGGACCTTGGCTCAGCGGCTGTCTTGGGACTATCGCGTCTGCTCGGTCACCCTGACTCTGTGACTCTCACATGGAGCTGCGCCTGAGTACTGGTCCATATGCCTGCTGCTTCCACACAACCTGGGACGCCGCCAAGTGCACGCTGGAGATCGTCTTTGTCCATCGAAACTCAAAGTCAATGGTAGGTCAGAGGAAGAGCCACAACCAGAAGAGGGGCCGGCGGGAGAGGGGACAGCGGGAGAGGGGACAGCACAAAGCAAGACCTCCACGTGTCTACTGCTTTATTCTTTTTTAAAATTTATTTTTATTGTAAAAATTTATCTCCCCTCTTTGTCTACTACTTTATAATATGCAAAGTTTTCACAGAATTCATGCAACTATTGGGTGAGTTCAGTGGGTGAGTGGAAACATCCCCGTGTCCACAGAACCCGAGGCCCCCAGTCACCAAGCGTGGGAACACACCTTCCTGGAAGCTTACAGACCCCAGAGACTGTCGGAGTTGAGGGACTCTGAAATAGCTCCACTACCTTATGTCACAATGAGAGCCCGGGGGGTGGGGGTGAAGCAATGCTTGCATCATATCTCAGCTCCCACGTGGTGCAGCCAAAATAAATTCTGAGTCCTTTACTTCCCAATGGCATTCTAAGATATTAACTCCCACCCCATGGTGGGCCATGGTGGTGAGTGGTGCCCCCCTCCCCCCACGATGACATGGTAGACGACACTCGCCATACGTGGCCGCAGACTGCCATGTGGGAATCCTGACCCCGCCATTAATCAGCTCATTCCCAGGTACCAGTGACTGCTGTGACCCCCATGGCAGTCTGGAACCGTAGCACCAGGCACAGAGCCCTACTGGCCCATCTACTGCCCCACAATCAGCCCTGACAGTAGTGAGTGCACCAGCATGGGCGGAAGGAACTCTGCTGCAGGTGAACTTGAAGACAAAGGAGGCTTTTGGCCAAGAGAAACCTTTCTGGAATGTTCCTGTTGATTGCACAGAGTGGTACACTACTATACATACCCTGTATAACCCTGAGATTTCATCTTGGGGTGAACACCTGCAAACTGATGGATGAGGGAAAACTCCACTCTGTCGTTTCCAGGCAATGAGAGGGGATCTTACAAAAGGATGCCTTGGCTCAACGGGTTGCTAGGACGAACATCCACAAAGCACGTGATGGAGAGGCGGGTGGTGTGGATTCAGGGTCCTCTTCCGACGCAGGCATCCCGTATCAGAGTTGTGGGACCAGCTGTTTCACTTCTGATTCAGCTTCCTGCCCGGGAACCTGGGAAGGCAGCAGGTGCTAGCCCTCCTGAGGGAGATGCTCCTCCTCACTTCCGGTCAGCTCAGATTCTATCCCCACGCCTCCTCCTTTTTGTCACTCTGCCTTCCAAATAAATTAGCATGTTTGAAGGTACATCAGGAAGGGTTTTGGAGGCAAATCTAAAACCACTTCTTAGTTTTATGTACCACCTAGGACACAACATGCATTGGTGAGGATTGTAGGTCAGGAGATCTTCCGGAAGATCCACAGGATGCTCACGGGAGTGGGACGGTGATGTGGGGGTGGACCAAGAGGGCGACATTTGATTTGATTGTTTTCATTTATAAGAAGAATGGCTCAGGGGAAAGGTGGAGAATAATTTCTGTTTGTTGGATAAACATTTTCCAAACGCAGACTCTGTCCAGGCTCCTGGAGGTGCTGGAAGCCAGCAGGAGCTAAGGCCAGCCAAGTCCCACTCCAAATGCCACCGGATGGCCACAGACACTTGCCTTCTGATTTGTGGAAACTTCATTGGCAGAATTATCTCCTCAAGTCTGGGAAGTGCTCATCTAGAACAGATGGAAGGACCCAGGCACTGTGGCCAGGGCTGAGAGCGAGGTGCCCAGTGGGGACTTGGTGAGCGTTGATGCTCTTCATATCCTTTGTATATGTGACCTTAAAACTCCAACAGAAAAAGATGGAAGGACAGCAGGCAAAGTCAAAGTACAAATGACCAAGCAAATCAAATGTAAAGTTAAATGCAAATTAAATATATGCAAAAGTTAAATGCAAATTAAAACACAACCTTGCTGAGTTGCCAGCACACTTTTTGAGTTAGTAGCTCCAAGAGCAGGAAAGAGTCCAAGGGAAGAGATTAAACATGTAGTCTGGTAAACTTGTACAGGGTGTGCAGACAACATCCGTGAGAGGTGGGAGCTGGGGGCTGGGAGCCCGAGGACAGGTCATAACCATCTCCTACGCTGTCAGCAGGAGACTGAAATCCATGAGTCCAAAATCGACATGCGGCCGGGCAGAAGGCAAGTAGGCCGACGACATTGTAAGATCAGCATTTCATAAACACAGAGAAGACACCGACTGGGGGGCTGCGTTCGACTAGATGTGGCCCCAAGGCCCTGGAAGCTCCAGAAACAGGACCTGGAGCAGTCAGGATGTGGAGGGCTGCAGAGCTCCGTTCCCTCCCACAGCTGCGGCTGCTGGGTTCTCATCATGACTGCTGTTGGATCTCTCTAGAAAATGCCTAGAATGTTCCCCTCTCCAGAACCCAAACCGTTTATTTGTTCAGGATCTTGTGCCTGTATTCCAAGAAGGAAAAGAACAGAAGGAACACTCTGTCACATTAGCAATTGCCCAAGGTCTTGGGCAAGGGAAAGTGGGACAGGAAGCAGACAGCGGGCTCTTTGCCCCAGGTAGCCGCCTGATAAGGTAAACAAGCCATGGACAGCAAGTTCCTGTCCTCTTTGTGGTAAATATTTATAAGGTTGAACCTTGTACTTGAAAGTTCCAAACCATTTGTCCATCTGTACCTTGACCTTGACATGCAGAACAAGGGACGGATTTTCTGGGTGATGCGATTTCTGTTTGTGGCCCAGAGCAGCCCTGAAATGGCTGTCTGGGGACTGTTTCGACAGTGATTCAGCAGGTGTGTGCAGCTTTCTGGGAACTATGTCACCTTTTCCAATGGAAACTCACTCATGCCTGGAATGCAGCGACTTGGAGAACATTCCAGTATGGGGGCTCCCCACACGCAGATGTAAGAGAAGCAAGGAACTTGCCTTCGGGTTTGTGTGTGACTTTCCACACACCGTGGGGAGGAGGAGGAGCCAGCAGCTGTGGCCCCTCTTGGCTTTCTCCTGTCCAAGCCACTTGGCTCCTACCCGGGGGTGCGTCCACCTCTTAGGGCCTCAGGGCCTTTGCAAAGGTGGGCACCCTGGCCAGGTCTGCCCTCCGACCCCTCTCTGGCCCACCACCCTCCAGGATGGCCTACTCTCTTTTGGCACCTCAGCCCCCATGTCACCTGCTGAGGTCAGGCCCCCTGAATGGTGGCTCTCTGGTCCCTGCCTCTGCCTTTGTATCACTTGTCCTAATCTGTCACCATGAACTTGAACAACTTTTGCATGGCTGTTTGGTTCAGGGGCAGGGTTTGCTCCCCACTTTGTCCAGCAGGCCAACATCCCCACATTACCCAGCTTACTCAGGTGCCCAGGGAATATTTGAAGATTTTGTCCTACAAAAGAAGTGTTGATTTTCTTAATACCCATTATACATGTGACAGCAAAACTCTGATTAAAAACGAACACGGAATAGTAGACAATTCACACAGGAGAGTTGACCAATCAATCTTATTAGGAAAAAGAGAAATCAAATTAAAATACAGAGAAATATTGTTTCAATAGACCAATTATAGTCAGAGTACGTTCAGGTTCATTGTACAGAAATAGAAAAATTCATCCTAAAATTGATGCCAAACTTCAAGGAACAGGAAAAGGCAGAGTAGTCTCAACACAGAACAGATTGGGGGCAACCGCACCTGCGACCGCAGAGCTACAGGAATGACAGAAGACCAGCACGGGCATGGATGCAGACGTAACCAAGGGAACAGACCAGATAGCTCAGAGAAACATCACCTGGAAGGACACAGGATTCTTTTTTTAAAGTGACAATATTGGGCCCGGCGTGATAGCCTAGTGACTAAAATCCTCGTCTTGCTTGCAGCAGACTCCCATATGAGTGCCAGTTCATACGCCAGCCTCCCTGCTTCCCTCCCATCAGCTCCCTGCCTGTGGCCTGGGAAAGCAGGCGAGGATGGCCTGAGCCTTGGGACCCTGCACCCACGTGGGAGACCTGGGAGAAGCTCCTGGCTCCTGGCTTTGGATCAGCTCAGCTCCGGCTGTTGTGGCCACTTGGGGAGTGAATCAGCAGATGGAAGATCTTTGTCTCTCTCTCTCCTCTGTATCTGACTTTCCAATAAAAATAAATAAATTCTCTTTTTTTAAAATAATGACAAGATATTCAATAGGAGAAGAGCTAGTTTATCAATAAACCATGTTAGGAAAACCGGACATCCACATGTTAAGAGAATGAAATCAGACCCTTGCTTAACACCAGATACTAAAACAAACTTAACACAGATCAAAGGCCCAACCACAGAGCTGAGGCCATAAAACCCTGGGAAGAAGAAAAGTTTCACAGCATTGGATTTGGCCATGACTTCTTGTATGGGACACAGGCAAACAAGACATAGGCAACAAAAGGAAAACAGAAAGCAGAACTCATCAAAACAAAAAATTGTTTATCGTTGGGCACACTATCCCAGGATAAAAAGCCAATCCATGAAATGGGAGAAAATACTTCCACGTCTAATATTCACAATATAGAGAATTAACAAAAACAAATGGAATAAAAAACGGACCAGAAATTGAATCGACATTTCTCCAAAGATACACAAATGGTCCATAAACCGAGAGAATGATGCTCCACTTGACTCCAATCACAGCGAGACCTCACCGTACACAGCTGGGGGCTGTCACCCAGCGGCCGTGGAGGGCGCAAGGGCTGGTGTGTGGGTGCTGACAGAAAGTGCCCCCGTAGGGGTGCAGAGCGCTACCGCCGCTGCAGAATTGCACACCGCATTTCCTCAAACCAGACGACCCTGCCGGCTCTGTGTGAGCACATCCTCAGATGGCTGGAACACAGGGACACAAAGATGTGTCCGCCCGAGGTCTCCGCAGTGCACTTCACAAAACCAGAAGACAGAAGCAGCCCGAGTGTCCGCCACAGATGAGCGGCTGAACCAAATGTGGTGTGAACACACAGTGGGTGCTCTGGCTGGGCTGGACCTGACGGTGGGCTTCTCGGCCCCCAGACCTGGGAGAGGAGACATTTCTGCTGGTGAAGCCTGCAGCTGGCAGTGCTGGGCTGGGGCGGCGTTTCTTGGCTGGCTGCCTGCTGCCATGACAGCCCTGTTGAGACGGGGTGGCTACAGTGAGCAGAGATCTGCTGGCCCACAGTCTGGGGCTGGGAAGTCTAAAGCCAAGGGGTTGGAGCCTGCGCAGGGCTTTGCTGCAGTGTCAGCTCCTGGCAGAAAGAAACAGAGAGGGACAGGAAAGGAGGCTCAACAAGCCTAACTTTTCGTCACAAAGCCACGAGTTACCTCCTTTTTCTTTTAGCTATTTAGTTTTATTGCAAGATCAGATATACAGAGAGAAGGAGAGACAGAGAGAAAGATCTATGCGCTGATTTAGTTCCTGAATGGCCACAATGGGCAGAGCTGAGTTGATCCAAAGCCAGGAGCCTGGAGCCTCTTCCACGTCTCCCACGCAGGTGCAGGGACCCAAGGCTTTGGGCTGTCCTTGACTGCTTTCCCAGGCCACAGGCAGAGAGCTGGATGGGAAGTAGGGCTGCCGGGATTAGAACTGGCACTCATATGGGATACTGGCCCTTGCAAGGGGGAGGATTAACCAATTGAAACATCTCACTGGGCCCTGACTTGACCTTCCTTCTCAGCAGGTCCCTTCACCCCCATGCTGCCAGGCACAATCCAAGCTCATTAGGGTAGCCAAAGACATTAGCCACTTCTAAGACAAGCTACCACATGGCTGAACCTTGAGGATGTCATGCCAACTTCAAGGACCGTCCAAAAAAGAGGGGCTGAGAGTGTGTGATTCCATCTCCATGCCAAAGATCAACAGGAAGCAGAATGGCAGTGGCCCGGTCACCCAGGCAGGGTGAAGGTGGGTGGTGAGTTAATGTTAAGGGTGTTCAGTGTTGCAACATGAAAAGCCCTGTGGGATTATGAGTGGCAGAGGCTGCATAACAGCAAGAATGGAGCCAGGAGCCTTCTCTGGATCTCCCATGTGGGTGCAGGTCCCAAAGCTTTGGGCTGCCCTTGACTGCTTTCCCAGGCCACATGCAGGGAGCTGGATGGGAAACGGGGCTGCTAGGATTAGAACTGGTGCCCATGTGGGAGCCGATGTGTGTAAGGTGAGGACTTTACCCAATAGGCCACCACACCAGGCCCAAGATCTATTTATTTTTATTTGAAAGATGGAGTGACAGAGAGAGAGAGAGAGAGAGAGCGAGAGAGAGAGAGCGCCAGCCTTCCATCTGCTGGGTAACTCTCCAAATGGCCAAAACGGCCAGAGCTGAGCAGGTCCAAAGCCAGGAGGCAGGAGCTTCTTCTGGGTCTCCCACACGGCTGCAGGGACCCACAGACTTCGGCCCCTTTTCACTGATTTCCCAGGCCATAAGCAGGAAACTGGATCTGGCACCCATATGGGATGCCTGCACTACAGGCCGAGGATGCACCTGCTACACCACCATGCTGGCCCCTTTGGGTTTAGGTTTTTTAACTGGTTGTTCTCCAATCAGACCTAATCTTTTTTTATTTTTTTGCTTACCTCTCTCCAATAACTGCTTTTAGAAATTGTCAAACAGTTACAGTGGCCAAGAATCAGAACTTTAATAAAGAAAAGTGGGGCGTGTGTGCTATGCGGCCAGTGTGCTTGTGAGACTAACACCGCTTCTCGCTGCTCGGACACGCTCAGGGGATCCCCTGCTGGGAGGGAGACGGAGGCCTGGCTGGCTGTGGAAGGCAGGGCGTCTTTCTGCTGCATCAGTACTTGCGCTGGAGACTGCAAGTCCCAGGATGCACTTGGTGCTTCTAGCTGATGTGGCTCCAGAGCTGGCATGGTGGACCTGCCAGCGTCAGCAGGTCAGAAAATGTGATGTGTTTTCTATGTGTGCTTGTTCTACGGAGTGGACACTGGAAGCCAGACACCCTTCGCATTCCGGAATAGGGTTTCAAGCATGCTGTGTGTCATGGCGGTTGCTTGGAGGCTGGGAGCTATTAGTAATCTATCTCATTACACACCATTTAATACGGCACTGAATATGGAGCTGGCACTCTGGCACAGGAGGAACTCTGCCTGCAGGGCTGGCATCCTATGTGGATGCTGGTTCAAGTCCTGGCTACTCTCACTTGTTCTCTAGCTCCCTGCTAATAGCCTGGGACAACAGTGGAGGATGGCTCAAGGCCTTGGATGTACAGAGGAAACCCAGAAGCTTCTGGCTATTTGGGGAGTGAGCCGGCAGATGGAAGATTTCTCTTTGTCTCTCCTCTCTATGTATCTCTGCCTTTCAAACATAAATAAATAAGTCTTTTAAAAAATGTAGAAGTAAGGATCCAGCATGATGGCTCAAATGCTAAATCCTCACCTTGCAAGCACCAGGATCCCATATGGGTGCAAGTTTGTGTCTCAGCTGTTCCACTTGCCTTCCAGCTCCCTGCGGCTCTGTGTGAGCCCCGCCTGGCCTGCCTGAAGACAAGAAGCCAGCCTCCACTCCAAACAGCACTGAGGCTGCCAGGAATTCCCAGATTCTCCCTCTGCCCAGTGAGGTTCCCCAAGCCACTTTATAGGGCCTGTCCCTGCGGAAGTGGACCTGGCCAGGCAGTGGCCAGGAGGCTCTGTGCTGTCAGCAGAGAGATGACATGTGGACAAGCTCAGCTCATTCTTCCGAGGTCCAAGGGAGTTGGGGAGGGTCTGCAGGTTTTATTTCATTGCTCTAGGATGTTGATTTGTCACATCTATGTATTTCGGCTAAGGAACAAGGGCCTGCCTCGTCGTGCCCGCTGGGGCCTGGTGGCTGGGGAGGGCACCCTCAGCTAGATCCTAAGGCACTGGCTGTTCTGGCATGGCCTGGGCCATTGTGGAAGGGTTATCCCACCAAGTCCGCGAGTTGCAATCAACTTTTAAACGGCAAAATCCAGAATGCAGTAGAAAATGTTGGCAACACACACACATTCCCATGAGAGTTTTTCAGTATAGGTTTGGGGTGAGGCCCTGACCCTGGCTGAAAGTTGGGAGTTCCCGCAGCCAGCAGGACGAGACAGGGCATATACATTGCCCTGTGGTTCCGCTGGGCCACCCCGAGCCCTGCCTGGGCACCTGAAGAGTCCTCCGGTCATCTTCATCCTCTTCCCCCCACCCCCTGCAGCATTTGATCTGCTCACCTGGCCTAAGGCCCCCTTGCCCCTGGGTCTAGGGGCTGTAGAGCCCTCCTGTGGCTGCCGGGACCCTGTCTTGGCCACCTGCCACCTGGGGCCTACCTGGCCAGCCTCTTGGTCCCGCCGCCGGGAATTCTCATGGAGCGCTCACGACACTGTGCTGCGGCTCCCTATGTCTCTCATGTCCCCACTGCTGGTCCCTGGCATCACCCGCTCTCAGCCCACATTTGCCACTTGACACAGAGCTTGTTCTGCCAACCTGACCCATCGTTGTCCTCCCGTCTGGACTTCAGCCCCAGGAGGGAGAGGGTGGCTGGCGTGGAACCACACAGCCTGGATGCACAGAGGGTGCCCAGTAAAAGTGCTTTTTGCACAACGGATAAGGCATTAAAGTAAAATACTTATTTTTATTCAAAAGGCAGATTTACAGAGAGGAGAGAGATTCTTTTCACTCTCCAAACAGCCACAGTGACCAGAGCTGAGCCAATCTGATCTGAAGCCAGGAGCTCTTCCAGGTCTCCGATGCGGGTGCAGGGTCCCAAGGCTTTGGGCCGTCCTCTACTGTTTTCCTAGACCACAAGCAGGGATCTAGATGTGAAGTGGAGCAGCCAGGACACAAACTGACCGCCATATGGGATGCTGACACTCACTGACCACCCACGCTGCCCCCCGCTCCCTGCCCCCCAAGTGAGGTCCTTGACTGTGAGAGGGCTTCAGCGCAGACAATTCTAGCTGGTCTCATACATGTTAACACCACAGGGCTATGCAGCCAGGGCCGTGTCGTTGCACCATTAGGAACCTTGATTTATTCTATGAAATGGAAGCTACACAGGGGGCTTCTCCAGAGCCTTCCCAATGATCAAACTCTGTAAGTGTAGCAGAATACAGCCACCTGCTAGCAGCTTGCCATTCCAACTCCATCCTTTTCCCACCAGGATGGAATAGGAAAAGGTCTGTTTGCAGAATTTGGAATGAGCGGCTGCTTTCTCATCTTTCCATGTTCTGCCTTGGACATGTGTGTGCTAGCGCTGTTGTATTTCAGTGTTTTGAGACATGGCTTGGAGCCCAGGCCCACACCCATAGGTGGCTTTAGGCTGATCCTGAAAGTGTCTCTCTGCAATCCTACTGGCACGGATCAGGAAGATCAGCACACAAAGATTCCTTTCAGCATGTCCAGCATTTCTAGGCTTTGCTGAAACGTCTGGACCTAATCATTAACTTTTACGGTGGACGCCCCGGGCTTTATGGTCCATGCGGTGTCACTATTTGCTGGCTGCTTTCTTGTAGGCAGCAGGAGGGAAGCGAGCACTTCCGGTGGCAGCTGCAAGTTCCTCCTCCACTGTCCAGTTATTGCACCTGGGGCAAGGCCGGAAAATTGATCACCTTGACCGTTGGAAACAAACTCAGGTGGTTGTGAAATAAGCAAGGCCACCGTATTCCCAGGCTAAGACTAGAATCAAACCACACACAAAGTGAATCACCCAATGGGTGACCCAGGTTTTCATTCTCCTAATTGTTGGGGGGCAGCGACAGCCACATTTTATGTTTTCTGCCTTGGCTGTAGAGGACCCCCCCACCTGTCACTGCCTAGGGCATCCCCCACCTGTCACTGCCTAAGGGATCCCCCACCTGTCACTGCCTAGGGGACCCCCCACCTGTCACTGCCTAGGGGACCCCCCACCTTCACTGCCTAGGGGACCCCCCACCTTCACTGCCTAGGGGACCTGGAATCCCCTTTCTCCCTCCAGTTTCTGACTCTGCAATTGAGGAGCTCACCTTAGCTGTAGCAGAAGTTGGTTGCCAAGGTTACCGCACATCCCAAGTGGTTGCCATGGAATTTCCCAAACTGCATCCAGCCGGCCAATGGGAAGCCTGTCAGTGACCCCAGGACAGCAGCTGAGGCCTCGCTCCCAGGCTCCCGGGGGCTTGTGGGTAAAGGTTCTTGTAGACTGAGGCTTGAGGCGGTGTGCAGGTCCCTTGCTGGTTAGCAGTTCCTGTGGCCTTCCTTCGACTGGGGATGACACTGGATTCTCTGGGCAATTTTACAGAATAGGCTGAGCTAAGCAGGTGCTGGTGCTCTCTTGCTCAGGGTGTGGGGTTCTTGGAAGAGAACCCCTGAAGGTAAGGTTGAACATCCAGCTGTTCTTTCCTGGGGAGCCGAACAACTCCCTCCACGCCTGCCGGACCCTGTAGAGCTGGGGGGAGTTAATTTTAAGAAAAGCAATACCTGGAAACTTCAGGCTGAAGAGGGAGGCTGAGATGCGGGGATCCACAAGCTGCCCGGCTTGGGTCTCCCAGCACCTGCTTCCTCTACTGGGCTGCCCCAGACTTCTTGAGAAAGTTCCCTGGCTTGGAGTTTCACCCTTGCCATCACATTGGCACATGGTGATCCTATAGCATTGTACCCACAGCATGAAGAGTTCACTGAAATTTACCAGAATTTTTTCTTCCAAGTGGAGGCTTTAAAAAAATATTTTTCCTAAAAAAGATCTATTTACTTTTTATTGAAAAAATCAGACATACAGATAGGAGGAGAGACAGGGAGGAAGACCTTCCGTCTGCTGGTTCACTCCTCAAGTGGCCACATTGGCTGGAGCTGAGCCGATCTGAAGCCAGCGGCCACGAGCCTCTTTCAGGCCTCCAGAGCGGGTCAGGGTCCAAAGGTTTTGGGCCATCCTCGACTGCCCTCCCAGGCCTCAATCAAGGAGCTGGATGGGAACCAGCGCCCACATGGAATCTCAGGGCATGCAAGGCAAGGACTTTAGCTACTAGGCTACCACGCCAGGCCCAAGGCTTTTGTTTTTAGCCACTTGATCGAGTGGTGGTTCCTACCCGACCAAGTCTGCCTATTCCAGGCACAGTTGTGTGTGTTGTCTGTTCAGAGCCGGACAACCATCACCACCATCAGTTCTGGTGTGTTTTCACCACCTCTGCCTCCTCCCACACACTAATCTACTCACCACACGGTGGCCTAGCCTGCTCCTCAGCGTGGGTCCTCTGTGTCTTTAACTTTCTGTAGTGTTTTTCAGGTTCCCCCACTCGGTGGCATCCGACATGCCATTGTATGGCTCTTCCATACTTCACGGTTCATCCTTCAGCCGATGGGTCTCTGGATCCTAGAACTGCAAGAGACACAGTACAGCCTCTGATAGAACTCTCAAGGTTTCTAAAATTAAAAACTGTATCGAGCGAGGGAGAGAACCAAAGATCTTCCATACACTGGTTTACTCCCCTGATGTCCCATTGGCCAGGACTAAGCCAGGCCATAGCCAGGTGCCAGGAGTCTCATCTAGGTCTCCTGCTTGGGTGCAGGGTCCAGATGCTTAAGCCATCCTCCGTTGCTTTCTTAGGCTTTTAGCAGGGAGTTGGGTGGCAAGTGGAGTAGCTAGGATATTATCTATAGGATATAATCACAGCGCTGGGGTTGTGGCATAGTAGGCTAAGCTATTTGCAGAACCAGTATCCCATGTGGGTCTAATTGTAGTCCCAGCTCCACCAGCTCCAATCCAGCTCCCAGCTAATGTGCCTGGGAAAGCAGTGGAGGAAGCCCAAGTGCCTGGGCGCCTGTGTCCACCTGGGAGACCCTGAGTAAGTTCCTTTAGTCTGGCACAGCCCTGGCCATTGAGGGCATTTAAAGAGTGAAGTAGCTTGTGGAAGATCTCTCTCTCTCGTTCTCTGTGTGTGTAACTATCCCAAGTAAATAAATCTTTAAAAGGGAAGAAAGCATGCCAGCAGTCACTCACCTGTATGTCCTAATGAACGCAGCTAAGGGCCAGCAAGCTGTGTGTATTGTAGAAGTGAAGGGCGTCCGCTTGGTCACAACTCAAGTGCGACTTTAGGTGTCATGCAGTATGCTGACAGATGGATCTGGCTGTATTCCAATACATCTTTACTTATAAGAACAGGCACTGGACAGCACATGGTCTGTGATCTGAACGGCTCACCTGGATTTAGATTATTCCCAAACTTTCACGAACACGCATCTAGCCGGGCTGAAGATTGGCCCATTTCTTGGTGTCCCCACAGCAGACAGTCCCTAGAGGAGCACACAGACTCAGTTTGACTGTGGGTCACAGCAGCCACCTCCCCTGAGACTGTGTCAGGCCCAGGCTGTGTCCTTCCCAGGGGCGTCAGCGACACCTCACTCTGTGAACTGGACCGGTTGGTCATCAGCATCTCCCTTCAGTGAACTCTTAGCTTTCAGCCTTCACCTCTTTGCTTTTCCTTTGGGTTCTCCTTGACTCGATTCCTTGTGCTGGTTGTTAATAACATTCCCTCTCCTCCTTCCCAGTTAACAGTTTCTAGGACCTAATTGAATGGATGGAAGTTTTAAATTTTAATGAATTGGAGCTGGTGTGGTAGCACACAGCTTAATCATTCAAATGAGGTACCAGCATCCCATATGTGCTGGTTCATGTCCCAGCTGCTCCACTTCTGATCCCGCTCCCTGCTGGGAAGGCTGGGAAGGCAGTCGAGGACGGCCCAAAGCCTTGGGATCCTGCACCCGCGTGGGAGACCTGGAAGAGGTTGCTGGCTGTTGCCGTCACTTGGGGGTGGGTCATTGGATGGAGGATTTTCCTCTGTCTCCTCCTCTGTGTATCTGACTTTGCAAAGAAGGTAAGTGAATCTTTGAAAAAAAAAATCTGGTGTGTTGGGGTCAGTGCTGTGGTGAAAGGGTGATGCTGCCATCTCTGAGGCCACATTCCCCACGAGTGCCGGTGCGCGCGGACTGCCATGCCGATGCTTGTGCGGTCCTCCCTGCTTATGGCACATCCCAGGCTCGGGCTTGGCTCCGTGGCGTCAGCTTCCTCTTCCTTCTGTGGGACAGTTTCCCTGACCCCCCACTGTGAGACCTCTAACTGCCCCTCTCTCCAGGCCTCACCCCTGAATTTCCACACCTCATCCTCAACCACAGCCCAGGGTGCAGGGACTCACAAAGCACACTACGAGGGTTCTAACTCCAGCTGCAGTTCCTGACTCCAGCTTTCCGCTAAGGCAGACCCTGGGAGGCAGCTGCGATGGCTCTAGCTTGCAGGGGCTCCTGCCCACTTCGTGGAGGGGGTTCTGTGCTCAAGGCTTCAGCCCCTGCGGGGGGACTCCTGCGGCATCCCGGGCGTGGGCCAGTGGGCTGAGGTTCTCTCTCTGTTTCTCCGTCTCTGCAGTAAAAGAGACAGCAACAGTCTTGCTTTCTAATCGATCACCCAGGTCCAGGACGCACAGGAGCTGAGACATGCGGCGTGGCCGTGCAGCTGGACAAAGCAGGCCACCACGGCCCTTGCAGCCCCTCCAGCCCCGGGGCCCTCAGGGCTCTGCATTCGCTGCACCCCCATGTCTGAGACAGGTTCCTCCATACACCCACCTTTGATGGCCTTCATCAAGACCCCTCACCCCACCTTCAGCACACACTCAGAGGAAGGAAATGGAAAAGACCTTCCTTGGTTCCTTGGCCTGTCGCTAGCCAATCAACCCTGCTCCCCAGAGGGCGTCTCTCCAGAGAGCATGGCCACAGTTTGCCAGACACACCCATCCCTGGGGCATTTGCCTGCTAAGCGCCTAAATGGGTTTCAGAGGCGACAGTTTGCTCAGGGTCAGCTTTATCCTTTAGCCCTGGGCTTGCCATGCCCTTCCCACTCCACCCTCACTCCCATCGACCCCCTGGCTGGATTCTGTTCTCTCCTGTCCATCCTACCTTCTCAGGCCCCACTGCCCGGCTCTGAGACTCTCCAGAAAACACTGGCAAGGGAAGGGGTCAGATCCTGGTATCCCGCACAGGGGCAGGTCCTGGGCTCCGTCCATCACATTGCTGCTTGGGTTTTATTCTCGCTGCTCCCTGTGGCTGTGCAGCCCTGAGCTTCTGGGAGCTACCCCTGCGTGCGAGGACTGCGTGCCAGCCACTTCCACGCCTGCCTCCCCCATGGTGGGTTCCACCTGGTCTGACACAGGGCTGCTTTGTAGGGGGGGTGGTGGCAGAGCCAGTGCCCCTCCATTCTTCTGCAATCCCCACTGTGCTTGCTTTGCACCCCAGGAACAAGGTGTCTGGCACAAGGCAGACAAGCACCCTCTAGCGAGGGCCCCGCAGGAGCGGTCACCTGCAGAAGACACTGCTGGACCACCTTCCCTTGCCTTGGCCATGAACTAAAACCAAGATAACAGAAACAGCAGCTCCTCCGAGGGCCACTCGGGACGCAGCTGGCTCTTAACAGCTCAGAATCTGAGCAGTTCTTCCTTTCATCAAATCCAAAGACTCCATGGTCAGGGGGACCAAATGAGCTGCTCTTGGGTGGGGCCGGGCCCCAGGTATTCAGGAATCCCGTTTTCCAGCCCATCTTTAGAATGGGGGGGACCCAGGGCTGAGACGTGGGCTCCCCTCCCTGAGAACCCCCATCCCTGGGCACAGGACTGTGAACACATCAGCCTGCTGCCCCTGATGACTCTGCCATTGGCCCCGGCATGGTGTCTACACTCTGGCCACACGACAGACATAGCTGGTGAGGCTGGCGGTGGCACTTGCGCCCCTGCCTCCCTCACTGTGGGCAGCAGCCCCCCTCCACCAATGCTCACCTAACCTAGCAGGTGGCTTCCAGCGCTGCCTGGAGTAAACTCAAGCACCCACCTGCCCTGCCTGCCCTCGCACTCCAGCCTCATTTTGGCTTCTGGGAAGATCAGCTTCTTCCTGCCATGGCCCTCTGCATAGACTGCCTTCAGAGTGTTCTGCCTTGCTCCCAGCCCGGCCCCCATGTGCCCATTAGACACCATTTCTGAGCCCCCGGTTGGGCTGGCCTGGCTCCTGGAGTTGTGAGCCTGGAGTGAGCTGGGTGTCTTGTTTGCTCATCCGCCTTCACTAGGTTTGGAGCCCAGCCTTCTGTTCACGGTAGTGTGGCTGCGTGGTACACCTTTGTGGCTGTAAATGTTTTTGTGGCCAGCATCTCCCCCTGGTGGCTCCCAGGGTCCAACCTCACTGATTACACAAAATCAGTCTTGTTAACTGTCCGTGATGAGCTTCTGTTCTTGTACCCAGGGTCTTGGGGAACAGCCCCAGGGGTCTCCAATACCCCACACCTAAGGAGCCAGGCCACCTCCTGGGCACCTCTGTTCTCCACCTCACAATCCCCCCGGTCCTCACAGCCCGTGGCTCTGATACCAGCTGGGCCTGCCTCCATGCTGGCACTGTCTGCTCCTTAGCACATGGAGTAAGGGGAACCAGGCCCCAGGAGGCCCAAGGGCTGGCTGCAACTCTGACCTGGGGGGAGCTGGCACGTGCCCTGGTGCCACAGATACACTGCTGCTCCCGGGAGCTGCTGCCCGTTAAAAGTGGTAGTGATGCCATACTAGAGGCAGGTGTGGGAAGGCATGACATCATAGCCATTGTCACAAGCACACTTGGGGGAAAGCGACATAGTTCGAGCAGATGAACCCCCCAGCCCCGGGAATGAGCCTGTGGACAAGGGCTTTCTTCTTTCATCTGAGAGCTGTACAGAAACATGGCCGCACCCACTTGTCCATGTCAGTCCACCAATTCCAGCCCAGCCACACAGTTCTGTCCACACCAGCCTGTCCATACCAGCCCAGCTATGCCAACCTGTCCACGCCAGCTCATCCACACCAGCCCAGTCCAGCTATGCCAACCTGTCCACACCAGCTCATCCACACCAGCCCATCCACGCCAGCTCATCCACACCAGCCCAGCCCAGCTATGCCAACCTGTCCACGCCAGCTCATCCACACCAGCCTGTCCATACCAGCCCATCTATGCCAACCTGTCCACGCCAGCTCATCCACGCCAGCTCATCCACACCAGCCCAGCCCATCTATGCCAACCTGTCCACGCCAGCCCATCCACGCCAGCTCATCCACACTATTCTATCCATACCAGCCCATTTATGCCAACCTGTCCACATCAGCGCAGCCACACCATTCTGTCCACACCAGCCCAGCTACACCAACCTGTCCACGCCGGCTCATCCACACCAACCCATCCATGCCAGCCCAGTCACACCAGCCCTGCCTGGCCATGCCAGCTTGGCCCAAGGCTCCTATCACCTGCAAGGCTTCAAATGTCATCTCTGAGTCTGGAGCAAATGGGGAAGCTTGCAGTCTGGCTCAACAGCTTTGGCGGCTCCCGCAGCCCCTTCTTCCTGCCGCTGCTCCTCCCCCTCCCCAGCGACTCTCCTCCCTCTCCTGCTCCTCGACTCCGTCTCTGAATCATCGCTCCCACCGCCCTTGCCCCAGCTACTTGCGTCTCAGAATGGCTTCTTGTCAGTTCCTGGTTCCCCAGCTTCCTATGGATACCGGTCCTGTCCACAGGGCCCTGAGCTCCTTTGTAAGTCGCTCTGCTCCCAGTCCTCTGGTTCCAGGCTTGTCCTGCTGGGTTCACTCTGCCGATCTTAGCTGGGCCAGCTCAGATGTTCAGAGCCCAGTGGAGATGCCGACCTAATTCAGACAGAAAGGGCCACTGCGGGAGGCCACCGATGGGGGTCCTGGGGACATGCGCGAGGCTCTGGGCTCAGTGCTGGCAAAGAGTGGAAGTTGGTGTCACAGAGAGGGGGGAGAGACAGAGAGACAGAGATCTCCCGTAAAGGCTGCAACAGCAGGGCTGGGTCAGGCCCAAGCCAGGGGCTTCTTCCAGGTCCCTCATGTGGGTGCATTGCAGGGAGCTGGACTGCAAGTCGAGTAGCCGGAACATGAACTGTTACTATTATGGGATGCTGCTGTTGCAGGAGGCAGCTTAATCTGATGAACTATAATGCCAGCCCTTCATCTGTAATAACTTCAAGAGAAACATTTCTAAAGATAGGAAGAAACTGGACTGTGGCCTGGGCCACACCCACCACTGGTGCCCACCCCCTATGGGTGCCCGCTCACTGGTGCCCCCACCCTATAGCCTGCCCTGTCTGCACCTTTAGAACTGCTCAGCCCTGCTCCCACAGAGCATGCAGTCGATCTGCTGGATTTAAGAGCCCAGGCTGATCCTGAGTGCTGACCCTGCCCACAACTCCTGTGGTGATGGCTGGCCTTGAGAAGCGAGGGTCAGGACCGGGGAGTCTCCTCCCCGCACAGAAACGTGGCTTGTGCCCCGTGTCCTCACCGCAGCAGCATCACCTGAGCCCGTAGACAGCACAGCCAGCACAGGCTTCCATGCTTCCCCACCGTGTCCTGCTGCTCCTTTTCCGGTTCAATCATCAGTGAATATCAGGGTTAGAATTGCTGTGTTGGCCTCTGCACAAGAAGTGATGTCCCCTTTCCTACCGCTCCCAGGGGAGCTGCACCTGTACCGCTGGCATGGCCCCTGGCTCCTCACCCAGAGCCCTGGCGCTTCGTCCCTGTAACCCCTGGCTGAGCGCCACGTTCCCGAGAGAACTCCAGCGCCCCTCGCCTTCTTGAACTTCCTTGCCCTCTAGGACCCCTGGAAGTGACGCTGCAAGCTGCTGCTCCCCTCCCACACTGGAAAGGATCCCCCGCAGCCCTGCGCCGGGACTCCAGCTTTCCTGGACCCACGCTCCCTGTGTGGACGCTGCCTGTCCCTCCCCACTGTGGGGAGCTCTATGTGATGGGGCAGGTTTCCCCTGGGCCAAGTCCTCCAAGGAGGTGCACAGCACAGCTTTGTCCTCCCCTGTGGTCACAGGGCTCACCTCTCAGACTCAAGGCCCATGTCCCCAACCCAAACAGGGTACATCCCTGCAACTCCCCTCGCCCCGCCGATTCTTCTGTCTGAAAGCTTCGTTTGGTTTGATGCATCCAAAAGGCAGAGAGCCAGGACAGCGACAGCGACAGCTTCCTCCGGCTAGCTCCCTGCAGACCTGGTCCTCCATGGGGATGGCAAGGCTGTCTCCCAAGGACTGCACAGACAGACTGCTTGGGGTCAGCAGCTGGAGCCAGCGTACCTGGCTCAGGACTTGGACATGGGCTGCGGGCATCCTGGCCACTAGGCCAGCTACCTCCCCCTTCCTGGGCAGCTCCCTGCACAGCCCTCAAGGGACCTGGGAGACCTCACTTCCGGTGGCTACGCTGGTTCCCACCCCAGCCGCCAGGCCCTCCTTGTCTCCCACTGTGGCCCGAAGCTCAGCCAAGCCCACACCTGCACCTCTGGAGTCCCAAGATGTGCAAGAGTCCAGGAAGCCAAAATCCAGACCCCAGCCTCCCTGTTCTCCCAACTCCCCTCTGTCTTTGGGCTTAGGACCCCATAGTCTCCAACCTGTGCACAGGAGTAGTAGATCGGGGTCAGGGCAAGTTGACGGGGAACGGGTGGAGTCCCAGGTGACCTCGGGAGGCGGCATGTTGCCCAGGCCTGTCGCACTGCGTGGAGACACACCCATCTGACTCATCTCTTCCTAGAGAGGCTGCCTAGGTCCTGCCTCTCAGAAGGCCACTCCGTGTCTCCAGCAGCCTTCCTGTTCCCCTGCCCTTACCCCTCCTCCCCGCGTCCCCTTTGGCCCATATTTGATAACAATCTTTAGTCAGTCTAATTTGCAGACCCTAGGTACTGACCCTAAGAGGGTAGGACACATCTGAGGAACGGAGCCAGAAGCAAAGAAACAGCTCTCCACATGTGGAATTCATTTTTTTTTTAAAGTTTATTTTATCTATTTGTAGAGCAGAGTTAGGGATGTGGGGTAGGGGGAGAGAGATCTTCCATCTCCTGGTTCATCCCCCAGATGTTTGCAACAGCCAGGATTAGGCCAGAAGCTAGGAGTCTCCTCTGGGTCTCCCACATGTGTGCAGGAGCCCAAGGACTTGGGCCACCCTCTACTATCCCAGGCCATTAGCAGAAAGCTGGATTGGAAGTGGAGCGCCCAGGACTCCAGCCCACGCCCACGGGGGATGCTGGCACTTTAGTGGTGGCCTCACCTGCTCTGCTGCGGCATTGGCGCCCACTCTCATCTGTGACGGCTCCAGCTCTGGCTCCACGGCCCAGCCCAGGGCTTGCAGTGATGAGGAAATCGGATGTTGATTTCTGCAACTCAGCCTAGCCTGCAGGGCTGGACCTGTCTCTCCAGGTCCCTGACACCCCCACCGATCCTACCCCAGACCATCGCTGAAGGAGTCCCTAAGGGTTTCCGGAGCTCGTTCTGCCCTTGAGGCCATGGGACTAGCCCTGGGCCAGTTCTTGTCTCCTTGGGGGAGGCAGGAGGACAGCAGAGCTGAGGACAGCGTTGACACTTGGTCACTGATGACCTTGGTGTCTCGAATGGAAGCGGCGTCATGGGAGGGAGTGTGACCGCCCGTGCAGGACGTGCTGCTGGGCTAGGCAGCCTGCACGTGGGCAGGGGTGACAGCGGGGTCATGAGGTATAGGAAGGTTGTGGCCAGGACTCTGCCCACTGCCGCAGTGCTGCGTGCTGCGTCCCCGCTCCTGCCTCGCCTCTGGGACGCTATGAGCCTCTTCCTTCTCACACCTCCCGCCCATCCTCCATTGCCCCAGATCAGGAGCTGAGGCTTGGCCACTATCAGCGATGACCAGTCACCGCAGCCAGGCAGTGAATCACCCTGCAAACAGGAGGAAAATCCTCCTGGGAGGAGGACAAGCATGCACCTGGCTTCACTGTTTGCTTTAAGCTTAGTAGTCGCCGTGGTGAAGAAATGCCTCTTATTTCACCTCCAGACTCAGGAAGTGGGTATTGGCTGCATGGAGAATTGTTCACGTGACATCTGTGCCACAAGCATTGGCTGAGTATTAATGTCTCCGAAATTATTTATCATTATCTATAAAACCTGAAAGACCAGATGCAATCCCATTCACAATCAGAGAACGTGGCAGGGGAGGACAAACCTCCATGTGCTTCAGTTCTCTCTCAGAAAGGTAGATCTATGGAGTGAAGGAGAGACAGAAAGATCTTCCATCCGCTGGCTCATTCCCCAAAGGGCCACCACAGCTGGAGCTGAGCTGATCAGAAGCCAGGAGCCAGGACCGGCTTCGGGGTCTCCCACATTGGTATAGAAGCATTCCCTGCTGCTGTCCCAGGCCATCAGCAGGGAGCTGGATGGGAAGTGGAGCAGCCTGGACACGAACTGGTGCCCACGTGGGATGCTGGCACTTGGAGGTGGAGGATTAGCTGATTGAGTCTTTGTGCTGAATCCAACCTTCACTCTGTAAAATTTGGTGACTGGGATGTGCAGGTTAGCTTGGTAAAAGAACACCAGTAAAGCTGTCTGTGACAGCAACATCCCATAGGGGTGCTGGTTCGTGTCCCAGCTGCCCCACGTCTGATCCAGCTCCCTGCTTACGCACCTGGGAGAGCATCAGAAAATGGCTCAAGTGCGTGGAGACTCCGACGAAACTGCTGGTTCCTGGCTTCTATGCAGCCCAGCCACAGCTGCTGCAGCCACCTGGGGAGTGAACCAGAGGATGCAAGCTCTCTCTCTCTCTCTCCTTTGTAACTTTGAGTGTCAATTAAATAAATATACTTTTTTTTTTTTTTTTACAAAAAGACATTGAGGGGGCAGCTTCTTTTCGAACGCCCGGCACTTCCTGAACTCACACTTGCAGTGGTCCTGGTTGAGGGCAGGAGGGGGGATGAGCCCTGGCAGCCAGTGAAGGAGGGGGAGACCACCCCTCAGCCCACGTGCACAGTCCACGCCACCACCACGTCAACAACGCTCTGCCTCTCCTCTCTCTCCTCCTGTTAATGTAAGATTTATTTATTTTCATTTGAAAGGTAGAGTTACAGAAAAAAGGAGAATCAGAGAGAAAAATCTTCCATCCGCTGGTTCACTCCCCAAATGGTTACAATGGCCGAAGCTGAGCCAATCTAAAGCCAGGAGCCAGGAGCTTCTTGCGGTCTCCCATACTGATGCAGGGTCCTTCCTCCACTGCTTTCCCAGGCCACAAGCAGCGAGCTGGATGGGAAGTGGAGCAACCAGGGCATGACCTGGTGCCCGTACTGGGGCCTGTGGAGACTGCGAAATCTCTGGCAAGGGCTGCCCCAGGCCCTCGCGGGCCAACTGCGTGGCCTAGGTGTCTGTACGCTGATATCACACCCAGCATGTTTTAGGACCGGAAATGTGCAGGCTGTCTGCACAGCCCTTGGACACTGCTGGAAGTCATGTGGCGCTGTGGGGAAGGGCTCTGTCCTGGGCAGAGTGAGCACTCCTGCCTCTCTGGAGGACCAGCTGCCACCTAGGAGACTGGCGGTGGGCTCAGAGACCCTCCTCCCCAACGGCCCACACTGGAGGGGATCCAAAGTGACTGTCCCTGCTCTCACAGATCAGGCTGATGATCATGGTCTAGGATCCCAGGAGAGGCCTGGGCTGTGGTGCAGGGTGCTAAGGCAGCTGCTTGCAACACTGGCATCCCACATTGGAGCACAGTTCGAGTCCTGGCTGCTCCACTTCCGATCCAGCTCCCTGCTAATATGCCCAGGACGGCAGCAGAGGACGGCCCGGGTACTTAGACCCCTGCACCCATGGGGGAGAGCCCAGAACGGAGTGCCAGGCTCTTGGATTTGCCTGGCTCAACCTTGGCTGTTGGGGTCACTGGGGGGTGGACTGGTGGGAGATCTCTCCATAATTCTGTCTTTCAAATAAGATGAATAAATCCTTTGGAAAATTTAAAAAACGCAAATCCTTGAAATACTGCACACGCTGAGGGCTTCCCACGCCTTTGCCTCACCCCAATCCAGGCCCTGTTGTATATTTTTTTGCACCTGACTTGTGGCCAGGTGGGATGGGGGAGTGGGAAGGCGAGGCCTCTCTGAAGTGCTAACACAGGGCCACTGCCCTCCTGCTGGCTTGAAAGCGCCTCAGATGACTCTGAAAAAGGCGTGAAGCAGCCTGACTGCAGGGCGAGGAGCCACAGGCGCCTGGACCTCAGCGCCACCCTGCCGGCCAGGACAGGGCAATGGGGGTGCCGCCCGGTGCAGTGGGGCATTGTGCCCCCACGGGAGGGCAGACTGCCTGAGTCACCTCCTCCTCCCCACGCCTTAAAAGGGCTCTGCAAGGTAAGCTAGCAGTGGAAGTCCTCGCCTTGCACGCACTAGGATCCCACACGGGCGCTGGTTCTAATCCCGGCAGCCCCATTTCCCATCCAGCTCCCTGCCTGTAGCCCGGGAAAGCAGTCGAGGACGGCCCAAAGCCTTGGGACCCTGCATTAGCGTGGGAGACCCTGCACTCACGTGGGAGGCTCCTGGCTTTGGATTGACACAGGTCCGGCCATTGTAGCCACTTGGGGAGTGAATCATGGGGTGGAAGATCTTTGTCTCCTCTTCTCTATATATCTGACTTTCCAAAAGAAAATATAAAATAAATCTTAGAAAAAAAAAAAGGGCTGTTGCTTCCTGCGATCACTCCCGGCCAGGGGCTGCCTCCTTGATCCTGGGAAAAGTGTCCCCACCCGCCTCGCCCTAACAAGCCCCCTCGCTCAGAAGGTCCTTTGCCCTTGAAGCTAGACTCTGTTGAGTCTGGTTGTCTGCTCCCCTAGTCCCCTCTGGGCCTGTTTCACTCCCAAACAATACTCCCCATCCTGGGTAGACCCCTCCCTCAAAGGATCATTGCCACCTCCTGTGCCCCGTGAACTTCCCCAGTGCTGGGCCCACACAATGACCTGGTGCTGTCCAGGTCCTAGGGCTCCTCTCCGGGGGGGGGGGGGGGAAGGGATTCCTGGTACCCAGAAATGCCTCCAGATGAATGTGCTGTCCCTTTTTCAGGATGTCATAAGCCCCTTCCTCCTCGCCCCAGGTTTGTGTATGGAAGCTGGGAGTCCTGGTGGACCCCAAGATCATCTGCTCCAGGAACCCAGCATTGTTCTGCCTTGTTGGTCAAGGACAACCCCAGACAAACAGAAGCTTGCTCAGATTCAGGTGAGTGGTGGATGGAACCCAGGAGCCTGGAATATTTTTTTATTTAAATCTACGTTCCATAACAACAGTCTTTTTCTTTTAAGATTTATTTATTTTAATACAACGTCAGATATATATATATAGAGGAGGAGAGACAGAGAGGAAGATCTTCCCCAAGTGAGCCGCAATGGCCGGTGTGTGCCGATCCGAAGCTGGGAACCAGGAACCTCTTCCAGGTCTCCCACGCGGGTGCAGGGTCCCAATGCATTGGGCCGTCCTTAACCGCTTTCCCAGGCCACAAGCAGGGAGCTGGATGGGAAGTGGAGCTGCCGGGATTAGGACCGGCGCCCATATGGGATCCCAGGGCGTTCAAGGCGAGGACTTTAGCCGCTAGGCCACGCCGCCGGGCCCAACAACCGCCTTAAACCTCTTAGTTCACTTCCCAAAAGGCTCTGAAGGCCAGAGGCTGGTCTGAAGTCAGGAGCAAGGAGCTTCCTTCAGGTATCTCCAGTTGGTGCAGGGCCCAAGGACTTGGGACATTCTCTGCTGTTTTCCCAGGCCACAAGCAGGGAGCTAGATCGAAAGTGGAGCAACTGAAACTCAAACTAGTGCCCATATGGGATGCTCACACCACAGACAGAGGAGTAGCCTGTTGAGCCACGGAGCTGACCCCAGGAGCCTAGGTGATTTCCGACAAGCATGGGAGGCTGAGGGAGAAGTGCTGGGCTGCAACGGCCGCTTCAGAGCTCGCTGCATGCAGGCCAGGAACCTACACCCATTGCAGCGGCCTCTGCTGAGGTCTGCTACCCTCCCACGTCATGCAGCACCACACCTTCTCTGCCTGGAGCAGGTCTCTTTCCCTCCCTGAGGCCCCCAGTGGCGTGGGCCTCTCCTCTCCCCTTTCAGGCAACAGCCCAGGGGATGTGGGGGCGGCCAGGACTCTGTTCTGCCAGCTTCCCACTCTCTGGGGCTCTGCTCACCTCTGCAGTGGGAGCTGGGGCCCATTAGCTGTCCTGGCCAGGGAAGCGGATGGAGGCATGCCGGCCAACGCTCCAGGTCCTCCCGGGAAGCAGCACACCCGACTCCCAGCCAGCCCTGCTTTTGTTCATTGGTCGCAGGTGATCCAGCCAGGAGGGTCTGAAAGTCAGGCCTCCCCAGCAAACTTCCTGCCTCAACCTGCGACCCTAGGCAAGGAGGCTTTCTCTTTGTGTCTACCTGCCCCCTAGGCTGACTCATCTACCCCTGGGGTCACCTCTCAGGGGCACCTTGTTGACTGATTCTGTTTGTTTGGACAGCATTAGGTCTAAGTCACCATGGGCCGAGGTCAAGTGTGGTCTGGAAATACAGGGAGGGGTTTTCCCTAGGCCAGGACCAGTTTGTGGGGCCTGAGGTTCCCCACAGCTGCCAGCGTGACCACCGGGACGCAGGAGCGAGGATGAGGCCTGTGGACTGGGGGCTCAGAGAGCAGGTGCAAACACCTGTTTGGATGGGTTGGTGATGCCCAGCTGTGAGCGGGCACTACCCTACTTCTGCTGCCATCCAGAAGAGGGATTTGTGAGTGGAAGTGGGTGTTGGGACTCCGTGCAGGGTGGATGGAGGCTGAGATGGGGGGCAAGTGTGGGGGCATTCTGTGGGGTCGGGGAGCAGCCCAGAGGCCACGCCCTGAACGCCCCTCACTGTGATACAGCTGGCACTATCCGCATCCTGTGTGAATATAGGTTAGAGTCCCGGCTGTTCCACTTCCCAACCAGCTCCCCGCTAATGTACCTGCAAAGGCAGCAGACGATGGCTCCTGCATCCACCTGGGAGACCCAGATGGAGTTCTGGGCTTCTGGCCCAGCCCACTGCCCAGTCACGTGGGGAGTAAATTAATGTTGCAGGGTTCGAGAGAGAGCACACTGGACCCCAGTAGGATGTTAGGAGGAGCCTTTATTGCCCAAGCTTGGTGACAGCAGCTCCTGCTACACTCCAGGCGCCACTGCAGAGCTGCCAAAGTCGGGTTTTTAAGCTCTCATCCTCCAATCAGATCCAGAGCCATGCAGTATAAACAAAGCCTCAGGCAGGGAGGGAGATACCAGAGCCCAAAATTTTCCTATAGTTAACTAAGCTAACATAGCACAACAGGAGGCAGGAGGGCCAAGTGTGTGGAACGTCCGGGGTAATTTCCATGCTGTACGTTGTGAATGGGGCAGAAGGCAGGAGGAGCAGTGTATAGTTTTCCTGCTTTCAGTTAACTTGAATGATGTGAGGGGAGGTAGGAAGGGCGGGTGCAGAAACTCCGGTTCCATGCCCTGTGTGCTGTCCACTAACCTGACAAGTGGCTGTGCCATCCATGGTGGCTCCCCGTTATACTAATAACTGTGAGCTCTCTCGCGCTGTGTCTCCCTCTGTCTCTGTAATTCAGTCTTCTAAATTACCCAGTAAATCTGCAGGTGCTTCTGACGGGGTTGCCAGGACTTGTCGTGTTCTGCTCGGGTGTCTCTTACCCCCTACCCCAAGGGCCTTCCCCTCCACGTCACCCCAGCCCTCCCAAGGCCGCCAGGTTGTAGCTTGTCTCGGCTTTGAAGATGCCGTTCTGGCTGAACTCTTGGCATCCTAGCAGGGGCCCAGCCTTCCATCTTTTGGTGAGATGGGAAATAAATGAATCTAAGATGACCTCCATGAAGGCCTGGAGGACACAGCACAAGGCTAGCCCCATAGCAGGAGGTGGGTCCCGGGGGCAGGTGGGGCTGGGATTCTGCTAAAGGCAGGGGGGATGTGGTGGGACACCTGTGGATGGCTGGGTCTGCTTGTGATCCACAGGAACATTTAAAGCATTTTTCCAGACAGCTTCTGGTTAGGGGGAGGGGAGTTTTGTAACTGAAGGTGTGCATTGGCCACCGGAGGTGGTGAGCTCTACTTGAAGCTGATATGGAACATCCAAGTTGTTCTCCAGTCTGTCTGCTTAGTTCCCAAGAGACCCCACTCAGTCCCCATGGTCCTGACCCCCTCAGATGCAATTTTGATTCCCTCACTCCCAGACATGGAAGAGAGCAGCAACCCAGCCAAGCAGTGGAGCGGAGCTCTGTCTGCAGGCATTTCACCCTCGTGAGAGTTCTAGGACATTCTGGAGTTGGCCAGAGACAGCTAGAAGTCAACTCAGAGACCTTAATTATCTCGAGATCTGGGACCCTCGTCCACTGAACTTCCCGTCTTGTGTTGGTAGAAGAGGAGGTGGCTTATGCTGTACACGGTGAGGACACAGACCCGTGACACCTCCTGGGGGGCAGGGGTAGTTAACTTTTTCAGCTTTTCTTTCCCATCAACTTGGAGTACCTGCAAGCAAAGAAGGTCCAGCCTCGGACCACGCCTGCCTTGCTTTGTTAGAGTTCACTGGGGAGGCATGGCCCCACAGCCAGGCTTGTGAAGTGCCTGCTCGCCATGGAAAAAGGTTGCATGACCTGAAGCAATGTAAAAGCAAAGCAAACACTCATACACACACCAGGGGAAGAAGGTGCTTAAATACGCGCTGTTCTAAAACTCAAACGCTTTTCCTTGCAGAAAAGATAACCCAGACTCGCTGCGGCAGAGATGAACATGAGGGAGAATCAGAGCCCAAACACCCATGTTTGCCCCCGCGTGACGTAAAAGGGTTGATGTGGGAGAAGGACAGAGCGAAGCAGGTTCTAGGTGCTCATGCTGGAAGTGTTACTGTGTCACCCGTGAAACATCCGGGACCCTTCTACCCGGCGACTCCATCTGCGGGCATTCATGGCAAAAGAATCATCTGGAAAAAGAAAACACACAGTTTTATATGGATGTGTCATGTCTCCTGGCTGGCCATGTGTGAGAGACGTTAGATTTCATTCCATGGGGGAATGGGCGTCAGTCACAGTGAGAATCAAAGAAGCAGATGGGGTGGAGATATGAACCTGGGGGAGGGGCCCAGGGGCCTGGTCAGGGGGGTCCCTGTTAGCTGAGGTCGCCTGGCCACGGCTGGAGCTGGAGGGTTGGAGAGAGGAGCTCAGTCCAGGGACATGCAGTGTCACAAAGGGTTCTGTAGGCAGAGAGAAAGAAGGTTCTGGAATAACAGCGCAGTGGGGGTGCAGAGCAGGAGCCCAGCGCCCGGCTGTCCAGCGAGGGGCCGGCGGGCAGGAGCCCAGCGCCCGGCTGTCCAGCGAAGAGCTGGCGGGCAGGAGCCCAGCGCCCGGCTGTCCAGCAAGGGGCCGGCGAGCAGGAGCAGAAGGAGCAGGCGCTAAGTCTCTGCAGCCTGCAGTGCCTAGGCAGCCATAGGCCCCTGAAGGCCGGCGGGAGCGAGGAGGGCGCCTGGAGGGAAGTCCCAGGAAATGCCTGTTTTCTGTGAGAAATGCAGCAAGAGCCTTGCTCACATCCGCTTGGCTGGCCTGGCGGCCTCTGCCTCCATCCCGTGGGACAGCAGCTGGGCTGGCTGCCCTTTCCCAGGAATTCCTCAACTTCTTTGCTCTGCATCCCTTTCTTTCCCTTTGTCTTTTTTTTTTTTTAATATTTAAAGGTAAAGATTTTGCCTTCATGATCTATATATGGGGTGGGAGTGGGGGAACATATCATGTAAGGAACTGAAGTCACCAAGTGTCCGCTAACGACCGCAATATGTTACTCCCTGACATGGCTGGGAGGACTTCCCCGTGGGGGCATCGCAGACCCAGGTGCTGCATACTGGTTCCTGGCCATGACCTCTTGGTGCAACCAGGAGACAGGATGAGCAACTGGTATGGGCCCCGAGCAGCCCTACTGCCTCCCTTGGAGGATAAGCACTAAAGGTCCGTAAGAGGACCAGTGTGGTGAACGCGTAAGCCGGAGCCACGGCCACCTGCTAGAGCGATCAAGCATTGGGCTCTGTGCGTGCCGGGCTCGCCTGCTGTGTGTTGGCACCAGCATTGCCACACACTCACCAGGCGACAGGAGCCCTGTGTGACCAGCACCCTGGGGTCTGCCGTTGACAGCCGGGACCCTACACCCTCGCATCTCTCTCCTCTCTGAATGCCAGCTGTCAGCCCTGCCTGATTTCCTCTCCCTCAGCCAGATCAACTTCTTCCACAGTAAGTACGCATGCTGTCTGTTCTCGGAAGGGTTGGAGAGTTGAAGGCTTGCACTCCCATACATGCACTTGGCTTTACCAGGGCGAGACCCGTCGGTCCACGGTGTTCTGTAACCCCTGCTCCTCTTGCGCCTTTGCACACCCAGGCCAAGCCGTGTGCCTCTTTTGGAGGCTGCCTCCTGGCGTAGCCAGCTGAATGGCTGAGCCAAAAACCTGTGTCCAGTTCTTACTTCTGGACATTGAAACTGTTTCCGAGTTTTCTCTAGCCCATTTGCTATGTGCGTTGCCGTCTGCTTGCTGGGCTGTCTCCTCAAACTGGAATTGCTGATGGAGAGGCAAATTCCAAATGAGCAGCGCTCCAGAAACACCGCCTACTGCCAGAGCCTCTCAAAGCACGGAACTGAGCAGGGCGACACAAGGGGTGTAGCTGAAGCTTTTCCCTGACTGCTCTTGGCACACACCTGGGGGGAGTCCCAGGTCTGCTGGCCTGGGCTCCGTGTCCTTAGCAACATCAGGTCCTGCTTCGTGCCGCGAGGACCGTGTTGCAGGGCTGCTCTGCAAGCCTTTAGCCCCGTGCCTGGCCCGCTGCAGACCGTCCGACTGTGTGTGTGTCTGTGCCATGGCTGGCACTCGGTGTTCTGAAACACTTTCCTTTTGTACTAAGCCCACGCACCCTGCCTGCCCTGCTCAGGGTTCTCCGGCCTGCGGCCCCATCACACTGGCAGCTGTACCAGGCTTCCTTCACTGCCTCTCACCCGTGTTCATCACCTTGTAGCTGTTCCCCGGAGCCCCTCAGTCCGCTGGGCGAGGCTGCAGGCCTCCCTACCTGACTCAGGCACCCCTCCCAGCATCTTTCCTATGCCCCTCCCGGTGCCCCCGACACCCTGACCTTTCCTCTGAGTATGCTGCCCACTCCACACTGAGCTCTGGGGCCTCAGATGTCCCACGGGGTCAGCTGTGTGAGCCCCTCCCCTACCACTGCCTTGCAGTGTGTGTTTGCTCACTCTCCTGTTAATAAATCACAATTTTCTAGGATCTAGATGTGCAAAAAATTTACCCAGAGGCCAAAGGTTGTAGCAGGAGTCTTTCCCTTCCTTGTAACTTACTTGGCAGCAACAAGGAAAAAGCATGCCCCAGGAGCCAGCCCCCTCCCCAGCAGCCAGCCCCCTCCCCAGCAGCCAGCCCCTTCCCCAGCAGCCAGCCCTCTCCCCAGCAGCCAGCCCCCTCCCCAGGAGCCAGCCCTCTCTCCAGCAGCCAGACCCCTCCCCAGCAGCCAGCCCTCTCCCCAGCAGCCAGCCCCCTACCCAGAGCTGGCAGGCTCCCCAGTGCCCCCAGGTGACTCTCACGTCACACGCCACTGTTAGCCCCACGTCCTGCCTGCCTGCTCTTCCTCCTAGGCAGGGAACAACCTGTCCTGGCTGGGGCCTGATGGCACACCGCCTTTGCCTTTCTCTCCCACGGGCATGCACGCTTCCAGCCAGGTTGCTCAGCCCTGTTCCGTGGGCTGGGCACAGGCGGAGAGGAAGTGGGCAGCCGGCAGCCTGCTGCACCTTCTCAGAAAGAGGCGGTGATGACTCAGCCTAGAGCCCAGGCATGGGACAGCTGCTGGGGGCTGCTGCATACCTCGGTGAGGGGAGCGGCAGTGTGGAGGGGGGCCTCTGATTCACGTGGCGTTTCCAGGGATTCCAGGAGATTCCAGGGATTCAAGGAGCGCTGGTGGCAGGAAGTGCGATGGCGCTGGCCGCCCTGAGTTTCACACCCACAGCGCTGTTGATCCCCTGGGAGCCTCCGCCATCAGCACCTTTCAGACACACTGGAGCTTGTGTCAGACCCAGGCCAATCCTGCCAGGGCTTCCTTCTCCATATGAAGCCGTTTCCTAGCAGAAAGACTTGGGAATTGCTTCAAGGGCAAGAATCTGGCAACCATCCTTGCAAGGGAGACTTGAGTCTTTGCGGGGGGGCAGGGGTTTCCAGACAGCAGCCACCTGTTCCCATCCACCTGCAGGCACTGGGCCCTGTGGCCAGCCAGCCAACCGAACTGTGAGAGATCAGCCCGCTGCCAATGGGTCCCTCTCAGAGTCGCCAGTCTCCAAGGCCTCAGCAAAGCTCACCTTGCACTTCATGACCCAGTGCTTTTTATGTGCAATTAAAGTGATGCCTAGACTATGTGTGGCCCTCCTGGCTGGTGGGGACACAGAGCCCCCGGATGTGACCACAAGACCAGGGATGTGACCACCAGTGTCCAGGGCTTGGAGCTGCCCAGCTCTTGCCACATGGTGGGGCAGGAGAGTGAGTGGGGATTCTGTAGTCTTGGGGGTTGGCCAGCTGTCCCCTGCTCCATGTCACCACAGATGTAGCATCAGGATGCTTAAGGTCTCTCCCATTGGACGGCATCATGGCTTAGCAGGCTAAGCCACTGCTTGTGATGCCCACGTCTCACTCCAGAGTACCAGTGTGGGGCCTGGAGTCTCCACTTCTGGCCCAGCTGTCTGCCGTCATGCCTGGGAAGGCAGCGCTAATCTTTCATGGTTCAGTTGGCTGGCTGGCCACATGGTCCCTGCCACCCACATGGGACACAGGAGGTCAGTCGTGGGATAGTAGCACACCTTGGCACTCACAGAGGGTTGAACTTTGGAGTATTTCGGGGGGTATTGGAATGTTTAGGAGTTTCAAAATTCAGTGCTCAGCTTGTGTCAGGGAGTGAACTGAAGACGTGAGATGGGGTCTCCTGGTGGGGTCTCCTGCAGTGACCATGCCCTGAGACCCTAGAACTGTGCTGTCAAAGAAAAGCCAGATGGGTGGCCCACGTCGCTGCTTGCAGGTGCCAGGAGGAATCTGGATGAAAGGAAGTCATACTGTAGTTATCACTACACACACACACACACACACACACACACACACACCCCACCCTTGCCATGGAGGTGCTACTGTATCCCAGCAAATCCTTTGCCAAGGAGCCCCTTGGTCCTTGCAAAATGGTTGTGGAGGCTGTGACCCTCAGCCGTACCCCTGATCTGTCCTCATCCCTGGAGAAGGAGATCCATCTCCCCCTGCCATGATCATATCCTAAACTCATTTTGCCTTCTCCCCAAAGCTGCACAGATTCCAGGGAACAGCGCTATTCCCTCACGCAGTGCCCTCCGGAGTGGGTAGGCCGGTGACTGAGTCCACCTCTAAGTGACCAGGCCGGTGCTTCAGGTGCTGCTTACGGCCGGCGTCTATGAGCTGGCTCCACTCCTAACAGCAACTTCCGGCTGCCTGGCATGTCCTTGGGTGCCCACCACTCACCTGGGAATCCTGGATTGGGTCCTGGCTCCTGGGTGCTGTAAGCATTTAGGGAGTGAAACAGTAATGGGTGATATTGACCCATCTCTGCTTTTCAAATAGATGCGTTGTCTAAGTGATGGGATCACACTGGCAGACCCAGAGCACTGTTAGGGACACAAGTTCTGTCTCTGCTTCCCCTGGGCGTAGAGGTAGCAGCAAAGGAGTGGTGGCCCTCAGGAGCCTCCGGGGAAGGGTGGGATGGGAGTAGGGGTGGTCCAGGAGTCCCTCCACCCCTCGGACACTGAAACCTCACGCAGTAAGGGGTGGCATTTGCATGGAATCTGCACCTGTCCTCCTGTGGGCTTCCAATCAACTCCTGATCACTTGTGACACCTGTTAAGGGCCGTGTCTTGTCAGCACCTGCGCAGTTTCTCTGACTGCTTTTGCCATATGGTTGGTTGAGTCCATGGAGGCAGACCTGTGGATGCGGCGGAGCCGAGTCCCTTTCCTCTTTGACCCTGATCGCAGGTTCGGCTCCAGGTCTGAGCTGTCTTGGAAAGAAGACAGAAGAGACAGGCCTCATGTTTGTCTTCTCAGCCGGCAAAGACCTGAGACTAGAGCAGGTGTAGCCATGCACGGACACATGTCTGGCAGAGAGCAAGAAGGGAATTCTCTTTCAAGGTGTGACTGCTGAAGGTCCTGGGACGTGCCCAGCTGGGAAGGGCAGGGCCTGTTCCAGGCTCCAACATCCACTCCTCCTGGACGGGTGCTTTCTGAGGAAGTGAGTCAACCTTCCTGCACATCTATTCTCCCTGGTGGAACATTTAACAAAAGTGCACGGGCCGGCTTTGTGGCACAGCGAGTTGAACCCCTGCCTGCGACATTGGTATCCTGCCTGGGAGCTACCTTGAGTCTCAGCTGCTCCATTCCTGGTCCAGTTTCATGTTAATGTGCCTGGGAAGACAGAGAAAGACTGCCCAAGTACTTGGACCCTTGATACCTGTGTGGGAGGCTTGGGTGGGAATCCTGGTTCTTGACTTTGACCTGGCCCAGCCCTGGCTCTTGTGGCCACTGGGAATATGAACCAACAGATGGAAGATTTCTGTCTCTTTCTCTCTCTTTTTTCTTTTTTAAAGGTTTATTCATTTTTTAATTGGAAAGGCAGGTTAAGCCGTAAGTAGGAAGCGGGATGGGAAGTGGAGCAGCCTGGACAGGAACTGCCACCTGGATGTAATCCTGGCACTTACAAGGTGAGGATTTAACCATTGAGCCGCTGTGCGGGGCCCTGTTTCTCTCTTTTTGTCACTCTGCCTTTCAAGTGAACTAAAAATAAATCTTTAAAACGAAGCTTTTTTTTTTCTAAGAGTCTATATTTTTATTTGAAAGGGAGAGTTACAGAAAAAGAAGAGACAGAGAGAAAGAACTTTCATCTGCTGTCCCGCTCCCAAATGGCCACAGTGTCAGGAGCTGGCAGATCTGAAGCCAGGAGCCAGGAGTCTTCCCTGGGTCTCTCACGCGGTGCAGGGTCCCAAGGGTCACCCTCTGAGCTTTCCCAGGCCACAATCAGGGAGCTGGATGTGAAATGGAGCAGCCAGGACACAAATTGGGATGTCAGCATTTGAAGGGGAAGGATTAGCCAATTGAGCCACTGCACTGGGCCCTAAAAAGAAGCTTTTAAAGTATCTGTATTGTCACCATTGTATGGACCTATTGAAGGAAAACACCAGGAAGTGTTTTGTTCTTTGCTAAGGGTCTTGTGGTGGCTTGGGTGGAACTCCAGCCAAGAGGCTGGTACTCCTATCAGGGTGTTGAGAGGCGACAGGGAAAGCACAGACCGACACCAAGGCAAGCCGCTTCCCGCCAAGACCTGAGCTTGCCACTGGTGGAGCGGAGCTGGGGAGCCGAGTCCCTGTGCTACTGCACAAAGTGTTTTTATTTTCTGCCCCACACATATTCTACGTGCCTTGGTCGTGAATCTGAGCGCCTGTCGCCGGAGGGGTTTTCAGGGTGCTTCAGCTGCTGCACCTTGCGCAGGCGCTCAGGGGTGCTGCGCACAGTGGAAACCACCATCCCTGCTCCCCTGCCTGCCCGCCCCCTGCCACAGCTTGCACAGGGTGCTCTGGCTTTGCTGGGGAGGATCTTTGTGGGCAGCCCCTGGCTGGGCCAGGCACAGCTGAACATGCCCAGTGCAGAAGGTCTGAGCTTAGGACTGGCCTCAGCACAGGACCAAGGGGAGAAAGCTGTGTGTGTGTGTGTGTGCGTTTCCTTCTTCTTCTTTAAGAGTTAATTTTTTTTAAAACAAAAGGCAAACTTCTTTAGAGAGAGAGGAGAAACAGGGAGAGATCTTTTATCTGCTGGTTCACTCCTCAAATGGTCACAATGGCAGATCTGAGCCAATCCGAAACTGGGACCCACGAATGTCTCCCAGGTCCCCATGTGGGTGCAGGGTTCCAAGGACTTGGGCCATCCTCACCTGCTTCCCCAGGCCATAATCAAAGACTTGGACTGGAAGTAGAGCAGCTGGGACTCAAACTAGCACCCATATGGGATGCCAGTGCCATAGGGCAGAGGGTTAACTTGCTGCGCCACACTCCAAACCTTCAGCTTTTTACATACATGATAATAACGTGTTATGGCAAAGTGTGAGCAGTTGCCAAAGGGGCAGCAGGCTCAGGCTTCTAGCCCAGGTTCCCAGCTACAAGCTCCCAAGGCAACATCAGTGACCCCTGTACTGGGCAGGCAACCCAGGCAGGGAAGAAGCTTGGAGTCAGAGAGCAAGTTTGAGACTCACCTTGGAGAGGAAGTAGTGGAGGCAGCTGATAGGCCTGGCAGCAGGTGCCGAGCCGGGAGCCGGGGTTCCTGCGTCACTTGCCCTATTCTGCTCAGTGCCCAATGAGCTTCTCCCTGAGCAGCCCAGGCCACCTTCACCCCTGACCTTACAGCCTCTGGACTCCTAAGCCCAAGCCCGGAGTGGAGCCAGCTGCCATGGACACCCCTCTGACCCAGGCTGCACGCTGCCCAGTCTTTCATCCTGGCTCTTGGAGGGTGGCCCCAGGCTCCCGGCCAAAGTACGTGGGACCAAGTGGATTCAGATGTTGGACTTTCTCTAGATTTTTGGGACATCTGCAGTAGCATCAGGAGGCACTTGGGGTGTGATCCCAGTCCATGCATATCATTTGTGTGTTTTGTGCACAGAACTGGAGGTAATTACATAAGATATTTTTAATAATTTTGTGCACTGTGACCATGACCTATGATGCAGATGAGTGTGGAATTTTCTTTTTCTTTCCTTTCATTTATTTGAAAGGCAAAGAGAAGAATACAGAGAATCTATGTGCTGGTTCACTCCCGCAAATGGCCGTAACAGCTGGGGCTAGGGTGAGCCAAAGCTAAGAGCCTGGAGCCTCATCTGGTCCTGCGTGGGTGCAGCAGCCCAAGAACTTGGGCCATCCTCCGCTGCTTTCCCAGCAGCATTAGCAGGGAGCTGGATCCGAAGCGGAGCAGCCGGGACTTGAACCAGTACCCATATGGGATGCCAGAGCCTTCCATGCAGAATGCCAGCCTTGAGTCTGGACTTTTCTACCAGTGGTGTGATGTCAGCTCTCCAACGTTTTAGGATTTTGGATTTTGAAAATCGGGGTGCCCAGCTTGTAAGTGCACACCTGGTCTGGCTCTGTGTGAGTGGGTCAGGCTCCAGTGAGTGTCCTGCAGAGCAGGGGGAGGGATCCTTGTCCTCACCCCTGCCCGCCGGTGTGTCGGTGTGTCCGTGCCCTGCAGAGCCCGGCAGGATGGCCTCTGGAGGACCTTGCCCACGCTGGGGACGCGTCGTCGCTGAGTCAGGCTGCCCCGCTTACAGACCGTGCTAAGAACATTCTTCCTCGTGATCTGCCAAAATCCGCCTCCGCACCTCGCCCACTTGCTGGCCCCGGCTCTGCCAGAAGGCAAATGTCAAAAAAATAATCTTAAAAGAGAAGACGTGGAATGTAAATAATCACGATGGAGTCGGGGTGAGGAGGCGCAGGCGCCCCACTGCTGGCGCGCGCTGGGAGTCGGGTGCAGCCTGGGGTCAGGGCTGCCAGGGCAACTCGAATGGCAGCAGGAGCTCCTGGCCCCGGCTCCCTCCGCGACTCCCCCACCCCACACACTGGGCATTCCGGAGGGCGGTGGGGCTGCGGGCCCTGTCCTCACCCGCTGACCTTTGTGGAGTCCCCGGGCCTTCTGGCCGGCTGGGCGGCAGCAGGTGTGAGAGCCTGGCTGGTGACCTCTGTGGCTCTGGCTTCTAGAGCTGGCCCCCATGCAGATGCAGAGCGCACATGTCTGGTGTCAGATGGGTTTGTCTCTTGATAAGGACAGGAGTGTTCAAGTCAGAACCGGTGAGATCTGGGGTCAGCTCAGCGGCTCAGGGCCCAGCGGAGGAGAACCTGTCCCCGGCTTCTGGGTGCAGCAATGGTGGCATTCCCTTCCTCAATTCTTCCTTCAGACAGAAATAAAAGGGTGAGAAACAGGGTTTTCCACCTCGTGTTTTCCCTTTGAACGGCTGTAACAGCCAGGGTTGGGTCAGGCCCAAGCCAGGAGCCAGGCATGCCACCCAGGCATCCCATGTGAGGGGTGCAAACCCAAGAACTTTGCCAATCGCTGCTGCCTTCCCAGGGGGCGTTATCAGGGAGCTTCCTGAAAACTTAGAATTTATTTACTTCTGGAATATTTGCAAATGTTTTGAAAGCCACTTCCATCAAGAGAGAGCTGATGTCCCTACAAATACCCAGAATAAAAGGGGTACAGGGAGGGTCTGGGGGAGGAGCCCAGGTTGGGGAGACACCTTGGGCTCTTTTCCATCGACTTCTGGGCCCTCGCTGGGTGACGGTGCAAGAAGCCCAGCTGCCCACCTCTGCTCCCGCGCTCCAGGCCTCTGTCCACTGCTGCTCGGGAGGACAGGACAGCTCAGAAGGAGTGCCCATGCCGCATCTCCTGCATTTATAGGTCAGCCGGAACCTTCACCCTCATCCCAGCTTCACCCGGGGGCCTGCACCCCAGGCATCAGAAACTGGAGACAAACAGGAACCTTTTCCACCCCGGCTTCCTGGTCACCGGGCGGCCTGCTGTGTTCTCTGGACCCTGCGTGGGGGTCTTGCCCCTGGTCTACCCCCTCCCCTGAGGGCTGAGTTTCCTGCAGCATCAGACCACAGCCTGTCCTTGGCTGCCCTCTCCACCCTGTCCCTGCAGCTGCACGGATCCTGAGGCTCTGGCCTGGGACCTCCCTCACTGGCTCAGAACCACTCCCAGTTCAGAGGCTGGAAACTCCCTCTTGAATCAACAAGGGACAGTGACTCACAGCAGGGACCCGGACCCTCTTGGCACTCCCCAGCAAGGTCCCCACCATCTTCCTGCTCTGCCCAGCTGAGGACCCCCTCCCACCTGTAAGTTCATACAACTTTACCCTTCGTCCGGCCAGACCGCTGTCTTCAAGGCTGTCCTCAAGTCGTGGGAGCTTCCTGGAAAGCACAGGTGAGGGCCTCCCCGGTCAAGACTCCAGCCACTGCTGCGGGTCAGCCTTCTGATTCGCCTCTTTCCAGTAAATTCCACCTGCTCCCGCCAGGGGAGGGTTTCTGTTTGTCCTGTAGATCCTGCTCCCCTCCTGCTTCTCAGGAAGCCACACAAGGGACAGGAAGCTGACACTGGCGTGGGCTCTGGGTGCTACTCCCACACCTCAGTGAATGGCGCTCCTGCCTGCAGGCCCGACTCCTCCCAGCCCCTTGCCTAACTCATTGGCCCACTAGCCTAACGTTTCAGATCCTTGGCGCTCTCCCCTACCAGTGCAGGTGATCACATGGGCCTTGCAAAGGGTTGCTCAGAACCTTGTACGTACGCAGTGACTGCTGTGCTCACGCAAGCTGTGACGACACTGATGGTGCTGATGATGGTGACGGTGGTGACAATGTTGGTGATGGTGACAGTGGTGGTGATGAAAGTGATGGTGAGGCTGAGGGTGGTCACAACGATGATGAAGAGGATGGTGATGGTAATTATGATGGTGAGGATGATGTTTTGGTGATGGTGAGTACATTCCGACGGCCTCCCCTTTCCACAGTGACAAGGACATGGGTGCTCATGTGAGCACACACGCACACACACGCACACACACACACACACCCACACTTTCGGTACTGCTGAGCAGTCATGTTCTATGATCCGCATGCTGACATCTTCACACATGTGAAATCAAGTGGAGGTCCTCAGAGCGTTTAAAACTTGCTCTTCTCCCACTGCTGTCCACACATCTCCGTTCCTGACCCTGCTACACTTGTCGTGGCATGCGGGGCAAGGGGCGTGGCGAGATGATCTTGCCAGTCTTTCCTATGTCCTCCAGTAGCCGAGATATCGCCAAAGTGCTGATCTCAGGGGCTGAGCACATGTCTGTGCCAGCTACTCTCCATGCATGTGTGTGCACACGGGACTCGGTTACATGCATGGGCTCGTGTGCATTTCCAACAGGCCTCCTCCTTCCCTCTCACACAGCAGAGCAGCCTGGGCTGACTCAGCGACCAGCAGAGGATCCTGTGGTCCCCGGTGCCCACCTGCAGAGCCCACCACCTCTGTGGGGAGATGACAGATGCTGTGCCACTGGAGGGTGCTTCGAGTGGTGAGCCACAATAGCAGCCAGGAGGTGGAAGCAGAGGTAGTACCCCCACAAGCCCACCATGCTGATTGAGACCCCCTGGAACACACAGCTGGTTGCAGGGGGTGGAAGGAGGGCGGAGGGACGCAGGGATGTTCAACTGGACCCTGGAGACACAGAAGGCAGTTCCTTCAGGTGTAGGAAAAGAGCTCAACTGCCTCCAGGCCCCAGAGAGGCCACAACCTGGAGCCAGTCGATGAGCTTGGAACACGGCCCATGGACTGGTCAAGGGCACAGGGGTCCCGGCAAGCTCCGCAGCTTTGACCACTTGTGGCTGTGGCCGCTTCCGGGGATGTCTTAACTCCCAGGCCGCGAAGCTGCTGTGTGCTCTCACATGATCAGCAGACTGTGGGTGTGCTCCCGACACCCACGAAGAAGAGGAAGAAGGGGAAGCCTATTTCTGTACAAAGATGGAAAACCCTCATTATGCACATTTGCTATGAACTTCTTGCAGGCCTCTGAGATGTGAAGCTCGATTTTCACTTACACTTGCCATGAGCTTTCTGTGGCCCTCATAGACGCACACGTGTGTGAGAGAAGCCTGCGGAGAGGCGGGGGGCCCTTGTCTTCTTGCTGCTATTTGTTGCTAAGCTTGAAGTGACATCAACATGAGAGTATGCAAGGATCTATGCACTTCAGTAGCTCACAAATCGTCAGGTTCTCAATAAAAGCCACACTGACCCACCCAGTGCATTACAGGGACCTGACGGGAAGGGAGCTAGGAAACCAAAGATAAAGCTTGTCTTAAAAGGGGGCGGGGCTGGAGCTGTGGTGTTGCAGGTAAAGCTGCCACCTACAAAACCGGCATCCCATATGGTCACGGGTTCAAATCTGGCTGCTCCACTTCTCATGCAGCTTCACTGCTAGTGCACTTGGGAAAGCAGTGAAGGATGGTCCAAGAGCTTTGGTCCCTGCACCCACGTAGGGATCACCAGGAGTCACCTGGCTCCTGGTGACCACTTGGGGAGTTAACCAACAGATGAAAGCTCTCTGTCTCTGCCTGCCTCTCTCTTCCTCTGTCACTCTACATTTCAAAGAAATAAATTTTGAAAGGTAGAGTGGGTGCACTAACAGAGAGAAGGAAGGCACAGAGAGAAGGGTGGAGAGAGGGGACGTCTGGATCCTTCTGCACCCCTTCTTGCAGCATCAACGTTTCACTCATGCAGCCTCTCCTCCCGCTGGAACCTGGAGAGCCCGCTCAGTCGAGGGCATGGCCTCAGCACCTGCAGTTCAATGCCCAACACATTCTCTCCTCCCTTTCCCAGCCAACCACCCCTCTGTGTTTCTGGAAACTTCTAGAAACTTCGACATTGTTGCTGGCTTCACATTTGTTCTCCTTTCGGCTGTCGCCATGTCTTATTCACTCTTCCTGTGACCTGGTCTAGGCTCTCACCACCTTGCCCTGGGGTGACTGCCACTCCTGCTTGGTTGCATCCCCAGGCCAGGTGGCCTCAGCTCCGTGGTGTCTGCAACCAGTCTGATCCTAGGGACATGAGCCTGCAGTCGGTTCAGGAATTAGACTGGTGGTCATGGTTTTGAGTTTCCTCCAGGGTCCTTAGCCACAGGTGTGAAACCCATCTCGGGTCCCTGCGGTTTTGGCTGCAATGCATTGCACACAGTGGACGCACACCAGGGGTCCTGGCTCATTAATGCTGAAAGAAATCATGCTGACGATAAAAGAGAACGAGAGGACGCGATGGGACCCTGAGCTGTCCTGGGTCCCTCCTGGGTGTCCCCGGAGGTCAGGGGCAGCAGCCACCATGGTCACCCACCAGGCCATCTGCCATGACCTAAAGGTCACTGAGAAGATTCCAACACAGAACATTGCTTAGGAACACATGCCTCTTTCTGTAAACCTTCCAGACTTCGCCCAGTCCAAAATACTCCGCCAGCTGCTGCCTCGTAACGGGGCTTTCTCTTGTCCTCGTCCAAGACACACATTTCTGATATCATTGCCAGCAGTGATGGACTCTGTGGTTGCTTCAAAACAGCTTGCCCAGCCCGAGCCATAGTGCCAACAAGTCTGGGTGAGCCCCCGCGCACGCCGCACGTCACCTGGGAGGGACAGCGTGCTGAACGCCTCGTGGCCCGCCGCCCTGCCCGTATAGCTCCCTCTCTGAGTGTTTCATCATTCCAGTGTGGCAAGGAGAGAGTGATGTCACTTCTCCTAAATGCCAAAGGAGCAACAGCAAACACGGGCAGAGCGCCTGGACCGCGCTTGCTTAGGCCGGAGTTCAGATGCCTGCCTTCGCCGTGCTCTCTCCTCAAACTCTCCCGCTTCCTTGGGCTGCCAGCAGGCTCCCATTCGCCCATTTGATGGAGCTGCAGTTCTGGATCTTACAGCCCTGTCAGGGGCCACACAAGGGGACCAGAACACCCTGGAACTGTGACAGGATTGTCAGGGGCTGCTGGCTGGGGACGTGAGTAACCTGATGGGATTTGAGCCAATTTCCTTGCTCTACTAAAGCACCATGTCAGCCTTTCTATTCCAACAGAACCCGGCAGCCCCTTCCCCAGGGCTGTCTGCTTTGAGTCACGTGCTGTCCACATGTGACATCGTTTTCCTGTTGATTCCCACGTCCTTCTCTGTTCCCTTTTGACCTTAGGATGCCCGCTGGATGGCCATGGGTGTGGGAGGGAGGAGAGGCTTGGTTGGAGCACACCTGTGGGTCACGGGACCCAGCGTCTACACAGCACATCTCACCAAGACACTCTGGAAGGGCACAGAAAGGAATCCCAATGTTCCTCCACTCCAGGCCTTCTGCCACTGGCTGCCTCGAAGCCTCGAGGACCCACCTGGAGTTCAAGTCACGTGTTTGCCTCCCTCCTGCTGGAAACCCAGAAGGGTCTGGGCTGGCTCTGGGTCCCTTTAAACTCCTCCACAACTCTGCCCTAGGGCTCCCTGCAATCCGAGCTGGGCGATGTGCAGGTCACCCAGGACAGGGGCCATGCAGGAGGCAGGCAGGGACGCACAAAAGTGGTGCCAGCTGTGGCCGCTGGGCAACAGGGTGATGTCCCTGTGGCATCTGGCTCCTGGAGAAGTGCTTCCACCGGCCTACTGCCTCTCCCTGCCTCATGGTTTCTCTTGTCTCCCAGAGAATGATTAAAATGCAACGTGAAAAACGTAAAGTTTAAAATGCTGCCTGAGACACTGACACCCAATTTTGAGTGCCTGGGCCCAAGTCCTGATCCACTTTCGATGCTAATCTCCAGCTGAAAACCTCTCCTGGGCAGTAACAGGTATCTGATACAAGTGCCCGCCTGGGAAGCCAGGCTGAATTCCAGGCTCCTGGCTTCTGCTGTTGTGGAGGCTCGGAGAGTGAACTTGGAAATTCTCCGTCACAGTGTCTCTTTCTCTCTCAATCTTTCCCTCCTTCCAGCCTCCCTTTCCCACCAAATAAGTAAACAAACAAACAAACAAACAAAAACCTTTAAAATATAAATAAATAGGGCCTGTCACTGTGGTATAGAGCGTGAAGCCACCAGTCACCACACCAGCATCCGACATGGGTGCCAGTTGTGCCCAGCTGCTCTGCTACTAATCCGGCTCCCTGTTAACATGCTTAAAGACAGCTGCGGAAGATGGTCCCTGCCCCCCACCTGGGCGACCTGGATGAAGCTCCTGGCTTTGGCCTGGCTCAGCAGCCGAGTGGGGATTGAACCAGACGGTCGGAGATTCTCTCTATGACTTTCAAGTAAACAAATACATTTTTAGATGATTGAGTAAATAGCTAGATACGTAAATTTTAAATTCTCTTCCATTCCCCAATTTTCACTGGGTCTAAACAAATGTGCAGTGACCCACCGCAGGGACTTGGATGGTCCTCTGTGGCGGAGGGCCTGAGGAGTGCTGGCCTGACATCTGCTCTCTGAACCCAGGGACGGAGGGAGAGCGGAAGCAGATAAAACACTGCATAGACATGCTAACCCTAAAGCCTGCGTCTAGCCCATCTGAAATTCACATTCCACTGGTGCTTCCATTTGCTCAACTGGCAACCAAGGTAGGCAAGGCGGGGAGGGCAGAAGGGAGAGGGGGAGCCTCTCAGAGCACGGGGGAAGGTCTAACTCAAAGCAACCCCAGGATTTAGTCAAATGAGGCATGACAGTTCCTGGAAACAGAATCTCCTCCGTAATACGCCTCTGCTATATGATCGTTCTCACTTTGATTTTGAATACGTCATGTTCAAAGGAACTAACAGTGTACGATTTTGTTAGGATGAAATGTCGGAAGGACTGTAGACAAGTATTTTGGAGGGAAAGTAGCCTTGGGGGGAGATTTTGCCCTGAAAGTTTTGAAGATAGTTATTAAACGACATGAACTAAAACAACAAGGAAACATGAAAATTGTGTGTGTTCAAAAAACAGCATTTTGATTCTTGCAAAGAATAACTAGTCCGGGGGCAGGGGGAAGAGTCATGAAAAGAGAAACAAGCTAGATCCCTACCTCACATCTTACACAAAGTAAGTTTTATGTGAATTTTAGAAGATTGAGTGTTTAAAAATGTATGAAGGTGTTGGAGGAAAACAAACCATTAGTCATAACGTAGAGATGAAGATTTTCTAGAACCAGATCAAGAAATCATAATTTTGAAGAGTTTTGAACTTTGAATAGCTAAATACTTAATACTTCTGAATACAAAAATTGCCATCATTCAAGCTGGAAGACTAAAGACATATTTTTGGCAAACACAAAAGGCACAGGTTAAATTGTGTAAATAGGCCATATAAACCATCAAGAATCAAGGAATTCTCCAATATGAAAATGCACCAGACAGTGTTAAATGGCAAAAAAGCCGCAGAAAGATGTTTTTTCGTTCCAGTCATCGAGGACACTTGAAATAAAGTGGTATTTTCCTTGGATTACAGTGTGGTAGCCTCTGCCTATGTTATTATTGGCACTGCGGGGATAGATACAGGGAGAAGTGTGTGAGTGGAAGCCTTCTGGGCAGATCTTGGTCACCTCCATTGAAGATTTTAGACAGTTCCACATTTTAGCCCTTAGCAAGACAAATGCAGGATAGATCTGGGAAAAGGCTGGTGTCTGCAGGAACCCGCAGGCACGGATAGGGTCATCGGAAGGAGCTGAACAACAGACTGTCCGGCCCAGCTTCCCTTCGGTAGAACTCTACACTGCTAGATTGTGATGGAGTATTTCTGTCCATCCATCTATCTAAGCCAGCAGAAAATCACACACGAAAAAGCAACGAGCAAAACAGGGCACATTTCTTTGTCTCTCTTCCTCTTCCTCCTTTATTCTTTTTTCAAAGGTTTATTTATTTTTATTTGAAAGGCAGATTTACAGAGAGTAGGAGAGAGAGAGAGAGAGAGATCTTCCATCTGGTTTGCTCCCCAAACAGCCTCAACAGCTGGAGCTGAGCTGATCAAAGCCAGGAGTCAAGATCTTGTTCCAGGTCTCTTGTGCGAATGCAGGAGCCAAGGACTTGGGCCATTCCCCGCTGCCTTCCTGGGTCACAGGCAGGGAGCTGGATCAGAAGTGAAACAGCCAGGACACAAACTGGTGCCCATGTGGGATGTTGGCACTGCAGAGCGCTGGTCCTCTTCTTCCCTCTTCAAAATCGATTCACCACTTCATACCCACTCGTGCAGCTTAGGAATAATTAAAAATTAGTTGATGGAATGTGGGGAAATTGGAGTCCTCCCTCATTCCTGCAAAATGGCACAGTCATCTGAAGAATATTCTTAAACAATATTCAATTGTTTAAGCATGGAGTTCCTGTACAGCCCTGAAACTCCATTCCTAGGCTACCCGCCCAAGAGATGTGAAGGCATCCGTCCACACCAGGCCTCGCACGTGGGTAAAGTCGTTCCCAGCATGCCCAGGTGCAGGCAGCCCTCGCGTCCAGAAACCGTTATGCTGAGGGAGGCCACAGAAGACCACATGGCCTGTGAAGTTTCCTGAAAAGGCAAAGCCACAAACACAGGGCTGCCCAGGGCTGGGACTCTGAAGGAAACAAGAAAAAGACTACAAATGGGTACAAGATTTCTTTTTGGAGGAACAGAAAATTCTGAAACCCAAAGAGGTGATTGATGGCTGCACAACTCCATGAATCTGTTAAATTCACTGCCTAGTATCCTTTGAAAGGATGAGTTACATGGCATGTTAATAAAGCTGTTAATATGAAGTCCTACAAAGTACGCGGCATAATCCTAGTGTTAATAGCAGCCGTTTCTGAGTATGGGGTTATCTCGAAGCTTCTAGGATCTCCGTAGGTATGCCAAGATTGTGCCTTTCTATAATCAGGGACACAAAGCAGGCGTCTTATCTCCTCCAGGACTGTTTTTAAAACCCTTGGGTCCAAGGACTCTTACGGGCGGGCGGGCCCCACCCCGCACTGTAGCAAACATATTAAAATACCCAAGCTTCACATTAACCAGCATGCTTTCCGTGGGAGGGCAGGAGGCTAAATTCCAAATTTCGGTTTTGCGATTGTAAAGTGCCTGGATTGTTGGCCTGTGCCCTTCTCCACAGTCATCACCCAGACTTGGGGATTTGTGCAATGACCTACACAGGACACCTGCAGGTAACTTTCCACTGTGGTTTTGCGAGTTATAAGCTGTAAGCCGTCAATGCTGACATATTACATTTCTTTTTAAAAATTTGTTATTGCCATAAAGAGAGGATTCCATGTATTTCCTAGGCACAACTCCAAAGAAATCATCACAAAGCCTTCCTTCTCTCTCTGAATCTCCTTCCTTCCTTTCTTCCTTCCTTCCTTCCTTTTCTTTAATTTTTGCAGCTACATAACTTCAGCCACTCCAAAGTTATAGACTTAAAATGCATCACTAACCACACGATTCAACAAGTACCAAGATCACACAATACATGATATTTCATACAGATTTAAATATTAATTTTATTTTCCTGGGCTTTGATTTTACATCAGAAGATAAGATTTTATTTCAAATAAGTTCAGAGGCGTGTGACCTGGCCCAGCACAGCCCGACTGGAGCAAGCAGCTCGCTTCTGCCCACACCCACAAGCACCTGTGAGCTGCTTGGCAGTGGTCGAGCTTTGCGAAAAGGTGGATTCCATCCATCAATACACCAGTGTTGCCATCTATTGTGGACCCCCGTGTGTGAGTGGCAGAGATGAAGTTTTCATCATGGCAAAAGGCAGATATACACACAAGCGACATTACTCTCACCTCAGTGTGTTGTTTAACTGGCATTCTTCGGTCCTCACTCACAGCTAGGCTGATAGTCCTTCTGCACCATGTCTGACCACAAGCAGTTGTGCCAGCATCTCTTGGTTGCTGTGCAGAGGACACTAGTTTCTCCTCCTCGTGTGCACACAGGCTGGACAACAGTGGGAAAGAGTTGCAGACAGCTCCTAGACTCCCGGGGCTGGCATGCTTGGGCCTAGACTACGCGATACCCCAATACCAGACACCAGTAGTAGCTGAGTACCAACTAGAGAAGCCAAACGACAACGTGAAAACCAACCACGTGTTCTCCAGTCAAGATGGCAGGTGCGGAGTGGAGGTGGGGGGCCAAGTCTGGAGTGACCCTCAGGATCTTTATTTGCCAAGATCCCAGCCTGGCTTGTACTGAGCAAGCAGCTCGCTGTGGACTGTGTTCCTCTGTGCAGTGGGAGGGCTTCCTTCTTAGGCACACCACGCGCGCTGCAGCCAGCCACCACGCCTCTGTGAGGTCAGTACAGTGTGGGTTCTAGTGAGACCTCCTGGTACAGTGTCCTGAGGACCATGGGTTTCTGTAAGAGGGGGTGCAGTGTGGGGAAGGATTGGCTGTCACCCGAGTTCTCCTTCGCTCTTTGGTTTAATTCTGTCTCCTGGCCCACATTAAGCACTCCTGGCAACATGTTAACCAGCAGTCACACCTCCTGAAGGTTGTTAAGCTCACAGCCTGGTTGGTGGTTGCTACCCTAAGAGCCCAAGAACAGGAAATAGGGACCCAGAAGTCAAATCTCACAGTGCTGCTAACTACCCACTACTCAGGGACCCCGTCAATGGGCGTTTCTGTGATGGGTGCACCAGCTACTTGATTAGCTAGCATTTGCTGGGGTAATTGGTAGTGTGGACAGCATGGAAATAGCCTCTCTTCCTACAGCCACTCATAGGCTTTAGGCTTTAAGCTCTGCTACTTTAGGTTAGTTAACTACAGGGAAACTCTGGGCTCCAGCAGCTCCTTTTCTGACTCTTGTCACTTAGTTAATTCAGTGCATGGAAACTTCGTCCTGTCTGGCTGTTAATCTGATTGCAGGACAAGAGCTTAAAAACCCCTGACTGTGGCTGCCCTGTGGAGTGGCTCCTGAAGTGCAGCTGGAGCTGCTGTGGCTAAGCTTAGTAACGACTCTTCCTAACATCCTATGCTTATCTCCGTTCTCTCAAAGAGTTTCCCATGAGCAAGTTCCATCGGCTATTTTGGCACGGACTGGGACCTATTCATACTGTCCCTTCCTTTTTCTTCATTTATTTAGGTAGGAGGAAGGGGGAAAGAGAGAGCATACTCCCATCTTCTGGCTCACTTTCCAAATACCCACATCAGCTCCTGGCTGATGCCAAAGCCAGGTGCGGGACTCAGTTCACATTTTCCATTTGAGTGGCAGGGATCGGAGTCCTAGAGCCATCCTCTGCAGCCTCCTAGGGTGTGTGTGAGCAGGATAATTGGAGAGGAGAGTGAAGATGAAAAACAATACTAGACACTCCAGTGTGAGATATGGATGTCCTAAATGGGGTTTTATTTTTGTTTGTTTGTTTTACAGATTTAGGGTCTGGAGTGATGGCTCAATGGTTAAATCCTTACCCTGTAAGCACCAACATCCCAAATCTTTATTTTTTATTGGAAAAGCATTTTATAGAGAGAAGGAAAGACAAAGAAAAAGATCTTCCATTCACTGGTTCACTCCCCAAAAGACCACAATGGTCATAGCTGAGCCAATCCGAAGCCAGAAGCCAGGAGCTTCTTCGAGGTCTCCCACGTGGGTGCAGGGTCCCAACATTTTGGGCTGTCTTTCACTGCTTTCCCAGGCCATAAGCCGGAAGATGAATGGGAAGTGGAGCAGTCAGGACATGAGCTGGCGTCCACATGGGATCACAGCACTTGCAGGCAGAGGATTAGCCAGTTAGGCCATCGCTCTAGCCCCTAAATGGTATATTGACCTCTGGGCCAACTGGCCACCCACACATGGTGCTTCACTGACTCTGTGTTACCAAATGCATTCTGTTTGTAGAGTCAAAGTGGGCTTGAGCTTCTTGTCGTGGATGAGGGCATGATTCGTTGCCAGCTGTCTACCCAAGAGCTGCACTCATCACCACAGTACTGCCCAGCACTGAAACGCCCCAGCCGGGAAAGCCCACCTTCACAGTCTCTGACCTTGTGCTCGAGGACAACTCTTAGCCTCAAATTTATAAACCTAGGCACTCTTTTAAGACAAGTCTCCTAGTAGAATTTCTCCTCAGTCCGTGTTGAATCTGACAGCGTCCACTCCTGAAGGTTTCAATCATGGATTTGCTGGGAGCACAGCTGGCCACACCTGGTTGCTGTGGCTAGCCTGAAAATGATGACCTCAGGTGAGTCTGACGACCTCATGAGAGCTTCGTGTGAGGTGGAGTTCCCATGGTAACAGCTCCAAACTCACTTCCAACTGCCCATCCTGCCTGGAGAAGAGGCAGAGGGCATTCGCAGTCTTGTTTGGCTTCTGTTGTTGGAAGCCCATATGATTTCTCAAGGGCCTGGATTTTGGGCATTGCCTGGACCCCGGGCTCAAGCAGTGCCAGGCTGAGGGTTGGGAGTTCCCCTTGGCTGGAGAGAGACAGTGTTCACTCGCACATCCATCCCAGAGCCAGTAAGGAATTGGACCTCATCTTTGGAGCCATTCGTCGGCGTTCCAGTCTGGTGCGGAACTCTGCAGAGAAAGCGTTTCTCCGTTCTTTGAAGACAACCCTTCAGAGTCTCAGCAAGCCGTGTTAGGCAATCAGCTGTGTTCCTGATGCAAGGAGCTGCTTCATTGGACCCTCCCAAGAAAACCCTGTCCGGGGATGGGCTTTAACTCTGTCCAGAGTGTACACATCCTTGCTAGCCCCCGGTGGGAGAACGTCTGGTAAACGTTTGATGAGCACACCGAGCAGGCATTGCCCTCCTAACCATGCTGGCCTCGGGGCTTTTCTCCGCTTTAGTTTGGATGCCAATGGTGTTGCTGCTCGCAGCCATCCCTGGTGCTCCAGGACGCTGGCCTTTGTCGAGGTCTTGCTCCCCTGTGTTTGAAAGACTGTAACTTCCGTCCTGTGAGTCTCTACAAACTTCACTGCCTTGAATAGAACGTTAGCTCCACTCCTGTGTCCCAAAGTCTCGCTCTGGCCAAATGCTGAATGTTCCATTATTAAAGTCAATATTTGACTTTAGATACATATCTCCCTGGAAATAAATCATCTGCAATCTTAAATATTTGCGCATTAGCGCTTTCCAAACTCAGCAGTCTTATTTTGAAGGCTTAAGACTCTAGCACGGGATAAGCTGATTTCTACTCGCTGTCAGCTACTGGGTCACTCTTTTTTTTTAAGATTTATTTTGTTTTTATTACAAAGTCAGATATACAGAGAGGAGGAGAGACAGAGAGGAAGATCTTCTGTGCGATGATTCACTCCCCAAGTGAGCCGCAACGGCTGGTGCTGCGCCGATCTGGAGCCAGGAGCTAGGAACTTCCTCCAGGTCTCCCATATGGGTGCAGTGTCCCAACGCCTTGGGCCATCCTCCACTGCTTTCCCAGGCCACAAGCAGGGAGCTGGATGGGAAGTGGAGCTGCCGGGATTAGAACCCGCGCCCATATGGGATCCCGGGGCGTTCAAGGTGAGGACTTTAGCCACTAGGCCACGCCGCCGGGCCCTACTGGGTCACTCTTGCAGACACACTTACAACGCCATAAATTTCACTTTCAGCTGGCGATGAAGAGCAGACACACTTTGGTATTTCTCACTTTCCCCTAACACTTTCTTGAGCCTTCTATGTTCCTCACCCTGGACAGAGGGTGGCTTATCATTTCTATGTGGGTCACAAGTTTGGATAGTTTTCCTCTTGGTGCAATTTTGAAAGTCTCCTTTTAGCTCATTCTACCAGACGTAAAGATTACTCAAAAAGGGTCTTTGCATGAAAGCCTAAGATTTCACTGCAAGTGACATGCAGCTTGATACTGTGAACGAGAATGAATGAGGGAGCTGGACAGGTTGGCCTGAAATCCGCATTCTGGCACTGGCTGGCAGTGTGAGCCTGAAGCTGGTACCCCCCGAGCCTCACTCTCCTCACCACTGAACACAGTGAAGCCCCTTGTGGCCAGACTCCAGCCATGCTCCCCCCGGCGCCCATCTCACGTGCAGGTAAGTGTGCTGCTGCGTGACTCTACGGTATTCACCACCTTACTGCTGCAAGGGACTCGGCTCTCCCACTGACACGGAGCAGAGAACGCAGGCAAGCTTTTGGAGCCCACAGCCCTCCTGGACTGTTTCAGGAGAATTTCCGAGGAGTGCAAATCACACAGGAACTTGCCATTCCTTCATATCCTTTCTGTTGTAATCATGTGCAGAAGGTTGAAGCTTTTCCTTAGAAGCCTTGTCGGGGTGCACAAAGATCGGGCAAGGGTGTGCAGCCCAGACGCATCTTCATTCAGTGCTTGCTGTGGAGCACAGCTGGCCCACAGTTCTAGGGTCCTGGGTCATGTGACCAGCACCCAGCAGGTGCACAGAAACCCACATCTCAGGCTGCGAGAGCTTTCCACCAAGCTGAGAGGCTGACAGGGGGAGTGGGGATTTATCCCTGGTTGTGTAGCAATCACTTTCCACATTTGTAACTTAGGTTGCATTTCAACTCTTGTGAAAAGCAGAGGCCCAAATCACTTTAGCTGCCCCTGGCTTTGAGCATCAAATCTTTTTCCTGCCAACAGATCACACAGAAGCTTGAAACTCTGAGCTCAACAGACCCTGGTCAAGAGCTGGAGGCTCCCCTTACTGCAACCAAGCCTCCGCTTCCCCGGACGCCCACACCTGCAGAGCCCTGAGCTCAGGGTCAGGCCCCTCTGAAGCAGGGAGCCATTCCAGACCTCCAGCAGGTGTGCAGCTAGTATCAAGTCAAGTGAATGAGGCTTTCACCTGCATGTTTCAACCCACAAACTAGGGCCACCCACAGTGACGGATACCCAGCAAGTGAACTCTCACAGAATACTATAAATGAAAGTTTGTGGATACATGAAGAACTGTCCGCTTCTGGAATTTTTCATTGCATAATTTTGGACTATGCTTGATTGCAGATAACCAAAATGGTAGATATCAAAACCACGGATGGGGGGAGGAGGGGCTGACGGGTACCAACTTGTTTAATCCTTACACCTTGAAAAAGGCACCTCCATCCTTCTCTATTCACGGTTGAGGAAACAGGCACAGAAAGGTGAAACAGGTTGCCCAAAATCTCACAGCCAGAGAGGAGCAGCCTTAGGCAGCAGTGGGTGCAGGGCACCCAAGTTCTCTACCATCAGCCTCAAGACGGAATATTAGCTGACTGCACCCTCCAGCCAGGACACACAGAGCAGTCCAAGTCTGCAGCTTTGTTTCCCAAGCTGCCCAAGCATCTCACGCTTCCTCTGCCTCCTGCCTGCTAGAGAGCAAAGAGCCAGCCCAGAGCACTGGCCCAGGCTCCCCTGGCCACGCAGCGGGCCACACAGCGGGCCACAGCAAGACCATGAACCCGCTCACCTGGAGACCCACAACATTTCATGCTGGTGGAAATGAGAAGCAGCCAGACAAGATCTGGGAGACGCCGCTGACAAGGCTGTATGTCGTCAGCATCTGATTGGCCAAAAAGAGTCCAAAAGGAGCCAAGGTTGCTGCTGTCTCCCAGACACTGACTTTAGAGCTTCACTCTCTGGCGTTTTCCTGCCCTTACGCATAGGCGTTTCTCAGGCTTTCTGGCTCTCCTTCCGATCTATGTTTTAATCTCTGTAAATTCCCGGAAATGCAGTTAGTTGCCCAAGTCACACTCACACCGCCCTAAAGCAAATATGCAAACAAAGAGCTTCCACGCTGTGTGCCACTGAGGCTGATGCTGCCAGGTCTGATCTCAAGGCCGCCATAGGAGGGGCTCCAGAGAAGAGGCGTTCATTGTTTAGCCTCTTTTGCAAAGTTTTGTCATCCAGAGGCATACAAATCTTTCCTTTAGTGGCAGTGAGTCATCTAAGGCGGGAAGAGAAGTGGCACTCACAATGCACATCCTGTTTGCAATATTTACCAAATGCACATGACATCATTGAGGCCGTACTCCTGGAAAGAGCGAGAAGAATGGGCTTGAACATTCACCGGGCACCTGCTGTGTGCCAGGCACGTCCACGCACAATGGCAAATGTTTAACCACAACCCCAGGCAAAGGTGGTTAGCAACTAACCCAACAGAGATTTAGAGCTCAGCAGTTTTCACCAGCCTGTTTGAAATAGATATGAATGAAATAGATACACTACTGGAAGAATGTAATGTATCAGTGCTAAGTCAAGAAGAAATAGAAAGCAATGATTTCTACAATGATTAAAGAAGCTGGAACTGTTGAAAATCTCACCGCGTCAGAAACTTTGCAAGTGAGTTCGTTGAAACCGTCTAGTCTGACAACCCCCAGCTCACAGAGCAGAGGGGACAGTCCTTGGCGCCTTCTGTGAGAGCAGCAGGGTTTTCAGTAAAAAGGCAAGACAAAGAAGAGCACAGGGAACCTCCTGCACAGTCGCAAAAGCCTTCCTTGGCTTAGCAACACAGATCCAGCAGCCACACTGCCACGCTTCCAGAAATGCAAGGATGAGCTGACATCAGAAAGTCCCGGCACGAGTGACCCCAGGAGAGGCCTGTCCTTTGTCCCAGCTCTTGCCATGTGACCTTTAAACTCTGAGCTCCTTGGGGTTAATAACCACCTCTGCTGTTCCCGATGGGCCTTTCTGGACACACCTGGTCAGTTATGCTGATGAGATGATTCAGACGGAGGCGGATGGAGCCACGGAGGGAGACCAGCCATGTGTGGAGAGGAGCCACGTGAGATCGGCCAGAGGTTGACCAGGACAGGACGTGTCATGAGCAGAGACCGAGGTCAACTCAATCAACTGCACCCGCATCATGGAGCCTCAACCAAACTGTGGGTGCTGAAGCATCCCGGGGGGTGGGGCAGCTCAGGGCAGGGGAGTGTGGCCTCTGCTCCGCCCCCACAGACTGGCCCTGCTTGGCGTCCTTGTGGGATGCTAATATGGTCGCAGTTTGTAGAGTATGACCCATGTCCTGGGAGTCATTCCAGGGAACCCAAAGCAGTTCAGCACCCAGATTTGCAGTCAGTCCATGAGCGAGGGGGCCCTAGAGACCCTCGAACTTGTGGTGTCTGAAGTCTTGGGCACACCTGGCTTCTGGGCGACTGGGCCCTTCACCTGGATATATTGAGCTCTGAGTCATTCATGGTTAAGAACAGATTGGATGAGAAAAAAATGTGTAATAATCTCAGTCAGTGGTAACGAAAAAGCACTGATAAAATCCCTTGGTTTCAACTCAAAATGTCTAATAGATTTTTAAAAAATGTACTTATTTATTTGAAATGGAGAGTGACAGAGAAAGAGAGAGAGCAGTATCATCTCTCCACTGGTTCACTCCCCAGATGGCCACAAGAGGAAGGGCTGGGGCAGCCTGAAGCCAGGAGCCTGGAGCTCAGCCCGATCTGCCACAGGGCTAGCAGGCTGTCAGCAGTGCCTGCTCGGCACATGAGCAAGAACCTGGATCACAAACAGAGTAGCCAGGACTTGAATGTTCTGACATGAGTTGCAAGCAGCAGAAATGGTGGCCTAACTCATCACACCATAAGTTCTGCCCTCTAATTAAACACGTTGAGGGCCCAGCGTAATGGCACCACAGGCTAAACCACTTCTGTGCACCTGCAGCTCATGTAGGAGCGCTGGTTCGAGTCCCGGCTGCGCTGCTCTGACTCAGCTCCCTGCCAATTCGCCTGGGAAAGTGACAGAAGAACGTTCAATTGCTTGGAAAGTAAATTTTCTTTTTCAGATTTTATTTACTTGTTTAAAAAGTGGAATTACAGAGAGGAAGAGGCAGGGAGGAAGAGCTTCCATCCTCTGGCTCACTCCCCAAATGTCTACAACAGCCGAGACTGCGCTAAGCCAAAGCCAGACTTTCCACTCAGGTATCTCATGTGGGCGCAGGGGCCTGAGCTCATGGGCCATCTTCAACCCCTCTCCCAGGTGCATTAGCAGGGAGCTGGAGGCAGAAGTGGAACGGCGCTGCAGACAATGGCTTAACCCACAAAGCTACTGCTCTGGTTCTGGAAAATGACCTAAAAGCATAAATATTAGAAATGAACAAGAAAGTCATTATTCAAGAATGATAAGCTGTTCTGTATGTAGACCCCCAAAAGACTAAACCGTTCATTGTTTAAAATATCCTCCCCCATCCAGGGTTCTGTGACTTTCTGCTTAGGGTAGATAAGGGTCTTTGCTTGTGTGCTGGGAAACCAATACCGTACAGACCCCAAGAGACCTCAACAGCTTTGTGTCTGCTGTGTCACTCCCTGAACGCCTTAACAGCCAGGGATGGAAAGTGGCCGAGGACAGCGGCCCTCCGAGGCTCCCAGGGGTGTTGAGGACCCAACTCCTGACGCCACCACCTGCTGTCTCCCAGTGCCGTGGGAGCAGGAAGCCGGCTCTCAACCAGAGCTGGGACTCAAGCGCGGACCCTCCATGTAGGACCCAGGCGTTCCAAATGGCATGGTAACCACTGCCCGACTTCTACCCTGCATGGCCGTGCTCAAAGAGTCTGGCTCTCTGCCTCGCCAGGCTTTCCCTGAAAACCCAGAGCCCTCCCCGCTGCATGGCCAGCAACCCCAGGGACTGCCAGGCAGTCAAACGCACATGCCACCATTTGTTGGCATCCACAGGGGCCTGTGGTCCCAGGACTCCTGGTGGATGCCCAAATCGCAGACTGCTCGGTCCCTGGAGCCCTTTGGCTGTGGTGCTTGCGTTGTAAATGAGGCCATCTCCTGCCACATGCTTCAGAGCCTCTCGCCTGCCACAAGGTGAATGCCACACAGATGGCTGCCCACTGTGCAGGCACATTAAGGGAACAATGACCCAGGGGACAAGGCCGGATGTGCTCACGAAAGACACAGTTTTTTTCTGAGTATTGCCCGTCTGTGCTTGATCAGATCCAAGGAGATGGAGACGCGAAGGAGGCTGCCTGTGTCTCGCTCAATGGGTGCAGGGCTCGGATGCTCTCGGGAGCCGGCTGTGTGCGGATGAAACCCTTGCAAGGGGGGCCCAAGCTGGCGTCTCCACACTCGGCCCGCCTGGCTTCCCCCGCACCCTGGACCCTTGCTCCAGGATTTCATGGAGCAACTTGCTGTTCCCTGCCTAAGCTTGTTCCCTGCTTTGCCAGGCAGCCTGCAGCTCAGCGCTGCCTCCCTGGGCCTCTGTTGCCTTGCTCTCTCTGTTTGATACCATCTCAGTTGAGGGTACCCACATCATGGTGCAGTGGGGTCACGACTCTCCAAGACTCGCACTCTGCCCAGAGCCCTGCCCTGCGCCTCCCACTCTTCCTGACAATGGGAGAAGGCTCACAGAGCTGCAGGCGCACATGCTGAGGTCGACAACATGCAGACACAAGCACTCGAGCTCTTGAGCGCCCCCTGTCTATGGCTCTGTGCTATAACTTCTAGAAGCATCCAGCCAAAACCACCCAGCTCTTGTCCTGGCCTCTTAGAGGGCTCTGGGGTTCCAGAGGACCAATCCATGATCCTGGTTCTTACACAGAAAGTGATCCTGGCCCCCTGCTTGTGCCACTCAGAGTTCACTGTGTGTGCACTGCCTGTTCCTCATGGTCAGGTCTGTGTGCTGGAGTCACCCTGCTCCAGAAGCTGACTGTGCAATGCTCCACGCGTTGGCTATACCCAATCCCCCCACCCCCAGGGGCAGATCTGCACGCTGTGCCGGAAAGAGCTTGAAAGGGGTGGGGAGTCTGGACTTCTGTCACTTGAGTTTTTTATGTTTTTAATTAAGTTGCCTGGGTCGCTGGCACCCTGCAGAGTGTAGGAAGTGCAGCCCTGGGTTTTGTTAATGATACACCATCTGTTTGCTGGCGCGGCGTGGTCGTGTGACCCTGGCTCTGTCTCACCGGCCTAAACCAGCTTGTGGGTGAACTGCTTGGGATGTGTGCCAGCGCTCTCTCTCCCTCCCTCCCTCCGTCTCTGCTCCACCCCCACGCCCCACCTTTGTCTCCCATCAATCCCAAACGTGTTGGTTTTGTTTGCGTCCACTCTGCTTTCATCGCAGTGTTTTGGTCCCATTTCCGGTCAGCCCTCCACGGGAGACCAGAGCCGGTGGGTGACAACAGCTCAGACCCAGAGGGAGAGATATCAGAGTCAGGGAAAGGCCTTGGGGGTCAGCATGAAGGGAGGTACAGACCTTCTGCCCCCTCCCAGGATGGTGGAAGAGAGGTCGGACCCCCTTCTGCACCACTCCTATTCTTTCCTTCTCGTGGGATGCCTTGATTAAATTCCTAAAGAGTGGTGCATGGCCAAAGTGAACGCTCCCGTTCTATTCAGCTCAGTGAAGAAGGGACCCAGGAGGGAAATACAGAGGCACCATGGTTAGGCACCCCCGAGGACGCCCGGGGTAGGGGAAGGGGAGGGGCTTTGCTCTGATCATTGGTCATCCTAGTTTCCTGCTGACATGCGCCTGGGAGAGGCTGTTGCAGGCTCCTGGCCCTTGCAGGCATGCTGGCTCTCTGCCTTTCAAATAAACACAAAGAAGTGCGGAGGCTGAGGATCTGACCATGTGGGGAAGGTCCCACGCTCGGGACACACCTGTCTGTCCCACCCATGCGAGGGATGTGGACACGGCTATGAATGTGGCTGCAAAGTGTTGAAGCACTCAGAAACAGCCTCCACCACTCGCCTGGAAGCCGACACAGAGGAGGTGACAGCCACAGCACAGGGGCAGCTTGTCCTGGAGGTACCGGATAAGTACCGGATAAGGACTTTCTGAGTCCTTTCTGACAGTACCGGGTAACTGAAGTCAAGGAAGAGACTGTGGGCAGAATACAGGCTATGACTCCACTCAGTGGGAATGGTTCCACACATAGGAACAGCTCTGCCCACTGGAATGGCCCCACCCACAGATACAGCCCCACCCACTGGTACAGCTCCACCCACTGGTACGGCTCCACCCACTGGAATGGTTCTGCCTATTGGGACAGCTCCACCCACCGGGAGGCTCCACCCACTAGGATGGCTCTACCCACTGCAAAGCCGGAGGCGTTGCTGGTGCAACGCAAGTGCCTCTAGACCCTTGAGTCCTCATCTCCGATCGCCCTTCCCAACAACCCCAGGACGAGCTCCTTGTGCCTGCCTTTGCCTTCTCTTTTCCAATCCGATTGCGCTTTCTGTTTTCACCCAGAAGGGGGCGGTCCACACATCCTCCTGTGCGTCCTTACCTCCCTCGGGAGCCCTGATGACCAGGCGTGAGGTGTACGTGCATGTGTGCACCTGTCTGTGCCTCAGACACGTCTTCTGGGCAGTGACTCATCCCTGCATGTTTCTCACTGGGCCATAGGAAATCCTCCACTCACCAGAGCCAGTGCCTGGAGCCTTTCTTATCAACTTTTGTGATAGGAGTTTGCAACCCATAAACCCAGCTCACACTCCCTGTGCCTGCGTCACTTCCTGAGTCAGGTGTCATTAGGCTTGCTCCTCACCGTCAGTTGTAAACAAGGCCATGCCATGCCGGTTGTGCCCGCCGTGCAGCCACACAGGGCCAGGGCTGGCATTTGCACGTCTCAGTTCGATGTTCGATTTCCAGGAGTAACACAGCAACCAGCAACGCTCGTTGGTGTTTTCTGGAACGATCTACAGCTTGGTGCTGAAAGGGATTTGGTAAATTAGTACCAGATGGTGCTTAAGTCACTTGTGTCATTGTTTCTAAGCACCAGAGTGGATGAATGTGACAGAAAACAATGTGACTGAGCCAGGCAGTCACACAGAGCCAGGACTCCAGGTGGGGAAGGCAGCTCTTAGGACAGTGGCGTAGTGCCCCGGGGGCTGGGCAGTGGGGTACTGAGGCTGTGTGGTGGACGCCGGCCTCGGTGCCGTTCTTCCAAAGGAAGCAGACGTGCTTCAATGCAGCAGGAACACCAAAGGTTTGGAGTGATCTGTATGCCAAGAAACTGCCATAGTGAGACGCCCTTCCTGGGGCTGCCCTTGAGGCTACTCTCCCCGTCGGAGGAGAAGCAAAGCTGGAAGGTGGTATTGGCCAGTGACCATCCCGGCTGACATCCCCAGGGGCAGCATGCGTCTCATCCTGGTTCTTTTTTTCGCCACCCCTGTCCCTTCCAGCTGGCAGGGCCCAGCCACTCCCACCTGTAGCTGCAGCTCCAGCTTGTCACGCGGAGTGAACGTTCACAGTCAGGTCACAAGCCTCTTCCATCTCCAGGCGCATCAAACCTGGCACACTCAACGCAGTTGGCAAGGTTCTGGGCAGCAGAGCCTCCCCGGCAGAGTGGGGCTTCAGCTGTCACGTGTGCCCAGGAGCCCGCAGTGTGAGGACGGCAGCAGGACGACACGCATCTGGGCTCTGAAGCTTCCGCCGGAAGTGATGCATGCACTCGCTGTGTTTTTTCTCCGGTGAACTCCAGTCGGATGGCCACCTCACCCCAGGGGCAGCTGAGAGAGGGGTCGGGGGAGCCTCAGCGATGCAGGAGAGAGCTCAGTGACCGCCACATACGTGGGGCCGTGACAGGAACTGCAGCCATCCAAATGCTGCCAGCTGGAGAACGCAGAGAGAGCCGAGGCCTGCCAGGTGAGCCACCAGTATGAATTGGCATTGAGAGAGGTGGCGAGGCCGTGGCAGGGTGCGCAGGCCCATGGCTGTGCCCGAGCTTCCACCTCAGCCACAGTTGTGCCCTGGAGCCTGTCACCAGCAGGTGTTCCCCAAACACTGTCCCACAGCTCAGTGCCCGGCTAGCCATCTTGTAAGTTCCTGAGGGTCAAGTGGCCTATTCTTTTGTACCTTCATGAATGAAATACACAGGAAAAAATGGAAAGAAGAAAATAAAGCTGATCTTGGACTCTCAGGAAATGAAGAGAGTGATAAACGTGGATCCTGTGCAAAGCCAGGTTCACAAAACGTGAGGGAATGGTACCACGTTCTCCCCAAGGAAGCGGGAAAAGTTGCACCTTCAGGGGCTGGCAGGGTGGAAAAGGAGAGGCAGGGGTTCCCCAGAGACCCACCAGGCCAGCACCGAGCTGACAGGGTTAGCATTCTGGGCACAATCTGTGTGTGCAAATTCTACTACACACCTGTGCATGTGTGTGCTGTGTGTGAACTCTGTCACACATCCGTGTGTATGTGTACGGGGGAATGTTTTACAGCCTTTTAAAAACCTACAATCCAGTTTTAGTTTGCAGGTTGTATAAAAACAGCAACAGGCTCAGGCACACCTGTGGAGGAGGCTGTTACGATGACAGATAGGGCGAGGAGTGAACAAGGCCCTCACACCCAGCAGGTGCAGGTGGCTGGCAGTTCCTCCAAGCTCCCCTCCCTGGTCGGGGACACACATGATGTCCAGGAGAACCAAGGCACGGCCACACAAGGTGCACCTGCCAACCTTCTTGCCCATGCCACTCCCCCAGAGCCACGCACTACAGACAGCTCAGGGCACTCCTGAGCCGCAGAGTACATGAGTGGGTGTGGCCTGGCCTCGCATGATACATGATTTACGGATGGGTGGAAACCGACTTCTGACGCATGTCACAACGTGGGTGAACCTTGAAAACCCAGAGTGGGGTGGAAGAAACCAGAGATAGAAGACCACAGAGTATACAGGTCCGTTTATAGCACATTCCCCCAGCGGGGCATCTGCAGAGGCAGACAGGGGTTGATCTTGGCTGAAGGGAGCAGGCGAGACGGGCCATGCATGCTGGGTTATTCTGGAGGAGAGGATGTTCTGGCATTAGATCACGGTAACGATTGCACAGCTCTGTGGATACCCTAAAAGGCATTGAGTTGCGCGCTTTAAATGAATGGTCTGTGGAGTGAGACTTAGGTCTCCTTTTTTTTTTTTTAATGTTTGGGTTTTTCAAAAGTAAGTCAAGGGCCATGGCTTGCCACGTTGGTGCCTTTAGGAAGCCACAGCAGGGTGCATCAGGGATTTCTGTCCTGGAGGTTTTGCTCACTCCTGCCAGCAGGGTCCTGAGCTCTGGACTGGGGCTGCTGGAAGCTGGGACTCTCGCGGGAGGGCTCACGAGCACCCACTCGTGGCTTCCATCAAGGGGACAGAGTCCCTGGGTGCCAGGACTGCTTAACCAAGAAAGCAGGGATGGGGAGGCGCACAGGGCCGCAGTGGCTAGAGCAGGGCCTGGTGCACACGTGGACGCTGGGGCCGGACAGGGAGGCTGGCAGGAGCAGCTACCAGGCTCCCCAAAGTAGAACCGGGCAGCTGGCAAGGTCGTGATGGAGCTGATGCCTGCTTGCCGCACTCTCTCCAGGAGGAGAGAGGCAGGTTAGCCGGCAGGCTTGGGACTAGTCTTGGTGTCTAAGACTGAATGCTGGGGGGCTAAGGACAGACACGCTGGTATAGCCACACCCAAGGGGCACAGGAAGAGAAAGACCCCGTGGGAGGAGGCAGAGGCGGAAGCAGCAGGGTCTTAATGGAAGCAGCCGCCCATCTTTTAACCGAGAGGAAAAGCGGTAAAGAGGCAGCCTGGAGTCTGGGCAAGACAGAGGCTCCTGGGCCAGGCTGTTACTGGGCACCTGCTGTTTTTCCTGTCTCGCCTGATGGGGTTGGGGCTAGAGGAAGTGGGAAGGGAGGAGACGGGGCATCCCTCCTGGCACCTTGACCCTGATGCGGTCAGAGATCTGAGGCTGCAGTGACAAGATTGCTTATTTCTCAGAGAGACTGAGGCACACAGGGAAGAAAGGAAGGAGCGGACCGTCCCCCAGGGTTCGTTCCCCCGGGAACTGGAGACTGGGCAGAGGCCAGAACAAAGAGCTGAGAGTTCCATGCAGGGCTCTCACGTTGAGTGGCAGACATCCTGGGACGTCAGCCACTCCCACTGCCTCCTAGCGTACCCATTGGCAGACACTTTCTGCGCTGGACTCCGAGCAACAGAATCCACAGAAAAATTACAGCGAAGAAAGCCTCTGGTGCCCCGTTTGTGGGCTGCTTTCCGTTCTCACCCCAGGCCATCTTCTGGAGGCCAGCAGGCTGCCCTGTGCCCTGGCTTGACCCGCCCTGGTACCAAAGACCAGCCTTGGCACCGGCCCCCTCACCCTCTGGGTCCGCCCTCCCTGGGAGGCCATCCCAAGTGCCAAAGCCCTCCTGTACCTCTGACCGCACGATGACCTCTTGGGTTTGATCATTTGCTCAGAAGGTTAGCAGGCCTGAAGTCAGTGCTTGACTTGCTGTTATTCATTTATGCCAGTGAACACCACTTGGGCCCAGTTGCACGGAAGAGGCACAGCGAGCAAGGCCTCACAGGCCTCACCGGGCGCCCGGGTCCTCTCAGGGTCATCTTTCCCCTGAGCTCAGCTTCTGGGAGCTCCCGACTTGCGGGCAGCTTCCGGACCTGGCAGGATGACATTGATATCGACTTTGTGACGATCTCAGGCTCTGGCCCTCGCGCCATCCCAAAGGTGGGGTGGGCAGTGGGCAGGGGAGGGGGCTGAGAATAATCCTGCCTGGTCCTTGCTACAGCTAGCAGGGTCCCTCGGCGCCTGGGTCCCAGGTTGTCGGCACAGAAAGGCCGCTGTGATCACACCGCACGCTCCCACGACCTGAGGATGTGTTATTTCCCACCACCAAAACACTGAGTGCCCATGCGAAGCAACTCGTGCCTCCCGTGCTGAGAGGAAGTCTTGCCCTAACTGTCCTTCCGGGTCTGGAGACCCCTGGAATGGCTCCCACAAGCTGCAGACCCAGGGGGCGGATGGACCTGGCCCCCAGACAGGATGCCTGCCTTGTTCTACGCTCCACACTGTGGATCGCGTTTCAGATGAGATCAGGTTGTCATCACTTGTGGTCAGAAGGCCTGGGCATCCAGGGTGGGGACAAGGGGGAGGTGGCCTCTCTGAAGGCCGCAGGGGTGCAGCGGGGATAACCCCCTCAGACGCCTGGAGAAGCTCAGGCCTTGAGAACTCACTGCACCTCCCACTCCGCTCAGCACTGCCACCACCCCTTTCCCCATGACTGCATTCCCAATTGTTTCTGCCTGGTGCCCGTGGGCTGAGCTTTCAGCTCCCTGCTGTGCCAGGACTGCCGGGAAGCATGACAGGTGGGCTGGGTGCACAGAGCAGTCCCAGAGGAAATGCAGAAGAAGCTACTCCTCAGTTAGTAATGGGCTGGTTGCATTTGCAAGATCCACCTGTCTTCAGAACACCATTTAGAAAGGCTTATTGATTTGAGAGTGAAAGAAAAGAGAAAAATTGAGCTACCATCTTCTGGCTCACACCCTAAATGGCTGCAACAAGGTGGGGCTGAGCTGGGCCACAGCGAGGAACCAGAACTCCATCTGGGTCTTGATGTGAGTGGCAGGAATTCAGACACTGCAGCCGTCACCTGCTGCCTTCCGGGAGCATGAGGAGGAAGCCACATGGGAAGCGGAGCAGCCCTGACATGGGAAGCAGGCACTGCTGGCAGCAACTGCACCCGCGCAGCGCGGCACTCAGCCCTTTGCAGGTGGGAATGCCAGCGGACGTTTGGGGGCGAGCTCATTAGGATGGAGCGAGGGCTGGGCCCTTATCAGCGCCTGGGATGCAGGCTTCTCTGAGCTCTGTCCTTCGCAGGTTGGGATCCTAAAGCTGAGGCGGTGAAATGATGTCTCGTTTCCAGCAACTGAAAATCACGTAACTGTAATGGTACCCTTCCCCCCGCCCCGCCCTTTGAAAACTTTTGGTTTTATAAAAACTGAGTATTATTTTAAACATATCTTCATTTCCTAATACTTGTGCAACTTCACAAATTTTTAATGTCCACCTAGTCTGTCCCCTTTGCCTTTACACTAACGCATCCAGTCCAGGCAGAGGGCAAGCAAATGCCTTTCGCTCTTGTCTAAAGACTTCCGGAATCTGGAAAAACTCAGATCCCAAAAGGAAAATGACCGCTATCTTTCTGATTTCTTTATCTATTAAGATAAAAATGTTCTTTCAACTTCTTGCACCCCACGCTAAAATTATTTAAAATTAAGCATGACCCTGGGTGCCCCTCTAGACTGGCTGTGAAGGCTACAGGGAGCAGCCGCCATGAGGTCTCACACAAGCAGAGGGCAGTGCAGCCCTCTGAGTGCTAAAAGAAGGTTGTGACCAAGTTCTTTGTCCTCAGGGAATGGGACAAATCCTCGGTACCCCCCTCAGAGAGGGGTGCAGCACCCCAGCCTACACCCTGCCCGTCAGACAGCGCCAGAGTGTCTAAGCTTGCACCAGCAGCCTTCGGATTAGCTTAAACAGCCACCCCCCCCAGCTAAACAAACAAACAAAAATGTGTTTCCAGCCGGTATCAACCCCAAAGGGCCCCCAGCCAGTGCGCTCCTGACCCAGGCAAAACAAACACGCCCACCAGGAACGCCAGCACTGGCCGTGGCGTGCAAACACCCGTGCACTAACCGCCAGGAATCTGCTGACGGAGCTGGGGCCATTCCCCGCTGCCCCGGCTGGATTCAGCAGCAAGGCCGCAGGAAGTGTTGCAAGACTTTCTTTTTGGGCTTAGTTGTTGAAAGCAGGTGTTGTTTGGGCTGGGGGTGACAGGGATCAGAACGCCCCAGTTCTTTGGACCACTGATCTCGGGACACTCCCAGCGTGGCTGACTCAGGGCAGACTCGCGCTTCTCATGTGGCTGCACAGGGGCCTGCACATGCTGGCAGCAGGTGGCTTGAGTAGACACCTGCCTGGGGACAATCACAGATCCTCCTCCTTCTGGCAGTATCCCCAGTCATAATAATGAATGCCCTGGCCTGGAACGTGACCTGAGACAGCGCAGTGATTTCATGTCTATGGTAGGGGCGGGTGTGCCACTCACCAGGAGCAGCTGTGGTGCCAAAGGGACGTCTGTGCCTTGAGTCTGAATGTGACGGGACTCCCTGGCTCTGAAGTCCTTCCGTGTCAGGAAAGGAACAGGGTTATATCTTCAAATCTGAACCTAGCACAACAAGTACACCATTCCAAGCTTGACTTTAAAGCAGCCTTTTTAAAAATTAGTATTATTTGAAAGGCAGAGTTAGGAAGAAAGAAGCCAGAGTTTCTTCGAGGTCTCCCATGTGGGTGCAGGCTTTGGGCCATCTTCTACTGCTCTCCCAGGTGTAGCAAGGAGTTAGATTGAAAGTGGGGCAGCCAGGACTTGAACCGCTACTGGAAGTCAGCGCTGCCAGTGGAAGTTTTGCCTGTTATGCCAAGGCACCACTGCAGGGGCAGCCCTTTGCAGAAAACCTGAGCAGGAATGAGGCATAGAAACCCACCATACCTGGGGTCCAGCCTCAGCACAGCTTTGCTGCCGAGGGACCAGTGGGTTCTCACAGACCTTACGTGGGAAGCCCTGAGCCCCTATATCTGGCAAATCTGCTCATCATCGAGTGGTGGTGTTTGTCCTCCCACATCACATAAGCCAGGATTGATCCGAAACGAGAACACCTTGAACTTGTAGTGAAAGTGTGGCCATGAGCATCACCCGGATTGAAGACTGGACAAATCCAACTCAGCGTCAGCCTGTCTCTCCTGTAAAACAGGTCTGTTTCCTTCCTGGGGCCGGAGTGTGCTGATACCTGGGCTGCCTTCCACCTGCCTGCCTGCGAATCCACAAGACAAAGCTGCGTTCCCCGGGAACTGTGACCCAAGTAGAACAGTCCTGGCTTGACCTTCCAGTCTCATTTAGTGTTTGTTTCGCCAAGATCCTGATTGCCTTCTAACAAATCTGAAGTTTGCAGAAAATGGAGCGCACGTGCCGAGTTGGCACACAGCCCACCATCCTGGGACTCAGCCCATTGGCACTGGCCCCTCACGGCAGCAGGAACTGCTCCTCTCACTGGTCCATCATGTGGCCTCCTTGTCCTGGAGGACATGACAGTGTCTGGAGGAATCACATTTGGTTTATTCATTTGCTAATTGAACAAAGTTTTGGTTGCTTTTAGTTTTCAGCTATTTTGGATAAAGCCACTATGTTTACTGTTTTTCATGATTACTTTATCATGCCCTGCTTTCAACTCCCCTTGGGGTGGGGCCTTGGGTGGCAGGCTGTCAGCAGGACGCCTGCATTGGTTGCTTGCTTTGGGGCCTGGCTGCCCAGCTGCTAACCCAGCTCCCTGTTTTCTCCCTGGAGGCAGCAGGCGATGGAGCGAATGTGTGAGCGCCCACTCCCCTGTGGGGGAACCCAGAGTGAGTTCCTGGCTCGTGGCTTCAGCCTGCTCAGTTTACTCCCCAAGTGGCTGCAATGGCCAGAAGCGACTGATCCGAAGCCAGGAGCCAAGAGCTTCTTCCTGGTCTCCCACACAGGTGCAGGGTCCCAAGGCTTTGGGCCGTCCTCGACTGCTTTCCCAGGCCACAAGCAGGGAGCTGGAAGGGGAGTGGAGCAGTCAGGACACAAACTGGTGCCCATATGTGATCCTGGCACTTAAAAGATGAGGTTTTAGTTACTGAGCTATTGTGCCAGGCCCAAATCATTATGATTTTTTTAACCCTTTAGGAATCAGTCTTACCACACAATGACACACTTCAGTCCATGACACAAGTGTGAATGACACCCCACATCACACGGCTGGATGTGTCGCCAGCTGCACTGGCTCGGCTGGGGACTCTGCGATGGCCACCCAGCACTAGGACTGCCTGAGGTAGGCTTCTCAGAGCGCGTACACATAGCTGTACATGGAAGTAAACAAATCAGAAGTGCTGAAGGGCGAGGAGAGGAGGGTTCCTAGGCTCCCAGGTTATAACAACTGAGCTGAGCAGATCCGAAGCCAGGAGCCAGGAGCCTCTTCCGGAGTCTCCCATGTGGGTACAGGGTCCCAAGGCTTTGGGCTGTCCTCAACTGCTTTCCCAGGCCACAAGCAGGGAGCTGGATGGGAAGTGGAGCAGCTGGGACCTGAACCAGTGCCGATATGGGATGCTGGCAGTTAGAGGTGGAGGATTAGCTAGTTGAGCCACAGCTGGCCCCAAAACCTTCCTTTAATCACATTCAAATACAATGCCCAGAGGGAGAGGAAAAGCATCAGGCTGCATTTGAAATACCATCTATTTATTTTTTTAAGATTTATTTATTTCCATTACAAAGTCGGATACACAGAGAGGAGGAGAAACAGAGAGGAAGATCTTCCATCTGATGATTCACTCCCCAAGTGACCACAATGGCCGGAGCTGAAGCCAGAAGCCAGGAACTTCCTCCAGGTCTCCCACACAGATGCAGGGTCCCAAGGCTTTGGGCCGTCCTTGACTGCTTTCCCAGGCCACAAGCAGGGAGCTGGATGGGAAGTGGAGCTGCCGGAATTAGAACCGGCACCCATATGGGATCCTGGCGCGTTCAAGGCGAGGACTTTAGCCGCTAGGCCACACCGCCGGGCCCAATACCATCTATTTTTAAACCAATGACACAGAGAGGGTGAGAGAGAGGAGGAGAGAGTCATAGGTCTTCCATTTGTTGAGTCTCTCCCCATATGGCCACGCCCCAGGTCCTCCTGAAGGGGGTTAGGACCCACACCAGCATCCAGCCACACTCAAGTCCTTGGTGCTGCAGGAAGATTCTGGAAGCAATTTTTTCATGAGCCAAGGGCCATGGAGAGGATCCATTTATGATGACACTACTAGGGTGTGAGGTCAGAGACTGCCACGACCACTCAGGAACGCTCTGGGAACTTCACCTAACGGCGCCCCAGGAGGGTTTGTCTTTTGTGCCAGCTCAGCGGCCGCCACCTGCTGGGGAAGCCACCGTCCAGCCGTGGCTCTGGGTAGGCCTTCCTGAAGGCATCTGCACAGTGACTTGGCTTAGGTGGGGTTCCAGGGCCCTGGGACACATACACAAGTGGAGGGAAGGAAACACCTTCCCAAGCAATAAGCACAAGAGGGCTTTGTTTTTCTCAAAGAGTCATCATGAAATAAGCTCAAATCTAAGATTTGATTTTAAGAAATCATGAACCAGGGACTGGCATGGTGGTGTAGCAAGTCAAGCAGCTGCCTGCAATGCTGAGAATCCCTTATGGGTGCTGATTAAATCCCGACTGCTCCACTTCTAATCCAGCTCCCTGTTATGTGACCTGGGAAAGCAGTGGAGGATGGTCCAACTCCTTGGAACCCAGCATTCATTTGGGAGGCCCAGAAGAAGCTCCTGGCTTTGGGCAGCTGGCCCAGCTCTGGTCATTGTGGCCATCTGGGGAGTGAGTCAGTGAATGGAAGAGCTCTCTCCGTCTCTTCCTCTTTCTGTAACTTTGCCTTCCAGAAGCCAGCAGTGGGGATGGAGGAGACCCCCCAGGACGCCAGCTCCGGATGCAATCCCTTCCGATGACCACGAGTCACCTGCTGGAATGTTGAGGGTTGAGAAACAGAACAAACAATCCGATCAGACGGCCTTCCTCCAGGCCTTGTGCGGTGTTGTTTACAGAACTGGATTTTAGAAAACGGACTCCTTTATGTACAGGGTTTTAGGTCTCTTATGCCTGGAAACCGTACACCATTTCATAAGAGGAAGCTGGCCATCTTCCTCTTACTTTACACAAAAGGCATGCGTCTGAGCCACCTGCCGCCGGGACACGTCAGGACGCAGGGGTCTGGGAGGCTTCCTTCCTTCCTTGTAGACTTTATATTCCTTTTATGGAAGTTGCACACGCACTCTGGGGCAATCTGGGGAGATTCAGCCAGCAGCGCCTGCCTGCCCAAGGCAGTGGAGGACAGAGCCACGGCTCTCAGGGACCACATCATTGCCGGTTCCTGCCCAACCTTGGGGCCTCCGCAACTGTTCAGAGGGTTCTTGAGATCCTTCTAGAACCTTCCCTCCTGCTGATGAACCTGGCATGGAGAAAAGGCTCTTACTTCCCCAGCCCCAATCTGGCTGCCCGAGACTTGCGTCTTCTCTGCACCTGCTCTGGGAAGCCCCCTGTGCCTCAGTGTGCCAGGCTGATGGAAAGCAAACCACGGAGTTCGACATGTAGTGGTCAGAGCCAACTCGCCACCCTGGGGGCCAAAGTATTATGTCTTTCTTTTTCCTTTTCTTTCTTTCTTTCTTTCTTTCTTTCTTTCTTTCTTTCTTTCTTTCTTTCTTTCTTTCTCTCTCTCTCTCTCTCTCTCTCTCTCTCTCTCTCTCTCTTTCTTTCTTTCTTTCTTTCTTTCTTTCTTTCTTTCTTTCTTTCTCTTCCTAGGTTTATTTGACAGAGAAAGAGAGACCAGTTTACTCCCCAAATCCAAAAATGCCCATGGATAGCCAAAACTGGATTGGGCCAAGCCAAGGACTCCAGTGGGTGACAGGGATTCAGTGGCGCCCCCACTGTAGCCACCCAGGGGCTGCACAAAGAGGAAGCTGGAGGCGAGAGCAGACCTGGGCATTTGGAACTACCATGGCTCATCAGCACCCCATTCCTCAACATACCCACTCTTGCCATTCAACATGGGTGCCCAAGAGAGTCTATCCAGAGATGGGATCTCAGCCACTGGCTGCAGGCCATGGATTCTCCCAACCCGCAGGGATCTGCAGGGAGAGGTGGGCTTCTGGGACCCTGCACCCTATTTGGCTTCTCTTCCCTGAGACCAAGTTTGGCTTAAACATTGGAAAAGCCAAATGCCAATAAGCAAGCTCTTGAACTAAAACCATGGCCTGCTGGGGCTTCTGTTGTCTCTCAACTAGTGACAATAACCCTGGACTACAGAAGTTCAAGGGCACAGTCAGCATCACTGACAGGGTTGCTTGGGGGAAGGGAAGCACACCAAGATGTGTTCCATTTGCTTCCTCCTGGGGGAGACGTCTGTGACCTTGGAGAGTAAGTGAAGAACTTGCCCTCCTCTCAGGGTGAGGGGACCTGCAGAGTCTTTCCCTGGTAGGCATGAATCTACCATAGGACAGATGGCATCAAATGTGGGACAGGCTCCCTGGGTGCGAGAGATGAAGTGAGCAGGAGAAAGAGCGAAAGGCCAGTCCCTGAGCTGGACACAAGCAGGCCCTGGGGGAATCAGGTCCTTCATCCACCACTCCCTGACCTGGGGTTGGCCCTGCTCAGTGACCAGGGACAGCAAAGGCAGGGCTGAAGGTCAAGGGGCCCCCAGGTTGTCCCCTGATCCTCCCAGCCACATCTTCCGGTGCGGAGACAACCCAGAGGAGGCAAGGACCAAGGAACCTTAGGTCTTGCCAGAGCCAAGCAAGGAGACTTGGAGTTTGGCCACACCCCCAGGTCAACAGCTTTGACTCACGGGCCAGGCTGGGGATGTGTGGGAATTCACGGTGACAGGCAGACCCGAGAAGTGGCCAGGGCCTCTTGCTGAGAGCCCTCATGTGGGAGCCCTTCCTGGTCCTACACACAAGCCAGGAAACCCCTGCGACCTGGGAGCACCAAGGTCCACGCACGCCTTTGGACTGCTTGCTGATGGTGCCTAGGAATTCAGGCCAAGGACGCGCTTCAGCCAACAAAGAGTCACAGAGCAAGGAGGAGAGACACGCCGTCTACTGCCTGACTGCCCGGATGACCACAATACCCTGGCTGACCAGGTACTTGGGCCATCGTCCACCGGCTTTCCGGCTGCAATGGCAGAAAGCTGGATCAGCAGCAGATTAGCTGGGACTCCGGCTGGCACACTGCTACAGGATGCTGACATTGCAAACAGTGGCTTAACCCTCTGTGTCATCACGCTGGCCCTCTGAGGATGTATTTAGAAAAGGTACCTAGGAAACGGGAATTTGAAATACTGAGATCCAAAACTTGTTTGAGCCTCACCTGTGCACCCCTGAAGGGATCCACAGTGTGGCATAGCAGATAAAGCCGCCAGTCATGATGCTGGTACCCCAAATGGGCACCAGTGCAAGCTCCAAGTACTGTACTTCCAATCCAGCTCCCTGCCGAAGGCCTGGGAAGAACAATGGAAGATGGACCATGAGTTTAGGACTCATGCGGAAACCTGGATGAAACTCACTCTCTCTCAAATATTTTTTTTTTTAAAGAAATGTGTGCCTTCTGTCCCATTTATCTGTTTTGTGTTTAAATCCCGAAAGAGGAGAGGCCCATTGTTTTTCTCCCTGACAGCTTTTCACAATGGTTAATCAAAAACATGAAGTGGATGAGAGCAATTCACCTGCAGCGATTGCGGCCCTCCAGGCGGAGGGTGCTGGGCAGCGCTGCCGAGACGTCTGGGGGGGGGCACCCGCAGCCCCATGGGGTGCTGCTGCCTGCTTCCAATGCCTGGCTTGGGCTCCGTCTATGCTGAGCTGGCTTCCTGCCCATGCGTCCCCTGGGGGCGCCACATGACATGTTCCTGGGGTCCTGCCAATCACGTGGGAGACCAGGGCTGAGTTCTGAGTTCCTGGTGTTAGCCTGGGCCAATTCTTTAGGAATCCATGAGACCACTCATGACCAGGCAGCAGTGGCAGCCGGAGACACAGGAGTGGTTGCCACGGGAAGCCCAACGCCAGGTTTCCCTGCTCTTGTCTTGGCACAGATTTCGTAGACCTGATTTCAACACCTTCACATACTATTGTATTTTTTTTCTTTTTTCATTCTCATATATTTTTTTTAAAGATTTACTTATTTTTATTACAAAGTCGGATATACAGAGAGGAGGAGAGACAGAGAGGGAGATCTTCCGTCCGATGATTCACTCCCCAAGTGAGCCGCAACGGCCGGTGCTGCGCCAATCCAAAGCCAGGAACCTGGATCCTCCTCCAGGTCTCCCACGCGGGTGCAGGGTCCCAATGCATTGGGCAGTCCTTAACTGCTTTCCCAGGCCACAAGCAGGGAGCTGGATGGGAAGTGGAGCTGCTGGGATTAGAACCGGCGCCCATATGGGATCCTGGTGCGTTCAAGGCGAGGACTTTAGCACACACCGCCACACCGCCGGGCCCCATTCTCATATTTTTAAAACAGCTTATGGAGGCATGAAATGAACTGGGCACTGAAAAGCTTGAGGTAAAATATGAATTCTTTTAAAGTGGCATCTTGATATTACTTTTTGGAAAAGATTTGTTTATTTATTTGAATGGAAGAGCTACAGACAGATCTTGCTGGTTCACTACCCCAAATACTCACAATAACCAGGCCTGAGCCGGACCAGCGCAGGGCCCAAGCACTTGGTCCGTCCTCCGCTGCTTCCCCTGACACGTTAGCAGGGAGCTGAATACGGAGTGGAACATCCAGGACTGACCGATGTCCACAGGGGATGCCTGCACTGCAGGCGGCAGCTGTATCCACGATGCCACAGAGCTGGCCCCTTTTAACATTTCCAGAAATAAATGCTGAAATTCCAGCATTGAGGTAGGCTGTGTTAACTAAGGACACTGACGTTGAAGGGTTTGATTTTGGACGTGACCCCAGGGGGAGGGAGGAAGACGTTCAGTGATCACACACGTTTCTGGCCATTTACAGCAACACTTCCTGTGGGAGTCCTGGTCCTGCTTCTATTTTCAAAATCCTTAAATGTGCTGCGTCCCAGCAGACTAGCAGAAGGATAGACTAAGTCACAGGGAGGTAAACTTGAGCTCCAATTGTCCTGAGGGCTTCTGGGCTTTGTCTGTGAACTGATTCTAGATGGTAATGATGTAAGCTTCCTGTTGAAACGCCACACTTCACTCCAGGGGGTTCATCCGCACTTTTTAAAATCCCTTCTTCCTCTTTCTTTGTACTCTGCTGACATGCGTAGTTAGCGGCCTGCAAGGCTTGCTCGAGTGATGGGACCAGCAGTGGATGATAAACAGAAGGAAGCATCCAGCTTTCAAACTTGGACAAAGCCTTAAAAGGCTGTGTCTGCCTGCGTGTCTCCCCCGCAGATATGCCCTCATAGTGGCGGGGACTGCCCTGGCCCGATCCGATGTCTTGGGCAGGGGCGGGGCCTCGCTCCCCGCAGATAACCACTCCCTGGTGGTGAGCCATTGGGACTGTCTGCCCACTCTGGACCGGTGCCGGGCTGTGCAGATGGCTGGGCAGCACAGGCAGGGAGGGACGGGGGAGGGGCTCAGGGCAGGGGTGGCTGAGTGGGGCTTCTTGCAGTATAAACACAACAATGACCCTCCAGGGACAAGCTGGCGGAGACCCCTGTGGCTGCCGTGGAATGCCTGGGTTCAGGCCCCACTTCTGGGAGATGCACTTCCAGCTTCCAGTTCACACAGAGCCCTGGGAGGCGGCAGGTGCTGGCTCTCCACTCCTGCCCTCGCCACCCCTGTGGGAGACACACATCTCCTGGCTGTGGCCCAGCCTGGTCCTGGCTGTCATGGGTATCTGAGGTGTGAAATGCTTGTCTATCAGATAACTATAGCTAAATATTGTTTTAAAAAAGAAAAAGAGAGGCTGGCTTTGTGGCGCAGCAAGTAAAGCCACGGTTTGCAATGCTGGCATCCCATACAAACACAGTTTCAAGTCGCCAGGACTCCACTTCCAATCCAGCTCCTGCTTGTGCCTGGGAAAGTAGCAGAGGATGGCTCGAGGCTCTGGGCCCCTGCACCCATGGGGGAGACCAGGACAAAGCTCCCGGCTCCTGAGTTCCCATCAGCCCAGCTCTACTGTATGGCCATCAGGGGAGTGAATAGCTGAATGTCTCCCCCTCTCTTTGTCACTCTTCCAAATAAACAAATAAGAGTCTTTTATAAGGTTGTCTTTTCAAATAAAAAAAATACAAGTTTAAATAAAGCTTTACACCACCTTCTTGTCCCCCTCCTTGTACATGGGAGTGGGGAGGCAGGAAACCCACTTGGGGGGCTCTGGCCTGGGGGAGGAGGGGTCCCTGCAGAGAGAGGGTACGTGCTTGAGGAGAGGTGCAGGGACCGAGAGTGCATGGGTCTGAGTCAAGACCCCAGCAGTCTGGGAACACAAGGAGACAGACACGCAGCCCACAGTCCTGGCGCGCAGCTGAAGACAGCTGTGAGCTCAGCAGGCAGCGTGTGGGCGCTGGTGCTTCCCACTGGAGGCCTTGGCAGCCGCAGCCCCTCGGCCCCGTGAGCAGTCCTGGAGTCCAGGTGGCTCCTTGAAGAGTCCAGAGCCAGGATTAGGCGCCGCGTCCTGACGTGTGCTGAGAAGGACCCAAAGTGGGTTTCAAGGGGGTCCCCCTGGAAGGGATAGTTTGAGCAAACGACAGCCTAGGAGTAGCCAGCAAACCGTGAGACGTGAGGTGTCCTCGGGGGCCCTCAGGGAGGCCAAGGGCCTCTGGGGGAAGCGTCTCATCCCGGCTTCGTGGTCCGTGGCCGCAAACATGCTTGATCCGTTTTCTCTGATGTTTATTTATTTATACAAGTCAGGATTACAGCGAGAGAGACCTGCCATGTGCTGGCTCATTTCCCAGAGGATCACCACGGCCGGGGCTGGCCAGGCTGAAACCAGGAACCTGAAGCTTCAGCCAGGTCTCCCGCAAGTGCGGCAGAACCCAAGGGCTCAGGCCTTCTGCTGCTTTCCAGGCACGTCAGCAGGGAGCTGGGTTGGAAGTGGAAAAGCTGGGAGGCAAACCGACGCTTATTGGTGTGGTCCTAGAACATTCTCTTTCCAGGTGATGACTGAGAAGTGAATAAAAAAACAAATGCTACCAGGTGTCACAACAGTGGGAATGCTGCTGCTTCTGAGTTTTTTTTAACTCTTCTTTTTAAAAAAATGATTTATTATTATTATTATTATTTTAATTGCAAAGTCAGATTTTACAGAGGAGAGAGAAAAATCTTCCATCCAAGTTCTCTCCCCAGGGGTCGCAACGGCCAGAGCCGAGCTGATCCAAAACCAGGAACCTCTTCTGGGTCTTCCACATGAGTGCAGGGTCCAAAGGCCTCGGGCCATCCTCGACTGCTTTCTCAGGCCAAAAGCAGGGAGCTGGATGGGAAGTGGAGCAGCCAGGACAGGAACCTGTGTCCATATGGGATCCTAGCATGTGCAAGGTGAGAACTTTAGTCACTAGGCCATCCCCCACCCTTTTTTTTTTTTTTAATGGAAAGTACTAGATCTTGCTAGAATGTTGGTGAGATGATTTTGGAACCTAAAAAAACTGTTGCTGGGCCCAGCGAGGTGGCCTAGTGGCTAAAGTCCTCGCCTTGCACACACCAAGATCCCATGTGGGCACTGGTTCTAATCCCTGCAGCCCCGCTTCCCATCCAGCTCCCTGCTTGTGGCCTAGGAAAGCAGTTGAGAACGGCCCAAAGTCTTGGGACCATGCACCCGCGTGGGAGACCTGGAAGAAGCTCCTGGCTCCTGGCTTTGGATCGGCTCAGCTCTGGTCGTTGCGGCCATTTGGAGAGTGAATCATTGGACGGAAGATCTTCCTCTCTGTCTCTCCTCTCTGTATATCTGACTTTGCAATAAAAATAAATAAATCTTTAAAAAATTTTTAAAAAGCTGTTTTTGCAACCATTACCTAGTATGCTGCTATTATTACTGCATATATATCTAATTTTTTTGCAGTATATATTATGTGAGTGTGATAGATACTTGAAAACTTTACCTGTGCTGTCACTCTCAAAGGAAATACATCCCAGCTTGCCAGCGTGGGTCGGTGTTGTACGGAGATGAGCTGCCATGCTTGGCATCTGTCAACCTCACTTTTCCCCATTTGTACATTCCACGTGGAAGGTCTTATCTTTGAGGGTGTGAGTTCAGAAACACGACAAAGCACTCTTGAACGTTTGAAAACAGGTGGCCAGGTCACTGAGGCCGAGGGAAGGGGGTGTCACAGCTCCGTGCTGTGAGTGACCGTGGAGAGGCCTGGCCTGGGTCAGGTCCCAGGGTCCAGGGGTGGCCATGAGTCACTGCTGATTCGCTGATGCCGAAGGTGGCCAGACCACGTGCAGGAGGGAGCCGCTGCCTGCAGGAAGTTCACCCACGCCTGCGGCCAGCAGCGCCTCCTGAGAGGCCCAGAAAAATACAGCTGTGGCCTGCGCTTGCTGCTTTCCTGTGGGTTTGTGGTCATCAGTGAAAAATACAACAGAAAGTTAAATAAATAAGGCATCGGGCTATTTTCTCTTAAATACATGTCTTCAAGGGGCTCCTTCTAGGTCTGTGAGAGCAGAGGTGGTTGAGAAGGAGTCCTCCCCCGCACAGTGAGTCAGCCCCTCCAAGCTGCCCTTCCTGGCCACACCAGGGCCAGGTCGCCTGGTGTAGTGGTTTGCGCACAGCCCTCTATGCTGCCCGTCACAGCAGGTGAACCCTGCACTCAGACCCAACCATTAACTTACTGGTCCTTCAGAATCTGTAGATGCTGTGTGGCGTGTTGTCCCTGTCCGGGTACGGACTAGTTCTTCGTGGAGCATGGCTGAGTGCATAGAGAAGTCAGTGCTTAACAGGTGGGAATATTCCAGATCCAGGTGGGCTGGCCTGCCCCGTGTCCCTCCTGGAATTGTCATGTGGGATGGGCAGTCACAGCCCCAGAGCAGCATGCGCCAGCCATGGGGAAAGTTAGCAAGGGGGCCCTCGGGGTGCTGCCAAGGCTTGAAGCACACGGTCAAGGGCCATGGCCAGCCGTCAAGTTCAAGCTCCCGGTCATTGCAGTCCTGGATGCCACGTGCTCCCTCCCTTCCCACCCCTGCAATGAATCCAGGGTTTTCCAAGCTGGAGAGGCAGCAGCGCCGGGCCAGCAGAGGCCACGCCAGCCTGAGCTGGAACCACAAATCCCAGCAGGCCGGTGTTTCCCGCTCCTGGGGCCAGGCTGGTGTTTGCTTTTGTTCAGCGTCTCCACCGGAAAGAGTCTGTGTGCAGAGGAGAGGAACCCAGCGCCCACGCCACAATGGGGCCATTGTTCTGTGCTGCTCTGTGCCACGCCGGGAGGCGCTCACCTCTGGTTTCACAATCTTAGAGGAAGTGAGGGTCAAGGGGCTTTTGATTTCTCCATGCCCACCACTTAAGATCGAAGCAGGCCTGTTTCTCCAACAGGAAATGGCAGCGGGTACCAAATGGGCACCTCACCCAATACCCAGGTGGCTGCTCAGAGGAAGCAGTGTGGGTCTGCCTCCTCCTGTTCTCCAGGCACCTCCAGGATTGGAAGTTCAGCCAATGGGCCTGGGTCGTTCAACCGTCTCTCTGTAACCACCAGCAATCAGAGTGAGAAACTAAGGGCAGGGGGTTTGGCCGAGCAGCTAAGACACTCATGTGGCAGACTAACACTGTGGCTCAGGAGGCAAAGACATTGTCTGCCGCACAGCTATTTTAAGATTTTTTTTTTTAATTATTGGAAAGCCGGATATACAGAGAGGAGGAGAGACAGAGAGGAAGATCTTCCATCCGATGTTTCACTCCCCAAGTGAGCCGCAACAGGCCGGTACGCGCCAATCCGATGCCGGGACCAGGAACCTCTTCTGGGTCTCCCACGCGGGTGCAGGGTCCCAAAGCTTTGGACTGCCTTCCCAGGCCACAAGCAGGGAGCTAGATGGGAAGTGGAGCTGCCGGGATTAGAACCGGCGCCCATATGGGATCCCGGGGTTTTCAAGGCAAGGACTTTAGCCGCTAGGCCACGCTGTTGGGCCCACGCACAGCTATTTTAAATGGGCATTGGTTCGAGTCCCAGTTGCTCCGCCTCCCATCCAGTTCCCTGTTAATGTGCCGAGACCCTCCCTTCTAGGGTTCTCCTGGCCCCGCACAGCACAGCATCCTGTGTGTGCTCTGCTCTTCCTGTACACACACAACTGTCTGGGTTTAATGTACGAGTGAGGTGTGCTGATGCGATGGGGGATACAGCACACTGCTCCCAGGACTCTAGACTGAGTGACCTAGGCCTGACCCGGACCCTCCCCCGACTCTTTGTCTATGTATTTCCCCCAAAGCAGGATGCTGACCACCTGCTCACAACAAGAGGCCCTGGCTGGGCCCATGGGCCCCTTGTACATTGCATGCTTCCCTTTGTGGGAGGCTGGCCATGAAGGGGGCAGCCGGCCACCTCCTGAGGGCCAGCACCCTCCACGAATTCCCATCTTTTCCTTTCTGGAATCTCTGTTCTCTGAGTTGCTGAGTCTTGAGGCTATGCAAGGTCCAGCAGGAACAGGATCAGGATGGGAATTCTAGGACCAGCAGGGTAAAATCTCCCTGCATGGGGCCCTCCTACTAGTAAAATCAGCCATGGGATTAAATTTTCCTGGGACTTCGCTAACTCTCTCATTACTCTCCCCTCTGGGACACAAGCTGACAGCAGACAGGGGCTCAGAAGGGGCCACAAACATTCATTCTAAACATTTCTGTATTGAAAGTCCAGGCCCTGAACGGTGGTACCAGCATCCCATTTGGGCACTGGTTCAAGCCCCACCTGCTCCACTTCTGATCCAGCTCTCTGCTTACGGCCTGGGGAAGCAATGGAGGGCGGCCCAAAGCCTTCAGACCCTGCTCTCACGTGGGGGACACAGAAGCTCCTGGCTCCTGGCTCCTGGTCCAACCAGTTGTAGCCATCTAGGGGAGAGAATCAGTAAATGGATCTTCCCTCGGCAACGCCACCTTTCAGATAAATAAATAAATCTTTTATTTTTTTTTTTAAAAAGCAATTTAACAACAATTCAAGCAAGGACTTTGTATCTTGGAAAGAACATACAGAGGAATCAGTCACTAAGCAGCTAAGACAGACCAGTCCACGTAGAGACGAGGGATGCTCCAGCTCGACTTCCACTCCCGTCACATCCAGGTGGGTCCTTCCTGCTCAGGCCGGAAAGAGGAGGCTCACCCTGGCTTTGCTTGGGTTGCATGTTTAGCACTCCTATGATGCCTGCACTATAAATGAAACAAACCAAATTCAATCCAGCAGAGGCAACTAGAGCAGGCCCAGGCCCAGGGAAACACACCACGGGCACGTAGGGGCACAGCCTGGAGCAAAGCACACATGGGAGACCTTGGTCCTGTTGGCCCTCCGGGTCTCCTCTCCGGCATCGGCTGGCTGCCCGAGTGCAGAATTCCATCAGCCCATCTTCCCATATGTCGAGCCCTGGCTCCCAGCTGCTTCCAGTCCCAAGGGCCTGGGGCACCAGGGATTTCTTTCCCTGTCTTGAGGACAGACTCGCTGTGCCCTAGCTCAGCCAGGCTCTACACCAGGGCCTAGAAATGATCCTTAGGGGAACTGGGAGAGGGAAGAAGGTGAGAAACACTTGCTCTCACTTATTGGCAAGAGCATCATGCCTCGGCCACCTAAGAACACGGGAGGTCTGGTAGACCAGAGCTGACCAGGGGTCTGTCCTGGGAGCAGGGCCTCCGTGCTGTCTATTTCAGGCTATCTCAGGGAGGCAGTCTTGTCTGGGTCTTAGTGTGCACAGGGACTTCCTGCCTGGCTTTGGGCATTGAGGACAAGTGACCCAGCTGTGCCCTCCTGGCTCAGAACAGAGAGGCAGGGGCAGCCGGGAAGGCAGCAGCCAGCCCCAGGGACACATCAGCAGGGAACAGCTTCAGCGCTCAGCTGGGGAACGGCCTCACGTCAGCTTCGTCCGTGGCCTTGATGTTCGTGGCATGTCCACATCCACATGCCGCAGCATCTGAGACTAGACGAGTTTTGCTTCTTTGTCTCTCTGTAGTCTGACACCCTCCCACTTTCGTTTCTGGTCCCCCTAGTCAGTCTGGAAGTTCTAAGAAAGCCTTTGTTCGAAAGGACAGCTGGCTGGAAGCAGAGGAGCGGGTTGCCTGCACTCGCTATGTGGCCCGGGACTACACAGGGCCTCCTCCAGGTCTCTAGGGGAGCACTGTGAGGCGTTTTTCCAGAACTATTTCCAGAATAAACAAAGCTTGCAGAGGCCGGCCTGGCTTGACCACTGGCCTTGGCCTTGCCTGGGGGCTCCCTGCGGGCGCAGGAGGCCCTGGCCCCAGGGAACTAGCTCAGCGCTCGCCAGAGTCGGTCCTGACACAGCCACAGAAGAGGCAGCGTTTGTTTGTTTGTTTTGCTGCTGTATGCACTTGTAGAACTAGGGTTTCAACAGTAGGTTTTTATGAACACTCGCAAAGGAGTTCACCTTGAACAACCCCAGGCTGAGATGGGCGAGACCAAGGAATCCATGTGGGCAGGTTGCAGGGCACTTAGCTCACACACAGACCTCTGTGCTCATTGCCCCACAATGGAGCTTAGAAATGAAGGTCTGGGCCTTGTGAGATAGTGTAGTCGTTAAAGTTCTAGCCTTGCACATGCCGGGATCCCATATGGCTGCTGGTTCTAATCCCGGGGGCCTGCTTCCCATCCAGCTCCCTGCCTGCGGCCTAGGATTGCAGTTGAGGACGGCCCAAATCCTTGGGACCCTGCACCCATGTGGGAGACCTGGAAGAGCTCCTGGCTTCAGATTGGCTCAGCTCCGGCTGTTGCAGCCGTTTGAGGAGTGAACCAGCAGATGGAGGATATTCCTTTCTGTTTCTCCTCTTCTCTGTATATCTGCCTTTCCAATGAAAATAAATATATCTTAGAAAGAAAGAAAGAAAGAAAGAAAGAAAGAAAGAAAGAAAGAAAGAAAGAAAGAAAGAAAGAAAGAGAAATGAAGGTCTGACAATGGCAAGGGGACAGAACATTCTAGATTCCGAGCATTGAAGCCACTCGTGTCCTGGTTCCAGGAGGAGAGCCCCCAGTGCTTCTGGCTCTTGGGTGTGTGACCGGAGGCAGGAGTTTGGTCCCACCACCATCTCCTCTGACAGTCAGGGATGCTGACTCCATGAACTTCCAGTTCTGCAGACAGAGGTGGGGGCCTGGAGTGCAGTGTGTCCAATTCAGAAGCCCCCGCTTGGAGGCATTGGTGACCGCTTCCAGTTGCCCCAAAGGCCAGGAGAGGCCCATGATGAGGTCACATCTGCTCACCTCTAGACACCTGGCACAACTTTCTAAATTGTTTTTAAAGCTTTATTTGCTTGAAAGGCCAAGTTATACCAAAGGGGAAAGACCTTCCATCAGTTGGTTCACTCCTGACATGGTTGCAATGACCAGGGCTGGGCCAGACCAAAGCCAGGAGACAGGAGCTTCTTCCAGGTCTCGCACACGGGTGCAGGAGTTCGTGGACTTGGGCCGTCCTCTGCTGCTTTCCCAGGTGCAGGAGCAGGGAGCCGGAAGGAAGCTGAGCAGCCGAGACACAAACCAGCATCATCGCAGGCAGTGGTTTTACCTAACAAGCAAAACCTGATGTCTCCAAACTTCTAATGTCAGAATTAAAACTTGCCAGGCCATGAGCCAAGACAGAGAGACACAGTCAGAAATTCCAGACGCAACTTCCGGAGACCTTCTTGCAAAATCTCCAAGCTTCCTCAGGTTGTGCTTTGGTGTCTGCGTGCGTGGCGCCTGCCTCATGTCTTACAGAGTCACCTAAGTCTGGGGCTGGAGACGGCAAGCAGGTGAACCCTGGTATCTGGCTCTTGGGGCTCTGGTCTCATCTGCCATGGTACCAGCACTAGCAGCTTGGTGCTGAGTCTGTCCTGTGGCACAATGCTCCGAAGTGGGCGAGGTTTGCTAGCTCAAGGCCCTCGGGGCTGCTGAGTGCAAGATTGGGCCATGGCTTCCGCATAGCTTCTTGTAACCTTCTCGTAGTGAACAGGCAAGCAGACATGTGCTAAGAGGTGAAACACAAGATGCAACCTGGCTTTACCAAGAGCCACTCTTGGAGAACCAACCCAGTCCCATAGGGGTGAGAACCGGATCCAAGCGTCAGCACGAACCTGCTATGAGGACACCTGGGCATCGCTCCTGACAGAGGCCCCCTGCCCACACTGTCTGATGCAGGAGCCGAGCCTCAGTGGGTGCTGTGGCCCCTAGCAGGAGTCCCGGGCAGTCCCTGCTGGAACCGAAGGAAAGGCCTGGGCCAGAGGCGCCTACGGGAATCCAGGCTGCCACGCTCCAGATGATCGGCACCTTGGCTGGCCCGAGAGAGTTCATGGGCAAGTCCATGGCTTTGGAGACAAGGACAGAGCATCCAGGATGACTGTAGTTCCATGGGAAGGAAGGCATCGCATCCTGGCTGCATGCTCTGGGTGTGTGGACCCTGGGCACCGACTCAACAGTCCCTCCCTCAGACTGCGCTCTCTTTCTCACTCGCGGTGTGCTCTGCTTTTATAACGGCTGATTATAGTTTTTGAAATCATAAAAATCAGTGCAGAGGTATTATAAAATACACACACAGAGTCACTCTACAACCTCATTGTGGGTGGCAGAATTATAGGACACCCCACCAGGGGCTAGCACACGTGGTGCAAAGAATAGGTTAAGCTGCTTAGGACACCAGCAGTCCATGTGAGAATGCTGGTTCAGATCTCTTGGCTGCTCCAACTGCCCACCAACATGCCTGGAAGGCACAAGATGATGGCCCAAGTCCTGTCGCTGCTATCCCCATGGGGGACTAGGATGGAGTCCTGGACTGTTGACTGTGACCTGGTGCAGTGTGGGGAGTGAGCCAGTGGGTGGAAGACCTCTCTTTCTCTCTCTCTCCAACTCTGCTTTTCAAATAAGTTAACCCAATTTTATTTTTATTGAATAATAAATTCAAATTTATTTTCAAATAAATATTTTAAAAAACAATGCCCCACCAAGATCACAATCCAAATCCAGGTCCCTGGTGCCTGTTTGCCTTATTGACTCAAACAAGAATCTCAACGTTGTGAAGAAGCGGCCTGCAGGTATTAGGAAGCTCTCAGGCCAGTCGACCGTAAAGTGGGGGAGTCCCTGGGAGCCCCAGCCCAGCCCCCAGAGCGTTCCACAGACATTCCACAGACAGACGCAGGAAAGGGACATGGTGCAGCCGTGCGTGCTCGGAAGGGCCAGGAGGCAAGTGCCCAGCTGGCAGCCAGCCAGGAACGGGGACCACAGAGCCTCGACCCACGGAACTGAATTCTGGGCTTAGAAGTTGATGTTCCTCTCAACCGCCGGCTGCACGGTGCCAGAGTAGAACACGCAGACACCAGCCCTGTCTTCTCACCTCCAGGGCCGGGAGCCGCTTCCGCGGGTGTCTTAAACAGCTGGATTTGTTACACAGCAACAGCGAACAGACCGGAGTGTTTTATTGTGGGCGTGTATGCAGGGAGTACGGAGGGCGCGTTTTCCCATGACAAAATGAAATCCTGTTGTGCCTGCACTCCGTGAGTCGCCAACTCCAGGTGCCGCTTACAGAACAGCAGGAGCTGCTGGGTGCTGAGCGCAGCTCTTTGGAGGATGTAGCCCCTCAGGGGACAGTGGGCAGACGTGCCATCCTTAGGCCTGTGTCTGCCAGGCAAGCTGGGGACGGTGCTGCTTATGTCACTGGGTTGTTCCTAGGAACTAGCGCAAACAGGATTGTTTTATGGCCTGTTTGTCATTGATGGCTGTTGGCACGACATTGCAAAAATGTAACTGATTTTTGCATTTTGAGTCTTCCATAGCAACTTACCTCACGTACTTTACCAATCTAAAGCATGAATCCTCAGGATTACCGAAGAAGCCAGGTGAACACATCCCTCAACAGCTTCTGTTTTATCCGTTCCTTTCCAACGTTATCATTTTCTTTTCTTCCTTGTCTGAATTTAGTCAAGAAACATTCACAGCCTTTATTTCTCTCGCTGGGAAGAGTTTGTGCAACAGCAGGTTTATTTCTTCCTTGAACATTTGGCAAACCTACCTGTAGGCTCATCCGAGCGTGGCGTGTACCTGCAGGCCCATCCGAGCATGGCGTGTACCTGCAGGTTCACCTGAGCGTGGCGTGTATCTGCAGGCTCACCCGAGCGTGGCACGTACCTGCAGGCTCACCCAAGCGTGGCGTGCACATACCTGCAGGCTCACCTGAGCATGGCATGTATCTGCAGGCCCATCCGAGCATGACCCGTACCTGCAGGTTCACCTGAGCGTGGCGGGTACCTGCAGGCCCATCCGAGCGTGGCGGGTACCTGCAGGCCCATCCGAGCGTGGTGTGTGCTTGAGCAGAGATTCCATCTTCCCTTTGCATTTCTTGCAAGGGCTCAGGGCAGTCAGCCTTGCTGGTTCTTTCGGAGTCAACGTTGATAAGTTATATTGCTCTGGAAATAGATCAATTTATAGTCCCAGAGATATTCACAGATCTCCTTATCATTTGAAGCTCTGCTCTGCCTGTATCTGTGGGTCCCAGGTCAGTCTTGGGTAGTTTTTTTGTTTGTTTTGCGTTTTGCTTATTGTCTTCAATTTTGATTCTTTTTTTTACTTCCAATCTTTTAAAAGAACAAGTTACTGTCCTTGCTATTAAATCTTTGCTTTCTACTTTACTAATTTCTGGGATTTATGTATTTGAAAGTCAGAGTGAGAGCGAAAGAGAGAGAAACAGTGAGCTAGCTCTTCCATCTGCCGACTGAGGCCGGGGCAGCCGGAACTCCATGGCGGTCCCCACGGGGGGAAGGGACCCACACTCCTGGCCACCTTCTGTTGCCTTTCCCAGGCACGTGAACAGAGGGCCGGGTCAGAGCTGGAGCAGCCAGGACTCCAAGCAGCGCTCTGACATCAGACGCTCTGACATCACATTAGGCCGCTGCTTTCCACCGTTCTCACTCCGAGTTCTTATTTGCTATTCCTATTTTGAGTATCGCTTTCTTTGCACTTTCTTTTCATTTCTTTCTAAAGTACTCAAGGTAACTTTTTACACTGAATACTTGGCTCAAGGGCTAACAGAATTTCCTCTTTTCTAATGTAAACAGGTAGGGCTAACATTTTCACTCTAATTATTGCTCTAACAACATTCCTCCACTTCTAAAATAGAATTAAAAAGACACAATATATTTGTTATTTCTCTCAAATGCTTCTTGGTTTCCACTAGGATATTTTACTTTGTACTAAGTTATCTTAAAATTTTTCATTTGGGCCCAGTGCAGTGTCCTAGCGGCTAAAGTCCTCGCCTTGCACACTCCAGGTTCCCACATAGGCCGCTGGTTCTAGTCCTCAGGGTCCCGCTTCCCTTCCAGCTCCCTGCTGTGGCCGGGGAAAGCAGTTGAGGACGGCCCACAGCCTTGGGACCCTGTACCCACACAGGAGGCCCAGAAGAGACTCCTGGCTTTGGATTGGCGCAACTCTGGTCGTTGCGGCTCACTTGGGGAGTGAATCATCAGATGTAAGATCTCCCTCTCTGTCTCTCCCCCTCTCTGTATATCTGACTCCCCCCCCAAAAAAGTTTTTCATTTATAAAAACATGGGGAATTTCAGATTCAATTTTGTTAGTGAGTAATGATTACACTGTGCTCAGAGAAGCGGATTGAACAATATGAATCCTCTCAAGTGCCCTGGCCTCTGATACTGCAGGGGCACCACCTCTGAAAGATGCTCCTACCAAAGACGCGATTCTGCAGAGGCAGGTGGACCATATCCATTCACCAAAGACACCGACGCATTGGAACTGTCATCAGTCCTGAAAGGGCAATGAGCTGGGTTGTTTCACCCTTAAAGAAATGTATTTAAATTTCTCTCTTTAAAAAAAAAAAAAGATTTATTTTCCTTATTTCAGAATGCAGAGAGGCAGAGGGAGAGAAGAGAGTTAGCTCTTCCATAGGAACCCAAGCACTTGGGCCATCCTCCACTGCTTTCCCAGGCCATTAGAAGGGAGTTAAATTGGCAGCAGGACAGCTCGAACTCATGGGATGCCACTGGTGGCCATGTGAGATGCAGTGTTGCAAGCAGGGCTTTCAGTACTGCAATCAATTCTTGATTGTTTTCATATCCCTGTGGGCAATCAGGAATGGACTTGACCCCACTGCTCGTCTCCCTGTCCTGGGCACTTGGTGCAGGGATGGGCTTGGAATCTGGCTTCCCCCCCGGAGCTGCTCCCCAGGCTCAACCGCTTCGGAGCCTGTCAGAGTCCATCCCAGCTGCACAGGGCAGCTGATAGAGCACAGAACACATTTCCTGTAGTCCAGAGGCTGGGAGGGGCAAGAGGACAGCACCAGCCAGCTCAGTGTTGGCAGGGCTTGCTCGCGGCCCCGGAGGGCACGCTCACAGGGCAGAAGGGGTGCAGGAGCTTTCAGAGCCTGAAGAGAACGTGAGACTCGTTTCTGAGGGCTCCATCCTGAGGACAAACCCTCGTCTCACTTCTGTACCTGTTGGGGTTCAGCTCAATCTGTGAACTGAAGGAGGACTGATCCAGACCCTAGCCTGGCTTGTTGGTACTTCGTCGTTCTGTTGCACAGCAGGTGCACGCCACGTCGCACTTACTCATTCATCCGTTGGTGAGTATTTGGGTTGCTCGTACTTTGTGTGGCAAGTACGGATGATACTGCTACAAACGCTTGTGAAGCAAGGTTTTTGCAAGTATGTTTTCATTTCTCTTGGGGAATATGTCTAGTGATGGGATTGCCAGATGAGAGAGAGCCTCCTCGTCTAAGCTTATGAGGAACTTGCTCAGCAGCTGCACCATCCCGTTGGCAAGGTCAAGGGCTCCTGGCTCTCTGCAGCCTGAGCAGGCCGCAGCAGCACTTGGCATGATGTCTTTGCTATTACAGTGCTGACGTGTTTTTGCCCTTCTTCCAGCACTGTGCTTGGCACATGACATGCACTCAATATTTAATTACAAATATTATAATGATCCTCATAATTACAGCATGCCATTAACTCTCATGTGCGTGTTATGGTTACCCACATTATGGTAATAGGCATTATATACAATAAGGCTAGAGTATTATTATATCTTATACCAGTCATTAAATGTTTCACTTGAGCTATTCTGTTTGGGCAGAAGGCAGGAGGAGGGGCAGGACACTTCCCACTGTCACAGCCAACAGCCTAGGACGCAGGGGGCCGCGTCAACACCCAGGCCCAGATCTCATTTCTGGATCAAAACATAGAAGAATCTTGCCTTTTACTGCATTCCAGCATTGCCAAGATGTCAATAATATAGTTCCATTTTTCTCAATGACATTTTATACCTGAATGGAAGAAGATGACCTAAGTTGTTAAAGTCTGTTATTTTCCATAAGCCTCAAACCTGCATTGATTTTAAATGGCTGGGGGGTGTTTTTGTGTTTTTAATTGTTTTCCTTTTTCCTGACTTGACCTTATGTGAAATAGGCTACAGCCATTGGACTGAATAATTATTAATAAATGATTATCAGGGTGGTCTTCCAGTCAAGAGATCTTGCACAGGAAATCAGAACTTAAAAGACAGAGTCTATCTGGCTTCAGCATCTTGGTTCCAGAGTAAGGACTTTTTTTAAAAAACTTTTTAAAAGGTTTTTATTTTATTTAAAAGAGTTACAAAGAAATACACGGAGAGGACTTCTGTCTCCTGGTTCACTCCCCAAATGACCACGACAGCCAGGACTGGCCCAGATCAGACCAAAGTCAGGAGACAGAAGCTCCATTCAGGCTCCCACGTGGGTGCAGGAGCCAAGCACTGGGGATGTCTTCCATGCTTTCCCAGGTGCCTTAGCAGGTAGCTGGATCAGGAGTGGAGCCACTGGGACCTGAACCAGTGTCGTTATGGGAAGCCAGCGTCACAGGCATCCCTTTATCTGCTCTGTCATATCAACGACCCCTGAAAATGACATTTTAGATGGAAGAGCCATTTGGTGTGCTTGTCCGGAGGGCCAGGAAGGTAAGCGTGCTAATTATTTCTTTGGCTTCTGTAACTGATTCCCTGAGAATAGCGATTCATGAAGGAAGGGGGACTCAAGGTCCAGGACTGTCTGGGGAGGCCAGAGGCTGATGACTACAGAGTTTGTGGGGAGGAGAATCGTTTTCCAAGGGCTTGCCTCTGTGGCTCGGCAGGCCCATCCCCGTCCTCTCATTATCATTCGTTCATCATGACTTTGGGGGTTAACATTTCCACGCGTTTGGAGACACATCCTATTCAAACCATGACTACTAGGGACCTGCAGTTGCTCACTCATTTAATGGCACTGTGACATCATTCATGTCCCCCCAGTGTCCCTCCCAGGAATCCTCCGGGTGCTTGAGCTTCAGCGTCATGATTTATAGATCGCCTTCCTGGGTTTTAATCCACACCTCCTAAATATAGTTTAGGTTGTATGTCCTTAAATACATGTTCCCCACAGAGTTGCATGATGCCCATCTGATGCTGACCATTCATGCTGCCCTGGCACCTGGTCCCCACGGCCTTGAAGTCTCAGATCGTTGTGGCCACATTCCTCCATGACGCCATTCCTTATGTGGTGATTGGAGCAAGCGCGTGGCACGTCAGGGGTCCTCAGTCATCACCGACATAATAACAGACCCCACTCTTCCTCGCCACCGACGTAAGCACAACAAGTGGAGGAGCAGGTGTCTGCGTATGCACATGTCTGAGGCAAGCTGTAATTACCGCTGCTATGAAATCTCTGTGCCAGTAACAATGTGACATTAGCCGATTGGAACTCGTGGCCCTGCTGTGCGTCAAGCTGGGATTTCTGGCATGACAAGAGCGTCAGAAAGGGCAGGTCAGCCAGCCCCTGGAGGTAGGACTCCCTGTTCACCCTAGGCCCCCGGGCAACATCTTCCTCCCATTTTAGCCTCTGACTTTCTCTCTCCCCCTGCTCCGTGCATTTCTGCTCCTCCCTTCTCACCAACAGAGAGGGTTTCTAACGCGGTCCTTCTCCCTGGCCTGTTCACTTCCTACCCTGCAGCCAGCGGCAAACTTCCATTAGTAGGGAGGTGTCCCAGCGGCAAAGCCACTAGCCTTAGAGCAGAAGATGGTCTGGTGTGTGTGTGTGTTTTGGGGGGAGGGGTGCCCAGAAATACAGTGACAGCTAATGCTTGGAAGCTGGGAAGTCCCTGGGGAAGGTGAGCCACTTGCAGCGCCTACAGGGGACTGCCCCTCAGGCCCCTCCAAAATTGTATGCAAAGTGAAATGAACTTGTTCCCAAAACTCAAGCAGTGTGTGAGTTCACTTAGGTGAGCTGCTTGGAGGAGCCAAAGTCAGAGACAGACAACTGGCATTGTGATGGCTCGGCCTGAGCAAGGGGAGTTTCAGGTCTGGGCAATGCTGTTGTGCCCTGCCAGCATCCCACGCCAGTGCTTGTTCGAGTCCCAGTTGCTCCATTTCAGATTCAGCTCCCTACTAATGTGCCTGGGAAAGCAGCAGAGGATGACCCATGTGCTTGGGCCCCTGCCACCCGCAAATGGAGTTGTAGGCACCCCAGCCTTGGAGGCCCTTTGGAGAGTGAGCCAGCTGGATGGAAGATCTCTCCCTCTCTCTCTGTAACTCTTTCAAATAAAAAAAGTCAATTTTGTATTTTAAAAAAAGAATTTCAGTTTTATGAGATAAAAACGATTTTGGAGATCTAAATCGTGGTGATACAATTTATTTAAGATAAAATGCATTGGGACCTGCGCAATAGCGTACTGGCTAAAGTCCTCGCCTTGCATGCACCAGGACCCCATATGGGCACCAGTTCTAATCTCGGCAGCCCTGCTTCCCATCCAGCTCCCTGCCTCCCTGCTTGTGGCCTAGGACTGCAGTTGAGGACGGCCCAAGGCCTTGGGACCCTGCACCCATGTGGGAGACCCGAAAGAGCTCCTGGCTCCTGGCTTCGGACTGGCTCAGCTCCAGCTGTTGCGGCCGCTTGAGGAGTGAACCATCTAGTGGAGGATCTTCCTCTCTGTCTCTCCTCCTCTCTATATATCTGCCTTTCCAATAAAAATAAATAAATCTTTTTTTTAAAAAGCTAAAATGCATTAACTTGAAATGTGCTGTTGGGCATTTTGACAAATTGGCTCTGTTCTGGAAGCTCACTGTGGTGGGAGGTGTTGGGCCTTGAAGAGGCCAGAGCAAAATTGTCTCATTTTAGAGTTCACTGTTTACTTTTGTTGTGGTTCCTAGCTTAGGAAACTTCTTCTACCACAAGGTCACCACGGATGTTTTCCTGTGTACCTAGGTAACCTCGGTGATACGGGGTACGACCCACCTGGCTAACCTCGGTGGTATGGGGTACGACCCACCTGGCTAACCTCGGTGGTATGGGGTACGACCCACCTGGCTAACCTCGGTGGTATGGGGTACGACCCACCTGGCTAACCTCGGTGGTACAAGGTATGACCCACCTGGGTAACCCTGGTGGTACGGGGTACGACCCACCTGGGTAACCTCGGTGGTACGGGGTATGACCCACCTGGCTAACCTCGGTGGTACAAGGTATGACCCACCTGGGTAACCTCGGTGGTACGGGGTACGACCCACCTGGCTAACCTCGGTGGTACAGGGTACAACCCACCTGGCTAACCTCGGTGGTACGGGGTACGATCCACCTGGCTAACCTCGGTGGTACGGGGTACGACCCACCTGGCTAACCTCGGTGGTACGGGGTACGACCCACCTGGGTAACCTCGGTGGTACGGGGTACGACCCACCTGGCTAACCTCGGTGGTACGGGGTACGACCCACCTGGCTAACCTCGGTGGTACGGGGTATGACCCACTTCCAGTCAATTTTGCACAGGATGTGATGTAGGTATCAGGGTTCCTATTTCCCATGAGGCTATCTTTTTCTCACCTGATAAACTGGTTGAAAGAGCTTCTTTTCAGAGCAGACATTTGCCCTGGGAATCTACATTTGGTTAGGAAGTGCCTGGGTTCAGGCCTGGACTCTGCCTCTGAGTTCTGAGGCAGCAGGCACGTGGGTCCCTGCCATCCACAGGGACACGTGGACTAAGCCCTGGCTCAGCTCAGCCCCCCTCGGGGTTGTTTGGAGAGTAAGTCATCAGGTGGGAGTTCTCTCTATCTCTTTCTTTCTCTCTCAAATAAATAAAAATGTCAAAGGTTTCTTCAGGGGCTGGTGCTGTGGTGTAGCGCATGGAGCCCTGTATGCAACACCGGATCCCATGTGGGCACAGGTTCTAATCCCGGCAGCCCCGCTTCCCATCCAGCGCCCTGCTTGAGGCCTGGGAAAGCAGTGGAGGACTGCCCAAAGCCTTGGGACCCTGCGCCCATGTGGGAGACCAGGAAGAAGTTCTTGGCTCCTGGCTTTGAATCGGCTCAGCTCCAGCATTTGCAGCGATTTGGGGAGTGAACCAGGGGACAGAAGATTTTTCCCTCTCTATCTCTCTTTCTGTCTATAGATCTGCCTTTCAAATACAAATAAATAACCCTTTGAAAAAAAAGAGAGATGATCCCTGATAACTTCATGATTTTGGAGCTATTGTAAATGGTATTTTTACCCAAATTTTCAGTTGCTCATTGCTAGCAAAGATCAATTGATTTTTGTGTATTGACTTTATGTATCTGCAACCTTACTAAACTACTGCTTAGATCTCCTTTAACAAACATTTTTAAATTTAATATCAATTTATTTAATTACTTTGAAAGCAAGAGAGAGAGAGAGAGAGAAGTTGTAACGCACCAATCCACTGGCCGCAGACGCCTGCAACAGCCAGGGCTGTCCCAGACCGACGCCGAGAGCAAGAGCTCAGTTAGGGTCTCCTGCAGGCGCGGCAGGGCTTCCAGTGCTCGAGCCCACACCTGCTGCCTCCCCGATAATGCACGAGCCGGAAGCTGGACCCAGGCACAGAGCCAGCGTCCAAAGTCAGGTCCTCTCAGCTGGCCGCCTTGTCCCAAGCCGCGTTTCAACCACCAGATCAGACGGCCGACCCGTCACCCTTTCCACCCACTTACATTTTTTTCGTGGGTTCTTTAGGATTTCCTGTGTTTGATGCTGTGTTGTTCACAAGTAAAAACAGTTTTGTATCTCCGGTACATGCACCTTCATGTCATCTCTCCTGCTTTATTACAGACCTAGACCCTCCAGTATAATGCTGACTGGAAAAGATGAGAAAGACGTCTGTGTCTTGTTCTGAATTTCTGGGGGGAAGCAGACATCTGCAGGTTCACTCCCCAAGTGAGCACCACAGCAAGGACTGGGCCAGGCCAAAGCCACGAGCCAGCAGCTCCATCCCGGTCTCCCATATGGGCGCAGGGGCCCGACACCTGGACCTTCATCTGCTGCCTTCCCTGGCTCGTGAACAGGGATCAGAAGTGGAGGAGCTGGGACTCGAACCTGCATTGTAACATGGGATGGCAGACATGCCCGAGCTGCCTTCACCCGCGGTGCCACAGTGCCGGCTTGTGCCCTCCCTGCTCCGCCACAAAGAGCACTGCTGCTGGTGAAGCTCTTGCACACACTCTTTGTCAGGTTGTCGGGGCCTTCCGTGCCTGCTTTCTGGAGTGGTTATGAGCAGGCATTGCGTTTTCCAGGATTTTTTTTCCTGTTTTTTGGGGGGTGAGGCGCATCCACTAAGCCACCAGGCACAGAAGAGTTAATACAGAGGGACCCAGGCTGGTTTGGGAGGTTGGCCTTTGCGACTCAGATTTCTGGAGGGTTCCTGCCATTCCCAAGGCTGATAAGAGGGGCTCAGGGAACCTGAGCTGTTTGTACCAACAATGGCGTTGGCGCTGAACACCTGCTGCTCTTCTGGGATCTGGCACTCTCCCATGAGCCCCCAGAGCTGCTTGGGCGAGCAGCGCCCACTGGCAGCCCTGCAGGCCTCTCTGGCAGATGGCACTGTCCTCTCACTGCCATAGCTTGTTCCTAGGGGGGCCGAGCCCCGGGTAAGAGCTTCTGGAAGCCCCCCGTATACACTGGCCTCCCCCTGTCTTTTCCCTCCCTTCTCCTTGACCCCATCTTGGCACTCGGCTTTCCTGCCTCATATCCTGTCGCTCCCATACTCTCAGCTGTAAGAATGACTAACGCTGAGCCCTGTGACTCCTCAACAGACATGAACCCGTTCGTGGTCTCGGAGACCACCCACGCAGATGTCACATAGCCCTCCTACTCCACACCGTAAATTACAGTCATTGAAGATTAAACTAAACCATTATTGAATTCCTGGAATAAACTTGGCATCTGCCTCAGAAAGGATTTGATTTGCTAATATGTTGGGACAGATTTTGTAGCCATGATATTAGTCTGGAATTTTTTTTTTTACTATAATAATTAATCTGGTTTAGATATCAGGGTAGGAGCTGAAATTGTGGTATTCAATTAAGCTGCTACTTGCAACACTGGCACCCATATAGACACCAGTTTGAGTCCAGGCTGTTCCAGTTCCAATCCAACTCCCTGCTAATATGTCTGGGAAAGCTGTGAAAGATGGCCCAGGTCACCCAAGTTGGGGACCAGGAAGAAACCCCTGGCTCCAGGTTTCAGCATGGTCCAGTCCAAGCAGCTGCCACCATTTGAGATGTGAACCAATGAAAGGAAGATCTCTGTCTAACTCTGCCTTTCAGATAGATAAATAGATTAAATAGATATTTTTTTTGAGCTTTCAATTTATTTATTTATTTATTATTTTTAATTCATTAATTACATTGTATTATGTGACACAGTTTCATAGGTACTTGGATTCTCCCCACCCTTCTCCAAACCCTCCCACCATGGTGGATTCCTCCACCTTGTTGCATAACCACAGTTCAAGTTCAGTTGAGATTCCCCCATTGCAAGCATATACCAAACATAGAGTCTAGCATCTTATTGTCCAGTCAAGTTCAACGGCTTCTTAGGTATAACCTCTCTGGTCTGAAGACAGAGCCAGCAGAGTATCATCCCGATCAATTAAAAGCTCCAACATACCATCAGCAAAAATTTACATCATTATGGAATTAATTGACCCACATCTCTCACCATACACTAAGATCAAATCTAAATGGATAACAGATCTAAACCTACATCCAGAAACCTTCAAACTTTTAGAAGAAAATGTTGGAAATACTCTGCAAGATCTAGGGGTAGGTCCCGACTTCCTAAAAAGGACACCAAAGGCAATAGAAATCAAGACCAAAATAAACAATTGGGACCTCATCAAACTAAGAAGCTTCTGTACAGCAAGGGAAATAATCAACAAAGTAAAAAAGCAACCCACAGAATGGGAGAAGATCTTTGCGCACTACGTAGGTGATAGAGGGCTAATCTCCAGAATATACAAAGAGCTACAAAACAACCAAAATGTCAAAACAAACAAGCCACTCAAGAAATGGGCACGGGAAATGGGCAGACACTTCACAAAGGAACAAACCCAAATGGCAAATAAACATATGAAAAAATGCTCAAGTTCCCTGGCAATAAGGGAAATCCAAATTAAAAAAATCAATGAGGTACCACCTAACGCCAGTAAGACTGGCCCACATGAATAAAAGCACCATCAACACTTGTTGGCGAGGTTGCGGGGAAAAGGGAACCCTACTCCACTGCTGGTGGGGCTGCAGGCTGGTACAGCCTCTATGGAAATCAGTATGGAGAACATTCAAACAACTCAAAATCAACATACCGTATGATCCGGCAATAGCACTCCTAGGAATATATCCAGAACAATTGTTTTATGAGAAACCAGCATGCACTCCTATGCTCATAGCAGCACAATCAGTAATTGCAAAAACATGGAAGCAACCAAAATGCCCATCAGCAGAGGATTGGATAAGAAAGCTATGGTTCATCTACTCCATGGAATACTACTCAGCTATTAAAAAAAAACAAAATGCAGTTCTTTGTGGCCAAATGGGCCAAACTGGAAACCATAATGCTAAGGGAAATGAGTCAATCCCAAAAGGTTTGCCTTAATTTAAGATGATATGATGTTATGTATAACATGTTATGTTATGTATGTTATATGTTGTGTATAAACTGAAATTGAAATGTCAATGAGGTGGTCACAGAAGGTGGTTAAGAACTCGCATTTACTTTTAAATAGATATTTTTAAAAGAAAATAAATAAAAGCTCCAACATACCATCAGTAAAAATTTACATCATTATGGAATTAATTGACATAGTAATGAGTAGCCAATATACAACACCCAGAGAGTCACAGGCCAGCCCCGATTCTAATGACTGGTCATTTCCAGTTAAATACCTGAAGTTCAGCTCAGTTTTATGTCACTTGTTGGAGACTAGCCAAGTGGGCCCCAGCCCAGAGGTCGAGCCCAGAGCGCCTGCAGAGCCACAAACCGCTTCTGGGTAATACCTGTCTTCCCGCACGTGTCAGAATCCACAGGAGTGAACCCCCGTGCCAACTGCGGACTGTGGGCGACACTGATGTATCAGCGCAAGTTCATCCATTGCAACAAAGGTGCCACGGCGGTGTGGGGTACTGAGGGAGGGACTGGGGACAGCAGGGACCTTCCGTCCTTTGTGTTTGTTCTGCTGTTACAAACCAGGGTCTGTTTCGAAAGGAAGCAACATGTCTGGCATTCAGAACTCTGGGTTTATGTTTGGATGTTAAAAATCAAGTACAGTTGTTACCACTGAATGAATTCCCCTAACCCCTTATGGTTTCCTAGGTGACTTCTTAAAAAAAAAAAATCTCCATTCACTTTAATAAGCTTTTCCAGTAACAGTAAAATGACTTCCAGGAAGCCTGCATTTCATTTAAAAATGGAGCAGTTTGAGACTTCTTCAAATCCCTGGGATATGAGTCAGTTATTAAATTCGTAAGATCTGAAGGAAAATGACCCCTTTTCCGACTCACTCGCTAGGAGGCCGCAGCAAGATCGGCATCCCAAGGGCCACCCAGCTGCCGCTCTTGTTGAGTTCCGTGGGGAAGAATATCAGAACTGAGTCATTTATGGTTGAATGACACAGAGTGAAAAATAAATGCCTTCCAGGCAGTTCCTGTTGCCTTATATGGCTGACACTTTAACTAGGGAGCCCCACCTGTGACCCGACTGCCCCTTTCCCTATAAGGACGTTGACAGATCGAATTTCCTGATCACAAAAGAAATACTGTGATGCCCCACCTGGTCCTGAGAGAGACCTCTCTGTCCTGGTCCCAGGCCTTGTCGCCCCGTGGCCACTCGGTGTACTCCCGCATGGCTCAGAGTGTCATGGGTTCTGTTGGACAGAATTCCAGTTGAAATTGCTCTTTGATTCTAGTGAAAGGTCGTGCGGCCAGCAGGTGCCCTGGGCAGTGGAACCAAGGGAACTGACCACAGCCCGTTCCGGTTTGAGAGCTGCACTGGCGTTTTCCCAGGATGTTTCCAATCACGCTACCTCCTTCTGCTGCGAATGATACACCTGGGCCGGTGCTGCCCGGCATCACCTCTATCGCTTAGTCTTCTCATTCCTCAGTCTTCTCACCTGGCACCAGAGGGAGGGGGCACGGAGGGACAGAAGTAGGAGTTTCAACAGCAGCTTTCAGAGAAGTGACTGCCCAAAGCCACAAGGCAAGGGGCGCTTTGGAAAGGAAGTGACAGCTGATTTGTAAAGGCTGTGACTCATAGACCGCTTTCCAATTGCAAAACTGACTGTGAATCACTCAAAACCTGAGCTGTCTCCTGCTGCGTCCTCGGCCAGCCTGCAGAATCTTCGATGATGCTAAAATGGGCCAGTTTGCTAGAAGCATTTGTCTAGGAGCCAGAGTTGGCTCTACATTTCTTAGGAGTGAATCATGAGAGAATTATGCTCCCAGAATTGTCTTGGAAGCAGGCCTCAGAACAAAACCGCGGGATTTGTTTTAGTTCTAAACTCTTAAAAGAGGAGCCCGTGGGTGCATCGCCTGGGGAAGGGTGAAGTGGCTGCAGTGCGCCAGGCAGCAGCCGTGCAACCTGCAGGGCTGCCCTTTAAACTGGGAGTCTCTGGGCACCCAAACCCATGTGGCATTGCTTGAGCCTCTCCTGCTGTTCAAGAGCTGGACTCTCATCACAGAAGGTGTCCAAGCCACCGTGGAAAATGGCCTGGATGACTTCCACCTTCAAGCTCCGCGTGACCATGGGCTCCTGTCCAGCTCTGGGACAGAGGCATGGAGGACCACTAATGAAAAGGTGACTTTTTTTTTTTTCAGTTGTTTAACCTGGCAGATGCTGAAGACAGATAAATATTGGAGTGCTGAAGATTTTTTTGTTTATTTATTTAAGGCCACATTCTCCTGTCAGTCCTGGGATACTGGAATATAAATGGACAATAAGCAGTTCCCTAAGCCATGTCAAAATCACGGGCATGAGAATTGGACCTAAGGGCCTGGCACAGTAGCCTAAAGTCCTCGTTTTGCATGCACCAGAACCCCATATGAGCACCAGTTCCAATCCCGGTCGCCCCGCTTCCCATCCAGCTCCCTGCTTGTGGCCTGGAAAAGCAGTCGAGGATGGTCCAAAGCCTTGGGACCCTGTACCCACGTGGGAGACTCTGAAGAAGCTCCTGGCTTCTGGCCTCTGATCAGCTCAGCTCTGGCTGTTCAGCTACTTGGGGAGTGAATCATTGGACAGAAATCTTTCTCTCTCTTCCCTTCTATGTATCTGACTTTTCAATACAAATAAACAAATATTAAAAAAAAAAAAAAAAAAGAGTTGTACCTAAACAACCTTCCAGGGTTTGCTCCCTGGATTCATGTGTCCTGAACTTGTGGAATGTTTGTCCCACCCCAACACAATGGAGAAGAAGGTGTCTTGAAAGCCACGGCCCCTCGACACCAAATGCAGGAGTGATCACGTGGAGAAAATCGTACCTCCCTTCCTGTGGCTGGAGACCAGTGGACCGAGGTGTCTGCTCTTCAAGGGTGACCTTGGTGGAGTAGAGGACCAAGAAGTTATTACTGCAAGATTTGGGGTTGCATTCCTGTCCTGCTGCTCCCTTCGCCTAACGCTGAGGAACTTGCCCCCCCCCCCCACCGCCGTGCTTAGGTCTTTCCGTAAAATGGGCGTGACCCTCGCGTGCAGTGGAGTGCAGCTGTAGGGACCCCACCCATGAGAGTCCAGGTGCGTGAATCTTCAGGCTCAAAGGAATCATTACACATAAGCACAACTCTCCAGAGACGAGACCTGCAGCACGTGGCTCGGGGCCTTGGTGTTTGTGGAGACCCAACCTCACGCCAACAGTTTTAAACACTCGCTTGCAGGTCCTTACAGATGTCTCAGAATTTGTGGCTATGGACCAACAAAAGCAGACAGCTTCTCCTGGAGTCCCCCTCCACGGCGCCGTGGAGACTCAGCAGGCTTACAGGAAGCATTTGGGATGACACCCGAACTCCCCACCTCCTACACGTTGGCCCCTGCCAGGTGGAAAACATTACTGGCCTTTCTGATTTACAGCCTCTTCCTGCGGACTGCTGTTCACCGGGTTCCAAACAGGACCATACGCTCTCGTGTTTGCCTTACTTCTCCCCTTGGGCCAGGCATTTCAATCGACTCAGCTTAGGTAACCAAACTCTCCCCTACATGACCTGCTTTGCTCTCTGGGTGAAGTTCGAGGTGTCAGCCACCTTTGCTACCTGCAGACCGCGTAGACCTTCTCGCCTGGGACAATGACGTGGGGAGGCCCCCGGGCTGAGAAGGGCAGAACCCGCAACCTTGTGGGGACGGACGGATGTGTCTCCCTGCCAGTCCCAAATGGCGCTTCTGGATTCCTTCCCCCACACCTCCCCAAAAATGAATCTTTAAAGCTTTGCCAAGATTTAAAAAGAGAAGTGGATGGACTGACTTCATGTTTGAATGCAAGAGGCAGATGGCTGGGTGGAGTTATTAAGGGCAGAGGTGAGTCACAGAGCCTGAGTGGTGAACATAATTACAGCTCAATTACAGACAAGCACGTAGCTACATGACCTTTATTCACCAATGCTGTGTGAGCGCAGGCTTCCACACACCGGCTTCCACACACCGGCTTCCACACACCGGCTTCCACGCTGACACGGGCAGCCAGTGGGATTCAGCCCAAGCAGCAGGAGTTAGACATCTGATCACGTTCATGGAGATTAGACGGCTCTGGCTGGACATGGCCTTGGAAGACACTCTGCTTCTGTTTATCGGCCCCACCCCTGCAAAGGTCCAGGTGGCCATGGGCTGCAGGGTCCAGCTGGTCTCCACCCGTCTCGGAGGCAGGAGCCGAGATGACTGTCCAGGCTTCTCTCCGTACTTCCCTGTTCCAGCTTCACACCTGCTCAGCCCTTTCAAGGAATCCTTGCCGCTCACATCCCTCAATAGTCATGCTTGCCTTTCATCGTTTGGGGGGTCTCCAAATTGCATTTTTTTTCCTTCAAATTGTCAGGGGCATCTGCAACTCCTATTCCATCTCCACGGGCTCTCGCGCCTCACTGCCAATGTGCCCTGTTTCTGTGGCCTCCCTTAGTTCTGGCTTCACCCTCCTTCAGTTTCTCCTACACAGAATTCTGAAAGTGCTCTTCCATCATCTGCCAGCTCCACGGCCTGACATTCAGCTCTAAAGTCAGCCCGGACAGGTGCGGCCGCCATCCTGCCGCAGCCGCCTGGCTCTGCTCTCTGATGGCCCCCACACCACGCTCTGCTGGCTCAGCAGCCTCCTCCCGTGCCGGTCTCCTCTGGGCCTAAGCAATCCCTTCCCCGCCTAGCGCAAGGTAGCTTGCTTACAGCCTGCTTCCACCACTCGGCTTTGTAAATGCCCTGGCTCTGTTGTCGGCAGCCCTGCCCCCTGCTCAGCACACTAGTCCTCCTGGTCTGGGGTGGGAGGGGGGTCCTGCACTGTCTGACCTCTACAGCGCTTTCACGGTGCTCCTGGCTTATATCTCCTCCGGCCTGATTTTAGAGTCATTTCCCTGCTAGATTAGAAGCTTCTGTTGATAGGAACTGGGTCTCACCTATCTTTTTATACTCTGCAGCACCCAACACAGCAAACTATCAAAAACTGTCTGTTGAATGAGTAAACAGTGCCATAAAGGCCCCATCAGGGCAACAGACACCTCAACCCCAACAGGTGGACAGCCTTCAGCGTCTGCCCTTCGGTCACCGCCGCATGCCCTCTTCCCACCCCAGCCATCCTGTGTCTTCCAGAAAGATCCACCGTGGTCCCTCTCATCATCCATCGTAGAGGGGTGCCCCTCGGGACAGGACCTCACAGTTTCGCACAGTACATGACTGTGTTGTAAGGCAAACAAGGTTAACCATGTCCTCACACCTACAATGGCCCATGGCGTAGGGGTGACAGTTCAGTGCTGCTCTGAAGGAGGCGTCAGTCAGCTGTGGTCACAGAGGACTAGAAGGGGGAGGTGACCCTGGGACACCAAGCTGGTCGCTGGGTCCGTAGGATGAGTCACTGTAACGCACACTCTGTCCCCACCCGCTAAAGGCTGCGTCCTGTCCCAAGCCACATTACCAAACTGCCGGTCACATCCATCAAACTGTCCCAAGCCTAAATGTCAGCGTCCCTCTCCACTCATCTCCCTCCAGCGCCACGCCGGTCTCCTCCTGCTCGCCCACACTTTTTCCTCTCCGTGCACCTCCTTGGGTGCTAAAATGCCATGTGTTTCTTGTAACCGTGGCACACATGTTGTCACTAGCCCGGTTCTGTGTCACGCCTATTTCAAAGACACTTCAGAGCGCTCTGTAGCCAGCCGCTTATGACCATGTTATTAATCGACATCATAATTCCATAATGTCATCGACAATTACTCTCTCCGTGCAGGAAATCAGAGCTTAGGAAGATGAAGTCAGCCACCCAAGGACCTCACAAGGTCAAAATCAGGACTGCAACTGCAATGGAGTTGTCCACTCCAGAGCCGGACCCGCAAGGCCACATTCCTTATCCCGCCCAGAGGCAGGGCACGACAAAGGACTGCCTCACGCACCCAGTGCCCAGCAGTGCCCCAGGCCCGCTGCAGTGCCCTCACCTGGTGGGCCTACCTCGAGACACTGAGTACAGGCCTTCCCTCCTCCACAGCCTCAGCCTGAGAACCTCTTGGCTTCTCTCTCCGCTTGGGCAAGGAGGTGCCAATCAGCTGGCTTTACTCCTCAGCTCATGATGCCAGTGCTGTCTGTCCCCTGCCCTCTAAGCAAGGCCCGGGGCCAGAGCTAGGGCACATCGGACTATGCCAGCACCTGTTGGCAGCATCTCAGATAAGCACCAGTTCCGATCCCAGTTGCTCCACTTTCATTCCAGCTCCATGCCAACGTGCCCGGAAAGGCAGTGGACGATGGCGCAAGTCTTTGAAGCCTTGCCACCCACATGGGAGACTCAGATGACGTTCAGGCTCCTGGCTCTGGCCTGGCCAGCATGACTGTTGCAGCCATCCAGGAGGTGAGCTAGCAGATGAAGGCATCTTTGTGTGTAATTCTACCTCCCAAAGAAGTAAAATCTTTTTGTGAAACTAAACAAATGAATAAAAGTCCCAAATTGCTCCTGAGATGTCCACCATGTGGTCCAGCTTCCCCAGGCCCCTGCCCAGGCTCTGTTCTTGCCTGGACTTCCCTCCGCCAGATGCCCAGAGTCATAGGTGATGGGGCCTTGTGCGGTCATGTCCTACTCAGCGACCACCCCACTGGGTTCCGTCCCCCTCCTCTGCCTGCCCCAACACATCCAAGGCCCTGTCTTCACCAGCTTTTAGTTCTGAGCCGTGGACACTGGCTGGCGGAGTTCCCTTCCGCATCTTGTTTGCTGTCGCCATCCAGCCTGACAACTCGGAGAACAGGGAAGAAGAGAAAGACAGATGCTTGGCACAGTGCAGGGGCCTGGGTGCCACGTGCCTCCTCCTCCTGTGGTAAGCTGGGCCCTGCTGCCTCCTGCACTACTGCATGGGGCGTTGCGCAGCCCCCCTGGGGCTTGAATTACTTTCAAAGTCAGAATATGAGTGGTTTCCGGTGCAGAATTCCAAGAAACATGTTTCCTGGGGAAGAATGGAGATGCTTCCCGAACAGCACAGAAGGCTGCCTGGAGGGGCTTGAGAGAGAACGCCCGCGCTGCTCCAGGCTTCTTCCTGTCCCACAGGCCCCCACAGCAGCTCTGGGGCTGCTCGGGGATTTGCTTAGCTCGAACTCCTGCACAGCGAGATTCCAAATGATAACTCTGTCTCTTTAAAGCATTTTGAAAGTCTTTTCCAACCCAGTTCATATTTTTCACTTAAAAAAACAAAACAAAACACCTTCCATTCCTTGTTTAGAAGTTACAGGACTACACTAAGGAGCAGCTGAGGAGTCACACAGCCAGATGCAGGCAGAGGGAGGGCGAGCGCCCCAGGCTGGCCAGCTGCGCAGTGAAGCTCACGTGCCGCGTACTCTACCGCGTGTGCCAGCGTGCCCGCGAGCCAAGCCTTCAGCATGCCAGGAATCTGAATACCAGATGGAATCAAGGGCCGATTTTTACATCCATGAAAACTCTTCGCTTTTCCTTCCTGGCATTTTCAATAATAATAATGACAATAACAGTAATTGATTACAGCAGTCTATGCCTGCAGTGTGATGCTGCGTGCCGCTGCGCGCTCCCAACACACACGCATGACTCCAGGCCGCTGTGTGGAGGGCCAGGCCTGCGGCCTACAGCCAGGACATCGCTTGGGATGCTGGCATCCTGATGCGAGAGCCGGCTCTGCCCCCACTGCCTGCTTCCTGCGAGTGCACCTTGGCAACGGAGATGTCCCCAGCGCTGTGTCCCTGCTGTCTGCAGGGCAGACCTAGACTGATCCAGACCGAGCTCCAGGGCGGTCCAGCCCCGGCTGTTGCAGACATTTGAGAAGAGAACCAACAAATGGAGGAGCTCTTCCTTTTTCTAATCAATAAAATTCTGTAAGTGTAATTTTAAAAACATTACACTGAGTGAACAATGCTTTATATAAAAGAGCACAATTTCCAGTGACCCCACTTATAGGCATTCTACAACAGGCAGAACTGTGTGGGTGTGGGCCAGCGTGTGGCACAGCTCATGAAACCACAGCCTGTGATGCCAGCATCCCGTATCAGAGTGTTCATGCCAGTCCCGGCTCTTGCGCTTCCAATCCAGCTCCCTGTCAGTGAGCCTGCAAAGGCAACAAAGGATGGCCCAGGTGCTGGCACCCCTGCCATCTTCCAGAAACACGCGGATGGAGTTCTTGGCTCCTGGCTTTGGCCTGGTGCAGCCTGGGCCAGTAGTCATGCAACACTAAACCAGCGGATGGAATAGCTCTTTCTGCTCCCCCCTCCACCATCTCTGTTGCTCTGCCTTTCAAATAAAATAAATTGCAAAAAAAAAAAAATCTTTAACAAAATTAAAAAAAAAATATTAGTCTATGGTAGAAACCACTGGAAAGTTTGTTGTCTTTGTTGCTGGAGCGAGGGTGAACTTGGAAGGCCACAAGGGACTGAGGAATTCTTCCTAAGATGTTGCTTTGCTTGTGTGCGTATGTTTGTCAAAACTCAAAATGACACACTTTAAGATCGGTGTGCTTTTGTTTTAATTTGGATTTTTTTTTTTAACTTGAAGGGCGACTACAGAGAGAAGGAGAGAGAGAGAGAGAGATCTTCCTGCTGGTTCATCCCACAAATGGCTGCAATGGCAGGAGCTGAGCTGATCCGAAGCCAGGAGTTTCTTCCGGGTCCCCCATGTGGGTGCAGGGGCTCAAGACTTTGGACCATTCTCCAATGGCAGCTAGGAAACGAACAGGTGCCAATAAGGGATGCTGGCTCAGTAGCTGATAGAAAGAATCAAATTAGGGCCTGGCACGGTGGCCTAGTGGCTAAAGTCCTCGCCTTGCACGTGCCAGGATCCCATGTGGGTACCAGTTCTAATCCCGGCAGCCCCACTTCCCATCCAGCTCCCTGCTTGTGGCCTAGGAAAGCAGTCGAAGACGGCCCAAAGCCTTGGGACCCTGTACCTGCGTGCAAGACCCAGAAGAAGCTCCTGGCTCCTGGCTTTGGATCAGCTCAGCTCTAGTCATTGTGGTCACTTGGGGAGTGAATCATTGGACGGAAGATCTTCCTCTCTGTATATCTGACTTTTCAATAAAAATAAATAAATCTTAAAAAAAAGAGAAAGAATCGAATTAATTACTTCGTGGGCAAGAAGCAATGCCTCTTCATTACAGCAGAATTCCAGCTAATAAATATAGAAAAAAAAATCATTCCAGAGGCAGATCAAGCCCCCGCCTGTGAGGCCAGTGTCTCTAGAGAGCCGTGGCTGCAGTCCTGGCTCCTCCAGCTCTGCCCGGCTCCCTGCTTATAGCCCTGGAAAGCAGAGGGGGTGGTCCAAGTCCTCGGGTCCCTGTCGTCCACACGGGAGACCTGGATGGAGCTCCGGGCTCCTGACTTTTGCCTGGCGCAGCCCAGATCATTGTGGCCATTTGAGGAGTCCAGCAGTGTCCCTTTGACTCGCTGCCTTTCTCTCCACAAATCTGCCTTCCAAGTAAATAAATAAATCTTTTGAAAAAAATAAAAGAAAGAAAATGATCATGAGAGCACCATAAAAATCACAAGACGTGGTCTTCCAGTGTGTGCCAAGACTAGCAGGTAACACTCCAAGGAGAAACACGATATTTACCGTACCCTCAGAACATGTTGTTTGTTTGTTTTTGTTTGCTTTTGGAAAGAGAGGTTACAAAAAGAAGGAGAGACAGAGAGAGAGAGAATGATCTTTCATCCACTGGTTTACTCCCCAAATGGCTGTGATGGCCAGAGCTGGGCCAGTCCAAAGCCAGGTGCGTCTTCGGAGCCTCCCATGTGGCTGCAGGCCGAGGATTAGCCAATGAGCCATCACGGCCCCTCCCTCCAGGAGAGTCTCCCACGTGGGTGGGCGCCATCACGGGCCCCTCCCTCCAAACACCTACTACTTTCAAAGGGGAAAAATGGCAACTTCAGAGTGGAAAGCCCCTGCAAGGACTGCTCAGTGTGTGAGCAACACACTGATGGTGTGTGCAGTCATGCAAGTGACATGGCTTTAGTCACCCCACAGGGGAAGGGTGTGATAGCTCTTCTGGGGCATTTCTGTAAGATGCAGCCTCGGTTTAATCTGATAAACACCAGCACACTTGAAAAAGACCACGACTATAGAATGTGGAGGCTGACCTCTGCACGGATCGGAGAAGACCGAGGGGACAGGACGGCCACAGGCAGTGCTGGGGGGGAACTGTACCAGGAAACGGACATCAGTGAAAAATGAATGAAACTCAAGCGAGATCTGTGCAGCCAAGCACGATATATTCATGTTAATTTTCTCTAATGGAGAACTGTACTTTTTGCAAGATGCTAACATGAAGCGAGGTAGTTGGGAATGCTTGGTAGTCTCTTGCAAATTTTCTGTAAGTCAAATTATAATCAAATAAAGAGCTCGAATCTAAGATGGACAAAAAGGCTATGGGATTAAATAAACATGTTAAAATTCTAATTCTAGAATGTGCTTGGTTGACACAAGGCTGTACAGGTCTTCTCCTTTTTCTGAGTCCTTGGTAGCCAGGAGAACCTCAGAGGTGAAGTGGGGTTCTGGGGCCAGCGCTGTAGCTGAGTGTGTTGGGCTGCCGCCAATGGTGTCAGCATCCTAAATGGGTGCCAGTTCATGTCCTGTCCTAGCCTAACCTCTCTCTCTCCCTGAAGATTTATTTATTTTTATTGGAAAGACAGATTTACAGAGAGATGGAGATACAGAGAGGAAGATCTACCGTCTGCTGATTTGCTCCCCAAGTGGCCACAGTGGCTGGAGCTGAACTGAGCCAGGAGCCAGGAGCCTAGTCTGGGTCTCCCACGCAGGTGCAGGGTCTCAAGGCTTTGGGCTGTACTCAACTGCTTTCCCAGGCCACAAGCAGGGAGCTGGATGGGAAGTGGAGCAGCCCAGATTAGAACCTGTGTCCATATGGGATCCCGGTGCGTATAAGGTGAAGACTTCAGCCAGTAGGCTGCTGTGCCAGAGCTTGCTCCCTCTCTCACTGCCCCTCAGACGAATAAATGGGGACTGTCCTATTTTTAGCTTTCTGAGCACTTGCCCCCAGTAGGGTGCTGTGCCTGGGCGGTCCCAACTTGCAGCAGCATCCCTCTGTCCAGGCCTGTCCTGCCAGTGCAATGAGTACAGCGCAGCCTTATCAAGGCACTGATTAAAAGAGGGAGGAGGTGGTGCAGGCAGCTGTGCCAGGCTGGTGTGAGCTGGTACAGTTGCCTGACTTAATATTATTTAATTGCTGAATAAACTGATCTAATGAGTCAGCCCCCACCCCCACCCCCATAAAATGATGTAACAAGCCATAAATCTGCCTTGGTAACCTTTGGTGTCCTGTGTGAACACAGACTGAGAGCTACATCTTTGTTACTGGACGCGGGAAACCGTGGGGCTGTAATGGAATCCACACATGTTCCTTGGAGACAGTGACACCAGGCAGGATGAAGGGAAAAACATGATCTTCCAAGGCGAAGATGCACAGAGGAGGATGCGTCCTGTGAGATCATTCAGAAAGCTAGGTTTCCCAGGGCAGGACAGGAAACGCCAAAGCGCCAACAGGGCCCAGGGAGGATATACGTTGAGAAGAACATTCCAGACTTGGTGCTCCTGGGAACCCCAAAGCAATCCAACCCAGAAGGCAGCAAAAAACATATCCGGTCCTCAGAGGGAATTGCCAGTGCTTGAGTGCCCCAGCACCCCAGGCACCCCAGCTCTGGCTGGCCCTGACGTTGGCGTCTCTCTGCAGTACCAGCCTCCTTGCATTTGCTCACAGAAGTGTCGCATGGTGTCCCCGTGAGCAGGTGCGCTCAGAAGGCGTTCTGTTTGCTGATCACGACGCTCTGCAATATGGCGCTCTGAGAATTTCTCATCCTTGCCGCGCAGGTGTCTGGGTCCTGGCAGCATGTTATTCTGTGTGTCACAACGGTGCTTAGCGTGTCCATCATGGGACACATTGCAAACACCGGAAGAGCCCATCTCTGCTCAACACAACGGGCTGGGCCCTGAGCCACGGACCCAGCTTGGTAGCTCACTTAGCGACCCTGATTTCTCCCCAGAGAGCGCACAGAGCGCCACAGGACACGCAGCAAACCTACTGCTTCCTGCCATCCCGAGGAGGACTGGGCCTAGGCCTCCCACCTCCGCCGCCCCCTCTGCTGTTTTGTAGCAGTTTTGCTTCACACACCTTGGAATCTTGCCAAGGGCTGAACTGGAAATGCCTGCAGCTGCAGTTCTGGTGAAACTGCCAAGCAGGGTCAGGGCTCCAGCCCGCCATTGCTCTTCCTCGCTCAGGACGCACTGCGGCCAGCCAGGCCCGCTGCACCCCTCCCTGCCATCTTCAAGAAAGCCACCCGGATGTGCAGGGGCTGGTGCTGTGGCACAGCGCTTCATGCTGTGGTCCATGAGGCCAGCAGCCCACTTCGGAATACTGGCTCAGTGCTGGCTGCTCTGCTGCCGATCCTGTTCCTGGGACAGCAGGGCTGCGACCACCCACGGGGGAGACCCAGATGGAGTTCCTGGGCTCCTGGCTTTGACCTGGTCCAGCCCAGCTGTTGAGGCCATTCGGTAATTTGAAGTAGATAGTTTTGTCATGCTGCTTTCAAATAAATGTCTCTCTCTTTTTTGAATGGTACGTTAAAAATATCCTGTACCGTACCCGTGTTTCAGTACACACTGCTTCAGTTAGGCCATGATTAAGGACAATGAACTCTAATGGATTTTCTGAACTAAGGCATTAAATGAGCACAACATTTACTTATTCTGAGAAGCAGAGAGACGCAGAGCACCCATGTGCCGCATCACTCCCCAAATGCCAGCAACTGTCGGGGCAGGGCTGGCAGCCAGGCACTCAGCACAGGTCTCCCATGTGCCTCGCAGGAAGCCAGCTGCTTGTGCCCCAGGGTCTGCATTAGCAGGAAGCTGGAATCGGGCACTGGGGCCAAGTCTGAGGAGGCACCTGAACTGCTGGACCACACACACCAGGCCCCAGTGCCTTACATACTTGATGAGTCTCCCAAGACTTTGAAAGAGTGATGGCGTTCACTGGGTGTTCATACAGTTAGACTGAACAGCTTGACGTGCAAATCAACACGCGCTTTGATCTACAGACTCTTGCAAGGAATTCATCTCTGGGAAAACTACGAGGTTTCCTGAGTAAGGAAACAAATTTCCTTCTCCTCTTCCCCCTTTTATAGTCGCTGACCCCAGCAGCAGAGCAAACTTCTGCATGAACTTGGGAACAGCCGGGTTTCCCTAACAGAGCTCCAGAGGAAAGCTGTGCCACCAGGACCGCGGGATACTCTCCGACTCTGCTTAGGGACTCTGGTAGGTTCTGTGAGGAGTGGCTGTGCTGTGCAAGTCAGCTTACATCCCATGCTACTGTAGCATTCTGTCCTCTCCATGTTCTAAATGACAACCCCCTAACTGACTTCTGGCTCCTTGCCCTTCAGAGCCCGCTCTGTGCACCCCTGGCCCTGCAGGCTCCCCCTCTTCCCTGTGAAGTTTTGATCATTTCATTTAAATGTTTATGTAATTTCATTTACTGAAAGAGGAGAGTGATGCAAGCAGAAAAACACATCTTCCCTCCACCGGTTCACTCCTTAAGTGAACACAACAGCCAGTACTGAGCAAGGCTGACACCAGGAGCCTGGAGCTCCACCTGGTCTCCCACATGAGAGGCAGGCGCCCAGGCTCTTGACCCATCACCAGCTGACTTCCTGGAAGGATTTGCAGGAAGCTGGACCGGAAGCAAGGTAACTGGGACTCAACCCAGCACCGATGTAGGATGAAGGTGTTGGCTTAACCTCCTAGGTTGCCAAAGCTTGTTCCAGTTGGATGCCTTTTTTTTTTCTGTGTAGTAAAATGACAATAGACAACAGGAAGAAGAACATAAAGATGTCACTGTGTGCCTGATGAGAGTGAGCATCCCACAGGATGGGTCTCCAAAAAGGGCTGACATTGGCCCCGGGGGCTTGGGCTCCGGACGAGGTGCACCGGGAGCCCAGCCTGCCTGGTTCCACAGAGGGTACACGACTGGCCCAGTAAGAGCCACCTGCAGTGAGCTCAGTAAGACCTGAGGCTCTTCCGCTATGGAAGGAGCCCTCCCAGGCAGCTGCTGCTGCTTCCTGCCCCCCAGAAGAGGAACACACCTTTGACCAAGGGTCAGCCTTCCAGCATCCTTCCTGCATCCCCACCTGCTCCCAGCGACCAATTCAAAATCCTATCCTCTCACAAAGGCACCTGAGCCTCGCCTGCTGGTGTCCACCTCAGATCGCCCTCCTTCCACCCGCAGGTGTACCTGTTTCTTCACTGGTCCTTCCTGCTCACTACAGAGAAATTGGGTTTCCAGGCTGGGATCCACAGATCCCTGCTGGTTTTGATTCCTTCAAGCTCTCTATTTCAAAGGCAAAATGGAGTGTGCTATGCCACACACAAATAGGCAGTTTCCTATTTGCTCTGGAGCTCAAATCCTTGTGAGCGGCAAGACCCATCACGGATTCCCATCACTGTCCCCTTGAGGACTAGCGCTGGCTTCCCCCGAGGTGGGACTATTCTGCCCTTCATCCCATCTGCCAGCTCTTGGAGCTTCAGGTCACATACCCCCAGGGAGCCATCCAGCCAGAAGGGGTCTCTCTCTCTTTCTCTCTCTCTTTAGGGTAGTTTCTTTTCTTTTAAAGCACTGATCCATGTTGTGAGGTTTACTTTGTGTTTTTGATTAGTGCCTTTTACTTACTTATTGAAGAGGCAGAGAGAGACACCCATGGGGGGTGGCAGGAGCCTGGCTCCTGAGCCATGGCAGCCCAGGGATGTGCCTGCCACGGTGTACTTTGGAAGACAGCTGGAGGCAGGAGCCAATGGGGACCCAAGTGCTCCAGGCGGGTTCCTGGGGCCTTCACCCTCAGCCTAAACACTCCCACCCCAAAGGCTGCCTTTGTCTGCCAGCAGATTCTCAGACCCATGAGAGCAAAGCCTGTGTCCCAGAATCCCTTGCTTATGTTTGCGTGTGCCATGAAGGATGCAGTGGTGAGTCCCAGGTTGAACAGCATTCACTTCTGTCCAGCGGGAGAAGATGAGAGTCCAGTGGCACATGCTCCCATGTGCCCATTCTTTGTTCTGTATCATTGCTAACTCTTGCCAAGGCCCTTGCAAGGAGCCTGCTCTTTGCTTCAATCTCAATTGCTCCCCCGTCCTGAGTTCTGACATCCTGGCTCCCACCTCCCCATTGCACCTCACTGAGTACCTGGCCCCTGGACACTTCGAAGTCAGAGGCACACTCCATTACAGTGTGCCTAACAGCAAACCTGGGAAATTACTGCTTCTAACTGCTGGTGCCAACGGAGCTCCAAGGGCCACCAGGGTTCCAAGGACGGACCCTGGCACCCACATTTCACTGTCACCCACCTCTCACTGCTACCTGTCAGCTTGTTCTCCTCTCTGGCTCAAGTCCAATGCCACACATCTACTTGCTCTCTTCCTAGGTGACCAAACGACACTGTCAGTTTGTTCCTCCAGACCTGTTGCTTGTGTCCCTGCTGGCCTTCTGTCCAGTTGTCTCCCTGAGCTAGCTACCTGTTTTTAAAGAACTGAAATTTTAGCAGCCAGGGTTGTGGCGTAGCTGATATAGCGGCAGCCTGCCGTGCCACTGTTCCATAGAGACACTAGTTCATGTCCTGGCTGCTCCACTTCCTAACCAGTTCCCTGCTCACAGCCTAGGAAAAGTAGCAAAATATGACTCAAGTGGTCGAGCTCCTGCACCCACGTAGATGCTCCTGAATCCTAGCTTCATGCTCGCTCTGCCACAGCTGTTGTAGCCATCTGGGGAGTGAAACAGTGGATAGAATCTGTGTGTGTGTGTATGTGTGTGTGTAACTGTCTTTCAAATAAAGAAATCAATCTTCAAAAAAAGTTTAAATGTTACTTCACAGCACTTCTAATAAGCCACGGAAAATCCTTCTCACAAATGAAAATTATTTTCTCAACCCAGTTTTCAAATAGATTTTCAAAAGCAACTCCACATCTTCCCCCCCACCCAAACACCAGAAGGAAATAATTAACAAGACATAGGCGCGTCACAGACGACTCTGTGAAATCATGCAAGAGTCCCCACCCTGCCCTTGCACACAGCCCAGAGTTGACCCAATGTGCTAGGGGACACAGCGACAGGATGACAGAATCCTCAGCAGACAGCATGGAAGACACAGAGCGCCTTGCATGGGACAGGTTAGACTCGACCCTCACCTCCAGCCACCCTAATGTCCCAATTACCCTCCCCAGCGATACCCTGGCGGCAGTCCGGCGGCATCCTCCCTGACCCTGTATTTTGACAAGCTAACACCCAGCTCTGTTCCAGCTACTCTACCCATCTGGCATCAGTCCTGCTCTGTTTTGACTTTTCAGATTCCTCCTGCAGGTCCAGAACAAATGAGTCATCTGTGGGCAGTGCTTCGCCGTCCAGGGCCCCTTCTCGGCTTCCCAGCAGAAGCCAGGTTCTCCCTTGGCAGTGAAGCTTTCCCCAGCTCGGTGATGTCAACAATCGCTCCCAGGCACATGCTGTGTCCCCTGGACACTGCGTGTTCTGGAGGAGGAAAGAACCAAAGAGCATGACCTCTGACTCCAAGGTTTTTATAGAACGGTGGAAGGAGCTTGTCCCAAGTCAAGTGTGAGGCTGAAACACACACACGCCTAGTGCCAACTGATGCCGGAAGGAACGGCAGCTCTCCTCCAATCCCGTCTCGTTGGTGTACCGGCACGGTTCTGCAATTCCTCTGGGTAGATTCGTATCCACAGCTGGCCTGCGAGCTTCTTGCGGGCAGGAGCTCAGCTTGGCCTGGGTTGGGGCAGTCTCCGGTGGAGGCAAGGGGGACAGAGAGCAGAGGAAAGGGGCGGGTCACTCCTCCGACAGGGACAAGGGATTGGAACTGGCGCTGCTGAAGACAACTCGCCTTTCCCAGGTGAGACAGAAGAAAATCCCTCAACACTTCAATGCATCACAACCTCTTATTTTCAAGGAATGAACCACCTACTACATACCAAAGGGCACCACTGCTTTACCAACCACTGCTTCCACAGGTGGCCAGTCAGTGACCCTCTGCGCGAAATGTTCAGACAACACAGAAGTTGTGTCTACACTGAACGCCCACGGCCTCTTCCCCACTTGCAGGCCACTATTCCCCACACCATTTGGTCCAGCGGCTGTTTTCTCGCCCTGACCTGGTGTGGAGTATGGTAAGTCATCTAGACAGGATTTGCAGGGTGAGGAACATCTTGGGTCTGGCCCTGCCAAGGCGACCATAGGCGGAACTTGAAGCCCACCCACTCTGTAGCAGGCTCATGTTTAAGTTAACAGTGTGTGCAGCCCATGAAGGATGTGGGACATATGCAAATGGCCCTTGGCAGGAAAGTTTCCACACCTGTGACTGCAAGTACACAGTGGACTGTGTCTTGGTTGCCTGCGAACACAAACACTTTGTATAAGGAACCTTGGGGTCCAGGAGGTCCTAGAACAAACACCCCCATACTGAAGGAATTGCTATCTGTGGGATTTTGTCAGAATCTTAAATGATGGAGAGAATGCAATTGCTTGGTCTCCTAAAATCCTAAATCCGGAATTACAATTAAATGTGATTCCCAAGATCTTCTAGTCATAATGGAGAAATCAAGCGGAAGTACTTCCAGCCGAAGCCCACATGGCCTACCCTGTGAAAGTGGTAATGGCAGCAGGTCCAGAGACCAGGCAGCGAGAAGGTGAGGCAGCCGGGGCTGAGCAGCGGTGTGGTCGCTGGCCAGCTGGTACAGTAGGTGACTCATGTCTCCCGTGAGTCACGCCGGAGCAGCCCAGTGGCCGTTCTGCAGCATCCCTGCAGGCGCTGAGATCCGGTGTTTGCTTTGTGGGACCGTGGGAGCAAGTGTGCCGCAACAGCTGGGAAACAAATTCCCTTCTGGCCTGCACAGGCCGGGCTCGTGCCAAGTCACTGTCCATCTTCAGGACGCATATGTGCCTTTCTGGCCTTCAAGTCTATGGCTTTGGCCACCTCTTCAGTCATATATGTATATATACACTAAGCTTTTATTCAGTGTGGTTTCCTGAAGCATAAACAAAAGCAGATGCTTGGGGTGGGGTGGGTATTTGGTGCAGAAGCCCACCTCCCATATTGGCATGCTGGATTCAAGTCCGTGTCCTGCATGCAAACCAGCTTCTTCAGGGCACAAGGCAACGGCCCTGCTCCTGACTCAGGTCCCTGCCGCCAACACGGGAGACCTGGGGAGCGAACCAGAGGATGAAAGAGATCGCTCTGTATCCTTGCCTTTCTAATAAAATAAAAGCAAATAAATGAACGTGTGTGTGTGTGTGTGTGTGTGTGTGTGTGCTTGGGCAGGCAATTTCTAAATTGCCATTTTAGTGTATTTCTCTCGCCCAAGCAATACCGCCCACGCGTCTGTTTTGAGACGCAGTGTGGGTTCTCCGAGGCCGGCAATGGACTTTTTGTGCACCTGCTGTGTGTGCGGCGAAGTCTGCACCGAACCCTACTCCTAAAGAGGGAATCCCAGCAGCCTTCGCGAAGGGAAATTAAAACGCATGCCTCTTGATTTTGACAGCAGGAACCACTCCATTATGGACGTCTCTATTTCCTGGGAAAACCACGGAGACCCCACTTTCCACCATGGGGGAGGTCTGAGAAAGACAGTCCTTGCCACATAGCGTGTACCTCAGAACCCAGGGTTTAGGACTCAGTGCCTCTTCACGGGCCACTGTTTCTGGGAAATGCAAAGCTCATTTGCCACGTCCTGGGAGCGCACCTGCTTCCCTCCCCTTCACTCTGGAGCGCGGCTTAGCTCAGCAGCACATCCTGGCCCGAGCTGGTTCTTCGTGGGGTGTGCGTCAGCAAGGCACCCAGTTTGTGGAAAGCAGCGTGAAACAAGAGAACTGGTTTGTTGTGTCGCCAGCCGCTCCGAAGCCATGTGCACAAACGATTTTCAAAAATACGTGAAAAATACATGTCATTTAAAAAAAAAAAAAAACTGTGCCAGGGCTCAAAGTTTTTACCCCAAAATAAACTTAGTCTTTAGTGTCCTTTTTTTCATGTATGTTTAAAATCCCCTAACATGTTAGAGTGCTCCTGCATAAGGAATATTATTCTAATAGGGAACATGTAAAACTTAAAAACTGAATGGAGGAAAAACCAAAATTATTAGTGTACATACCCATAATAAACAGTTAAATCTGTTCTGCTGATAGCTTGGGGGCCTCTGGCCTTCTAGTGGGTGCTACAATGAAGACCAGAAAATCAACCAAACAAAACCAAGAGTAGCTTAAAGCTACAGAAAGCCAAGTGTAGACTTAACACGGCAGGGGCTGGGCCGCGAGCCTCGGCAGCTCACCTGTGCTTTCTTAGGCATGACACAAGCAGAGGAGCAGCTTTTTTCTTTTTCTCTCTCCACTCACGTTTCTTACACAGGGAAGCAGACATCAGCCATAGACAGCCAGGCTGATTCTAGAACAAACTCCGAATGTCGTGTGGCCTCAGACAGAATGGATTCTGCCCCCGCCCAGTGGGAAAGGATCCAAGACAGAATTCTACACGCAACAGCATTTTTTTATTATTTTATTTTATGGCACAGTTTAATAGGCACGGGGGTCTCCCCTCCCCCACTGGTTTCCCCTCCGGTTTTAGATGGGTGTCTGCTGTAGACTTGCACGAGTCCATCCTGCTGCCACTGAGGTGTCTCCCCACGATGCAGGCATGGGCAGTGTCGGAGGGGCCAGCATCCCACTGTCGGGACATGATCAGTTGTTTTGCTGTGAGTCCATCCTTGTACTGCATGCATGGAGGCGCACTTCTCCGTTTCCACCTATGAACATATTCATTTCCGCTACACTTCAATGATGAGTCCCCTTAAATACAGAGCCAGTGTACAGTCCCCCATGGGGACTTTTGTCCACAGGAAGTTAACAAGCATTCCTGCGGGGCCGTAGAGGTTATTTCACACACAGAGAAACGGAAGTGCTTCTTGGGAGCCAGCGTCACAAAGTAGGCTCAGTGTCTGCCTGAGGCGCCAATTCCCAGGCAGGCTCTGCTTAGTTCCAGCTGCTCCGCTTCTGAGCCAGCTCTGCTAATAGCCTGGGAAGGCAGCGGAGGGTGGCTCAAGACCTTGGACCCTTGTGAGAAGTCCAGGAGAGGCCCCTGGCTTCCGGCTTCAGACTGACTCAGCTCCGGTGCTGCAATCATCTGGGGAATGAATTGGTGGCTGGAAGAGATCTCTCTCTCCCCTCACCCCCAGTAAGTCTGTCTTTCAAATAAATAAAACAATGAAATGAAGTGAGAACTGCCTGTGGCATCACAGGCTCCCTGTTTCATGTAATTCATCATCCATCTCCTCGACCAGAAGGCCAGGACTGCCACTAGGGCCAAGAACTGGGGGCTACGTGGTTCCCTGCTGTGTGTCCAGAGCCTGGCACAGAGAAAAGGATCAATAAGTGGGTGCTGAACGAATGAGTGAGTGAATGGGTGGAGAGTAAAGGCTGTGTCCAGGAGGGCACCACGTGGCACACAGTGGGCCTCCTCTGTGTCCAGGAGGGCACCACGTGGCACACAGTGGGCCTCCTCTGTGTCCAGGAGGGCACCACGTGGCACACAGTGGGCCTCCTCTGTGTCCAGGAGGGCACCACGTGGCACACAGTGGGCCTCCTCTGTGTCCAGGAGGGCACCACGTGGCACACAGTGGGCCTCCTCTGTGTCCAGGAGGGCACCACGTGGCACACAGTGGGCCTCCTCTGTGTCCAGGACAGTACTATGTGGCACACAGTGGGCCTCCTCTGTGTCCAGGAGGGCACCACGTGGCACACAGTGGGCCTCCTCTGTGTCCAGGAGGGCACCACGAGGTACAAGGTGGGCCTCCTCTGTGAGCTGCTCATCCGGGCTCTGTGGGTTCCAAAGGTGCAGAGGAACTTGCAGCCTGATTCAGAGAAAGATACTTAAAAATGCAGCAGGTGCATTTTAAAATAGAGTGTTCCAGAAGCACACCCCAGGCACACTCAGCCTAGGTCCTGGGGTCAGGAAAGGCCCACCGAAAGCAGCGATATTTAAACTGGGGCACCTTGGCAGTGCACTTGGCTAGACAATGAGAGAAGAGCAGCATGTTCAAGGTCAAGGAAAGAGAGAGCAAGATCTGGGTTCAGAGAACAAATGCCACCTCCTTAGAGGAACTGAAGAAGACCCGGGTAGACCCAGCAGAGAAAGGGAAAGGGGGAGACAGCTTCCAGCAGGCCTGGGGGCAGTGCCCAGAGAGAGTGCCCAGAGACAGGAGACGTGTCAGTTCCTGGGGAACTCCTCCCAAAGCAGCCCCCCCACCCCACGGCAGGAGCAGACTTGCACTTTTCAAACAACATGTGCTCTATTATGAGGAATGAATTGGAGGGAGGCAGGATCCAGTGAGGGAGCTAGGCCAGCAGGCCAGCACGCATGGCCCCTTGAATGAGACTGGGGACAGGAGGAAGCAGGCACTGGGAGCTGGCAGGAGCTCAGACTTCCTCACCCAGTCCCCACTCCCTCACACCTACGCCATGTACGTCATCTAAGAACCCGAACACAAAAAGAGGAACAAGTTGTATGAGAACCAAGATGAAAATGATTCTCTTCCTAAAACTGCAGAAACAATTTAAGAAACACTGTAAGGCACTTAACTATGGATGCCTTTGACCTAGAAGAATAATGGAGATAAAATATTCAATTCAATGTGCACCAACAGCTCACCAAAGTGGCTTTCAAGTTTTGCTGCAGACCCAGCTCGGGGGCATTTCCAATCAATCTTACAATGGAGCAAACTGGCATCTATTCCTTATCAGAGTCCTCCCAGTTAAGGAGGCTGCTGAGAAGTAACAGCGCTGAGACTGAAACCCCAGAACCTCCCAGCAATCCACCGACTGCAACATCTTCTGTCCAGCCTGCAGCAGAGTCCTGGACGTCCCGTGAGGCCTCGCTCAGGGTTCCCTTGTGTGCCCAGCGCTGGGCTCTGCACACCAGTAGGATCCTGACCTCAGCGGGTCTTTCCAGGCTCGTAAACAGGCAGCGATAACGCATGTGCAAAGTGCCAAAGGACAAGTGCGGAGTGCTTGTGTCAGCTTGAAGGGGCAAGGACCAGATGGGAGGAGGCGAGAGCCCTTCCAGGGCCAGGGACACCTTGCTACCCAACTCAGCCCCGAATGCATCCCCAGCTTGAGTGCCCTTTCCCACCTGTCTCCCACGCTTCTTTTCTGGAAACGACAGTCCCATGGTGCTGCGGCAGAGAACGTCACTGTGTACAGAGCCATCTGTGCCCACAGAATCTGGTTAATTCCCAAGGATCCTGCAAAGGCCAGCCAGCCATTGTCCAACCCTGTGTTAGAGGGGTGAGAACAGGGACTCTGAGGGGCGAAATGAGATTGTAGGATGGTGCACGACTACCCGGGAGAGAGCCTAGTTTTCAGACTTCAGGCCATTGCTGTTCGTACTGAAGACCTCACTTCACTGAAACGTCACTCCTTCCCGGGGTGGTGAGGGGTGGGCTCACGGCTCCATCTCCCCCTTTGTGCACTTCTCGTACCTGCTTGGTTCTCTGTGCATAGACCGAGGGAGACCCCAAAAGCCCACCTATACTTTTCCTAGGGGTATTTTGAGGTGGCTTGGCAGAAGAACTGCAGGTACCTACAGACAGGACCAGCTGGGAGTGGCTGAGCTGCAGGGAAAAAATCCAATCATCCAACACCTCTGTGTGTTAGTACAGTCCACAGCATCCGCAGGCACAGGTGTCTGTTGGCCTGGAGGGACCTTGTCACAGGAGGAAGGCCTGGGAATCTGACGGTAGCCCCAGACCAGGGTCTGCACCCCATTACCAAACATGTACCAATGCAGAATTGGAGAGCATCACAGAATTGAAAGCAAAACGAACAAAAAGGCAAGATAGCACTCGGGTAACTTCCTTAAAGAGCCGATCAGTTTAATTCGAAGTAAACCATGTTCTAGCCTTCTCCCCAACTTGGCCAAGAGGACTTCATTTACATCTTGAAGGAATGGGAGGGCAGAGTAGGGCGCTGATGGTATGAGTAGGGCGCTGATGCCTCCTGATCTGGCCTGGAACAGAATGTTCTTCTAAACACCCATGAACCCCAAGGACGCCGTGTTTTTATTTAACCAATTAGTCACAGGTGACATGAAGCAACTTCTGAAAAAAGCAAGCTCCAAAGGGAAACGAAGGAATCCAGAGGGAAACAAAGTCGCTCCAAAGCGAAAATGGTAACTTCACTGTGGCCGTCGCTGGAGAATCAAGGTCACAGTGAGGCTGAGAGGGACAAGCTGAGCCTGCAAGGTTTGGAGGATGCCTCCCCGACTGGCAAACAGATCTCAGATAAGGCTCCGTTGTGGACTGCGGGGCTGGTTACCCACGCAGCAGACACCTGCTCACAGGGAACCCAGCTCCTGCCTTCTCCAATTCCCACGGTCCCCTCTACCTCGCCTCAATTTCTAGAAAGGTCTAGAATCTACCTTCTACAAGCCACGTGTGAGCCTGGACAGGCCTGCTAGATCTGAAACACTTTTTCTCTTGAGCAAAGGAACAGCCCTTCCCACAGCCCAGTCGGACCAGAAAGACCGGCTCCGGCAGCCGCCAGCCCCAGGCGCTCACACCGGCTAGCTCGGAACCACGTTAACCCCTTCCTCCCCACAGGCCCTCGGACTCCACCTTAACAACTCCAGAAGGAATTTTTGAATTTGAAAACTGGATTTATATTTATTTACATAAAATGCATACACATGCTGATTTTGGAAGCTATAGAATGATAGTTCTTGTGTCTACTTGGTAGAGATAAGCGTGCCTAAGATTCCTTTCCATGCACACAGTCATTTGAACTAAAAAAAAAAAAACCTCCCCGAGGTGCAGTAAATAGTACCACCTGCCAGTACAGGATGAATTGGCACCGTCTCTATGGAGGTAGGAAGCAGTTCTGGTCATTGTCCCCAGGTGTATTCCTGGCGCTGGAAGTCGGTCCATGAGAGGTCACACACCTCTCCCATGCCTAGAATCTGGATTATTACTAATTCAACTCAACTCCCAGCCAGCCCGCGGAAGTGCGAAGCTCAGGCAGAGTGGCTCCGTGCCCCTGCAGGTGAAGCTTTGGGAGTCAGGGTTGAATTCACCTCCTGGCTCTGCCTTCCACCCAGCTTCTTGCTGCTGCATCTGGCAAGGCAGCGCACGCCCCAGGATGTCACCCCTTGGGGAATGTGGGTCTCAGTCCAGGCTCCGGGGTCTCACCTTGCCCGGTTCTGGCTGTTGGATGGGAGATCTGTCTATGTTCCCTTCTCCCGCTCTGTTGCTCTGCCTTTCACATAAACTTAAATAAATAAGGTCAGTATTTAGATCCGAGAGTTTAAGATCTTGTGAGTCTTCCCCAGTGAAACCTTTGGACATACCCAAACAATGGGCTGCTGGACTGTCTGCTGTCTGACATTGTCTGTACCAGCAATGTCGGGGCACAGTTACATAACAAACTGATGGACTTACAGCTCCTTATGAAAGACGATTATTGTAACAATATGGGGAAAATCAGTCTGGGGGTGGATCCCAGATTCAACAGAATTGTACCATACAATTCAAACTTCAAAATCAAAATTCGAAAAGCGATCTTGTGAGTCTTCTCAATCATACTTGATATGTATTATTAAGGAGGGGGAGGGGTGCGGCAGTTGCTGTACAGCAGGCTAAACCACTGATTGCCATGCCAACATCCCATCTCCATGGAGTCCCAGCCTACTCCACTTGCTATTCAGCTGCCCGTGTCTTCCCATCCGCTGGGAGAGCAGTGACAGATCTGCCCAAGTCTCCCTGTGGGAGATCCCGATGAACTCAGATTCCTGGCAGCAGCCTGCAGCCCCGGCTGTTGCAGCTATTTAGGGAGTGGCCCAGAAGATGGTAGGAGAAAGTTATTCCTCTCCGCAGCATTTGCACTGTTCACACCAGAACCACGCATGGCTGGGGGGAGAAACTGCAGTCCCCTGATCAACAGAGTCAAGGACCTGCCGTCCCAGGTCCTCAGGCCACAGGGACCCCTGGGTGTGCCTCAGGTGACATCCCATGCAGCACCGGCTGTGGGCTGGGCTGCTCAGGAACAGTGTGCCTTGCTTTGTAAATTGCAGATAAACTGCCAATCGAGCCTCTGGCGAAAGTTGCTGATGTCTGAGAACTGCAAGAGACTTAAAAATCCCTGTTGTGTTTTAATTTTCCTGAGTAATAACTGTCAACAAGTAACAGCATTAAAAAAAAGATTTATTTTCTTTTTATTAGAAAGTCAGATACACAGAGAGGAGGAGAGACAGAGAAAAAGATCTGTCCAATGATTCACTCCCCAAGTGGCTGCAATGACCGGAGCTGAGCGGAACCTGGAGTCTCTTCTGGGTCCCCCACACGGTGCAGGGTCCCAAGACTCTGGGCCGTCCTCGACTGCTTTCCCAGGCCACAAGCAGGGAGCTGGATGGGAAGTGGAGTAGCTGGGACACAATTTGGCAGCCACGGGGGATGCCGGCACATGCAAGGTGAGGATTAGCCACCGAGCCATCCTGATGGACTGAGTAGCAGTATTCTAAAACAGATTGTTATATGCCCAGTTAGCTATTTTAAATAGATACAACAACAACAAAACATTTCTAAAGGTAATTTTTCTCTTTTTACTCATTTGAAAGGCAGAGTGACAAAAAGACACATCCCGGACCAGCACAACAGCTCAGGTCCTCACCTTGCATGTGCTGGGATCCCATATGGGCAGCAATTCATGTCCAGGCTGCTCCACTACCCACCCAGCTCCCTGTTTGTGGCCTGGGAAAGCAATTGAGGACAGCCCAGAGTCTTGGGACCCTGCACCTGTGTGGGAGACCTGGAAGAAGCTCCTGGCTTCTAGCTTTGGATTGGCTAATGCAGCCAATTGGGGAGTGAACCAGTGGATGGAAGATCTTCGTCTCTCTTCTCTGTAAATCTAATCTGACTTCCTAATGGAAATAAATAATAAATCTTAAAAAAAAAAAAAAGACATGTCCAATACTAGCTCACTCTCCAAATGGCTGCAATGGCAGGGGCTAGGCTATATAAAACCCAGGAGTTTCTTCTGAGTCACCCACGCAGGTGCAGGGCCCAAGCACTTGAGCCCTCTTTCGCTGCTTTTTCAGGCACATTAGCAGGGAGCTGGAACGGAAGTGGAACAGCCAGGTCTGGAATCGGAATTCATAGGCAGTGGTTTAATGTGCAACATCACAACATGATCCCTTCAAAGGTTTCTTTCAAATAAAACCTGTGCAGGTCACATAATGTTTTGTGCAATGGATGAAATAAGTTTAGTTTATAAAGATTAGCTCATACATTGAGACACTAGATGTTCACCACAGCCTGTGGAGTGGCCACTCTCTGGGGCCCCTTCTTGCAGCTGAAGAAAGCTTAGCTAATCACCTGATAGGGCAGCTGGGAGCCTGAGGTCTCCACCACTGTGCCTTGCTGTCAGGAAAGCTGCCACCAGAGCAATAGGCAGTCATCAACCCCTCTGTATCCCGGATGGACAGCTAAAATGCAGGTGGATTTTGATTAAATTGAAGCAGAGGAGGGAAAAAGACACGGCCAAGTTGGTGAAAGCTTTGTTGAGCAACATGGGGTGATTGGGGACACGTGGATGACAGGGAACCAACTGGTGAAGAATGTTCTGCGGGTAGAGCAGGGTTTGCCTAGCAGCCACGGGCTTGACCCAGAGGCCAGCACGGGGCACGGTGGGCTGGGACTAGCAGGCAATGTCCCCACGCTGTGCCTGCCTTTTGGCTCATCTCTTTTCTTTTTACTGTCCCTGGGAGGAGTGCCGGCAGGTGGAGGAATCTGTGTGGGTAGGCGTGGCACTCAGGGGGTTGGGGTGGCAGTGTGAGGGACACCTGTGTGAGGGATGGGTGGGTGAGGAGCAGCACATCTCAGGAGCCAAAGTTAGCGGGGAAGGGTTGTGGGGTGGAGGGACTGGAGAGGAAGGGTGGCTTGCAGCTGCGATTCACAGCTTTGATCAGCAATTCGATGAGAAGGATGAAAGGAATTGCGGGCAGCACGGACCGGCCCGCCCAGGTCCCCGGCCAACCACGCCCCTCCCGAGCCCCTCGGCCACCTATTGCGGGCTTCACTTTCTTTCCGTCTGATACTTTCCACCCCTGGAATAACGTGCCCATTCTCGGTTTCTGCTCTCTCCTTTGATGATCACCTCAAAATCAGCGCAGCCTAGGAAGACGGATAATTGGCTGCACCACTGCCTTCCATAATCCAATTTCTCTGACTGCGCGAGGACCCAAGAACGCACAATGCGGCACACAGCACTGCCATCCTGCTGGGATTTGTTTTAACATAAAAAAGGGTCTTTGAATACAGACTGGATTCTGTCTTGAAATGCAACCTCCACAGACAACGGTATTTTTCAAAACGTGTAGTTGGTACTTGAAGGAGAAAACCCAGCTGCAGTTTTTGTGTTGAAACGTCCTGCCTAGGAGTGGTTGCAAGACCCAGGATGTGAACTTCAGGTCAGCTGTGTTTAAAAGCACATCTGAAGGGAAACATGGCATGTGTGGTTAGCTGGGGACACTAACCAGCAGGCGAAGAATGTGTCTTTGCCTAAATGACTCCCAGAGCAAGCATGGCTAACACACCAGAGGCCACGCAGCCCGCAGGTCCTGGGCAGGCTGTGCCATGGCTGGATCAGGGCAGCAGGCTGCGTGACAGTGTCAGAGCAGAAAGCCTTCATGGTGAGTGTGCCGGGAGACGCTGGTACGCCTGCACCTGGGACCGGCCCCGAGAGCCCCTGCTGGGCGTAATCCTCCCTCCGCATCTCAGGGAGAAGTTGGAAGGGACATAGAAGATGCCAAAGTCATCTCGAAGGAAGCAGTGTAGGAAAATGACAGCGAGCCCTGGAAGCCTCCTCTAAACCCAGTGGCGTCCTCCCTCGGGGGCCAGCACTGTGACACTTAGGGGAGCAAACACAAGGGAGTGTGGCTGCCGCCTGAAGCAGCTGGACCCTGGGCCGCTTGCTGAGTCTCCCCAATGGCTCTTGTTCCTCCAGTGCAAACCAGGGATGGTCACACCCACTTGGAGGAGGGAAAGTCTCCCACGTTCTGCTCTGGCCCCATCTGCACACCTTGCTCTAGGAACCCGTACAGCGGAGCCTGCTGTTTAAGCTGAGCTAGGCTTCATAGAGTCACCCCCCAAAAAGCATGGGCAGGACAAAAAGCCGAGTTGGGGGTGGGGTCAGTGCTGCAGGGACCTGGGATCATGCTTTGTATCACAGCAGGCTGGAAATCGGTAGAATTGAGGGCAGGGGATAGCAAAGTACACCAGGGTCTTGAATTATCTCTTGTAGTGAGGTGGGGGGGATTAATTCAGAAGACAACCCCAAAACAGTAGAGGAGCCACCAGAAGACATTTCAGAAGCAGCCACTGCTTGGCTCCTCAGCAGCTGGTGCCGCAGGTCCCAAGAGAAGGGCCTCCCCGAGCTACGACAGTCAACCCTGCGAGCGCACGCACACGGGCACCCTCACATCTCAGGAATCCTCCTGGGCCAAGGAGAGGCAGCGGGAAGGACAGAAAGTGCTACCTGTCGCGAACTAGCAGGTCCCTCTCCTGCCTGGCACGTGGGTGCAGACCCCAGGCCCCACCCCTGCCCCGCCGACCAGCTATGCACCCCCAGCTGCTGAATTTTGGGATTGACTGGCCTAACAGTGAAGCTTGGTTTGAACCATGGTACCCATATTACAAGGCCTGGGTTTGCGCTCTCAAGTCCAGCTTGCTGTCAATGCAGAGTCTCTTTTGCCAGAGTCCAGCTCCAGCCAAGTTCAGAGCTCGTGAAGGTTGTATGGAGTAGGCGTAGAGAGAAAGGATTTCATGATCATAATGGACAATGCAAGAAAGCTGTCCCCTTCATTTGTACAGAAACCGTCACAAACTCTGGCACCGACTTTTGACGTCATGGTCAAGTGGGTGTTTCCAAGGATAATGTTATCCATCCTGACCTGTGGTCAGGACCTTCTCAATAGACGGCACATATCAATCAGTAACACATTCCTACTACAATCCTCACTCTACAACTTAATCTTGAATCAGTGAAGGGAGGAAATGCATCACAGAAGGAGGGACCTAAAGATCAAGGAAAGAAGGAGAGAACCCTGACATAGATTCCCACTACAGCCAGGGACTTAACAGCCTTGATTAGTGTATCGTCAATGGGGGCAGCTGAGACAGCATGAATAGTAAAAGGCCCTTTTGCAAGGCTTTATCAGCAACATCAACTTCCAAGCTCGCATTGATAGTAAAGACCAACTCCGCAGTGGCAGACATGCCTAAATAGATTACAGAAATCCCAGCGGGGTTGTTGCTGTCCATGCTTAGGGAGGTGGAGCTGCCTTCAGGTGGTTGCAGAGACATCCGGGGCCCGGCCATGCAGCGGGAAATTCCTCGCAGCCCTGCCTGTAGTGGAACAGTTCTCTTCACACCTTCGTGTCCTCCACACCCACCGCACGGACCCCAGCACTCTTTAACATGTATTTATTTAACTTGACAGAGTTACAGAGCAAGAGAGAGGAGAGAGAGAGATCTTCCATCTGCTGATTCACTCCCCAGACAGCTACAATGGCCAGAGCTGAGCTGATCCAAAGCTAGGAGCCAGGAGCTTCCTCTGGGTCGCCCCCTCCCCGTATGTGCAGGGGGGCCCATGAATTTGAACCATCCTCTACTGATATCCTAAACCATCAATAGGGAGCTGGATGGGAAGTGGTGCAGCTGGAACCCAAACCAGTGTTCATATGGGATACTGACACTATAGGTGGAGGATTAGCCCACCAAGCCACCACATTGGCCCCAATGCAAACCCTCAGTGGCTCAAGTAGTTCAGCTCCTGCCACCTACATGAAAGACCCAGATTGAGTTCTAGTGTCCTGGCTTCAACCTGGCCCAGTTCTGGTCACTGCAGGCCTTTGGGGAGTGACCCCACGGATGAGAGATCTTTCTGTCTCTGTGTCTCTTGTTCTCTCTGTCTCCTTGCCTCTGAGTAAATAAATAGGCTGGAGTGTGAGCAGAGCCTTTAGGATGTATTCCTTCACCAGCTGCCCTTTTCCCTGTTGCTAGGCAACGAGCCTGGCTTTGATGTCACTGCCTTCATGGGGATCTACACTCAGCTGCATGGGATGGAAACCTGGGCTGTGGCACAGCCCAGCCTTGGGCATTGTCATGCCCTGAGTGGGAAGCCCAGGGCTGGAGCACTGGTCCTAGATGCCAGACACTTCTCGGTCAGCTGTGTCACCGGACCTCAGTGCTCAGTCCTCGGCATCCCCACCTGAGCTCACATTTTGTCAGGCAGGCGGAAGGAGAAGGAGAAGTGTGTGTGTGTGTGTGTGTGTGTGTGTGTGTGTGTGTGTCAGGTCCCCGTGTCAGGACCTGCCCACTCCCAGCAGCTCACTGACGCAGACCATGGCGGGCAATACCTCATCACAAGGGACGGACGCACGTGGAGAATTGAAGCTGACCCGAGCCAAATGGAGCGTCTGTGAGTAACAGCAGGAGGAAGAAGAGTCGCTGGGTAGACCAGCAGCCAGGTCCCCCTTGGCTGCCAGCACTGGCCCTGGCCCTAATGCTGCTGCAGTGGGGGGACCCTCACAGCATTCCAGATGCCTCCTCTGAGTTTCTGCAATGCAGCCATTGTGTCCACACACAGTTTGGGAGCTCTGTCTCCCAACAGAGGGTGGGGAGGAAGAGGCAGAGCCTGAGCCTGACCTGCTCAGCTGTCCCCATCCCTACCTGAATGCCTCTGCCGTGAGGGAACTGGTGAACAAACAGCGAGACTGTTGATACCCGGCAGAGCTGACGACAGTTCACTTCCCTTGTGCCTTGCTCGAACGCAAACTAGAAACATTTGTATACCTTATAAGGTTAATGCTATGAAGAACATGTGGGGAAAAATTCAAGAAGATTGGGAAAGTTTGTGCTGCGCAAGAACTTGATCTATGTGGTGACAGAACCTTGGGGAGCCACTTGAAGGTCACGGGAATGAAGAAATGTCAGAGGGGACCCCAGGAACACCGGGGCAGGCGGAGGAGAGCAGGAGATAGGAGCTGGGGCACACTGCGTAATGGCTTTCTTTTTTCTTTCCTTCTCTTTTCGTCTTCTCTCATTAAAAGAAAGACATATTTTTCCCTTTCTCCTTGTATTTTTTAAGACTCGTTATTTACTTGAAAGCTAGAGTTACACAGAGAGCTGGGGAGAGATCTTCTATCTGCTGGTTCACTCCCCAGACGGCTGCAACAGCCAAGGCCAGAAGCCTGAAGCTCCGACCTGGCCTCCCTTCCCTGGGACCTAAGTGTTTGGTTCATCCTCAGCTGCTCTCCCACGTGTGTCAGCAAGGAGCTGGATCCAAAGCGGAGTGAAAGGGAATTGAACCAGTGCTCATACGGGATACAGCGTGGAAGGTTGCAGTTTAACTTGCTATGTCACGTGCTGGTCCAAAATTCAACTACTTGGGGAAACTCACTGATTGACAGAAGATTGTATTTGTTCTGGGCACTGCATTTGGTACTAGGAGTACATGGAAATCGAGCAATACAGTCATGCCCCTGTGGCATCTATTGGCAGGTTAGGGTGGTAGGGAAACTCAATAAAGAAGTAAACAAATGGGCCCATCAGGATGGCTCCGTGGCTAAATCCTTACCTTGCAAGTGCCGGGATCCCATATAGCTGGCAGATCGTGTCCCAGCTGCTCTGCTTCCTGTCCAGCTCCATACCTGTGGCCTGGGAAAGCAGGGGAGGATGGCCCAAGGCCTTGGGATCCTGCACCTACGAGGGAGATCCAGAAGAAGCTCCTGGCTCCTGTCTTGGGATCAGCTCAGCTCTGGCTGTGTGGCCCCTTCGGAGTGAACCAGTGGGCAGAAGATCTTTGTCTCTCCTTCTCTCTGGAAATCTGCCTTTCCAATAGAAATTTATAAATCATTTTTAAAAATAAGCAAGAAAACCACATAGGAAGTTACTAAGTATTTCAAGCAAGAGAGGGCAGGGTCAAGGTCCTTTTACTGGGGTCGCGGCAACAAAGATGGTGAAAAACATGGAAACAGGAAATGGCTGGGAAGGGGGCCCTCGGCCTTGCCCACGGCTGGGAGCCAGTGTAGGCAGGAGAAAGAAGTCCAGGATGCCGGCTGGCCTGAGCAGTGCTGTGTGCACACTGTTGCCATTTTCTGAGAAGGATAACACTGAAGAAGACGACAAGCTCAGTTTATAACATACGAATTTAAATGAAAATTCCACATTGAGATGAGTAATTCCTGAGACGCTATGACTGGTTGACCCGTGCTCCGCCAAAGAGCCAATGAAAGCCTGGCCCTCAGCCCCTCTGACTGAAACCCTACTTAGAAGTGGACTCTTCCCGACGCACTCCGTCCAACTCTGAGGTCAGACCCAATAGGACTGGAATTCTCCAAGGAAGAGGACTGGCGTGCTCCTAGGCAGGCGGCAATGTGAGGCGTGTGGCGCACGGCCGTGGCGAGATGGGACTGCATGTCAGGGCTGCCCAGCTTTGCAAGTCAGTGCCCGGAGCTGAGAAGAGGCGGGCAGGGGTCCTGGCCCAGAGACTCCGAGGGAACGTAGTCCTGCTCCCAGCTCAGCCCCGGGCCCGGCCTCCCCAGCGGTGCTGCGGAGGAGGAGGAACAATGCTTGCTGTCTTCAGCCCCAGGATGGGAACCCAGGTATCCTTTAGACACCCACGGTCCAGAGTGCGGCTGAGACTGAAGATGGAGTTTGGACATACGTGAGTATTAAAACACCGTGAGCAAATAGATTGGGTTGGACAGTAACTCCAGTCCCTGGCTGCCTACAGAAGTGCATAGACAAGCACGATGCCACCTTTTAATGCGGGCAGGCCGCATTCTACGATGCCCACGCAAATTCAAGGAAAGCAGAGCTGACTGCCACACTCCAGGACAGCAACAAGTGTTGGCAGATAAAATCACTGTAGAATACAGAACACTGCGTGCTCCCATTACCGTTACAGAAATAACCTCAGCTGGTGAAGACACGGCAGGTAAACCTAGCTGATGGTCACTGGTGGCCTCAATATCAAAAATGATAAAAGTTAAGTATCAAAGTACCTGATAAAGTAACCTAGAATCAGTACAAGAAGATCAGCGAGTATGCGGGGTAGGTGACCACTTGGCTGGGTTGGGGTCGTGGCACAGTGAGTTAAGCTACAGCCGACAATCCTGTCACCCCTTAACAAAGTACCAGTCTGAGTCCCAGTGGCCCTACTTCTCTGATAATGCACCTGGGCAGGCAAGCAGGGGATGGTCCAAGTGTTTGGGCCCATGACATCCATGTGGGAGAGCCCAATGGAGTTAGGCCAGCCCTGTTGGGGGGCAGCCACTGGGGGTGCAGCTCTATACGGGTAGGTCTCTCTCTCTCTCTCTCTCTCTCTCTCTCTCTCTCTCTCTCTCTCTGTTTCAGGGCACCTGGGTTGGAGTCCTGGCTCTGTTTATGATTCTGGTTTCCTGGGAGAAGGGGTTGATACTTCAAGCACTTGTGTCCTTACCACCCACATGGTTGGGTTGCCACTCCTGCCTCTGGCCTGGCCCAGCTGTTGTGGGCACACGGGAGTAAAAGAACAGCTGCAGAGTATCTCTCCCTCTCTTCCAGCCTTTCAAAAAATATGAAAATAAATAAAAACTCTCTTTTAAAAAGTCACTAGTTGGTGTAAATGGAAAAGGTAGTATAGCGATAGATATCTCTCTAACAAAGCACCAAATTTTGCTCCAGAATTCTTTGATCAAAACCACAGCAAACCCTGCACCAGAACAGAAGGGAAAGCTTCCTGAAGCAGTTAGAGCTAGCAAGCCACGAAACATCTAGGACAGGGTGATGTTCAGAAGAGCTCATGCTCTCGGATGCAGGTCATATTCTTCGTAACGCTGTCTTAAGTAGAAAACAACGTCCTTTGGGGACTTGGGCTGCGAGCCAAGCATGGCGGGAGCCCCCAGGGTCCACGGTCAGCCTGAGCGTGTCCTCTTCTCTGTTCCTCTAAAAAGTCCCAGCAAATGATTGCCCATTTTTAGAGAAATCTCGGTGTGTTTAAAACTCATGTCCAAATTTTTCTCCCAGCAGCCCCCAGCACATTACAAACTGTGTCGAATCTATTTTCCCCCCCAGATGATGGTCCCTGGCCTCGAGTGAGCTTCCGTAGGTGTTGGCAGTGGCAGGATTTCCTGCCTCCTCCGTTGGCTGAGCTCTGGAGCTGTAACCTGTTTACGTCACCAAGACTCACAGCCTGCCAGACCTCAGCCAAGCCACTGTGGGTTTTCCCGAACACCCTTCAGCAGCTTGAAGCTCAGATGTTATTGCCAGCTACCAGGGAAATTAAACAGACAATACAGGAAGCGTAAAGTGACTAACAGCTAACCATTGCCCTGTGTGTTCTCCTGGCCATTTGCCAGGGCTGCGGAACAGACTTGAGGGTCCCAGAGCAGGCGGGGGACGGCTCACACATCCCGAGGCTCCTATGTCCACAGACATAGGGAAACATTTCTGGTTCTCTTCTTGGAAGGACCGCCTGTGTGGGTTGTAAGCTGCTGTGCCTGGGGCTTGTTCAGTTACCGCTGCGCAGTCGTGATTAAACACAGCTGGAGCTGAGTGTGGACAAAGGTCACTGTTGAAGAGTTTTATAGGTGTGCAATCACCTTTCTCTCATAAAACTAATCAATTCCTAATCACCTGGAATCAAGCACTGTCCCCAACAAGCGCAGCTCCTTTTCCAGGCCAATTTAAGAGGACACAGGTGTGTGAGATTGCACGCTACCTTCACAGAAACAGAAAATCCCAGTAACAAACTCTGGTTGCCCAAGTACAGATCATGGGTAGAGGAGGGGAACCGTGTTCCCAACAAAGGAAGCATGGACGCCGCTCAGGGGTGTGACGAGATCACGGTAACTGGGGATTCTGGGAGAGGCGTCTCCCCCGGGCCGGTGGAGAGCAAGAGTGATGCCTTCAGCAAAGCGGTGTGCTCACATGACCAAAGCACCGGGAAGCCAGATGGCAGAGCTCGCATTCTCTTGGAACACTCTGAAGAGACCTGCGGGCCAGCGTGATGGTTCAACTGGCTACTCCTCCATCTGTATGGCCAGCATCCCACATGGGCACCTCTTGGGTCCCAGCTGCTCCACTCCCCATCCAGCTCCCTGCCTGTGGCCTGGGAAAGCAGTGGAGGATGTTCTAATGCCTTGGAACCCTGCACCCACGTGGGAGACCCGGAAGAAGCTTCTGGCTGCGGATTGGTTCAGCTCAGCTGCTCCAGCATGGAAGCCCTCCTTTCCTCGCTCCAGCTGTTGCGGCCACTTGGGAAATGAACCAATGAATGGAAGATCTTTCTCTCTGTCTCTCCTCTCTAAATCTGCCTTTCCAAGAAAAATAAATAAATCTTTAAAAGAGAGAGAGAGATTCCACACAATTTCTGGCTCAGAATTCCTTTCATCTGAATCTCTTTTATTTTTAGGTCCAACAAGAATCAAAACCCTCCAGCAAAGATGTCTTTGCAAGTAGCCTTCCTTTAGCCTTTTTTCCCATAATGGTAGAATGTCGTTATTAATTCATTATTAGGATGTAAATGCCCCCAACACAGGCAAGTATTTGTTTTTCTAAAGATTTATTTGTTTTCATTGGAAAGGCAGATTTACAGAGAGTAGGAGAGACAGAGACAATGATCTCCCATCTGTTGGTTCCCTCCCCAAATAGCCACAATGGCCAGAGCTGAGCTGATCCGAAGCCAGGAGCCAGGAGCCAGGAGTCTCTTCTGGGTCTCCCACAGAGTTGCAGGGTGCCAAGGCTTTGGGCCATCCTCAACCACTTTCCCAGGCCACAAGCAGGGAGCTGGATGGGAAGTGGAGTAGCCAGGACATGAACTGGCACCCATATGTGATCCCAGCACATGGAAGGTCAGGATTTAGTCACTAGGCTATCATGCCAGACCCACAGGCAGATTTTAAGAGCTGAAAAGATTCTTCCCATTCTCTCCCTCCTTCTCTCTCTCTTTTTTTTTTTTTAAGATTTATTCAGTTTATTACAAAGTCAGATATACAGAGAGGAGGAGAGACAGAGAGGAAGATCTTCCGTCCGATGTTTCACTCCCCAAGTGAGCCGCAACGGTCGGTGCGCGCCGATCCGATGCTGGGAACCAGGAACCTCTTCCAGGTCTCCCACATGGGTGCAGGGTCCCAAGGCATTGGGCTGTCCTCGACTGCTTTCCCAGGCCACAAGCAGGGAGCTGGATGGGAAGTGGAGCTGCCGGGAATAGAACCGGCGCCCATATGGGATCCCGGGGCGTTCAAGGCGAGGACTTTAGCCACTAGGCCACGCTGCCGGGCCCATCTCTCCCTCCTTCTCTTGTGCCAAATTCCCATGGGTCCATTGATCTCTAATTCTTCCAGACCAGGTAATTTGTTCAACCATCTGTTTTGGGGAAGCTCTGTCCTCTTTGAGGTTGTTTATAACAGAGTGCTTGACCTCAGGGTAACACACTCTGTCTTTGCCCGTTTATGCCATAGCAGGCAAGCAGTGACACTCCTCTGAGAGCCTGTAAATCCTGGCATCTGTGTTCATCTCCCCAACCGCTGGCATGCCCGATCACTTCATTTAGTCTGTTCTCCACCTTCCAGAATACACATTACGGCCACATGGAAAAGCCACCGACTGAATTAAGACATACTGTTGGGTATCAGATTTCTCCTGAAAAGTTTTCGTTCCCAGCATCACAGATGAAACATCGTGTGGGTGTCGGATGTCCGACTCAGAGGAAATTCATTCTTTCTGTCCCCATAAATCACTTACTAAGCTTTCTCATTGGCTCCCAGAACAGATCAAATTAGGATGTGGGAACTTGGAGTGGTCAAACCTTTTGGGATTTTTTTAGGCGGGGGTGCCCAGGAACTGGCAGCAGCAGGCGGCTCGGCTGTCTGTGGGTAAGACCTGCCCCTTGGCCAAGCACCTGCAGCTGGCATGCGGGGGTGTGCGACGATCTTTGTTGCTGTAACAATACACTAGTCGGCTGAGGGAACAACCAGCAGCCTCTGTCCTCAGTGAACTTATGGTTTGTGGCATCGCCAGGATACCACTCGGGGGCTTTCCATCAGCATTGTCGTAACGCCCGTGGATCCAAGGAGCACAGCAGTCTTCTGGCTTTTGTCGGAGTCTTTGGGATGCTTCCAAGATGATTCGGACCTCCAAACTGTGTTCAGAATTTGGTTGAACTTGAAAGCCACTGAGTGGGGGTCTGGAGGTGAACATCAGTGGTGACTAATGGTGTCGCTAGCATGGCCTTTCAACGTCCCCGGATGAAGATGGCACTTCACTGCTCTGGTCTTACCCCCCCACCAAACCAGCAGCTCTAGTCAGATCATTGGAAAAACATTAGGGAAATTCCAGCTGTGAGACTGAGTCCATCTGGGCTCCCATAACGCAGCACCTTCGACCAGTAGCTTAGGAACAGGAACTTGATGTCTTGGTGGGGGACTAGGGCGCGGCCAACTCGACGCCATCCAGGGCCTTTCTCACCACGCTCCCTGCCCCTTGTGAGGCTCCATCGGGTGTTGGGATTCAGCCTCAGGATGGCGCATCGGGATACAGCGTGCAGCTCAGAGAAGGGACGTTCTTTGGGGCACCTGGCCAGTCCTGCTCCAAACTGTCAGATCATCACAAGTAAGAAAAGTCTGAGAAATTGTCACAGCTGAGAGGCCACCAGGTGGGCATTCTAGGTTAGAGCATGTCAGGAGGGCACCGAGGACAACTGTGGCCTTTGTTTTAAAAACAATGCATCTGTTCGTAATCATGACAGATGTACCATGCTCTATAGTATATTGGATCTCTGTGTTAGCTTCTATTTTTTTTTCTGTACACTTAAAAAGGAAGTACATTTTTAAACCAGAGCTTCCTCCAGGTCTTCCAAATGGGTATAGGGGCCCAGCCTATAAGGAACATCCAGGACTTGAACAAGCACCCATATGGGGTACCAACCTGGCAAGGGGTGGCTTAACCAGCTATGCCACACTGCAGGTCCCCAACCTAACCAGAGCTTGAACTCAGTTCCTTTGTAAACGACCCTGGGCTTTGTAGAACTTATCACAAAGAAATAAGTAGAAAGGTGCAATTTAACGCCATCCTTACCATCATACCACCTGGGTTACAGGTCAGTGCTGTTCCCAGCTCCTGCTCCTCCAGGGCAGCTCCTTGCTCATGCATCTTGGGAGCGGTGGGGATAGCTCGAGTGCTGGGGATCCTACCACTCACTGGGGAGTCCCACGTGGAGTCCCAGGCTCCTGGCTTTGGTCAAAGCCCAGCTCTAGCTAGTGCCAGCGTGTGGGGACTACATGAAAGAGCTCTCTCAGGGCCAGTGCCGTGGCTCAACAGGCTAATCCTCCACCTTCAAGCTGCCAGGATCCTTTATGGGCACTGGCTCTAATCCCGGCAGCTCCACTTCCCATCCAGCTCCCTGTTTGTGGCCTGGGAAAGCAGTCGAGGACGACCCAAAGCCTTGGGACCCTGCACCCACGTGGGAGACCCAGAAGAAGCTCCCGACTTCAGGTTGGTTCCTCTCCATTTGGATGATTTGTGGCCATTTGGAGAGTGATCCAGGAGACAGAAGATCTTTCTCTGTGTGTCTCTTTTTCTCTCTGTAAATCTGCCTTTCAAGTAAAAACAATAAATCTTTAAAAATCTCTGTCTGCCTTTCAAGGAGAAAAAAATAAACCTTTTTCTTTTTTTAAATCGTACTGTAGAAGAGTGTTTACCGACAGTGAGAAATCTTACCAATATGTATAGTGAATGCACATGCCAGCTGCCTCAGGCCATTGTTAAGTGGAACAAGAAGCTAAGATCCCCGCACCCGCTGCGGCAAATGACGTGGGCTTTATGATAAAATATGGGATTCTCCCAACTTAAACAAATACCTTTGCATATATTCATCTTGCAGATTGACTTTTCCTTTAAAAGGACTTATTTATTTGAGAGGCAGAATTACACAGAGAAAGACCGCTTCTCTCTGCTGGTTCACTCCCCAAATGGCTGCAGTGGTTAGGACTGAGCCAGGCTGGAGCCAGGCACTTCATCCAGGTCTCCCACAGGAACCCAGGGGCCCCAGCCCTTGGGCCATCTTCCGCTGCATTCCCAGGCCACAAACAAGGAGCTGGACTGGCGTATGGGATGTGGCGTGGGCAGCCTGAGCCACTCCGCCACGGCGGGCTCTCTCTCGTGAGCGTTCAGCGTATTTGAAGCAGGGTGGCGGGTGCTCTGAGAGTGGAGAAGAAGGCCTCCAAAGTTGAATAACGAGCTAAGGAGTTAGCAGGGATGATCAAAACGACCCACTACACTCTAAGGGAAAGCCCTGGAGTGGGAAAGAGCGCATCCAATTAAAGCGCAAATAAAGATGTTATCTGAAGAGAGATATGAAGATAGAGTCATTTTTAACTGGCTGTTGTTGCCATGGGAAACACTGGGAAGAAAACACTGAAGGAGAATACAAGGAACACCGTGGAAATGGGAGAAAGGTGAAAAACAAATGCTAATTTAGGCCAGCCCGAGTGTCCCAGCTGAGCTGGAGATGCAAGAAGGCAGGAGGCACCAGGAACTGGCAAGACAGGCCCAAGTCAGAGGAAACAGAAGCTTGGTTGTGGCGCAGCACAGTGAGCTGCTGCCTGCAGGGCAGGCATCCCACATACGCGCAGTGTTCTGGCTGCTCCATATCCAATCCAGCTCTCTACTAATGCTCCTGGAAGACAGCGGAAGACGGCCTGGGTGCTTGGACCCCTGCCACCCAAGTGGGAGACCTAGATGAAGTGCAGGATTCCTGGTTTTCACCCTGTCCTGCCCTGGCCGTTGCGGCCATTTGGGGAGTGAACCAGCAGAAGGGAGATCTGTCTTTCCCTCTCCCTCTGTGACACTACCTTTCGGGTCAATAAATAAAACCTAAAAAAGGAAAGAAAGCATCAAAGCCCACCTGACAAGTTTGTACTTGGTGTGTATAGCAAGTGTGGTTCATGAATGCTGGGCCGTTTGGATGCCCAACCGATTCTGTGTTGGTGAGATGAGCCTGGAGGCTGAGGCGGGAGAACCAGGCACACCTGCACTGCAAACTCAGTACCTCGGGATGTTCTGCAGGAGTGCCACACTGGGCTGGGAAAAAGGCCGAGCAACCGGCAGAGGCCTGACACAGGGAGAAATCACAACGTGCTGGTATCCACACATTCCTTAGGGTCTGCAGCAAAGCAAGGTCCAAGAACCGCCTGACGTGGCACCTGCTCTTGTAAACGCAGTTTGATTGGAGCGTAACTGTTGTCTGTGGCTGTTTTCTTACTACCATGGCAGAAAGAGGCCGTTGTTACAGAGACCAAACAGCCCGCAAAACCTAGAATGTTTGGTCTCTGGTTCTTTCCAAAAGAAGCACCTTGTGGATGCCTGGCTTTGAGTGTCAGTGGACTGAGTAGGGGGCGGGTAGGTTGGGAGACAATGCCTGGGACCCATATGCCATGGGAGTGCCTCCTGAAAGACCGCACGTTTTGTTGGGACCTAGAACGTGACATCTTCAGCAGGTGAATTAGGAAAATGCTTGCCCTGAAGAAGCAGATGGGAGAAGCGCTTGTTTGTTCATACTGGGGCTATGTGGAGAGAAAATCTTCCCCCTCAAGAACTCCTTACACAAGCCCATTCCCACGGGTATCAGACCTCACATTGGTATAGTGACTCAAAAAAAAAAAAAAAATCCAGCCCCAAAATGTAGTCTGTCCATGTGATCTGGCGTGTTGTGACTCGGGGGATCCAGTGTAAAGCAACACCAATCCTCGAATTCTCGCAAACTTCTAAAGCAAACTTTAAATTTGAAAAGTCAGATTTGAATCAAAAAGCACAAAACATACAAGGAAACAAGTTGCCAAAAGTGTAGCTAAGCAGAAAAGCTTTACAGGTAAACCCACAAAGGTTGCAGATATCGGAATTGTTACATATCAAGTGTAAAGTATTACATTTATTATGATTAAACAAGTGAAACAACGTATGAAAAAAGGAAGCAGAAATGATCAGAGATGATCCAGGAAGAGCGTGTGCTGTGGCCTGACAATGTGCCTGTCCGCAGCGCCAGAGTCCCGTTCGGGCGCTGGTTACTGCCTGGCTGCTCCACTTCCCATCCAGCTCCCTGCTTACGTCCTGGGACAGCAGCGGAGGACGGCCCAAACCCACCATGTGGGAGACCCAGGCTATTGGCTTCAGCCTGGCTCTCAGGCTACTGTGACCATTCGGGGAGTGAACCAATAGATGGAACATTTCTCTCTCTCTCTCTCTCTCTCTGTGTGTGTGTGTGTGTGTGTGTGAGAGAGAGAGAGAGAGAGAGAGAGAGAGTTTAATTTTGTCTTTCAAATAAACAAATACATCTTTTTAAAAAGCGGTGATCGAGCATGGCTGGGCCTTTGGATCACAGCTGAGCTGCTGGCTGAGATTCCCGAGCCCACTGTCAGAGCGCCTGGCCTTGTGTGTCAGGTTAGATGTCTGCCCCAGAGAGTGACTCCAGCTTCCACCAGTGCAGGCCTGGGAGGACAGCAGTCTGGGGACCAGCCACCCTTTCGGGGACCTGGGCTGAGTTCCTGGCTTCCACTTTTGCCTTTCCACCACCCCGGCCATGGCAGGCATGTGGGGAGTGAGCCAAAGGACAGGAAGCGAGCTTTCTTTCTCTGTATCTCAAGCCAATTATCAATTACGCTTGAAAGAGAACATATAGCATCCAGAAATGACAATTATTCTAAAATCAATTTATGTTGTATAGCACATTTCTCTGAAGACAGGAATAGCAAATTGGAAGAAACAGCAGATTTGAAGAAAATTTCACAGATTTCAACACACAGAGAAAAATTGAAAATACAAAAGAATTAAAAATAAAGAACAGAATGAGACTGGCTATTACATATCCAATAAGAGTAATAGGAGAGAAAAGAATGGGAAATAGGAATCAGACACAATACAAATAATGACTAACAATTTTCCAAAATTGATGAAAGACAATAATACTCAGGGTATGGGATTGTAAAATTGATGTAAAACTGATTGTAAAATTATAAAAATGATGTAAAATTGGTTTTACATTATAAATAAACTGCAATGTACCACAAAAAGAAAGGCATTCAAGACAGAGTGAAGGTAAAATATCTGCAAGGACAGTAGTATGACAAGTCATGTTTTTGTTAATAAGGGTAATATTGGAATACAATACAGTGCTCCCGAAGTCCTGAGGCAAAGGGCAAGAGTTGCGCCTTGTGGTTCAGCCATTGGTTCAGGAGCCTGACCCCTTAGGCGGGGTGCCTGGATTTGAACTGCACCTCTAGCTCCTGAGACTGGCTTCTTGCTGATGCATACCTGGCCGGTGCAGGCCCAAGTGTGCTGGACTCCTCCCGTGCATGTGGGAAGAGCTGGGTGAAGCAGCTGGCTCCTGTCTTCAGCCTGACCCTGCTGTTGCAAACACTGGAGGAGTGAGCCAGAGGAAGAGAGCTGTGGTCTCTCTCCTCTCTCTTCCGCTCAGATAAGTTTCTTAAAACTTTTAAGTTCTGAGTGGGAACAGGCCTTTCCTGCAGTTATTATGGGCCATGTGAGATGCCTCCATTTCCATCCCAAACAAGTGCATGTGTTTGAAGTCCCAGCTCCACTTGCAAGTGTAGCTTCCTTCTAAGGTGTTTCATGGGTGGAAGCAGGTCACAGCTCAAGCAGTTGAGTCCCTGCTACCAAGAAGGGAGGTCCACACTGAGTTTTGAATTCTTGGTTTGGTCTTGCCAAGCCCAGGCTGCTGTGTGCACTTATAGAAGTAAATCAGTAGACAGGCAATCCCTCTCTGCTTTTCAAATAATATGAAAATGAGTGAATTAACAATTTAAAAAATGATGCTGCTTGGAACAGCCACATCCAATACAAAACGGCAAGGCTAAAGTTCTGGGTTTTTCCCTGTCCAGCGTCCCAGCTGGTGATGGCCCAAGTACCTGAGCCATTGCCTCCCATGTGGGAGTCGTGGATTGGGTTCCAAGCTCCTGGCTTTGAACTGGCCAGCCCTGGAAGGCAAAGTTACATAGGCAGGTAAAGAAAGAGGCAGAGAAAGAGAGGAGGAGGGAGAGGGGAAAGAGAGAGATGGGGAGAAAGAGAGAGAGAGAGAGAGAATTCTTCATCTACTGATTGATTGCCCAAATGGCAGCAATGGTTGGAGCTGGGTAGGTCCGAAGCCAGGAGCCAGGAAAGCTAGATTAAAAGTGCAGCAGTCAAGACTTGAATGGACACCCATATGGGATGTCAGTATCAACCACATTGGCCCCAGCAGTCTATAATTTCTAGACCACTATTAAAAAAGGAACTAATGGGTATAAACTCTAAACTTGGGACGTGAGATGAGAAAAAATGCAATGGCTATCAAAAGAAAAAAAGAAATCCCTGAAATCAGGACAATTAGAAGGCTTTGGATAACATGATACAGATGTTGTCAGTAACTGTGTCAGTGCCACAATAATTATAGGTGAACACCACGAGCCAGAAAGAAGACAAAAACTTTTTTGAACTCAAGTCTTTGAGTATCTAAAGAACAAAAAGAAAATTTTAGAAAAAGACAAAACAGAGTTAAAAAAAAAAAAAAAAAGAATTTTTTTAAAAAATTAAAAAACAAAAAAAATTTTTAAAAATTAGAGTTGCCAAGGCAACTACATAAGCATTCTAAAAAAAGACTTCAATCATTCCTAGACACAGAGGCTTACTACATGTTAACAAAATGTTGTATTTTTCAGATTTCACAACTCTAAACTGGTAGGCATGGATTAACATGGCCTCAAAATATCTAAGTCAAAACCACTATGGGAAGGATAAATAAAGAAGAGAGAGAAAAGGGGGGTTTGCTGTCATGAGCTACTTGGATCCTGCAAGAGGAAGGAAGCCTTATTCTCCAGGCTCCTGAGAGTGTTGCCAGAAAATGACTTTGCTGTCAGCCCCCTGGGAGAGTGTGTTAGCTGAAGAAAGCTGCCTTGCCCAGTTACTGTTCCTTCCACCGGCAAGCCATGTGCACGGCCAGTGGGAGTTGGAGGAATCAAGTTTTTCTTGCTCAAGTTGGGACAATTCTCAAGAGTCAATGCTGTTCCAGCATTTCCTGTGCAGTCAGCTGAGGCCTTTGCTGCACCTGTGTCTAGCCCTTTAGCACTCCACAAAGGTGGCTGAGGCTAATCTCCATCTCAAAGACAGCTTCCCAAGGAAGCCAAGCTACCAGCAACATCTGACAGAGATGCCCTGATAACAAACTGGAAATGCGGGATTGGAGTCTGCAGGGAAGGTAAGACTGCAATTAGATTTTGGTGTAACTCATATTGTGGCTAAAATAAAACGTCAGGAATCAAATGAGATGGCTAAGAACCATAAAGATAGCCTCAAAGATGCCTACATGTCAGCACACAAGGGAGAAAGAAGAACAGAATTCTGGGAAGAATCGAATGTCAAGAAATCTGGAAGGAAACAATGCTAATTGCTGTCAATAAGGAAATGCTTGCAGGACCCTGGATGTGTCCTGCCACCACGCAGGTCCCTCTTGTCCTGCTCTGCGTCCCTTCTCTGGTGCTTTGAGGCTCCTGGGCACGGCACTGGCATTGGCTGGGCTTTGGTGACAGCCTCCTTGGGTACATCCTGTGGTGGAGGGTGCCTCGACAGGAACACCCCTTAAAAGATCACACAGAAAGGCAGGATCCCAGGGAGTGGGCAGGGGCCAGTCTTCTTCTGTAATAATCAAGCAGCTTCTCACAAGGATGGATTCTTTGCAAGGGCAGTGCCCTTAGCTACTTTGCCCCAGACCCCACCTCTTAAAGGTGTCGCCGCTTCCTGACATTGCCACACGGGAGTGCATGAACCCTTTGGGGGACACACCCAACCCCAAGCTTAGTCCCTCCCTCAGTGTTACTCTAGGTACTCTCACTTCCTCTACTTCCAGTCTGTTACCATCTAATGGAGCCGATTTTAGCCAAGATTCCAAGGATGGCTCATGCCTCCCCCGCCCTGCAGTCTAGACCACAGAGAACTGAGTCTGGGGTTTCTGTAGCCTTTAGGTAAGCTCTTTTAGAAAGCAAATGACCCTGAGGTCTCTTGGCTGTCACCTACCACCAAGGAATCTCAAAATGAAGAGTCCAAAGCTGGATGACGTCATCTGAAAGCGTGACTAGAGCAAGCATGTACCACACCCTGAGACTGGCCTGATACCAAGATGATGAATTTCTTTCTTTATTTACCCAATTTGAATTGGGTTTCTTCACTGCCAAAAAGCAAAACAAATAACAACAGCAGCAGCAAAAACAAAAACACCCCGTGGTAGATATCTTACTCAAGTGTATATTCTGCTTTTTTTTTTCATAAAACATAATGGAAGAACTTGTAGTGGTTAAAAGTACAGTAAGATTCACTGGGTTTGGATCCACAGGAACTAGCTTTGTAACCTTGGACACATAACATAACCTCACCTTGTAAACTCGGTTCAAAACCAGCACGCACCTCAAGGGTTCTTATGCAAATTCAATTACTAAATATAAAGCCTTGGAACAGTACTTAGTTAATAATGTAAAATGCTACTATAATTAGTTATTATTCCTAATCACAAAATCTTCATAAGTATATTATTCTCCTAAGAATATAAATAAATATTCCATATTTTACTCAGGTCTATAAAGAGGCCAGTTTTTCACGATTATAAATGATACCAAAGAAATATTGTTGGCTGCCTTGAACATCTTTGGCTATGGACACTTTTTGTAATTGTTATCATTACCCTCGGTTTAGAGTGCTAGTGAAAATACTGACTCCCAGTCTCTCTGAGGGGCTGACATTGTGGCACAGCACATTCAATGGCCGCCTGTCCTGCTATTTGATAAGCATGGGAAGGCAGTAGAACAGGGCCTGAGTACTTGGGCCTGGCCACCCACAGGGTTTTGGTATGGTCCAATCCTAGCAGCTGAGGTCATCTGGGAAATAGACCAGCAGAGGGAAAATCTGTTTCTATTTCTGTATCTCCTCTTTCAGACATTCTCCCTTTCAATAAAATAAAACTGAGTTTTTAAAAATATTTATCTATTTTTATTGGAAAGGCAAATTTGCAGAGAGTAGGAGAGACAGAGAGAAAGATCATCCATCTGCTGGTTGACTCTCTAAGTGGCCACAATGACCAGAACTGGCTTTGATCCAAAGCCAGGTGTCAGGCACATCTTCTGGGGATCTCCCATGCAGGATCCCAAGGGTTCCGAGTGTCCCAAGGCTTTGGGCCATCCTCTACTGCTTTCTCAGGCCACAAGCAGGAAGCTGGATGGGAAATGGAGCAACTGGGACACGGCCAGTGTCCATATCAGATGCTGGTGTGCGCAAGGCAAGGATTTAGCCTCTATTTGATTCTGAAATTTGCTTTAATTTTCTTCATTTATTTGAAAAGCAGAACAGCAAGAGGGAGATTGGCTCATTCACAAGTGTCTGCAGGAGTTGCGCTAAAGCTGCAACATGCTCTCCTGGTCTCCCAAGTGGGTGGCAGAAACTTAGCTACTGACGTCCTCACTGTGCGGGAAGGTGGGGTTGGAGCCAGAGTTAGATAACTTAGGTACTTCCAAGGTGGACACGGGCTCCTTAACCGCTAAACGCCCACTCTTCAATTCTTGAACTTGTGAAGGAGTATTCCTCTGTGTTTTTCATACATTCGGGCTGTTGGTCTCCACCCAAATTTTATGTCCCATAATGTAAGTTTGTACCTATGGCCAAGAGAGCCGGCGACTCTACGCAAATGTATATCAAGTATTAAGGAAAGCTTAGAAGCAACCAAAAGCCTGACATGACTGGAAAATTTTCTGTTATTGGGAGAAATCAGAAACACATGCAGTCGATAGTATTTATTGGATCAATACGATAACTTCTCTAGCTGCATTCGAAGGCATCAGGAAGATCATCTGCATTAATAACAGAGTGCATTTTACGACATTTCTGAGTCAGTGAAGACTAAGTTTTTGTTACATATTTGCCCAAACAACTTGCACTCATCACAAGGAATAGAGAAACAAAGGAATCATCATTTGTCTTAGTTACGCAAACATGCCTTTTTTTTTTCTAAATAAAAGGAAAATCTGCCATTTTTAGATACCAGGCATTCATGATCATTATTTTTAAATTGCGATCTAGGACAGTGATGGTTTCAACTCTACGGTCTAACAGACAGACTAACACATCAGAAACAGCTCAACAGAAATGATGGAGTGGGCATTGAGGGCAGTGGCTGGATGCTGCGACCCATACCGGAGTGCTGGTTCAGCACCCAGCGCCCGCTCCAGCTTCCCACACAGCCTGGCAGGCAGTGGTGACAGCTGGCACTCACATGGCAGATCCAGGCTGAGTTCTGGATCCTGGCTTTGGCACCAGTCTGGCTCTCTGTCCTTGCAGACATCTGGGAAGTGAACCAGGGATTCTCTTTCTGTTTGTCTCGGTGCCTCTCAAAAAATTAACAAATTTTAAAAATCATATTCACAAATACATTGGCGATCTAACCACTACTCACCGGTCCTTTGTAATTGATTTGAAATGCATATCCTTACTTACAAAGGGAATGCTGAATCCTGCTCCAAGCCCAGCGCTCCTGGAACTCTTAAATGCTAAAGATTCAGGGTGCTGAGCCTTCTCCCAAGCAGCCGCGGCCCTGGGACTCCCGGACTGTAACTGCACACTGCACACGCTTTCTGAAACCAAGAAAAGAAAGCCAGGTTACTGATCTCTGCTGATCTGCTCCATGGGACTGCCAATGTCAAATGTCTTGAAACACTTTGGATAGGAAAGCATACCTCACCTTGTCTCTCTTATCCTTAGGTCATTACCTGGCATACAGCCTTCCGCTGCTTTCCAAACCACTCTTCCTCCCTCTGTCTCCTTCTGTCCCGTCCTCATCCTATATACAGGACACATGTACGGACTTAACTAGAGCAATAAATTCCACAATACACTAACATAGCTTTGAAACAAATGTTATATTTTTAGAGCTCTATTTAAAAAGATGTATTGTATTTTTTAATTGAAAGACAAAGTTACACAGAGAGAGGAGAGAGGAGAAACAGAGATCTTCCATCTGCTAATTCATTCCCCAAGTGGCCACAACAGGCGGAGATGGGGCTGAACTGAAATCAGGAGCTGGGAGCTTTTCCAGGAAGCCGAAGTGGTACAGGGCTCAAGGACTTGGGCCCTCTGTTGCTGCTTTCCCAGGCACATTAGCAGGGGGCTGGATTGAAGTGGGGCAGCCAGGACATGAACAAGCCACCTACACAGGATGCCAATGTGTGTTGACCTAGAGTACTACAACATGGTGTCCGCCCTTCAAGGTTCTATTCTTATTTTTTTATAAATTTTCTTTATTTTTTACATTCTTTACATAGTTAATTAGGGCAAAAAGGTTCAAGGGCTGCAGGAAAGTGTATAAGACTATTGTTTCCACATTGCTTTTGTCATGTATTTGGGGTAAAGGGGGAGATAAAGGGAGAAGCCCCAACCAGTTTCCCACCCATTCCAGGTCCCGGATGTGGGGCATGCTCTGAGGTTCTTGCTCAAGTGGTTTTGATAGTTTTTAATTGCTGCCAATCTCACCACTCCAAGCACGATCAGGTCGTTGAAGAATCCACTGATTGACATAGTTCATCACAGAGTCTCCATTTGCCCAGTTTTTGCTGCCAACATAGAGCTGAGGTGGTTGATTGACTTGTTCTTTCTTCTGTCTTTTCATGGTTAGCGTTCTGAGTCCACCATTCCAGTTGGGGAGATCCCCAAAGAAACTTTGTCTGAGGTGTTCCCAGAACAGATTCTTGTATGTACTAGCAAGTACAGGGCCCGGCACAGTCCATCGCCTCAATGAGCTGGTGGTTGCAATTGCTGGGTTGGTTCTGTTTTCAGCCCCGGCTTCCAATGGAACCAATGAATGTTGCAGTCCAGCCTGGCTCTGCCCAGCACATACTCAGCCCTCACATAAACCAGTGGGAGCTGCAGCCAAGTCAGAGCGACCCACAATAACCCCCACTAGGCCTGCCCCCTACTCTGGTTTGCCAGTACGTGTGGCAGACTAGTCCAGTCTGTTCCACATCCCATTTGGCTCTCGCACATGTCAATGGGTATTAAAGATAAGTTCCATCTAACCAGCTCCACTTATGTAGCCCACACAGATGCTGTTGGGTATCTCTTTGTCTAGCCATCCCAGCCCCTGTCCTGGTTTTTGTGCCCTCCCGTGGGCACAAAAGAGGGAGGAGCCCACTATTTCCCTCCCAGGCCTCTCCCACTCCCGGATTATGCACTCTTCAGGTGGTTCTGTGGTTTAACTTGACAGTATTAGCCCCCAGTGCCAGCTTCTGCCAGCTTCTGCCAGCTGATGCTGTGGCTAAGCCCAAATAACCCTCACCCACTCTAATTTTTGTTTGCACCAGTAGGAACAATCAGCCCAGCCTGGCTTTTCCCTGATCTAGTCCACATGCAGCGCACAGGTGTTGCAGCCTTGCTTAGTCTGGTCTGCCCCCATCCCAGCTTCCACTCTCCAGTGGGAGTAGCTGTCCAGCAAGGGAACCACCCCCCAAATTTCCCCGCCGGCTCTGCCCCCTCCCTCCCTGGTTCTCACGCATGCTGGTTGGGCACTGCAGTCACATCTGGTAAAGGCAACCTCACCTTGGCATTCCATATTGTGCACTGGGTTTTGTCGCGACCAAACCTGGCTCGATCCACACTGGGTTCTGGTGCTTGAATTTGCCAGTGGATGACATGAACTGATTCAGCCTGGTCTGCCCCCGACCCATGCCAAATATATGCCAGTGGGAAACTTCAATGGTCTGTTCTGGGCTTTTTCCTATCATGCTTCTTGCGTTTACCTGCAGGGTCTCTGTCCTGCCAGAGGAGTTGCCCAGGCTCCTCCATCAGAACCTCTCCCAATGCGAGATTTTGCACATTCCAGGGGGTCCATGAGCCAGCCCTACTCAGTTCACCTCCTGTCCTAGCAGGAACAGTGGCTTTTCCTGACTGGCCATATCCAGATCAGAACACAGCCCCCATTCCAGCCCACGTGCCCCTTGGTGGGAACCTCAACCCAGCTGGGGTTGTCCCCTGAACTCCCCAACTGGGCCTGTTCCCAGCCATAGATCATGTGCATGCCAGTGGTTGCTCTGATTCAGCTTGGCACAGCCCTTCACCTGTCCCGACCCCTGCCTTAGACACTATGGCTTAGTATCCTGGGCTCACGCAGACCAGTAGGTGCAAGAGCCTGGCTCGGCATGACCTGTGCTCCATCCTGGTGTCTAGTTTTGTTTGTGGGCTAAGGTTTGCTCAGTTCTGCCCAGTACACCCATTCCATTACCAAACCACACATTAGCCAGCCATCGGAGCTACTTTGCCCAGCTTGTCTGACCCCCAGGGCTAGACCACATGTTCACCAGTGGAAGCTATGACCCACCAGGGGAGTTTCCCAAGTTCTTCCACTTGACCCACTCCCAGACCCAGTTCTCATACATGCCAGTGGGTTTTAGGCCAGGTTTTGGAGAAAGTCTGGCCTTCCATTTGGCCTTGTATGAGCTGGTGAACATTGCAGCCGGGCCCACCCCACACCCTATTCAGGATGCACATTCGGGTGCTGCTGCCTTGACCAGTCCAGACTGCTATCGATTCCTTAACCTGTGATTGATGGCAGGCTCCTTGGTCACACCTAGCTTAGTCCATCACCACCCCAACTCTTGAGCTAACCAGTGGGGCTAGTATTTCCCCGGGATTTGGCCCACACAGAATCTACCCTAGGATATGGTTCTCTTGTGTGCTAGTTAATGTCACGGCTCTGCATAATGTGACCCTTCTCCTGATCCATCACCAAGTCAGGTAATAGGGTGTTAGCTTGCTGGATAAGACCCAAGCCTTAGCTTTTGCATGGATTGGTGTTCAGTGGTCAGCATTGTTCAGTGATTACAAGTTCTTCAAAGGAAGAGTTCCTGTCATCGGGAATCTTAAGGATTGATTCACATCCCAGAAGCACAGTGGGTTCAACCTGGAGCTACCTAAGCAGCGATTCAAAGAACCAAAACCCCAGAGGTCCCGGCCGGGTGGTCAACAGACAGAGCCTGGAGCCAAATGGCGCACTGGCCTGTGGACAGCTCACGACATGCACTCAGTGGCTGGCGTCAGGAATCTGAGCAAGAATACACCCTGTCCTGAGACCCACCAGCAGCCTGGAGGCTGCAGGAAGTTTAAAGCCCCAGGCCCAAGGTCACGCCCCTCCCCAATCCCATCCACCAGTCAATGATGACGGCGGGTGGGCCCTTGGCCCACCCAGCCCCGGAGACTTCCCCCTTGGCGTACCACCCCAAAGGGAGCAGCCCCTGGAGTCCAGGCATGCCCGGGGACAGCTCACCACATGCACGTGGTGGCTGGCATTACTCATTCTTAAGCCATCAGCTTTCATGTGGACACCTGCCAGTTCTTCCAAGCCACCAAGCTGCCTCCCACGATTCCTGTCTCCCAGGCCTGCTTGATCCTGGCTTGTACTTGGACCACTCCTCAGTGGAACTCAGGTTTCAGCATGTGTGATATTCCCTGCCTGTCTACCCTGGGGCCTTCCCTGTGCACTGACTCTACACTGCACCTGCAGGCAGGCATTCTGTGCAGTGGTTAAGACACTGCGATGTCTATATCCCACAGGGAGCATGTGGGTTCAAGTTCTGGCTCCGCTGCAGTTCCAGCTGCCTGTGACCATGCACCCAGGGAGGCTCCAGTGGATGGCTCGAGCGTTTGGGTCCCTGTAACCCATAGAGGAGACCCCTGTTCTTGGCCTGGCCCAACCTCAAGCTGTGGAAGGCATTTGCGAGTGGATCAGCACAAAGAAAAAAATAAAAGTTCACTTCCAACTACCATCCATCCGATGGCCCTGCCCCAGAACCTTCTAGTAGCACAATGTTGAGATATATGTGTGTGTGTATATATATATATATATACATATATATATAATGTTAATATAGTTCTTTATTTTTATTTGAAAGGCAGAGTTACACAGAGAGGAGAGACAGAGAGAGGGAGGGAGGGAGGGAGGGAGAGAGAGAAAATCGTTCATCTGTTGGTTGACTTCCCAAGTGGCCACAATGGCTGGAGCTGAGCTGCCTCTTCTGGGACTGCCACATGGGTGCAGGGTCCCAAGGCTTTGGGCTGTCCTCGACTGCTTTCCCAGGCCACAAGCAGGGAGCTGGATGGGAAGTGTAGAAACCAGGATTGAAACTGGCGTCCCTATGGGATGCCAGCAACAGCAGCATAGGATCCACATTGGCCCAGCACACTGGCTTTTACAACTTCCACATCTGCTAGTGATTTAACATCTTTCCTACCCAGTGGACTGTAAGTGTGTAAGGGGCAAGGATTATTTCCAGTGTGTCTGCTAGGACATGCCCAGTGCTAGGACAGTGGTGGCATGCCATGGGCAGCCTGCTGACTACTGACTGTCCTCCAGCCAGCTCATCTAGGCCAGCAGGGGACATCAACTGCCTCATGCAGGATGGAAAGCAGAACAAGTTGGAAAATCCTCCTGGTCAAGGTTTGCAGCAAATGTCTGGGTCTGTGGATGCCCTGTGGTGAATTTTGTCAGCCAATAGATCTTAGATTTTTCTCAACCCTGGAGCAATGAAGCCAGCAACTTCTCAGAACCATCAAAACTGCTCAAATTACAACACCTTTGTAACACCCTTCCCCACAATGGGGTCTCTAAGGCATCATCAAAGGCCAGTACCCGCCCCCAGGTGCTGATGTAGTTTGACAGCAGGAGCAGTCCCCTCCCCCTCTCCCCTGCAGACACAGGAGAAAAAAGAAACAACTGAAACCAGTGTCCCACCCACTTTCCTTTGCACTTGACCCTCTGCACCTTAATTTGAGGCCCACATGGGCGTGCATGCCCCTCAACTATTGGAATAATATTGAACAGGATATACCACGCACCCCCAAAGAAACAAATTCCCTGTATTCACAACTTCTTCACCGAACACTCACTCGCTTCCTCCACTTCTCTTCCTTTCCCTCTCTCTCTGTTACATTCTTACATATTTGAGAGAAATGGAGAGCCTTAATCCACCAGTTCACACTCTCCACATACCTGTAACAGGGTTGGGTCAGGCTGAAGTGGGAGCTAGGAACACAGCCTGGGGTTCCCACGTGAGTGGCAGGGATCCACGGACATGGGCCATCAGCCGGAATCAGGAATAGAAGGAGGGCTTGGATCCAGGCTTGCCAGCGCACAGTGTTTGGGGCCCAGCTGGCAGCCCCATCCCCACTGCCCTCAGGGTCCTGTCTCCCCACTGGCGGTTGGGACCTCAGTTTCAAACTCCGCTTTGTCCTGAGCAATGGGGCAGCTCTGGGAAGAACTGCATCTCAGGAACCCCTTGGGAGCACCCCTGGGATTTCATGAACCCCACTTCCTGCCTGCAGTCGGTGTCCAGAGACCCACGGTGGGGAATCAGGGAGCCTGTTGGAGGTGCCCCATTTCTCTCAGTGAACACAGAGCTCACAGCCTGACAAGAGTGAGAGCCCCTGACATCCGTTGCAGCCCGATTGGAGCCTTCGCTTCCAGTGTGAAAGAAGCACTTTTTGGCCTACCCCTCCGGCTGGCGCTGACTTCTGCCTGTACTGCCAGTATCAAGAGGTTAAGTAGCCGGCCAGGGTCTGAGAGCTAGCGAAAGCCAGAGCTGGGATTCAGACAGGGCCTGCACTCCTTTTCCTTGCTCTTCTTTATCCAGAGTGAAAGAAAACGCCAGTTCTGGAGGGACAAACTTGCTAAAATAGTGCCAAATTAGTTTACAGCTAAACCAGAGAAGATTCTAAAATTTTTCTTGTAATGCAATTTTACTTTCCATTGATGCATGTGTAGCTTATACATATAAATTTTGTCTCATATAGGTTAGTGGAAATAAAGATGTGGAATGTACTTCTCAAATCTCTAAATGAATCGCCTACACAAATATTTTTTATTAATTAACTAATCAATTTGGTAATGGACTAGAGCACACCCTACTGGCCAGCTAGTAGGAAATGCAGCATTTCTGGGGGGAGGGTTTAAAGATGAAATCAGATGAAGGTTTAAAACAAGCCTGAGAAAAGTGCCCTGTGTTTGTCCGGAGCACGAATCGACGACGGAACCACAGGCCACTAACTGTAAGTTTGAGAGATGGGATGGAATTAGAAATATAACAACCAGCAACAGGAGCCAGTGTTTGCTGAGGGAGCACTGGGTAAAGGAAAGATCAATTAAAAGTAAACAACTCAACAGCAGCCTATCTCAGATTCATACTAACAAACAGTAGCCTAGCCCTGGCCGTACTGGTTTAAAAAATAAAGAGTTAAAATCAGCCTGCTCAGTTACAGGCTAAGTAGAGTGCACACATAATTTCTACGAAAAAATCTTCAAGGAGAAAGTATTACTCCCCAATCCCGTATGAGAAAAAATGGAATGTTGCAAGGAAATATTTGTATGTGCTATTTTGCAAATGGCTTCTGAGGCTCAAAGCGCAACAGAACCTCCACTGTGATGCGGCCTTGGGCCTGAATGCATCTTGGTCTCCTACTAGAATGTGTGCTTTAGAGAAACAACAGAATTCATTGGACATATATAAGCGTACATACCTATACATATACATCCATGCATGAATGAGCTTCTACTGATTTTTTTTTAATATAAGACTTTTCTAATTGAAGAGGTAGAGCTCCCACCTGCTGGTTCGCTTGCTACCTACCCACAGGAAACAGGGAGTCGGGGACGCGGGGCCCTCACAGGCCTGGCCCCTGCTGCCTCCCAGGTGCAACACTAGCATAAAGCTAGAATCCAAATACCAAAATGTGGAGACTTCCACAGGATCCAGATGCTAGTCACAAACAAATCTGATAAGACCCCTAGCCAGCGTGTTTCTGTTTACATACAACTTGCGGGATTGCTTTAAGGGCCCAGAAAGCCACAGGGCTGCCAAAAAAACAGGGACTTGTGACTCCATGTCCTGATCCAGAACTCAAACATCTTCCACTCAGGGAATACTGGAAGAAGGGCAAGTGCCCAGGGATGACGTGGGTCATACGACACACATTTCCTGTTACACCCGTGTTCTTGGGATGCCCACATTGCATATTAAAGTGGCTGGCAGCAGATCATGGTCCAAGCACCTGGGTCCTTGCCACCTGCGTGGGAGATGTGGGTGGGTGTGAGGCTCTGGGGACTTAACCAGGGGATGGAGGCGCTGTCATTCTGACTTTCTAATAAACTGATCTTTCAAAGCCCAGCTATTGCAAATTCCTTGGGAAATGGCCTCAAAATTAAACTGATTAGAAACAGTTTCGCTTAAATTTCTTTCTCCCTGGATACAATTTAAAACAAGTTAGATTCAAGAAATAAATCTCCAAGTCTAGTAACATAATCAGTTCAAGGTCAATGACTGACCACTTGATAAAAACATGCTAGTACTATTTCCAGTTGCCTAACATTTTCCTTTTAAATTCTTCCCAAAATACTATGCAATATTATTGACATATAATATTATCATAAACCATCATTAATTAGACTACTAGATGAAAGATTTGTGGGAGTGTAAATCTTCTCATGTAATTCCTCTGCAGCTGAGAAAGTCATATTATATGACTAGAACTGTAAACAAAATTCAGTGAATTAGCAGCTATAGCTAATTTTTCCCAAAAAGCAATAAATCAAGTGTTTATTTTGCAAGTTTAAAATAGGCCAGAAGAAATACACGTCACATTAGTCAAGTATTACTCATGTGATTTTACGATTTTTTTTTTGATCATTCACAAAACATTCGCACATCACACACCTCACACTGCAAGTATCCTGTTGATCTTCTTTCTCTAAAGAAGGGGTGTGTTGGATAGTTGCTGGGGTGATTATCGCTGTTTTATGAATAGGGGAAGGTAAAACATGCCAAGAAGGCCAAAGCACAAATCCCAGCCGCATTGTGGTGGCTCCAACAGTAGAACTAGGGTTTCTTCCAGAAACTTGAGCTCGGCTGGGTTTCCATTCAGGAGGCTGGATGCTCTGAGGTCTGAAGCGATGTCTTTCTCTACACGGATAACAGCCTGGGGGGGGGGGGAGGGCTCAAACATAAATGACAGCAAAATGGGGGGGGAGCACCTGATTGGCTTTTCTCCATATCAGACAACAGACAAACCCCAAAACTGGTTAACTGGGTAAGACAGTCAGCAGTTAGACGTGAGCAAATGGCAACAAGCAAGAAGCTGACGGGGAGTTGGCTGGCCAAGGGGTTAACAGCACAGGCTCAGCGATCACCTCCCAGCTCCTGGAGGCCAGCAGAGCTGCAGCTAAACATTTATCTTGCAACTGAGAGGGCAAAGGGAGACTTCAGCTGGGGGTGTGCTCAAGACCTCGAATTCAAAATTCGGCCTTTGCATTAAATGAAAAAAAAAAAAAAGCTAAGTAAATAATACTGCAGAAAAGGCAAATCCTTCTGGGGGGGGAGTGCCAGTTAATCGTTAACCCGCTGATGGGGCCGGAGCCTCACTGGGGTTAAGCCGCCCCGGGAGGTGAGGTCGCTGAGCCTGCAGCCCCCTGGGGTGGGTGGGCCGGCCACAGGGGTCAGCCGCAGGTCTCTGGCCTTGGCCACCGCAGCCTCTTGGGACGTTTGTCCTAGCCACAGCCGCAGGGTTTCTGTCTGTTTGCTTTTTTTTTTTTCTTACTTTAGTTACCCTGGGTTTGTTATCATTTCTATTATTTATTTTACGGTTAAACTATAAGCCCGTGTTGCATCACTGGCGCCCCGGGAAACCTCCCTCCGGCTCGCGGGTCTCGTCCTGGGGCATCAGCGGCTGCCCAGAAGCCAAATCCTGCCGCGTCAACATCCCTGGGACTGAGGGGGGCTCCCCTGCGCCCCAGCCACCCTCACAGTCTCTGGCTGGCCCTCAGCAGCCCCGACGGCCCCCAAGGGCCCTCGCGGCTCCTCTTTCTCCAAGGCCTCAGACGCCCGCCGTCCGGGGCCCCGGAATCCCTCAGCATCCCACAGCACCCCCTCAGCAGCCCCGTGTCACGGCCCGCTGTCCCCTCACTCCGCCCGCGCTCGGCTCTCCCCTTCCGACCCGACCTCGTCTCGCCCATTCTCCAGAGAGGGAAAACCACGCAAATCTATGATGGGAAATTGCGCGCGAGGCTGGGTTGCCCGCAGATTTCTGAGGAAAGCCCGGTGCCCCGGGGCTCTCAGAGCTCCCTCAAAAGGACGAGGCGCGCCGGTCCTCACGCCTGCCTTCCAGAAACAAAGCCCGCCGCAGCCCCGCGCGCGCGCGCGCGCCGCAGCACCCCTTTAAGATGGGCTCCTTTCCGATTGGCCGCCCGCGGGGGGCGGGGCCGCGAGCGCCGACGTCACCGCCCCACGCACAGCCTATATAAGCAGGCGGCGCGCCGGCCGACGGCGGCCGAGTGCGGGGCGGCGAGCGGGCGATCGGGGCCGAGGCGCCTGCGCGGTGTCCGCGGGGCCCCGAGGCGCGGAGCCAGCCGGGACGGACATGCGCGCGACGGCGCCGAGGGGAGGTGAGCGCCTGCGGGGGGCCTGCGGGCCGAGCGGGGCGGCTGTGCGGACCGGTCGGGGTGCCGGTGAGCCCGGGGCGGCGGGCGCGGTGCCCCGGGGTGGGCGGCCAGGGTCCTGCAGCTCCCCGCGCTGGACCGAGCCGCGATCTTCCGGGCTCTGCTCCGTGGAAGTGCGTTCGCGTTGTGTTGCTGTGTCTGTCATATCCTGGGACGAGTGGGATGTCTGAGGCCATGATTGGTGCCGGCTCGGTCCCTATTAGGATTTCATCATTGCTGGAACAAAGCCAGACTCTTGCCTGATAAAAAAAAAAAAAAACTGAATAGATGGTTAGTCATAAACTGCAGTGCAGCCGGAATAGACACTGTAGCTTTAAAACAAAGCTGGGTCCGTGACTGGAGGGACACCGGCTACACTGGTAAGGCAGGACTGGTTTCCTGGCAACTGTCTGGGGTGAGGAGAGGTGAGGTTTGAAGTGTGTGTGCGTTCTTAAGCAGTGTTTGCAAAGTTTGAAGCCTCTGCGGGGCTGTGCGGAGGACAGGGGCTGCAGTTGTGTCGGGACCCTCCGACCTAGCCTTGCCGCGTGCTTTGTGGTTTGTGTCTTAAGGAGATGCCTGTAAGAAAACCCTTCTGAATGCCGTCTGACCCGCACAGGCACACCAGGCACCTGCTGCTCTCCTGCAGCTGTGCCATGGCCGGCCCAGGGTGTCATCAGGCGGGGTCAGCCCCTGTCCCTGTGGATGTGCAGAGAAATCCGTCCAGGTTTCCCGGGCGCAGCCTTCGGCCTGGCCCGTGGGCTGCAGCAGGTGCCCGCCCGCCCGCGAGCCGTGGCAGAGGTCTGGAACTGTGGCTTTGCAGGCCGAAAGCTGTGTTGGCTTGTCAGCCCTCCGCAGGCCGCTCACGGCGCACAGCTCTGTGATGCTGCCGGGGACCTGCTGGAGGTCGACGAGGGAACACACTGGAGCAAGCTCTACAGTTAAGGCCCAGCAAGATCGGGCCGGTCACTGCGAATCCGTGGCCTGTTCTTATGGCCGTGATGATGTCTGCGGGTTTTGGACAGATGGGTCAAATTGTTTGTCAGTGAATTGTTTTTCCCTTCATGGTGAAAGGGCCACTGGCCAACACGCACCAGCCGTCCTGGGAGGTGTGACCGCGCTGTAGACTGAGTTTTTATGTGAAATAGCTATTGACAGCTGCCCCTTGCTCGCAAGCTGAGCTGCGTGACACTTGCCTCCTGTTGGCGCTAATGGCAGCTTTTAGAAGCAAGTTTCTTAAATTACAGGTACGGTCTGACGTGCTTGAAACTGACCTGTCTGCATACCGTGACATTGCTTTAGCAAGGAGAGCAGAGGAGGGGAGAGGTGGTGCCGGGCAGTTCCAGGAATCCCGGGACGTGGCCCTGCCCTCCGTCCCGCACGGTCACATGCCTTCAGCATCCTGGGCACTGTTGAGCCTTGCTTTGTGGGAGCTCAGGAACCAACTGCGCCCTGAGAAACGAGCCAGCGGTGGGCCGGGGCATTCCTCAAGGCAGGAAGGCAGGCTCCGAGGGCCAGGTTTAGCCTCAGGCAGGTGGGAATGCAGTCTCCTGTCTTCAGTGGGTGCGGGGCTTGGAGTTTCTGTGTATCAGGGCTGTACTTCAGTTCCCTGTGCTCTGAAATGAGGCAGAAAGACACACGTTGGAGGCCTTAGTGAATGTGTCTGTGATATGGGCTCTGGCAGCCGGGGCCACTGGAGAGGTAGGGAGGCGCCTCTAGACTCTCCCTGAGATGGGGTGGCAGTGCCAGCCTGTGGGTTCCCTTTCTCCTCGCTGCTTGTGACTGCCTGTTGAAGCAGTCGCTCCCTCAGCCCTTCCTTGAGCGCCTGTGTAGGTGAGCTCTGGTCGGCCTCGGAGCATGTCTGGGGAGTCGCCGGGCTCTGACGGTGCACAGAGGGCATCCGCCTCGCTTGGTAGCTGCGAGATGTCACTGGGCAGCAGCCTCACATCCAGTTCCCAGTCCACATCTGCGGAGTGAGCACTCGTCCTGAGCGTGCCCAGTGTGTGTGGGGGGGGCCCCCCGCACAGCCAGCCCCGGGCATCATTCCCTCCTGGAACCCAAGAATGTGCAGAGGAGCAGTTGGGAGCATGAGGGGAGCCAGCTCAGGGGAGCCCTGCTGGCCTTTGTGCTGCTGGCTAGAAGTTGAGCCTAACTTGCATTGCCTGTCTGTGAAATGCCACTTTTCATCCCTGCCTGCTCTTCCCGGGGGTGCCGTGGGGGGGCGTCCGGTGAGATGATGTGTGAGAAGGGGCTTTTCTAAAACATTTTGCTACGAAGTGCCAGCTGTTAGAGTGGAGCTTGGTTACAGTGCCATGTTTTGAGATTCATGCTGTGAGAATGTATTGAGTGCAACAGGCCTGCCTGGGGTCAGATGCCATGTTATGAGTTATATAGGGTGGGGGGAGGGGCTGCTAGCATATCACTAAAGGTAAAAGATTTAAAGATAATTGTTTAAAATGATCTTGAAAGGTAAAATTGATATCTTACCTTCCCAGTTTAGATCTATATGCCAGATGCACAGTTCATTAATATCTTAGTAGAATTTGAGATTGTTGAAGTAAAACAGGAACTTCATAACCCCAAGAAAATCTATTAACAATGAATAAATCTCCCCCAAAGTAAATGTGCACTCCCCTTAAAAGCCTGCTGTTGTTTTTGGTCAAGTCATATTCCGCCAGCTGCGAGCCCACAGGCCTGCAAGAAGCAACATGGTGTGTGGTAGCACAGAGCGGGACTCCTGAGGTGGCAGCGTGGTGTATGGTGGCTCAGAATGGGGCCCCTGAGATAGCAGCATGGTGTGTGGTGACCCAGAGCCAGGGGACCTGAGGTGGCAGCATGGTATATGGTGGCTGAGAGCGGGACCTCTGAGGTGACAGCATCGTGTGTAGCGACCCAGAGCCGGGGTCCTGAGGAGGCAGCGTGGTGTGCGGTAGCCCAGAGCCAGGGGTCCTGAGGAGGCAGTGTGGTGTGCGGTAGCCAAGAGCCAGGGGTCCTGAGGAGGCAGTGTGGTGTGCGGTAGCCAAGAGCCAGGGGTCCTGAGGAGGCAGCGCGGTCCGTGGTGGCCCAGAGCCAGGGGCCCTGAGGTGGTATGTGGTGTGTGGTGGCCCAGAGCGGGGCCCTGAAGGCAGGCCCTTTGTTCAAGTCTTGGTGTGAACTCTCCTGTATCAGTGAGAGCAGTAATAGTAACACATCTCACCAGATTGTTGAGAGGATTAAATAAATCAATGCACATAAAGTACCTAGAACAATGCCTGGCAGAGAAGTGTGTCGTAGTAGGGATTATTAATGGTTTGGGATTAGCTGTATTCATCTACAGTGGCTTGTCCCACCTTGAGGCCCTTGTAGTCGTTCTCGCTAAGATTAGAATTTGTGTCGCCTCACAATTAGAAGTCTGTTAAAAAGAACTTCCTCTGTGTGTGTGTGTTGCTACTGATTGTAGACTCGGTAGAAGCAGCACAGAGGACAGAAAGGTACACAACTGCTCTCCTGCTTTGCTGCTATTCTAGAATCGTGTAGGAGACTAAGTGATCAAAAGGCTATTGATTATGGTGGTTGAACGAATAAGGTTTTTATTGGCTTGCCATTTCTTAAAGCACATAGCTGGAAAGTATTCCAAATTATTGAAGAACTCAATAATTGTCGGCGTTAGTCAAGCCCCCCAGGAAGGGAGCCGTGGAAGGCCGGCTCAGGCGTCCGTTTCCACTGCACTCAGCGGCGTGGTACTGTGGACTGAGATCAAATTTTGCTTGCATTTGAGCAGGAGTATTTTTTGTTACCTGATTTTAAAAGTCACTCTCATTTGAAGATGGTCTTTGCTTTCCGCCGTAGCAGAGCCCAGTGCAGGGAATTTTCTTAACATGCCAACCCTTTCTCTCCGTGCCCCCAAACCATAGCCCGCTCAAAAGAAATCTGAAAAACTGAATCGAGGCCTTTGTTTTTGAAGAATCTGTGCAAACTGTACTTTTGCTTTTCGCAAATAAACTCGGCTTCCACAGCATGCTCCCCACAGAATATGCTGCGTTGTAGCACACCAGAATATTTTCCCGGATTGTTAGGAAATGTTATGAAAAACTTAACCGGATGTTGAGCGGCTCTCCTGGTTAGAAGTGTGTTGGACCAGATAACCATCCCCCCTAAGGTGTTCATTGTTACATGAATACAAACCTGCAGACACAGTGGTGTATGGGCAGGACCTGCAGTGCTGGAACCCGCCCTGATCCTAAGTCAGTCTCTTAAATGGCTGTGGGCTCTAGTCCTCACCACGCCCCTCCCGGGGCTGGAAGCTGCAGATGCGCTGGGGAGCCCATTTATCACTGAATAAACAGAAATCAGGTTCTAGAACCAGAGCGAAAGAAGGAAATTACATCACACTCTTAAATAAGGAAGCACTGGCAGAAGTAGATGAGTTGTATGACAAAAATGCACCCCTCCCCCTCTGTGGATTGCCTCTGAGATGTGCTAATGAGAGCTGCTGGCTAGGTAAGCAAACCTAGTTTACTACCTTAAGGTAGCCTGCTCCTGGTGTTTCTTCCTTTTCTTTTTTCTTTTTCTTTCTTTTTTTAGGCAATTTCAAAGAGACAGTCCTCAAACCAAAAGCAAGTTATTTCACCTTAATGAAGAAAGTGCAGTACCTTTTGGTGTAACTTTTTTTGAAGAAAGAGACCTTAAATTTAAAAATGAAAAACAGTAGGGCCATTATCATCTAGAAGGAAGAGTGAGAGAAAGCAGAGCTCCTTGTTTCCAGAAAGCATTGCTCTCAGGTGCGTCGAGCTAGGCCATGGCAAGCCACTGCGCATCTAAGCTCCGGCTGCTCGCACTCTGCAGCACCGTCCACTTCGGAATTTGGAAATGGATTTAATAAACATGCTCTAAACGCATTGCCTTACAGTGGGGCAAATCGCTCAACGCTGGCCCACGGGAAGCTCTGAGCCTCGCTTCGCTTCCTTGAGTATATGTGACCCTTACGTGTGCTTTTTAAAAAGCAATATGGGCTTTTCCTCAGCATCCGACTATTACAAGTGACACTGTGTCCACAGGAAAAGCCAAGTTGTTAGTCCTGTCCTTGGGAGGTACGGAGGCTGGGAGGGAATAGGGGCCCAGCACTGAGTAGACAGGGACACTGCCGCCCAGGGAGAGGCCCACAGGCTGGGGCCAGAAGGCTCTCTTAAAGGCTGAGAAGGTGGCTCCCAGTGCCACCTGGGGAGCTTGCCGTGAGGAGTCTTTGAAGATGTGCGAGCAGTGGACCAACTTAGGGTGAGCTGTCATTAGGGAATATTAATTGGGTCCTGGTATGTAGTGTGTTGGGTGTATCCAGATTCCTGGCAAGAGGGTGCCAGTGAGTGGGGGGAGGACAGGTTTGAGAAAGTGTAGAAACAGTTGGGCGTCACATCAGGCAGAGCTCAAGGGTAAAGCTGGGTGCCTGCAGACCTGCAGTGAGGGAAAGAAGTTTAGTTTGAAGAGTGTGAGATGCCAGGGGCCTATCCGTGTGGAAACAGACTCCCCAGGCAGTGGGGAGTGCAGAGCTGCAGCTGGAGCCAGGCAGGGCCACGGTGAGCGGCTGAGCAGGACGGAGGCCAGGGTGTGAGCAGCAGAGCGGTGAGAATGGGAAACCACGACAGACCCCTCAGAGCTGGTGAGCTCAGAGTTTTCCAACCATCTTGAATTAGGTGGGGGAAAGAAAGAAGGAAGGGACGAAGGAAAATCAAGCGGTGGTGACGGACCATTCTGCGGGCTTGCTCTCCGACCGCTTGGGACGGAAGGTCGGGAGCCTCAGGAGGGCTCCCCTGTCCAGGGTTCTCCAGATCCGGTGTAAGCCCTGCCACCCCGGTTGGCACTCCCTGTCCCAACGCTTGCCCGGCCACCATCATAGGTGTGTTTTTGTAATTCTTTACCTGATGGAATCTGACAGCTAGTTTAACAATTATGAGGAAGCAGATAAAAAATGAACAAACCCTGAAACAATACAGCATTAATTGAATTTAATTTCAATGGAGTTTGTTTCTTTTCAGCTCAAGGTTGGCCACATTGATGGAGACGCCCCTCCCCCAGTGCTGCGCACTGCATACTGGGAGGTTTTCACTGGGTGGCGCAGGGCGTCAGGTGGCACGTACCTGCAGCTACAATGTGAAGAACCATTTGTAAACTTTGCTTCTGAATCTTTCTGGGCCTACAGTTTGAAATTATTATCCAAATAAATAGATAAATAAAGCGAGCGAGCGAGCGAGAACATGGCCCTTGCATTGCCCTCTCTGCTTCTCCCATGCATGTAGTAGGAAGTCGGGACGGTTTCATAACACGGCCCATTCACAATTCCCCATTGAAATGTAGAGGCAGGTCACCTTCTATGAATACACAAAGACACCATTGTGGTCAGAAGTGAGCTGGCTTAGTGAACACAATTCTTTTTATACTAAAAAAATTTTTTTCTTAAGAAAGCCAACAAGTAGGTGATGGGAACAATGCATAAAAAATAACTTTTGCTAGAACATATAAATAATTTTAAGTGACCATTGAAACGTAAGTTTAGAATTCCAAAGCCATTTCAGCGGAGGCGAGGGTTACACAATCGTCCTGTTGAAAGCTAAGGTTTAGATGGCATTGGGAGGCTGACGTGTGCACAGTAATTACTAGTAGTGCTTGCTGGCCTGCCCACAGGTGGGGGCTGGGCCTCCGGAGGCCCCCACAGCATTTTCCATAATCTGGATGTACCATCTTCACACGGGCGCTTTCAAACTACTTTAATACCATAGTCATCTTCCTATCTTGCCTTTCGTTTTTCTGTTACCACAGACACTTTCCCTGTAGTCTTGCCAGCGCTTGTAGGAATGCCTAGGAAAAGCATGTCAACCACTGGCCTGGGTCCACCGAGGGAGAGATGAGCTTTTTTTTTTTAATTGGCTTTAAAAATTTTTTATAGCTTTCCTTGATTGTAAATAACATTCTTGCTTTACTTTCGCAATCTGAAACTCCTCAAAAAGATTTCCCAGTCACATAGATTTCTTAAATGATGGACTTCTTTATTTATCCTGCATCGTTGAGAGGCTGGTATGAAGAAAAACTATTTGAAGTATTATTTTAACCCTGTTATAAGATCTCTACTGGCTGGCTCCAAGCAGCTTGCTGTGCAGTAGTGCGTGGCCGAGTCCCCGGGCCGCCACGCCTTACTTGTCGCTGCCCTCTTCGCCCCGTGGGACTTCGTGTCTGCCTTTTCCTGTGAGGCATAGTCGCACGCGGAGTCTCTGTCACATCCCGCTGCCTTGCACGTTTGCCAACGAGAGGGTTACACAGCTGTTCACTGCTTGAACACCTAATGATGAGAAAGGAATGATGGCGGTTCAGCCTTGCTCCTGTGGCAGCCAATTTGTAAATGGGAGTTTGGGGGTCGCTGAGTGGTTGTAGGTACAATCCTGTGTCCCCTGTCTCCAGTCGGACTGCTTCCTGACAGCCTGTCTGAGCTCAGTGCACAGTACCGGGGGGAGGGGGAGGTGCAGGTGTGCGAGGAGCGGCAGGAAAGGCTTGCAGAAGGATGCTGATGGACTGCTGCTGATTGGCGGCACTGTATCAAAGAGGGGGCGTGAGTTGATGATAAATGAGCACGAATACCTGAAGGCAGTAGAGGTTAACACTAATTATCACTTGTGTAATAAACAATAGAAAAGTCAAATTAAAAAGCAGACATGGAAGGTCTGACAAAGGGGCCCGAGGAGGTGGGTAGTAGGCTAATGCAGGACTGGCTTCCCAGATGGGTGCCAGTTCACAGCCCGGCTGCTCCACTTCCCATCCAGCTCCCTGCTTGTGGCCGCTGAGGTTTGGGGAGATGGAGAACAGCCCAAGGGCATCTACACCTGCATTTGGGGCCCTGGAAGAAACTCCTGACTCCCAGCTTCAGATCAGCTCAGCTCTAGCCTTTGCAGCAGTTGGGGGATTAAACCAGTGGGTTGTGAACTCTGTCTCACCCTCTCTCCTCTCTCTCTCTAAAACCCACATTTTGACTAAGAAAAAAGGTCTGTCCAGGATGGGGTTGTTCCTGAAATTGAGGATGTGCTGGTCTCAGGGGGCTGCCCTTGGCCTCCATGCTGGGTATCGCGGTGCTGGGGGCTTTGCAGCCAGGCAGGCCCTGAATCACAGGCCCTTCACCAAGGGCAGTGTCAAGGCTGCAGTTGGGACAGGCGCCTGCCCCCCCAGGCTAGGAAGTGTGCCGGCTGACTGTTAAAGGAGAAGGGACATCAGTCTTTGTAGAGATGACTTTTTCTTTCCTACACAGGATGTAGTAGCTAGAGCCTCTTTTCCCACGACCGAGCTCGAACCAAAGGCACAGAGAAGCTGGGTTCTGGAGGAGCTCTGTGCAGAGCTGTGGGCACTGGCGAAGGCGGGTGGCGTGTGAGCGACAGAGGCGTGCCGTGTCGATAGGGTCACTTCTGGAGTCACTGGTGCAGCCTGAGAAAAGCTAGATCAAGGACAGCCACGCCGGCTCAGTTGACCTACCAGGTTCCCGGCAGGCTTGTGAGCCCCGGAACGTGCTGTGCTGGCATGGCCACAGACTGCTGGCGGTAGACTGGCACTGTGCTAGATGCTTTAAATCTTGAATTAGTGCAGTAAGAACGAAGTAAAAGTCTACAGTCCCAGTGCGTCTCTTTAATGCCATCCCCCCACCACTTTGCCTAGTCTCTGTTAGCTGTTTGTGCTGAGAGGTTTTTTAATAAAGGCATTGCTGAACTATCCTGTTCACTCAGCCCTTCTCTGCCTCCACCCCAGGGTATGGAAGCTACTGGCTGACTTAAAATCCCTGCCGCTTCACCAGTTGGGAGACATCCCAGAGAAAAGGCACAATGTCAACAGCCGGCGTGGCTGCTCAAGAGATTAGAGTCCCATTAAAGTCTGGATTTCTGCATAATGGCCAAGCCATGGGGAGCGTGAAGACCTGCTGGGGCAGTCGGAGAGAGCTGGGCAAGTAAGTGGAAAAGACATTGACTGGTAATCCGGGAAGATGCCAGCGTGAGGCCGCTTGCTTCTGACCCAGGTGCTTTTCTCTCCCTCCAGCAACTTCCTAACTCTCGACCCAGTCTCCATGGCCTGCAGTGTGAACCCCACCGCTCGGAAGCACCTGCCGGCTCTGGGTGAGTGTGAGGCCTGGCAGGGCACGCTGGCAGGGCTGCGGGGACTAGCTTGTCTCCGGTTTTTAAATGAGAAAAGCTGAACTTCTTCCAACAGCAGTCTGACCCCTAGCGGCTGCAGACTCTGAAGGTCGTCCTGTTTCTTTCCAGGCTGTTGCATCTGCTGTCCTTATGCTGGGCTGCTGTTGGCCGACGAGTCGAGTGGGAAGGGCGGGTTCTAAAATCAGGAGCTAGTTCTTGGACAGCTCTGTGCATACTTAGGATCCCATCTTTATTATTGGCACTGAACGGAGTACAAATGCCAATCAAAACCTGGAATGTTCCTTAGATTTTTGTCAAGTGCTGCTTCTCAGTTTGAGCGCTTATCTCATTTCATGTTCTGCGTGCCTGGTATTGTCGCATGTCAATGGCAAGGCTGGTGTAGTCTGGTGTTCACATAAATTATACACTGCCCATCGTCTGTGAATTTGCCTGAGATGTGTGGGTGTGTGCTGTGCACACGTCCAGAGAAGATACAAGAGATAATTTGTTCTTTGAACCAGATCACGTGCGTTCCCGGTCTCCTGGCCTCTAATTACGCCTGTGGAGCTTGCATGGGTGTTCTCAGGGTCACGGCCGTCGGGTGGAAGCCAGGGATGGTGCCGCGCGGCTCGGGGGCTCTGCCTTTCATGCGCATCTCTTGTCCATTCCAGGGCACACTTCAAGGTCTGCTCCAGTGAACGGCCACTGCTTTGCAGAAAGCGGCCCAGCAGCAAGACCCAGCTTGCCCCCTCTTCTTCTCGCCCCCAGTGAGAGCTTGGGGCAGCGTGAGGAGGATCAGATGGTGTGTGGCATGAAGAAGCTCTCGGTGAACGGAGCGGGTGCCTCCACTCCTCCGCTGACGCCCGTGAGAGCCTCCCCTTCGCTGCTCCCCTGTGCGGCTCTCGGGGAGCGGGGCTCCAGGCCCCTGCCCCCGCTGCCCATCTCCGGAGACCTCAGTCTGGACGAGACGGACTGCGAGGTGGAATTCCTGACTAGCTCAGACACGGACTTGCTCCTAGAGGACTGTAAACCTTCTGATTTCAAATACGACCTTCCTGGCAGGCGAAGCTTCCGCGGGTGTGGGCAGATCAACTACGCCTATTTTGACACCCCAGCAGTTTCTGCCACAGACCTCAACTGTGCGCCTGACCAAGGTGGAAGCGTGCCACAGCCCAACCCCCCACCCCCACAAGCCCACCGAAGGTTAAGAAGGTCTCACTCAGGCCCGGCTGGCTCCTTTCACAAGCCGGCCATACGGGTATCCAGCTACGCACACGCAGCCTCTCCCAACTCCGACGAAGACAAACCCGAGGTGCCCCCTAGGATCCCCATCCCTCCCAGGCCGGCAAAGCCCGATTACAGGCGTTGGTCAGCAGAGGTGACGTCCAGCACCTACAGCGACGAGGACAGGCCCCCCAAAGTGCCCCCCCGGGAGCCTGTGTCCCGGAGCAGCTCGCGCACGCCGAGCCCCAAGAGCCTGCCTTCATACCTCAATGGGGTCATGCCCCCGACACAGAGCTTTGCCCCTGACCCCAAATACGTTAGCAGCAAAGCGCTGCAGAGACAGAACAGCGAGGGCTCAGCCAGTAAGGCTCCCTGCATCCTGCCCATTATTGAGAACGGCAGGAAGGTGAGCTCCACTCACTATTACCTGCTGCCTGAGAGGCCGCCCTACATGGACAAGTACGAGAGGTTCTTCAGGGAAGCGGAAGAAGTGGGCACGAGCGCCCACCTGCAGCCCTTGCCTGCCGACTGCAGAACAGTCTCCACCATGGAGAAGCTGGACTCCAAAGCCAGGGTGCAGCTGGGTGGCCACGGGAAGCGCAAGCACCCCGCCTATGTGGTGTCCCCGTAGACGGGGCTCCACGTGGGGAGGGCGCCTGAGCCTCGGCTCTCACCTTGCCAGCTGGACGTCGCAGCGAAGTGTTGCTGATTGCGAAATCGAGTTGTTGAACTCTGTCTTAATGAGAGGCTGAGGGCGGTTGGGAGGTGCTGTGAGGCCGAGAACCCCTGAGTCGGTTAGCGTTGGAGAGAAGTGTGTCCGAGGCCATGATCCCAAGCCGTGGCAGCAAGGCAGGGAGGAGGGGCGGCCTTGCTGCGAGTGCGTGCATTATATACCCTTGTGTACACTTGTGGTCCAGCCATAGGCTGTAGTTGCAGGCTAACCAGCTAGTTACTATCCTAGAGTAATATATATCCAGAATGCTAGACTCAAGCGGCAGTGAGCAGAGGAAAGGAGAAGCAGTGTTGAGATCAGAATCCCAGCAAGGTTCCTTGGTAAGTGTGAAGAAACCTGGCCTCGCAGCCTGTTCTCTTCTGTTTCGCTTCCCTTGCAAGCAGTCCTGTTTGGCACCATGTTCTCACACTGAAGAGTGCAAAGCTGAATTAGCCAGTGTCGTTCCTTCCAGCTCCTGCCTGCTCCCCTGGCCACTGAAGCAGCCCGGGAGACAGGAGCGAGTGTGCGAGTCGCTGGGAGAGCCCGCGTGGGGCGTGCAGAGCCACGCCGCAGCAGTTAGCTCTGCGGCCCAGAGGAGCTGTGTGCGGATGTGTGTCACGTGTTTTGTTTTTTTAGACTGTATTAATAATAAACAAGTACAACACAAGCTGGCCTTGTGTTGCTGGTTCCTATTCAGTATTTCCTGGGGATTGTTTGCTTGTTAAGTAAAACACTTCTGACCAGTAGCACAGTACGTCTTAATTCCAGAGGTCACGTCAGCATCTTTTTGCTTGGAAACTCTCACTGCCTCACCCAGGCCCGGTGGGCCCGGAACTCGGGCCGTGTGTGCCCAGCGTTCCGGGGCTGTGTCTTGTGTAGGTAGGCATGAGAGATTGTTGGCCCATCATGGGCCTGTGACTACAATGTTCTCTTAACAGTTAAACAAGCTGTTTACAGTTTAAACTGCTGAATGATATTTGAGCTATTTAAAGCTTATTATATTTTAGTATGAACTAAATGAAGGTTAAAACATGCTTTAGAAAATGCACTGATTTCTGCATTATGTGTACAGTATTGGACAAAGGATTTTATTCATTTTGTTGCATTATTTTGAATATTGTCTTTTCATTTTAATAAAGTTATAATACTTATTTATGACACCGTTAATAATGTTTCTTGCCTAAACTCTTATAAAGCATCTCAACAATCTGACAGCTTTATCTTTTTAAAAAAATTATTTCCTTACTTATTCAAAAGGCAGAGTCCAAGAGAGAAAAACTCTTCCATCCACTGGCTCCCTAAGCAGCCAGGCCTGTGCAGAGCCAAAGCCTACCAACTAGGAACTCCGCCCGGGATCCCGCGGGGGCGCAGCTCCCGGAGCCGACCCCAGCTCTTTCCCAGCTGGATCAGGAGCAGAGCAGCCAGGACTTGGTCCCACCCCCACCCCGGTGTTAGACCCTCATGTGCCCAAGGAGTCTGGGAAGTCTAATGACTTACTTGTCCTCAGAAACGACAGTTTAAGTAACTTCGTTTAAAATGATCCCCAAGTGAAAATATCATGACCTTGACCTCTAACAAGGTGAACTTGGATCTGTGGATGGGGAGAGAAGGAGGGAGGAGACACTGGCTCTGATGCTGGCTGAGCTCAGACTCCGTGGGCACCTGGGGAGATCCCGCAGGAGTCGCCTGCCATGCCAGCCCTCACGTGGGTGGCACCTCTGCAGCACACACCTGCAGTGCTGTCTGAGGGCACCGGGCCAAGGTCCCTGAGGCATCTCCCTCACCTTCCTCCGCCCTGCAGGTGCAGGGGGACCACCTGCCACCAAGTTCCTTGAGTCCTAGGTGAAGGCCAGGGACCTCCTTGGTTCTCACAGCACCTGTGCTGCATGTGGCACTTGTTAACGGTTCTGGGTGAAGGCTCCAGGAGCAGTCAGGCTGTGATACCCACTCTCACCCCCAGGTCACTGGGTGAAGGGCAGACAGCTTCTGCTTGCTGGTCAAGTGGGGGAGGAGTTGGGACACAGTAACACCCTTCACAGGACTCTGTACATGGAAGGCTTTGCAGCAATTGGAAGGTAGGGTATCCTTGCTGGCGTTTTGTAAAGAAAGAAATTGGGCTTGGGGGGGTAAAGGCGACAAACATCTGTTGCATATCAACCACGCGCCAGATTCGAGGAAAACGGGTCCGTGTGCAACCTCGTGGCGACAGCATCCTGCCTCCCCCAGGAGTTCACCTCTGAGGGTGTCAGGTGGTAGCTGCGGGAGGTGGGCGACCAGCAGAGGAAGCAAACATGAGAAATTGCTCTGGAAGAGGCTGGATGTGCTGCATGCGGAGGTTGACAGCCACTGCAGGTGCAGGATGGGCAGTGGCCACTCAGCAAGTCCGTGGTTTGTTTTAACAAGATGACAGTGGTTGCTGTGTGGGCAGCAGGTGCAAGAGAAACGAAACCGGAAGAACTGGATGCCACTGCAGTGCAGGGGGAGAGGGGATGGCGAGAAATGGCAGTGGGGACCCCTGGGAGATGACTAACAGCAGCCTCCAGACCACCGTGATGGGACATGGCCCCAGGCCTCGGCCGCACACTGCCTCTGTTAGCAGGGAGTTCTCCCGGCTCGGCTCTGCCCGGCACAGTGTGTATGACGTGCTGTGGAGGGAAGTTCTGTTGGCAAGTCTTCAGCTTCTTCCTCTGTGTCTCTCTCCTCTCTGTATAACTGCCTTTCAAAAAAAAACATTCCAGTTTCTTTGGAGTATAATCTTCATGAATTTCTATTTTTTAAAGATTTATTCGATATTAAAAAAGGCAATATGACAAGTAACGGGGTCCCTCGTCCAGCGAGTGCAGCTCCGACACAGGTGCTTGCTCTTATGAGGATTTATTGAAGGACAAACTAATTACATAACATAACATAACAAGAAATCCAAGTATAATACAGAAGGGCAGTAACTACAGCATATTTACAGGCTTCCTCTTCTACTACTACTCTACCACTACTCCTCTTTGTTCTTCTTCTCTTTGTTCTCTCTCAAACTTAGGTTAAAACCCTATCAACAGCCAATCCCAACAGGGCTGCTTGGCCACGCATCAAACACACCAATCACAGCCTTGATCACGCACACACACACCAATCACAACTCTGATCACGCGCACACCATGCAGACTGCATGAGACCTTGAACCAATCCTCTGCAACTTCCTAAAACTTGTTTACTGCCTTTGTGCCGTGAGAAGACAATAACAAGCGCCATCTTGGGGCCTAGTCCCGCTCTCCACAGACAAGGAGGGATGGAGGGGAAGAGAGGGAGAGGTCTTCCATCCTTTGGTTCATTCCTCAAGTTACCCCAGCAGCTGGGGCTGGGCTAGGCCAAAGTCAGGACCTGGGAACTCCAAGCAGGTGGCGGCAGGGACTCAAGGCCTTGTGCCTGGTACACTCCTTTGCAGGCGCACCTGCAGGAGGTCAGATAGGCGCGGAGGAGCCAGGACCCGAGCCTGATAGAGAAGCAGGTGTTCCATGTAGCGGCTTAACTTGCTGGGCCACACACTGCCCCACTTCTCCACCCTCTCCCCTTAGGCATCAGTGATTCCCTGTTCCTGCCCCCCAAGAATCCTCCGCCATGGGGTACCCATGCTGCTCTGAAAGGGTCCCTGTTTGATGACTCCAGCTCCTCGGTGCCTCAGTGAGGTCCTCTTCCCAGCATGTCGTAGCAGGTGAATGTGAGTCTATCTTGATAGTCAACAGTTTTGAAACCCATGCAGTTTTTTGTAATGCACAGGGTCCAGGAACCTTTTCAAAACGCCCCCTCCATCTGCCACGAATTCCACGTTTGCCTCCCTCTTGCCCGGAAGTTTCGTTGATCTTGCAAGAATGTGCCCATTGTTTCCATTTGTCCCTGTCCAGGAGCATGCGCCCACTGCGATGCTGACACCACCCCACCAGGACACAGTCCAGAACTCCATTTGCTAACTTAGGCTTCAACCAGCAAGTTGAGTTCGAAGGCATGCTGTGGCACTGGCGACTCCTGGCCCTTCCCACACTCGCTGCTAAGCAGGGACAGGGGAGGACAGCTGGCCGCAGCGGCCCCTCCTTGACTTGTTCCTCATGACAACACAGCAACCCAGGACTGGCCTCACAGCGGGAGATCTCAGCTGGTCTCGGCCTCACCAGCACCACTCTGGCCATCAGCCCATGTGAGTGTGTGAGAGAGTGCAGGAGCCAGGATGTGAGGCTCAGTGGGGCCCAGCGCTCGTGGTAATAGGATCAAGCCTGGATTACCTAGCCTCCGTTTCTATTCATTTCCTTCCCCGCCCCCCAGTCCCCAAAACACATACATGTTGATGGATGTTTAATGCTTGTTTTAAACTATGTTATGAAAAGTAAGTGCTGGGCCCCCTCATGTGTCGTGGTGGGTTAGGTCAGCATTCTGTCTGAGCTGGCTGCTCCGCTTCTGATCCTGCTTCCTGCCACAGCGCCTGGGAAGGCCACTCCCTCTCCTGCCTGTAAGGGCAGTGGCCTGGTCCGTGGAAACTCCCAGAAGTCAATCCTCAGAAGCCCCCACACCAACACATTCCCAGACCTCTTCCCTGGGCAGTCTGCAGCCCCCTGCCTGGAGGCCAGGCCTCACCCCACCCGCCCTGTGGCAGTACATACAGTTCTCACATATCTTTTTGTTTTTTTAAAGATTGATTTATTTTTATCCCAGGCAGGGAGCTGGATGGGAAGCAGGGCCACTGGGATTAACGGGTGCCCATATGGGATCCTGGCGCGTTCAAGGTGAGGATCTTTACCACTATGCTATCTCGCAGGGCGCTTTCACATGTCTAACTATTTATTTATTTATTCATTTATTCTCAAATATGGGATGCCGGTGCTGCAAGTGGCAGATTTGCTAGCTACACCACAATGCCAGCTCCACTCTTTTTTTTTAATTATTTATTTTTATTGCAAAATCAGATATATACAGAGAGGAGGAGAGACAGAGAGGAAGATCTTCTGTGCGATGATTCACTCCCCAAGTGACCACAATGGCCAGTGTTGCGCCAATCCAAAGCCAGAGCCAGGAGCTTCTTCCGGGTTTCCCACGCGGGTACAGGGTCCCAAGGTTTTGGGCTGTCCTCAACTGCTTTCCCAGGCCACAAGCAGGGAGCTGGATGGGAAGTGGAGTAGCCGGGATTAGAACCAGCAACCATATGGGATCCCGGTGTGTTCAAGGTGAGGATTTAGCCGCTAGGCCATGGCACCGGGCCCTCACATATCTTTTTTTAAAAAAACAGAATAGGCAACTATGCTGGCAATACTGGTATAGCTAACACAGCATTAATTCAGCATTAACCAGGCCCAGAAAGCCTGCCAGCTCTTGGCTGCTTTTCTCCCAGCAGTGTGACACTTGCCTAGGCACAAGGCAGCCGAGGCAGTTGGCTGCAGCTGGGGATGGAGTATGAATCCTCATGCTTGCTTTTCGCTTGACTGTGAACAACTTTGTGATTCTGTGATGAGAGCATGTTTCCACATGTTCCCCTCTGCTTTCATGTTCTGTGCCTGCATGTGGAGAGGTGAACGCGCTTGGTGTGTCTGTTCCTCTCCCTGGGGGAATCCTTTCCATCGAAGGTCCCATGGCAGCAGATGGAGGAGTGTGTGGGTCTGCAAGGGGAGCTTGGGAGTGGGCGGGAACAACTCTAAGGGGTAGCTTGCACCTGTCTTGGAAGAAGAGGTGCTAGTGGGTTGTTGGCTTTGATGCCCCTCATGCCACCAGCACTGACCCTGGCATTCCAGAAACCTACAGGAACCCCGAGCAAGTAGGCCTGGCCAGGCTCACCGGAGCAGCATCCTCAGAGACGTGCCCATCCGCTGCTGCCCGACTCCCCAGGCCCTGCGCACACTATCCGGGAGCTGGTCAGCCCTGGGGACGCACCAGGGTATCCTGCTCTCTGGAGCCAGGCAGCACCTTCATTCCTTGGAAACTATTTTGGATCGACGTCAAGTAAACATCTTAGTGGCATGCCTCCTGCGTGTCTTCATTTCGCAGTCCTGTGGGCTCAGCCCAGCGCCTCCCCTGGGACTACCAGACTGCTGGGCCCGCCCATCTTGTGTAAGTCAGAGTACTGGCTTCCTGGCCCGAGCCCTGGGGCCGCCCCAGGCGCAGCACACACAGGAAGCTGTGTTCTGTGTGTTTTGAATTCCTGGCCGTCCTGCCTGCTGTTCTTGGCTGGCTGAGCGTCCTTGCACACGGTGTTTTCTGCTCAGGAATGGACCGCAGTTCTTGGCCGCGCGGAAGCTCGGGGCTGGTGTCTGCAGCTGGGTGAGTAATGGGAGCTTCTACTGCCAGCTGCCGGCTGCAGGGGCGACTGCCAGCGCCCACGGCACCCACACGCAGGACGAGACTTGCCCGTGCCCTGCCTCGCCCGGCCCCGGAGCCTCTAATTACATGTCTGCTGTTTGCAGGACAGCCCGGGTGCCTGTGCTTGCCGGGGCTGGGAGCTATGCAGGTGGCAGGGCCCAGTGTCACCACTGGCACAGAGGCAGGGGTCTGTAGGACCCAGTGTGCTTCTCAAACCCACATCCTGGCACAAACATGCAATTCTTCGGGAAGCTCACCCAGTGTGTGCGTCAAGCCTTGGGCTCGTGCTTCCCACATCCACCTGAGTGGCAGGTTGGCAGCTTCGCAGGCACACAGTGTGGCTCTGTCTCACGCCAGCTGTCCCATGCGACAGGTTCCCCAGCTGCCTGCACTGATGGGCATGTGTCCTTGACTGTGTGAACAGCTCCCACATGCCAGGAGCTTGCAGGCACAGGACCAGGCACAGGAAATGTTGTGTACTGTGGCATCAGGACCATCCCACCTGGAGCACCAAGACCCAGAGAGAGCGCACGCTTGGCCAGAGCTCAGCAACACGGCCACTCTTCACCATCTGTTGGCCCACTTCTCAAATGCCCGCAACGGGCAGATCCAGGACACCAGACTGAAGCCACGAGCCAGGAACTCAATCTCAATCTAGATCTTTCTTCCAGGTAGATGGCAGAGCCCCAAGCCATCATCTGGTGCCTGCCACAGTCCACAGGAGCGTCAGGGGCAGAGCTGAAACTCAAATGCAGGCGCTCCATCTGGGCCGTGGGCATCTCAGGGCTGGGTCAGGCGCCTGTCCCCGACTGGAGCCTCCTGATGCAGCAGCTGTTCTGTGGATCCTGTTGGGAACTCCAGCTGTGTAGGAGGATCTCAGGCCGGCAGCCAGAGATCTGTTTGTGTTTTTGTTTTTCGGAGCCACATTTTTCTCCCTTTCCAAGCCTCGGCCATGCTGAATCATGCAATTGTTCCTTTTTTTTTTTTTTTTTTTTTTTTTTTTTTTTGTAGGAATCTGCGACTTGAGCAAGAAGGGGCCGCTTGGAAACACATGTGGAAAGCATCTTGCTCGGCTCCCAGTTGTGCCTGGAGCTTTCTCCCCAGAGCCCTGCCAACAGTGGTCACGGACAACCCCCACCCACTCACAGAAGCATTTGAGTTTCAGACTCAAAGGCAGCATGACCCAGGGGCCAGCCAGCATCAGTTTGGTGGCTGTCAAGTTTGCCCTGAGCCGTTTGGCACGGGCAGAGGTGCCACCATCCACAGAGAATGCACCCTAATCTTGTCCTTACTTAGTCCCTACCCAGTGCCCATTTCCAGCCACACAAACTCGCGTTATTCTTTCTGAATCACCCATAAATGCCACACCCTCCATGGCACATAAAACTCGGCTGTGTTGTGTATACACCAGTCACACTGAATCAAGTCGTGGCTGACTTAGAAGACATCCGTTGAAATGGCGTGGGCTTGTTCGTCACCATTCTGCTTTGTGATTGGTTCTAGGAGTGGGTGTTGGGCGTGGCAGCTGAGACCTGGCCTGGGGTGCCCCCGCCCTGTGTTGAAGGGCTTGCTTTAAGTCCGGACTCTGCTTCTGCCTAAAGCTTCTCACTAAAGGCATGCCCCAGGGGACAGCAGCAGAGTCCCTGGAACTGGCATGGGAGACGTGGATGAGTTCCTATCTCCTGGCCTTGGCCTGGCCCAGGCCTAGCTATTACAAGTCTTTGGGGAGTAGACCAAAGGGTGAACATTAGCTCGCTCTCTCTCTCTCTTTCTCCATGTGTGTATTTGTTGCTCTGCCTTTTAAATAAAAATAAATGAATGAAACCTGATTCTGACTGATGGCGCTGGCAGCTCCGGCTGTGGCGGCCCTCTGCAGCGTGAACCAGTGCGTGGAACTCTGTCTCTCCATCTCTTTTTTCTGTAACTCTTACTTTCAAGCAAAGCATATAAATCTTTCCGAAAATAAGTAAATTTACCAGCTCCTTGGGTCTGTCATGGCCATGTTACGGAAGGGCTCCATGAATGCCAGTGGTCTATGGGGCAACAAGACCAGCGTGGCACACAGCTCCCCAACTTCACTCAGAAACAAGACCACCGTGGCACATACTTCCATAAGCTTCGGAACACCGCAGAAAAATGGATCGGACCTGCCAAAGCGAAGAAACCTTTGCAAAGGTCTAAGAACCTCGCGTGCCCCACTGATACAGGACATCAGGATACAGTGGAGTGACATCCAGGATGTTAAGAAAAAAAAGCGACAACTCCGAAACCAAAGTCCTTTCATCAGCCAGATGCCCTCGCTCAGGAAGGTCAGCATTAAGTGTTTGGGGTCCCGGGAGGCTCAGCCAGTGTGTCCCCCAGGTGTGTCCAGGTGTTTGGGCCCCTGCCTCCAACCCGGGAGACCAGGGTGAAGCTCCTGACTGCTGGCTTTAGCTGGCCCAGCCCTGGTGGTTGTCAACATTTGAGGAGTGAATCAGTGGATGGAAAATCCTCTCTCTTCCACTCTCTCTGTAACTCTGCCCTTCATATAAATAAATCTTTAAAACAATCAAACAAACAAACAAAAACCGGAAGAAACAGACCCACAGGTAAGCCAGATGCTGGGATTATCAGACTGTAAAATGATAGTTATAAATATAGTAAACATGTTACGTGAGAAGATGGCTGGAAGAGGTGAAGACACAGGAATTATTGGGCGTGATGTAAAACCAGTAAAAAGGCACCAAGTAGAAATCTTAGAACTGAAAAATGTGATAACTGGCCAAAAAATATTTTATAGCATTGTCAAAAGATTGGGTGCTAGACACAAAAGTGGACCGACGGCAGAAAATAGAGCAACACACAAAGAAAGAAGCCTGGAAGATTATCCCAGGACTGGGTGTACAACAACTTCTAAACCACTTGAAAATAAAGAAAGAAAACTATGTTGAATGATCGATGCTAAATAAGAAGGACAATTTAATGTAAAATGATAAACAAGGTAAGATCCCAGAGCTAACCCAAGACTTACCAGAAATATGAACAGGGAATGAATTAAATCCTATTTGAAAAGAAAAGTTAGGGGGGCACATAGCACCATGGTACAATGGGCGCTCATATGGGTAGCAAGTGACTTGGCAAGTCTTGGTTCCTGCCATCCACCTGGCAAATTACCTGGCTCCTAACCAGCCTGGCCCAACCCCGGCTGTTGTGGCCATTGGAAGACTGGACCAGCGCTGATCTCCACTGCCCAGCTGCATTCTTACCAGATGTGTACACACAAGACAATTTCACAATATTTTGTCAACAAAAAATGTCAAAGTTGGAGCAGGTGTATGCTGACTGGGATGCCCATGGGTCCCAGGACCTGCACTTGATCCCAGGTTTTGGTTCCGGTTCCTGATTCCAGGTTCCTGCTGCTGCAGATCCGAGAGACCCAGTATTTGGGAGCTCTCTCATCTCTCTCAAAAAGAAATCAGAAACTTGATGTCAATTGGTATAGTGGACGGGGGGTGGGGAGCAAGACAGGTAACTTGGTCCCATTTGCCAAACCTAAGTGTACCTGCTCTTTGATCTAAAGAAGTCTCTAAAAATATTTTCACTTGCAAAAAAAGAGATGTAGTGTGTACAAATTGGTCGCCAAAAACATTACCTCGAGTGTTGAACACCTGTGAAGGAGGGCTTTCAGTGCTTTGTCAATATCAGCAACAAAAACTTGAATAAATCCTCACAAATAATGGAGAACCATAGCAAAGTTCCCACCAACAGTCACGGAGGGGAGGCCAGGGGGCACCCACCCACAACCACCACTTAGAATTCCACGATTCTGTTTCCAGGTGTGTACTCAGAAACATCACAAGTCAAGTCTTCAACAGACATTTGTATATGGATGTTCACTGCCGCGTTATTTAACATAAACACTATGGACAGATCATGGAAGAGAAAGTGTGGTTGGAGGCATATGTTAAAATGTTGATGGAAGGGCCCCAAACTGTAGGCTAGTGGCTAAAGTGCTCGCCTTGCATGCACCAGGATCCCATAAGGGTGCTGGTTCTAACCCCGGCGGTCCCACTTCCCATCCAGCTCCCTGCTTGTGGCCTGGGAAAGCAGTTGAGGACGGCCCAATGCCTTGGGACCCTGCACCCGCATGGGAGACCTGGAAGAAGCTCCTGACTCTTGGCTCTGATGGACTTTGGTTGTTGTGGCCACTTGAAGAGTGAATTAGCAGACAGAAGCTCTCTCTGTATCTCCTCCTCTCTGTGAAGCTGCCTTTCCAGTGAAAATAAATAAATCTTAGAAAAAAAGGGGTGATGGAAAATGTAGAGTCTTTATGAATTTTTACAGATTCATGTATTTATGTGAAAGGCAGAACTATGAAGAGAGAGGGGGAGAAAGATCTTCTATCTACAGGTTCACTCCCCAGGTGGCTGAAGCAGCCAGAGCTAGACCTTCCCGAAGCCAGGAGGCAGAGCGTCCTCTGGCTCTCACGTGGGTGCAGGAGCCCAAGCACTTGAGCCGGCTTCCGTACAGTGCATCCAGATGCAGCAGGAGCTGGGTCGGAGTGCAGAGCCGGCCTGTGAGCCGGTGTCCATACAGGATGTTGGGCTGCAGGTGGCAGCTTAGCCTGCACAGGCCTGAATTTCAAGCTTTTTTTTTTTGCACCAAAATAAATTTCTCTTTAATTCTATTTTTTTCTGAAGAAAAAAAAAAGTGAAGCCCTCTCCTATCTCTGAACAGCTGTGCTCACTCAGGAGTTGCCAGGCTCCTTGCTCTGGCCTTACAGTGGCCAGCTGTCAGCTCAGGGGCTGGACTGCTGCCTGTGAGTGGACCCTGCTTTGTGGGGGAGGCTCCAGAGAGACTCCCCAGCAGTTTTGGGGATGTTCTAGAGCTGCCAGGAGTTGTAGGAGAGGGAAATGGGGGAGTTCATGAGGAATGTTCTGGAGGTAGGTGGTGGGGACGATGCTCGTTGTACACTCAGCATCGCTGTACACTTACACACAGAACGATAATGTCTGCTGTGTGTCCTGCCAAAAAAACACAAAACCAAATCACCCCTGTCTTAACAGACTGGGCAAGATTCATTAACAGAGGGGTCGGGCAGGTAAGGTATACTGCAGTTGAGCAGCGGTGTCCTGCCCACACATCCCGCACTTGACCTGGTCAGATCCCCATGGCAAAGTGTGCCCCTAAATGAGATACCCCAGGCAACCCATACCACGGGCTCCAGCTACTCATTTTAAAATCGCCTTTGAAACCAGAATACACAGCTTCCACACATGTATAAACCAGAAGGTGTGCAGGGTGGGTGAGTGCGCGCCCGTCAACGTCAACATGGAGAAAGGACCCTGGGAGGGGGACAGGAAGGGGGCTGCTGGGGAAGGGGGCTGGGAGGGCTTTCAGGGCCGTCCTCGGAGTCCTTCTGATGAGTAGTTAACTGACATAGTTGTTGTATAATTACAGCTTTCAAAGTGTTGAGACCCAGGTGACACTGGGCTGCGTGCCTCACAGACTAATGACATGGTGCTACCCAATTTCCTGAGGCAATCCACGCTCTTGTAAGTGTGCAGAGTGGTTGTCTTTCCCGGATCAGGGAGCTGGAAGCACGAGCAAGTGCTAAAGGAGGGTGACCTCATCTTGCCCATGAACTTGGCACATCGTATTCGTGCACCACCGTACTGCTGTAGGCCAATCCAGGGCAGGTCGGAGGTTGGCCTTTGTCTGCCCGTCTGGCTAACTACCTATTATAGGCTTCCTCCTGGTCTCCCTCTGGCTAGCCACTCAGCTGACCACCCACTAGTTAGGCACCCAGGCTGCAGGAGCTTCAGGTAGGGAGGGCCAGAGGGACAAACCCTAAGGAGCAGTGAGCACAGGCTGGTGGCTGCCCTGTCCACCCTGGTCTTCTCTTCAGAGCTGCAGGAGGGCCTTCTCCCTTAGCAAGAAGAAAGCTAAGACAAGCACAGAAGTTGTGATATCCGTGTGCATTAAGGTGCCTGCCTTGGGGCGGTCCAGTGGCACCAGCACGCCTTATGGGCACCAGTTCATGTCCTGACTGCTCCACTTTATTTTTTTTGAAGATTTATTTACTTTATTACAAAGTCAGATATACAGAGAGGAGGAGAGAAAGAGAGGAAGATCATCCATTTGCTGATTCACTCCCCAAGTGAGCCACAACGGCCGGTGCTGTGCCGATCCAAAGCCAGGAACCAGGAACCTCTTCTGGGTCTCCCACGTGGGTGCAGGGTCCCAGTGCATTGGCCCGTCCTCAACTGCTTTCCCAGGCCACAAGCAGGGAGCTGGATGGGAAGTGGGACCGCCGGGATTAGAACCGGCGCCCATATGGGATCCTGGGGCGTTCAAGGCGAGGACTTTAGCCGCTAGGCCACGCCGCCTGATGTTAGCAGAGCTGACGTCCATGCACGCCCATGAGGACCACTGTTTAGAGTGGGGTCAGGGTATGAGGGAAGGTGGGTGGGATAAATGCTTCAAGTTGATTTGTTTCTTCCCCTTTCCCCTGTATCTGTGGGGCGAGAGGTGGCACGGAGCGGGGGGGGGTGGGCTGCTCCCAGTGGCAGTCTGCATCGGTACCCAGAGATGGGGGATGCCCACTTGATGTCGTTTTAGAAACCCTGGTGTGGAGAAGAACGTTCCAAGGGTGTTGCTTGAGTGGTTTTGGTGATTCCGAGATGCTGTTGGTTTCATTGCTCCAAGGTTGAGAAGATTCTTCCAAGATCCGCTGGCTGACAGAGTTCACCCCAGCACACTTGCTGCCAAAACCCGCCAGGAAGTTATCCAACCCATTCTGTTCTCCATCTTCTGACATGACACTCGATGTCCTCTGCAAGCCTAAATGAGCTAGCTGTCTTCTCTCGCGCCATTCACTGCCCAGGCACCAGCAATCAAGGAGGCCCAGTTACAACACATACATTCCAAGGTTGCACCACACATCCTATTATCTTCCCAGGGGCCCAGTTGGAGAGTCCCCAAAGAAGCCTCATTTGGGGAGACCCCAGACCCATCTTTTGCATGTGGCAGCCAGTCCAGTTCAGGCTGTCACACACATCAGCCTATGCACACACTGGTGGTTGTAGTTTCCTGGTCAGTTCCATCCCTAGCCCCATGTCTCATGCAAACTGACAGGTGTGAATCCAGCTTGCCACAGACCTGCCCCTTACATAGCCAGAAGAAACTGAAGCCTAGTTGGGGTGACCCCCAATAACTCCCACCAGGCCCACCCCCAGCGTTGGTTCCTGCACATGCAAATATGTGCAGCGACTAGTCTAGTCCATGCTAGATCCCAGCCGGGCTCTTGAATACGCTTATTGGTATTGCAGGTTAGTTCGGCCCACCCCACTTCATGACTCAGTGCACACATATACCACAGGCGTTGCTGCCCTTCCCAGCCTGGCCTGCCCCCAGCCCTGGCTCTCATGTACACCAGCGGGAACTGTAACCCAGCACTGTGCAGTTTCTCCACCAGGGCCACTTCCACTCCCAGATCTTACACTTTCCAGGGGGTGCTATGGTCCAGTCTGACACGACTTCCACCCTGTCCCGGCACCTGCCAGCAGATGCTGTGGCAAAGCCCTGCCAGTTGGCACTTCTCCTGGCTCTTGTATGCACCAGCAGATGCAGTGGCCTGGCCTAGCCTGGCCCTCCCCCGAACTCAGCTTGCATGCAGGCTGATGGTTGTTCTGGCAGCTCCACTTCCCATCCAGCTCCCTGTTTCTGGCCTGGGAAAGCAGTTGAGGATGGCTCAAGGCCTTGGGACCCTGCACCCACGTGGGAGACCCAGAAGCTGCTCCTGCCTCCAGATTGGCTCAGCTCTGGCCTTTGCAGCCATTAGGAGAATGAACCTGTGGATGGAAGATCTCTCTCTCCTCTCTCTAACATTTGCATAAAACAAAAGATGACCGTGTCCCTCATCATCCCGTATCAGTGCAGGTGCAATCCCCAGCTCCTGGCTCCAGCTTGCTGTGACACAAACCCTGCGCAGTGGCAGCAATGGCCTCAGTGTTTGAGGTCCTGATCTGCTTGCGGGCATCTGGGTGGTGAACATGTGAATGAGACAGCTGCTGTGTTTTGCCCTCTGCCTCCTCAAATACACGCACTTAAAACGTGAGTTTAAGTTCCAGGAAAAATCAAAAGATAAATAGACTGTGAAATCCAAGCAACCAAGGCATCTTCAAAAGCTCGTAGCAAATGCATACTATGAAATAAAACTATGCACAGATCTCAAAGTTTTAAGCACCCAAATAAACTGTTCATTCCATTTTCCCAACAACTTTCTGACATAGCAGGGTGGCTCACAGAAAGCCCAGCACCGTACCCCCGGTTAGCACTGGGGTGTGGACCAGCGGCTGGCCCTGCAGGTGGCAGGAAGTGAGGATGATGGTGATGGTGACAGCACTGAAGACCATGCCAGTGCGGGGTCCCAGGCACGGCTCCCGCAGGGAGCCTCAAGCTGGGTCTGGGGAAGAGGCCGAGTCCAGGAGGGTTCGTCCAGCTCTGATGGCACTGTCCACAGCCCGGCGGGAGGCCTGGGCCTGTGCTCTGGGTGTCGAGATCTCTCCTGCCATCTCCCTTGCCAGGAACAAGGACGAGGCATTTTCAGATGTTACCAGAGGATTCTGCAGGCTGCGCTGCCAAGGCCATGAGGAGTTGTCCAGGTTCTCGGAGGGTAGGACGTGCCACCAGCTGATGTAGGACCACGGGGCTGGCTGCACGCTCCCCATGGTGAATGCTCTTCGCAGCTCGGGGCAGCCTGAGGGATGGCTCTGCCCCACCATGCAGGCCGTTTCCAGCCTCTACAAAGACCAGGTTTTCTTCTCTTCCTAACGCAGCCTGAGGGTTGTGGACTACATAGCCCACACTCTCCAGCAATCCCAGCTGGAGGCTGGAGTCCTGCGGCAGCACCACTGGCTGCCCCGCACAGCGGCCTCCTTGCTGACTGCCAGAGGCCTGGCCTGGGCCAAGGCCTGAAGCCCACCGATGGCAGCTGCTGCCCCTAAGACCATGAACTTTGACTTGGGTGACCCCAGGAGTCACTCCCAACTCCAGGCCACTCTGCCAGTGCAGACAACACCTTCCTTTAGCTCCCAGCTCCCCGCTTCCTAGAGGCAGATGGCAGATGGCAGGTGCGGCGAGCTCTGAAAGCAGGCCCAGATAGAGGGTGGAGACTCAATGTTAGCAACATCTGAAGGCTAGCAATTCAGGACGGGCCAGAAGAGGCACCCCAGTTCAGCTGGACCAGCTCTGTGGGGTGGGGAGCCCACACACACTGCATGGTTTAGCTGGACTAGGGCTATGGGATGCGGCACACACTCCACGACCACGAGGTGCCGAGAAGCCGGTGTCCCGGAACCACCTCCTCCTGCTGTCTTAAGTACACAGGAATTTCAGAGCAAAGTCTGCTACCGCCCCCTTCCTGGCCCAGCGCACTCCAGGGGCCTTGTTCTGAGGCGGGGGCGGGGGGCTGACGGCTTCCTTCCCCATCTATGTTCCAGGCATCTCCAACCCTGGGATCTGAACCCTGAACTGCTCTCCCCTCCTGCCCAGGTGGAGTCCCCGCATGACCTTGCACTCCAGTCTGAATGTGGGGGAGTCCTTGGCGCCCCTTCCCACCACACCCTCCGTGGGCACTCACCACACCCAGCCTGACCCTGGCGCCAGTGGTGACAGATCCCGCCCACCTGCCCGCACCCTCAGCTCCCTGGGATCCTGTCAGCACAGCCAGCCTGACCAGGATGGGACGCCCCTCCCAAGGTCCCCAGCCCTGGGCAGCTCTGACCGGCGCCTGGCTGCCCCTCCCGCTGGCCTCCTCCCCAGCCCTCCGCACCACTGGGCCCTTGCACTTCCTGTCTCTTCCTGCCTTTCACACCCAGGCTCCTCCAGGCTTCTCTAACCGTCTCACGTGGTAGAATTCAACCTGCGGCCTCCTTACCTACTTCTTCCTACAGGAAGACACCAGAGTGTTTCCACTCTCTCCTCCCCTTCTCATGGCCTAAGGACTGCCCAGATGTGCCAGCGACAGGGCAGGCACGCAGCAGCTCATCAGGGACAAGCTAAAGCCCCGTTTCACTTGGGGTCCCAGTGTCCCCATCACTCCGACGCCGACCCTGCCTGCCGCCACCCCCCGTCTCTCCCAGCAGTCCCCACCACCTTTTACAGTGCTAATCAAAATCTGCAATATTTGCATTTTTAAGAATTAACACCTGGGCTGGTGCTGTAGCAGGGTGTAAAACGTCCACCTGCGGCACTGGTACCCCAGATGGGTGCTGGAGTGTGTCCTGGCTGATCCATCTGCCAAGCTCCCTGCTAACAGCCCCAAAGCAGCAACAGGTGACCTGCTCCCCTGCACCCACAGGGGAAGACCCTCTCCCCCGAACTCTTTCCAATAAATCAACCTTTAAAACAAAAATGATGAGAATGTATAAACACCCACCCTGCCCAGCAGGCAGCCCACTGCAGCTGCTCTCCCGCAGTGACAAGATGACTGCCAATACCCTGGGCTCACAGCGCATCCTGCTGGCAGCTCCTCCAGCCACCAGCTGCCCAATCCCAGCTGGGCTTATGGCAGGTGGGGGGACTGCCTGACAGGGCTGCCCATTGCAGCCCACCTGCCCGGCACCCCGAATAGCACATTTGGTGGTCAGGGAACAGGCCATGTAGGCTGTCACATTGGAGCCTTTCCCCCTTGCTGTGCAAAGCCTCCTCCCAGGCTTGCGGCTGCACCCATGGGGGGAGCAGAGGGGACACAGGTGGCGACCCCAGCACGTGCTAAGCGCCGTTTATTGTGCAAAGCTACGAAATGTACAGACACGAATGCAGGCCGAGCGGTGTGCGCGGCCATGACTTTAGACACGACCCGCTGTCTTCAGTGACCACAGAGGCCCGGCTCTCGTGCGCTCTCCATGGACACATCTACACTAATCCTTCAGCACAAGCGGGGCCTTCACTTCATCGGCCACCTCCTTGCCACTCAGCGCCTCGACGATGGCCAGTGCGAACTCGAAGCTGGTCCCTGGGCCGCGGCTGGTGAGAATCAGGCCGTCCCTCTCCACGCGGCTCTCCGAGTAGCTGTAATGACCTGTGAGGGAGGACAGACACAGTCACATCCAGGGCCAGGCCGCACATCCTCCAGCCCACATCACTGGCTGCCAGGGGACCCATCCCAGCATTCCTGCGAGCCCTGAGTCCAGTGCACGCATGGCATGCCAAGGTCACTTTCTTTGGGCACAGCCAGCCCAGGGAACCCTTGCCAGCTCTCTCAGTACCCGGAATCACCCTGAATCCCAATCCACAGCAGAGGCAGCCCTTGGGGTCTGGCCTTGTCACTCAGTGACAGGGGACATTAGCGGGCCCAGGACAGGCAAGATGCTGAGATCCCACTCCGTGAGCCACTCCAGCCCCTGCGCACCCCGCCTTGGGGCAGACAGGGCACAACACACTGCGTGAGAACGCCCCAGGCACGCTGCCCTCCTGCTCAGGAAAGGCCTGTTCCGCCACTACCGCCAGCACCATCCTCCTGGTGTGCCCCTCCCAGCACCGCCTGAATGAAGCCACACACTCAGGTCTCCGCAGAGTGGCTTCACAGCACGCACGGGGACCAAGGTCACCCTACTTCCTTCCCATGAAGCCATCAGGAAGTAACTGCAGTGAGAATGACAATCCCTCCGCCATGCGGGACCGCTGGTCTGGCGGGGTGGGAGTGTCACGATGGGACCCCGTTTACTGATGGTGAAGCCATGCCAAGCAGGAAACCAGCTGGGCCAGGGACTCCAACCACACACACCAGGACAATGAGAGGCACATAGTTAAGTGGTCGGGCCGAATGCTGGCACCCTGCAGCTGGTCCAGGGCTGCCACCTGGTGGCGGCTGTGATGACCAGCAGCAGGCAGTGTTCAGGGCAGAGACCACACGCAGGCATTAGGCACGAGGTGTTTCTCAAAGCAAAACTCCCAGAGCCAGAGGCTTTTCAGCGAGCGCTGGCCAATCTAGAGCCACAGCCATCCTGCAGCTGCCACAGACCTGCAGTCCCAGAAAGCCTGAAATGTCTGTTCCCGGGCACTGGAGAAGTTGGCCAACTCCGGGACTGGCTTTTCAAATCCCAGGTCTGCCATTCAGCAGCCTTCCCCAGGCCTCGATGCACTGCCAGAGGCCACCCAGCTACCACAGGCCCCAGGTGGGGCACTGCTGTGTGACGTCACATGGAAATACACGGGGCCTGAGGGCACAGCAGAGGCACTGCCGTCAGTCAGCTGGTGGGCACCTGGGCCTGCCTGCGGCTCAGCTGGTGGGCATTCGAGGTTTGCCTACGGCTCAGCTGGTGGGCACTCGGGGTCAGCCTACGGCTCAGCTGGTGGGCACTCGGGGTCGGCCTGCGGCTCAGAGGGGTGGGCACCTGGGCCTGCCCCTGCGGCTCAGCTGGTGGGCACTCGGGGGCCCACCCTTGTGGGGCTCTCCACTGCATGGCTGCACATTCAGCTGCAGAGGACGGAGTTGAACGATGAGGCTGGGACGACTCTGGTCTTGAGGCTGAAGGCTTATCCAAGGGAAACCCTTCCTGCTGACCCGCGAACACAGGGAACCCAATTCCTAAAGTGCGGGTTCGTGAGCGCTCCCGATCAACTTTCAATTCCTGATCAATCTCAAGTTTCCAAGAAATGAAAGCACGTGGGGCAGACGCTAGAGAGTGAAGCCTGCGTGGGCCTTGCCCTCTGTCACGCCACCCAAGGAAGCCCAGCCCATCTTGCACATTCCTCCCCACCCTCTAAAACCTCCATTAGCTCCAAGTAAATTCAACTGCCCAGTTTCAATGCTCAGGGGCGGGCAGCCACCATGGCACAGTAGGGTGCCCACACCCCGCATCAGTGCCCGGCTGGAGATCTCTCTCCCACATAGCCTTTGCTAACAGGTCTCAGAGGCAGCAGATGATACAAGGACTTTGATTTCTGCCACCCCTGAGGTGGGGACGGATGCCCAGGCCTGCTGTCCGTCTGGCTACTGTGGGCATTTGGGAAGTGGCCGGTGATGGCTCCCTCTCGTCTTTAAGATAGGAGGTAAACGGGCCGCAGCTCAGTGCCACAGCCTTTTTCTTAAAGTACCAACTTTCCTAGTTTACTGCCCAGTTAATACCTTCCTACAACTGACACCAGGCAGAGTGTGGCGTGATGCGAGCCACGGATGCCAGGTGACAGCGAGGGCCAGTGTGGGGCTGCCACCCCGCCCGATCTGCCAAGTGGGGCAGGGCATGATGGGGGCTGGGCACTGGGATTTTCAGTACTTTCTGCTTAATGCTGCTGAGGATCTAACACTGACCTAAAAATAAAGCTCGTCGGTTTAAAAATAAAAGCAATATGCAATAAAGAGAGAACATGTTATCCCTCTATTCCGGAAGCCCTGGCTATGCTCAGGGATGTTTCTAGAATTTACTAGAGTGGTCGGATGAAGACGAAAAAGGGAAATGACTCGAGCACGATGACACACATCGTGACACACCCAGCGTGGGTCAGCTCGTGCACTCGAGGGTGGGCGTGTGTATGTGCTGCACGTCACGCAAGCTGTACGCAGAGCGAGGCTGTGGCACAGCCCGTCATATCAGAGGAGACATGGAACAGGGGCGGACTGTGCAGGGACGAGTCTAGTTTCCTCCATGACTGCACAGAGGTGACTCCGAGAGCCACGACGCAGAGTTCAGTTTTCCTTTACCCTCCAGTTACACTGTTCTGCACATTTTATTATGAACAGAATCGCTCTGATAGTAAGTAAGGCTTCCATGTCTGTGCGATTCTGTGTAAGGGAATTATGGCCCCAGCAGCCCTTGGTCATTCTACAGCAGAGAGCAGCCTTCAGGTCACTCTGGACCGTGGGGACAAGGACGCTGTCGGAAACTGCACGACCCTAGTTAGGCGGGCCCTGCAGCATCACTTCCTCCCTGTGACAAGCAGGAACCCGCGGGCCTCTGGTTCAGAACTCATGCCGTGCCGCGTGGCGAGGCGCGGGCCTGGGCAGCTGGGGCCGGGCAGCTGGGGCCGGGCAGCTGGGGCCTGGGCAGCTGGGGCCTGGGCAGCTGGGGCCGGGCAGCTGGGGCCGGGCAGCTGGGGCCTGGGCAGCTGGGGCCTGGGCAGCTGGGGCCGGGCAGCTGGGGCCGGGCAGCTGGGGCCGGGCAGCTGGGGCCGGGCAGCTGGGGCCTGGGCAGCTGGGGCCTGGGCAGCTGGGGCCTAGGCAGCGGCGGCCGGCAGGGCCTCTTCTGGGGAGTGGCAAGCCCGCGTCAGAAGCCTCCCTGGGCCTCCATTACAAGCATACTTACTCCCATTCATCATTTTGTCTTTAGCAAGTGGGTGCGTCGTAACCTTGCTTCCAAAACCTATCTCGTGAGCCAGCAGAGCCGTGGGACCTGAAACACAGTGGAGGACATGGCTGACACACAGGCACGGAAGGCCCAAGGGCAGCGCCGCCCGGCCGGAGCGTGCTCAGACGGGCCTAACAGGACGGTGAGGGAGCACACGGCAAACCCAGCATGTTTCCACTGGAGACACAACTATCCCTATTACCACTGCCTCCAAAAGGCTGCACACACGGACACGGCGCCCTGAGCGCCCAGAACCGAGCGTGAGCCAGCGGCCCACCGCGGGGTCCGCCACTAAAGGCCCCGCCACTGTGCATTTCGCTGTTATAATTCGTTCTTCCAAGCTGTAAGTGGAAAACAGAGAATGGCACCCATCCGCCCACGCTCCCACCCAGAGGCGCTGGGTGGCAGGGTCTGCGAGTGCCCCACCCCGACAGGCCCGCCTGTGATGACTGAGGTGCAGCAGCGCCGCCGTGACCCCATCACGTGACTCACACGGACCGCAGCCCCGGGCCCCACACCGCGCCTCTCCAACGAAGGCCCTGAAATGTGCACGCACCAACTTGAGATTTTTATCCGAATTCATTCACTGAAAATGGCCAAATTCACACAATCGCATGCACATTTATACCCAACTGGTTTCAAATAAGAACTAAAACAAAAATCTTTATACTTTTTTAAAAAAGATTTATTTTGTTTTTATTGGAAAGTCAGATATACAGAGAAGAGGAGAGACAGAGAGGAAGATCTTCTGTCCAATGATTCACTCCCTAAGTGAGCGCAATGGCTGGTGCTGCGCCGATCCAAAGCCAGGAGCCAGGGACCTCCTCCAGGTCTCCCACGCGGGTGCAGGGTCCCAAGGCTTTGGACCGTCCTTGACTGCTTTCCCAGGCCACAGGCAGGGAGCTGGATGGGAGGTGGAGCTGCAGGGATTAGAACTGGTGCCCATATGGGATCCCGGCGTGCTCAGGGAGAGGATTTAGCCACTAGGCCACGCTGCCGGGCCCAAATCTTTATACTTTAGACCACCGCCTTATAAGGCTCAAAAAAAAAAAAAAAGTCTATTGTCCCTTTTTCTAAGCGAAACCTGGAAACACAGGCTCTGGGTCAGTGTGCTCTGAGCCAAGGGGACGGCGCTGCCTAAGTCCACGGCAGGCCTGGGCAGTCCCTGCTGGGCAACCATGAAGCCCTGGCCCTCCTGATCTGTCCGTGTCCAGCACGGGTCCGTGACACGCCTGTGGGCTGCTCAAGTGAGCGAGGCCAGCACGAGGGGGCGGTCTGCCTCAAGTCACTTTCACCTCTCAGATCCAAAGCCCCAACACATGTGGGTACTTCACGAAGACCGTGAAAGTCGACAAAGGGACTGGAAGATAGCTTCGGTACAGAAGGTTCTGGAAATCCACACATGGGATTATATAACACATGTCTTCCAGAACTTGTCACAATCCCCTGTCAATTTGAGCCCAACTCCTCTACTGACCAAACGTCACCATGCAGAGCCCCCGTGAGGGGATTCAGCACTTTCTACGTGGCGCAGAAGGAGGGCTCACACCCAACACCATCCCCCCTGTGTAGGACACTGCGTGGCAGCGAGCACCCAGCCAGGAGAGCATGCCCGCAGAGGGAGGGTCTCTGCCCGCCCCCGGGCAGGGGGGACCGATACCCTCTCCCGACTGCCCACCATGCTAAGCCACGTGCTAGTACTGATTTCTGAGGTTCAGGACCCTCATTCTGAGCATGAGACAGGAGGCAGCAAGTATGTCATCATCTGACACGCTGCCCGCTGAATAGGCTGCTGTGGGCAGCAGCGGGGAAGGCTGACGAATGTCAGGCTGGAACGCCACCAGCGCCACCTGCTGGTGACTTACAAAAGAACACCTGGCCAATGCCGGCGTCCTGAGGTCCTCCTGTCCCCCATCAGGGGCTGCCCACTCTTTGCAAGCCCTACAGGCTCCACTCAAGCTAAGGCTCCTTGTACTGTCTTCTCAAGACCGCCTCCGCTCTCGTGCTGTTTTACTCAAGAGTAGCGGCTAAACTTGCATCACCATCAAAAACAAAACAAGGGCCTGACATAATAGCCTAGTGGCTGAAGTCCTCGCCTTGTACGTGCTGGGATCCCGTATGGGCACCATTGTGTGTCCCGGCATCCCCGCTTCCCATGCAGCTCCCTGCTTGTGGCCCGGGAAAGCCGTCAAGGACGGCCTAAAGCCTTGGGACCCTGCACCCATGGGAGACCAGGAAAAAGCTCCTGGCTCCTGGCTCCTGGTTTCGGATCAGCTCAGCTCCGGCTGTTGCAGCCACTTGCAGAGTAAATCAGCAGACAGAAGTTCTTCCTTTCTGTCTCTCCACTTTGCAATAAAAATAAATAAATCTTAAAATAAACTACTATGATCACTTTAAAACAAACAAAAAACCAATTTCCCCAAAGCCACGTCCTGATGCCACCTGCACCCTGTGAACACCCTGACCCTCTGTTCCAGCTCTGCTCCCCGCCCCCACCCAGGACAGCTGTCTCCTGGACTTGCGCCCAGCACAGCGGCGCGGGGTGCACCTGGCCAGAGCGTCTGGGTTGAAGGCAGGTGTGCCACGGGGTGAGCTCAGGGACACCCATCGACACCCTGCTGTGCTGTCCTGCCTGCCTTCTCCCGGCCCTGGGCACAAAGCCAGCCAAACTCCTTCCTCCTTCGCTCAGAGCACTGAGGGGCCCCACGCCTTCTCCCTAGACAAGGATGTGGGGACGGCAGCGCCGCTCTCAGGGGAGACCACCACTGCCACCTGCTGCATCAGCTCTAGGATGGGGAAGCTTCCAGAAGCACACGTCACTCGGTCATCACTGCTGAGAAGGAAAAGGGAAAGGTGCCTCGGAAGCGTCCCCTTTGGCCTGGGGCTCTCGGAGTCTCCGGGGCCCCAGCCTGCAAGTTCTGCTACAAAGACTTCAGACGTTCTAACAAATCAGCCTGTCATTTCCTCGTCTGCTCTTCCTGGAGTCCTGAGACAGGAGGGCACCGGTGAGCAGCCCACCACGGCAGAGCCCAAGCCGCAGCCCGCTGTCTGATCCGAGAGCCGGAACAGGCTTCAGTGGTCCCAGCACACAGAGCTTGCAGGGAAGCAGACTGGGCTTCTCCTAAGTGGCATGGTGTATGGCACAGTGCCCAAGGCTCCAGCAGGGCACAGCCAGTGTGGGGCAGAGCTGCTGACCGCTGCGGGCAGCACTGCCTCCTGGCAGCGAGACCTGCTGTGACAAGCTGTCTCCTGGATTCCAGAGGGCCTCCCTCTCCTCCGAGTCAGCCAAGCATGGAAAATGCCAAAGTGCTGTGCAACAACCTGCTCCTGTGAGATGCCACTGCCTCCGGGCCGCAGGGCCCAGTGTGCCAGGCACGTGCCCTTCACACTGGGCCAGGGGTCGCGGGCTGCGGCGCACGGTACCTGCACAGATGGCCGCTATCAGGCCCTTCCTCTGCTCCTGTGAGATGCCACCAACTCTGGGCCACAGGGCCCAGTGTGCCAGGCACGTGCCCTTCACACTGGGCCAGGGGTCGTGGGCTGCAGCGCACGGTACCTGCACAGATGGCCGCTATCAGGCCCTTCCTCTGCTCCTGCTCCTTCAGGATCTCCTTCACGGCAGCCGACTGCAAAAGAAGCAAAGTCATTCAGATGGACACAAAGCCACTTGTCCAGGCTCCTGCCAGGAAACTTGGGTAGAACCAAGTTTAGTTCGGACCACAAAACAGCCAATCTATTCTCCAACAACCACTGCTACATCACCGAGTCTGTCTTCGAATGCTGATAGAGCAGTTACCCCGAGGGACACTCACTCCTCACCTGCATGGACAGGAACAAAGCAGTGGCTCTGCTGGCAGCCCCTTGCCTTTCTGCTTTTCAGGTAAAGTGGGCAGGGGGCGAGGGTGCGGCCAAGCACAGTCGAGGCTGGCGGGAGCACCACTCAGGGCTGGCTGCTCTGCTGCCTGCCCCCATCGGGCCTTGAACCAACCGCTGTGGCAGGCTGACCCTCACAGCCCAGGGACACACAGGTGGTCTTGAGCCTTGCATGCTTAACCTGCCACCTGCACAAAGGCAGAAGAAGCTCCTGCTGGCAGGGGGGACAAGTGTCTTACTTGGAGCTACTTCCTGGAACTTGTCTGCAAAGAATTGCCCCACCACTTAGCTAATTTCCATGGTAAATGTTCCTAGAAGTCTGAACTTAGGCTCGCACATGCGCGCTCCTTGGGCGTTTCCATTTCACTCGCAGCCTCCTCCCTGAAACAGCAGGGCCCACCCGGCTCTGCACGTGCCTGCAGGGCTCCCCGTCCCGGCGGAGCTGCCCTTACCTCACTTAGATTCTGAGCACCCAGGTTACCTCCTGGTAGGACGATCACGTCATAGGGGCCCTGCAAGTTTAAGAAGAAAAAAGTGAAAACACTGCATTTTAAAAGTGGAAACCCATATTCCACATTTTAAACAGGAGACACAAGCAAAACCCAAGCAAGGCGTTACGTCTGGCTATGAACCAGTCAATTTGCTGTGACCGATGGCTGTTGTCTCCAACCACACACACTGCAGACAAGAACAGCATGCCCACACTGCACTGACAGGCGAGGGGCCTGCACCATGGATGCAAACACGTGTAACCTGTGTGAGTGCACAACCATGACAGAGCCCAAGTGTGTGTACACGGGTGCTCACCAACACCGAGTCATCTAGGTGCATGACACACACACACTCATGTGAACACGGTACACCAACATGTGCATACAGGTGCTCAGACAGAACACCCAAGCCTCCGTAATCCACGTGTGCCTGTGAGTGATACAGCAGCTCACGTGTGCACACCGGCCCCGACCAAACAATGTGCATCTGCATAACACAGCCCCAGGCGTGCACACAGGAGCTCACCCACAACCACACGCAGTGTACATACACAGCCCCAGGCGTGCACACAGGAGCTCACCCACAACCACACGCAGTGTGCACACAGGAGCTCACCCACAACCACACGCAGTGTGCACGTACATACACGGCCCTAGGCGTGCACACAGGAGCTCACCCACAACCACACGCAGTGTGCACACAGGAGCTCACCCACAACCACACGCAGTGTGCATACACAGCCCCAGGCGTGCACACAGGAGCTCACCCACAACCACACGCAGTGTACATACACAGCCCCAGGCGTGCACACAGGAGCTCACCCACAACCACACGCAGTGTACATACACGGCCCCAGGCGTGCACACAGGAGCTCACCCACAACCACACGCAGTGTACATACACGGCCCCAGGCGTGCACAGAGGAGCTCACCCACAACCACACGCAGTGTGCACGTACATACACAGCCCCAGGCGTGCACACAGGAGCTCACCCACAACCACACGCAGTGTACATACACGGCCCTAGGCGTGCACACAGGAGCTCACCCACAACCACACGCAGTGTACATACACGGCCCCAGGCGTGCACACAGGAGCTCACCCACAACCACACGCAGTGTACATACACGGCCCTAGGCGTGCACACAGGAGCTCACCCACAACCACACGCAGTGTGCATACACAGCCCTAGGCGTGCACACAGGTGCTCACCCACAACCACACGCAGTGTGCACACAGGAGCTCACCCACAACCACACGCCGTGTACATACACAGCCCCAGGTGTGCACACAGGAGCTCACCCACAACCACACGCAGTGTGCACACAGGAGCTCACCCACAACCACACGCAGTGTGCACACAGGAGCTCACCCACAACCACACGCAGTGTACATACACGGCCCCAGGCGTGCACACAGGAGCTCACCCACAACCACACGCAGTGTGCACGTACATACACAGCCCCAGGCGTGCACACAGGAGCTCACCCACAACCACACGCAGTGTACATACACGGCCCTAGGCGTGCACACAGGAGCTCACCCACAACCACACGCAGTGTACATACACGGCCCTAGGCGTGCACACAGGAGCTCACCCACAACCACACGCAGTGTACATACACGGCCCCAGGCGTGCACACAGGAGCTCACCCACAACCACACGCAGTGTACATACACGGCCCTAGGCGTGCACACAGGAGCTCACCCACAACCACACGCAGTGTACATACACGGCCCTAGGCGTGCACACAGGTGCTCACCCACAACCACACGCAGTGTGCACACAGGAGCTCACCCACAACCACACGCCGTGTACATACACAGCCCCAGGTGTGCACACAGGAGCTCACCCACAACCACACGCAGTGTACATACACGGCCCCAGGCGTGCACACAGGAGCTCACCCACAACCACACGCAGTGTACATACACGGCCCCAGGCGTGCACACAGGAGCTCACCCACAACCACACGCAGTGTACATACACAGCCCTAGGCGTGCACACAGGTGCTCACCCACAACCACACGCAGTGTGCACGTACATACACGGCCCTAGGCGTGCACACAGGAGCTCACCCACAACCACACGCAGTGTGCACACAGGAGCTCACCCACAACCACACGCAGTGTGCACACAGGAGCTCACCCACAACCACACGCAGTGTGCACACAGGAGCTCACCCACAACCACACGCAGTGTGCACACAGGAGCTCACCCACAACCACACGCAGTGTGCACACAGGAGCTCACCCACAACCACACGCCGTGTACATACACAGCCCCAGGTGTGCACACAGGAGCTCACCCACAACCACACGCAGTGTGCACACAGGAGCTCACCCACAACCACACGCAGTGTGCACACAGGAGCTCACCCACAACCACACGCAGTGTACATACACAGCCCTAGGCGTGCACACAGGAGCTCACCCACAACCACACGCAGTGTACATACACGGCCCTAGGCGTGCACACAGGAGCTCACCCACAACCACACGCAGTGTGCACGTACATACACGGCCCTAGGCGTGCACACAGGAGCTCATCCACAACCACACGCAGTGTGCACGTACATACACGGCCCTAGGCGTGCACACAGGAGCTCACCCACAACCACACACAGTGTACATACACGGCCCCAGGTGTGCACACAGGGCTCCCACACAGAGGGATGCTGTGTGGATGTAGGGGGACCAGGGCAGCATGATAGGGACACCTGAGCCTGCACTCATGTCCATACCATATGAATTATCTACAGCAAGCTGGTACATAGCAGTTAAAATAACAAAAGTTTAAAAGACAAAGGTTAATTAAATGATCCAATATTATATTATCTCAAACATCAAAACATCCTAGACAGCTAATAACAAGTTCATGAAATTACAAAATGCAAACTGCTTTAATAATATTTTAAGACACTGAAAGTTAAAAAATTTTTTTCAACTACAAAATGACAACCTAGTATATACTTACTACAAGCATACTTTTTAGAATTAAGTTTTTTAGAGCCATGAATATTTTGCTGTTATTTTAAAACTGAACAAAACCCCCAAACCAAGAAGAAAACGTGTGAAAGCCTGAACCAGCTCTGAGTTTGAGCATCAACTCTACACAAGGCAGCCACTGAGCCCGACACTCCGCCACGCAGACACTCCCCTGGCGCTCAGCCCGCTGCCCGCGAGGACCACAGGCCAATCTGGACGCCCCATGAGCAGGACAGCTGCAATGATCGCCGGGAGCTCAACTCTGCCTCAGGCCCTGTGCTCAGCGGGGCTCCCTTCACCAGCTGGCTCTGCCCGCCGCCTGTGTCCTGCCACCCAGCCTTTGAGCCACATCCGGGTTAGGGACCCAGCTCTCACTACAACCTCCATCGCCTTTAAGAGCAGAGAAGCATAATTCTAAGACTTTAAAAAGCGGCACAGTATAGGCAGACCTCTCCCTTCCCCCGAATCCCAGTGCCAATCAAGGCTGAGTCGTCCCCTGTGAAATGAATCGCAGGCCACCTGGGTCAGCAGAGGGAGACGTGAAAGGGACCTGACACGGGGGTGGGTGGGAGAGATGCAGTTCTCTCACAGCCTGTTGAAAAAGTTAGAATGGGGGCGAACACCACAGTTCATCCTCAGCTGCGATGGGGGCACCCACACTGAAGCGCTGATTCGAGTCCAGTCTACCTTTACTTTCTTTTATTTTTATTGCAAAGGTAGATTTACAGAGAAAGATCTTCCATCTGCTGATTCACTCCCCAAATGGCCACAACACTGGAGTTTCTTCTGGGACTCCCACGTGGGTGCAGGATCCTGGATCTAAACTGGAGCAGCTGGTACATGAACCAGCACCCATATGGCATGGCAGCGCCAAAGGTAGAGGCTTAACCCACTACACCATGGTGCCAGCCCTAGTCTGCTGTACTTTTTTTTTTTTTAAGATTTATTTTATTTTCATTGGAAAGTCAGATATACAGAGAGGAGGAGAGACAGAGAGGAAGATCTTCCGTTCAATGATTCACTCCCTAAGTGGCTGCAATGGCCACAGCTGCGCCAATCTGAAGCCAGGAGCTCTTCCTGGTCTCCCACGCAGGTGCAGAGTCCCAAGGCTTTGGGCCGTCCTCGACTGCTTTCCCAGGCCACAAGCAGGGAGCTGGATGGGAAGCAGGGCTGCCAGGATTGGAACCAGAGACCATATGGGATCCTGGCGCATGCAAGGCAAGGACTTTTAACCACTACACTATCGCGCCAGGCCCAGGTGCTCTACTTTCAATCCAGCTTGCTGCTAAGGAGCCTGGGAAAGCAACGGTGGGCCACTGCCACCCATGTGGGAGACCCAGCTGGAGGTCTGCCTGCTGGCCTGGCCCAGCTCCAGCTGTTGAGGCCATGTGGGCAGTGAAGTCGCATGTAGCCGGTTTCCATTTCTGTCTCAGCCTTCAACAGGCCGTCAGCACAGGAGGCGAGGGCGTGTGTGAGGCAGAACCTGAGCCTGCGCGGGGCTCCCGCCCAGGCACTGAGCGCTGCGGCCCTGAGCACCGCCACAGGTGAGACGAAGCTCACGGCCCCGGGGGTGGCGGAGTTACCAGGAAAGGCATCTTAGCCCAACAGTTTCCGTAAAGCCCGTCCCTGCTAGCAACAGCCTCCGGAGCGGTCAGGAGGCACGGCAGGACAGGCCACGAGCAGCAGGGCCTGAGGAAGGCGGCACTCCACACCCGAGACCAACCTGCTTTCTCGCATCTTCCAGGCTGGCGTCAGGGCAGATGACGACATCACGGCTACACTGCACGGGGTCCTTCCCAGCCAGGCCGGCAACAATGACCTTGATCTACAAGAGAGAAGCCATCGGGATGTTTAACGACACCGACATGCTGAGAGCGATGTATTCACAAATGTCCTGGGCTTTAATATAAAACCACACTGAGTTTAAGTTCAGTTGGTGTTAGCCAAATTTATATTTAATAACCAGGTCTAGAGGCAGCTGGGTTCCCAGCACCCTAACTGGGACACCCCTGCTCCCTCAAGTGTTCCAGTGTGGGAGATCAATTACACAACCAGCCTATTAATAACTCCACGGAATAATCTTACAAGGTTACTCTTACCCTTAAACTTCACTTTGAAAAAAAAAGCTTATTATTTTATTTGAGATGCAGAAAGGTAACAGTGACAGAGAGACCTCCCACCCACTGGTTCAAAATGCTCGGAGTCACAGACTCAGCTGAGGTCTGCCCCGCGGGTGGCAGGGCCAGGGACCCGTGCCATCACCCGCAGCTGCCTCCCAGCACACACCGGCAGGAGCTGCACGGAGACTCACGCCTCTGCCGTGCGGTGCCATCAGAGCGCCTTACCCACTGCCCCCAACAGCCACTCTTTCAGGTCAGTTTCAAAGGCAGGAATCCAAGTTAAAACAAGGAAAAACTGTTTTGTCTTACAAAAGTTTAAAAGTAGACAACAAGAGGAATTTTCCCATCCTATTGGTAGGACCACAGATTGCTACACTGGGAAGCAATTTGGCAGGATTCAGAAAGGCTGGTCCCCTGACCTCAAATTCCATGTTTAGGACACAGCTTGGGAACAATCCACACGTCTGCCAAGGGAATCCCTAGGACAAAGCTCACGGTGACACAGTGACGACAAAGCTGGGCAGACTGTGCACACACGGAGGGCATCACCGAAGGGCACTTGTGAACGAAGCCACGTGCAGCCATGTCGGTGCTGTCAGTTACACAGCTACATGCCACCCGGGGAAGCGTGCAGGATCCAACAGTCTAATGCCACTCTAAGGACATGCATGCACACACACCAGTGTGAGAGCTGGCACTCCTAGGGCAGGTGGGCACAGAAGAAAAAGCATCAGCAGGCCTCCGGGTGTTAGGTCTCTAAAGAAATAGGCTGGAGCGGTGGCGGTCTGGCACAGCCACCAAGCGGGCACTTGGCTGCCTGCATACCACAACGCAATGCCCAGGTTTGGGCCCCTGCTCTGCTTCCCAGCCAGCCACCTGCTGGATGCACCACAGAAGGCCGCAGGTCACGGCTCAGGCACGCAGGTCCCTGCCACCCATAGGAGACCCAGATGGGGTTCCAGACCCTGGGCTTCAGTGCGGCTCGGCCCTGTGCGGTGAGCACTTGCGGAAGGAGCCAGCAGATGCAAGATTTACTTCTTTCAAACACACATTGAGTGCAGCGGCTTGGGGCACCCGCGTCCCATCCCACATAGCAGTGTTGGCTCTGGTGCCAGCTTCTCTGCTCTGGGATGAAGCGGGTGACCACGCTGCCATCCACACGGGAGACCTGGCTCCTGGCTCCAGCCTGGCCTGTGGAGTGAACTAGCAGATGGGAGGCTTCTGTCACTCTGCATTTCAAATAAATAAGCAGACAGTTTCAAAAAGTTAGAACACAGGGTTCAAAGAAAAATGGCAAAACATTGGCAAGCACTAAACACAGGGAGTGAATAAACAGGTGCTTGTTGCCACACAGCGATTCGGCAGATTTCATTCAAAATGAACTTTCTAGAAATCCTAAAACTTGGGGCAGCAGGCATTGTAGCACAGCATGCCCAGCTGCCATCCCACACTTGGGCACCAATTCATGTCCCAGTTGCTCTGTTTCCAGTCCCACTCCCTAAATGCCCGGGCAGTGGGCAGTAGACCAGCAGACCAGCCCCTGCGCCTGGCACTCACACGGGAGACCCAATGCACCTGCAGACCCCTGGCTCTGCCCGGCTCTCAGGCCAGCGTGCCCAGGCCCTCTGCCTTGGCGATATATCAATCTTCAAACACTGAGAACACGAAAGGCTCTCGCGGACGGACTCACGCCAGCTCGCCTCATCACGTCCACGGGGATGACCGTCTCCATCTCCTCCGCCCCTTTCGCCAGGATGACCAGAGCTCGCTTAGCAGCCATTTTGAGGGTTTTCTTTTCTCAAACTTTAAAAAAAAAAATAGGATAAGTCAAATGCTTAAGTTCTGGGACTTTCTCAAAGTTAAGTTGGTATTTTTTAGGCTCCAGGCTCTGACAGACAAAGGACGAAGCCCCACAGAGGATCGCAGGTTAACGTTATTTTTTACAGGGAGGTTTCAGCTGTGCCGCGTCTGACCCAACACAGGGAGACAGCAGCCGCAGTCCCTCTAAAAGCCACCTGGACCAACAGCTGGTGGAAAACAGAGCTAAAAGATGGGTTTATGTTGGTAAAAAACGCTTAAAGCCCATGCATAGGCGGGGTGGTTACCAGCATTCACACACACACGCACAAACCCTACGCGTGGATTTTACAGTTTTTGCGCCAACCATCTTTGGACTTCCCACGAACTTTCTGCAGCGGCCTTCGTGCTTTCCGACAACCACGCCACACACGGAGCCCGGGCCGCAGTTCCCGCCAGCCTCCCGGGGCTGTTCCGCCGGAGCTGCACTCCACGCGGGCGCTGAGAGGGTCGCCCGTGACGGGGCGACGAGGCCCGTGCACAGCGGCCCTGACAGCGGTGACTTCAACAAGCCCCGCACCCCGCGTCCCGGCCCGCACCCCGCGTCCCGGCCCGCACCCCGCGCTCACCGCGACCCCACCGCCCGCCACGGCGCCGCGCACTCACCAGGCCCGGCCCCTCGGCCTCCGCCGCGCACCCCGTGACGTCACCTCCGGCCGAGTCCACCCGGCTGCGGCGGGGGAGGCCTGCCCGGGAGTGCGGGGAGGACGGCGCACCGCTGCCCTGGCGCGGCTCTCCGCGTCCCCCACGGAATGGCACACCCTGCCCGGCGCCTCCGGGGGCGTGTGTGCCCCCTGTCACGCGCCCGTTTTCCGCGCTCCCTGTGGTTCCAGTGCGTTCCTTCGGGGGCCCTCCTTCTTGCAATGTCGCCCCAGCACGTCTCGTCTTTCGGGACTCTGCGGTTCAGGGATCCCCAGGCCGGTCTCGTCCACGCGTGGGCCGGCGACTCCGCGGGCTCGCGGTGACCTTCGTGGGTATTTCGTGTCCCCGTGTTCTCACAGGATCAGAGCGATGCTGCTCATACAAGTCTAACAATTTCGAAACGAGTGACTGGAAAGCTTTTGTTTTTGTTGGAAAGGCAGATTTACAGAGAGGGAGAGAACACACAGACCCACCATTCGCTGTGGAGGGGGTGGCTTAACCCGTTAAGCCACAGCAGCCCAATGGCAGGCACTGCACAGAGGGCACAGTAGTGCCCAACCCTATACCTGGGTTGTACTTGTGCCAGTGTAACTGGAGGAGAAATCTCCAGGATTGGAAAATATGTCTGAGCAAGTCCGTGAGGAATAGGGGACATCAGATGGCATTCTAAGCATGTCAGTGTTTCTTAAGGCTACTTCCGTTAGTTTACAAAATTAAAAAAAAAAAATCCTCCAAGTATTTCATGTGATTCTTAATGCCATGAAAATTTCTTTTAAATTAAGAAAGTGTGAACAGTGGGACAGGCATTTGGTGCAGTGGTTAATGTGGCACTCGGGGTTCCTGGGTTGGAATCCCAGTTTCGCTTTGTTACTGTGCGCCCTGAACCCACGTTGGGTCCCTGCCATCCATATGGGAGATCTGGGTGTAGTTTCCTGGCGTCCATCTAGCCCAGCTCAGTACTCTGGGGTCATGGCCACTTGGGTAGTGTGCCAGATGGAGAACTCTCAAATAAATTTCTCCAAGTGAAATAGTTGAGAAAAATTTGATCTTTCGAGTAAAATAGATGAATCTTTCAGAAAGAACCAATGAAGGATTAGGTAGATGAAAATAAACTCAAAAGAAGACTGTTTTGCTATGGTTCCCAGAGTTAACCAATAGGGGGCGTTTAAGGGGGTGCGTGCTGCAGCATCAGCCAGCGTGACTCAGGAAAATGATAAGCCTGGTGGTTCAGGAGAGAGAGAGAGAGAGGGAGAGGAAGAAAGCGAGAGTGAGAGAGCCCCTCTGCTAGTTCACGTCCAAAAGCCCACAACAGCCAGTACTAAGCCAAGAATGAACTCAAACTCTCATGGGTGGAAGGAACCCAAGGGTTTGGTCCATCGCCTGATGCCCCTCAAAGCGTGCATTTGCACAAATCAGGAACCAGAGCTGGGGACCAAACCCTGGCAGCCCAGTGTGGGATGTGGGACTCCTACCAAGCAACTCAACTATCAGGCTAAACACTCTAATTTTATCGAATCAATGCTTTACTCATACTTTAAAATATGCAATTATTACATATAGTAGATTGAGTTATCATTGAGAAATTGTTGCTCTCTTCCCTTGCGGCTGCCTGGGTGCCGTGCACCTGCTGTTGTCTGGGCAATGTATTCGCTGTTGCTTAGTGCTGTGTACCCACTGCTGTCTGGGGTGGCGTACCTGCGATGGGGCAGAGCCATGGATGGCTCGCACCTGCTTGTCAGGTGAATTGACAGTGGACAGGGTGCAGAAACAGCTTCATTCAAATGGTATGAGAAGGTGTGAAACCAGCTCGAGGCTCCTAGTGTGGGCCCGCCCCTCTTGCCAGCCGCGCCATTCAGGTTCATTGATGACAGCACGGAGCTGGCTCTGAAGTCTCTGCGAACAGCCCCTCCTGCCTCCTGTTGTACTAGGATAGGTTAATTAACTACAGGAAAACTTTGAGCACTGGTAGCTCTCGTCCTGCCTCCCGCACTGTGTGAGTCTGAATCTGACTGCGGGATGAGAGCTTAAAAAACCCCTGACTTCTGCTGCATGATGCTCCTGGAGTGCAGCGGGAGCTGCTGTCACCAGGCGTGGGCAAGAAAGATTCCTGCTAACATCCTACACTTGGGTCCAGTGTGACCTTGCACTCCACAAGATACTTGGCTGTTGTCTGAGCGGTACCTGCTGTTGTCTGGGTGGTGTACTGTCATGGGTGGTATACCTGCTGTTGTCTGGGTGGTGTACTCACTGTCTGGGTGGTGTACTCACTGTCATCTGGGTGGTGTACTCACTGGGTGATGTACTCGCTGTCATCTGGGTGGTGTACTCACTGTTGTCTGGGTGGTGTACCTGTCATCTGGGTGGTGTACTCGCTGTCTGGGTGGTATACCTGCTGTCATCTGGGTGGTGTATTCCCCTGTTGTCTGGATGGTGTACCTGCTGTTGTTTGGGTTTGGTCATGTTCTCACGGAGAACCAAGCAGTTCTCAAACCTTTGGAGGCAACACACTTTGGACTCACATCCCAAGGTCAAACTCCGACCTTGCCGTCCCCTATCTTTTTATATCTCTTACTGGATGGCAGGATCGATCCCAGTTACAGGAGTGCATCCACTCAACCACTAAAACAGAATGTTACATTCACCAGTGACAGTCACAACAAAGTTTTATTATAAGTGAGAGGCAAAGCAACCGACTAACTGACCGACCGACCCACCAGCCGGGACCAACACCCCTTACCAGAGTGCAGCCCTGAGCAGTGCAATTACAAAGTTTTTATAGGGGCATTTTGACACAGCTTCAAGGGGGGCACAATTTACAACAGCTCGAGAGGTGAGGGAGGAAGGATTACGCATTCCTTGCTTAGCTCGGCTTGCCAGCCCCTGCCTGCTCTCCTCAGGTCTGGGCTCCAACCTTGGCACCACCTGTGACAACCAGACCCCGATCTTGAATTATCTATGGGTTAATAAGGCTGGGGATTGGGGCCATTGGCACTAAAGGTCACGTTGGCCATTAGGCCTGCAAGCTCACACAATTTGTTACCTAAGCAAATAAAGCAGAAGCTACAAAAGCAGAAAGAATTGCAGTTAGCAGTGAGCCATGTTTAAGCCATTTTGATTTCAACTCTGCAGGAGGGTGGTGGTCTGGGCTGATGTCAGGTGTGCAGGGTTGCAGGCAGCTGCAGATGGCACATCCTGTCAGCACCCAACAAAGCACCATCCTGGACAGCTCCCAGGAGCACCCAGTCACCTGCTGGCCATGTATGTGGCTGAGCCTGTCCCACTGGCAGCAGGTGGCAGTGGCTGGCAGGGAGCCAGCCATTCAAGAGGAGAGGCAGGTTTTTGAGTTTCAGGGTCTGTAACATTGTTTTGGTTTGAAACATTGTTTTGTTGTTGAAATATTTTTCTTATAATTCTTTGACAGGTAATGTCAGTACATTTTTACGTTACACAGTGAGACATTTCAGCGTGTTCAGTGTGTACTGAATAAACCAGTGCACGTTTCAAACCATTCAGTTCTCACTACTCATAAAATACACACTAGGTGCGGTAAGCTGCAGCTCTCCACCTGCTCTAGAAGACACGGTGTTTATTTAAGGGTATTTATTGGGCAGGCAGAATGACAGAGACAAACACACAAGCAGCGTGACCCCCACCTGCCAGATTCTCTCCTCAGGTGGCCGTGACAGCCTGGGTCGCCATCCGAGGGACCCATGTGTCACACTCAGGCTCAGACAGCATCTGCTGCTCCCCAGGAAAATCAGCAGGGAGCTAGAGTGGCCTAAATGCCCCACAACCTGGCGCACTGGCTCCATTGGCGAATGAATCCTCCATGTGCCAGGCCTGGAATCCCACATGGATGCTGGTTTGTGTCCCGGATGCTCCACTTCTGATCCAGCTCCCTGCTGATGGCCTGAGAGGCAGCAGAGGACGGCCCAAAGTGCTTGGGCCCCTTTATCCAATGCAAGAGCCCTGGAAGAAGCTGCTGATCGGCTCAGCTCTGACCATTGCAGCCATTTGGGCAGTGAACCAGCAGATGGAAGATCTCTCTCTTCTCTCTAAATATGCCTTTCAAACAAAAACAAAGCCTTTCAAGAAAACATTTTAAAAATAAAATGCTCCAGTGTGGGATGCAGGCATCCCAGGTGGCTGTGTAACCCACTGTACCACAATGCAGCCCACCTCTGCACTTTCAAATAGCATGGTAATCATTTGTCTTCTCACTTCTTGGCTCTAGGCATTCTATACTGACTTCCTGGCAGGTGTAGTAATATCCAGTTTCCAATTCTGCGGCTGAGGAGGGTGGAATGATTGGCACAGGCCCTGCAACCTTGGTCAAGTTCAGATGCCTGATGGCAGATCTCACATCCTGCCCACCATGTGCCCTGCCGGGTTATGCGATCAGTCATGAACACTCGGGGCACTCCCTGCAGATTTCTCATCACACATTCACAGAACTAAGTCAAAAAATTCAGGCCGTTTACCAAGAACCATCACTTTGACACTGGTGATGAAGTCACCTGCCTGACTTCCAGGCAGAGCCACCCCCCGCTGCCCACAGCACTTTGCTTTTACACTTGATATTTCATACCATACATTGTGAGTTCTGAAACCCATAAACTCAGTTTCCAAGCAACCTGGTCAGCTTCTGGTAGCAAGCGCATTGAGGAGGTGAGTTTCGCCTGTGGAGAATGACCCATCCATTGATGGAGTGGCCACAGCCACCACAGCCTTCTTGTCCTGGTTTCTCATCTCCCTGCCAGTGACCGCGTCCGTCTATTTCATGGACAGCACTTGCTTCCATCTGCCTTGGTCACTGCCCAGTCCCCGGCCACAGAGCAGGTGCCAACACCTTGGTAGTTACATCCCACTCCACTGCCCGGGGTACCACATGTAAAGGTACCCCGCTTTCTAGCTTCCTTGAAGAGGTGGCATTTAAACTGGACCCTCGGGCCACTAAACGTTGCTCAACACCGCGTAAAGGCCGGCTTCGGGACACGGGACCCGGCGACGCCAAGAATTTCCACTTGGCAGCCTGAAAGGTGAGGTCGCTGACACAGGGGAAGAGGAGGCGGACCCTGACATTTATGGCGAGGCTGGCGACCAGGGGGGGAAATTCTGACCCTGTGGTCTGTGAGGGGCCTCGAGAGCGGGCTCCCCTCGGCGAAGAGCCGCCACGCGCGTGGGCCCCGTGCCCTCCCACGGCGCTCGGCCTCGCAGTGACGCCAGGCCGCCCGCCCGCGATTGGCCGCGCCAGCCCGCAGTGGGCGGGACGAGGCGGGCGGCGCGCCGCGGGTTGGGCGCCGCCTCAGCGACACGCTCCCGGAAGGTCACGTTCTTCCGGGCGTCGCGAAGGCGGTGACCGCGGCGGCGCTGGACCCTGCGGACTTCCGCTGGGCAGACAAGCCGGTCGCGAGCCGGACGTGCTGTCAGAGCTGGTGGGCGCGGGAGAGAACTCAGCGCCTGTGGCATCTGTGGAGAATCCAGAGTGGGGCGCGCTCGGCGCTTCGGGGAGTTGGCTTCCTGGAAAACCTGAGGAACGCGGCTTGGCCGTCAGGCTGCGCCTGTGGCAGAGGCTGCGGGTGCGCTCTCTCCAGCCCCGCTGCGCCACGGGGCTAGTTCTAGAAGCGAGAGCGCTGTGGGCTCCGACCCAGTCCCCGTCCTCAGCTCCCACGCCCTGCTGTGGCCCGCAGCGTGGTGGGGTGTGGGAGCCACTGCCTCACGGCTGGGAGCTTCTGCCAAAAGCCTTGGGTGGGAGCGCTGCTGCCACGGTTGCCACGGTAATGCGGGGCTCCAGCTCTCCCGGAAGCCTTTCCTACTGACCTGCTGATGTCCAGGGGGTCTGGCGCCAGGTGTGGTGACGCTTTTAGGCCCCGCATCTGTGGCCAGAGCTGTCAACCCGCGCTCTGAGGAGGCATTTTAGGAGGGTTCTGGGCCGCAGGAGGGGTGGGACGCTGGCCTGGGGTAAGCATCCAGATGCTTCTATCGGTCCTTGATTTGGTTCCTTGAGCTCTCGTAGTTTCTCAATGTTAGAGTAGTAAGTCTGCCACACGGCACGAGGAGGCAAATAAAATACAGAGTTTTAGATTTATTTCTGTTTGAAAGGCAGAGTTAGGAGAAAGATCTTCCATCCACTGGTTCACTCCCCAAATGATTGCATGAGCCAAAGCCAGGAACCACGAGTGGCTGCTGGGTCTCCCGTGTGAGGGCAGGGGCCCAAGGGCTTGGGCTGACTTCCAGTGCTTTCCAAGGCACATTACCTGGGAGCTGAATCAGAAGTGGAGCAGCCAGGACATGAACCGGCACCCGTATGGGATGGATGCCAGCCCTGCAGGTAGACTGAGCAAGGGTGGTAGCAGGGGGGTAGGGAGAAGGTGAGAGCAGAGAGAGAGAGAGAGAGAGAGAGAGAGAGAGAGAGAGAACGAACGAACAGTGAGGGCGAGGAGAAGAGCTGAGAGAGGACAAAGGGAAGGTGGTGTCGCATGGCCTCAGGGTAGGGGTAGGAAATGTGGGGCCGGGGATTCACAGATGTGGCGGTAGGTGGACACCAGGACTGTAAGGCTCAAGGGGTTGATGGAGCGCACACTTGAAACCTGAAGGTCACTAAGCTTGATAAGGCAGGTTGGCCTTAAGGGGGCTGAGAGCTAGGAGGTTTATGGTAGTGTTGAGTAACCAGATATTCAAGGGGACCTAGACCAAGGATTTAAGGCAGCACTGAGTCCAGTCCTCAGAGTCCCTTCTTACAAAATCAGAGTTAATGAAGAAGTTCATAGATGACCACGTCACAGACTGGCTTTAAAAATGCTGTTTGTTGGCAGCAGGCAATTGACATGGCAATTAAAATGTCACTTGGGGTACCTACATCCCATGTCGGGGTTGGAGTACTGACCCCACTCCTGATCCCAGTCTTCTGCAAATTTGCATCGTGGGAGGCAGCAGCTGATGGCTCCTAAATTCTGTCCCTGCCACCCAGGTGGGAGATGTGGATGGAGCGCCTGGCTCCTGGCTTCAGCTGGCCTGTCCCTCACTGTTGTGGGCATTTGGGAAGTGAGTCAACAGAGGAGAGATCTTTATCTCTGTGTGTCTCTGTCTTTCAAATAAATTTTAAAAATGTAAAAACACTACTGATGGTTAATTTCCTTTGTAACCTGTATCATGCTTGACAAGCATGTTATTCTGGGGTTACCTGGCATGCCAGCAGCCCGTTTGGGCACCAGTTCATGTCCTGGCTGCTCCACTTCTGATCCAGCTCCATGCTCATGGCTTGAGAAAAGCAGCAGAAGATGGCCCAAGTGTTTGCGCCCTGCCAACACGGAACAGCTCAAAGAAGCTCCCGGCTCCTGGCTGGAGCCTGGCCTGACCCTGGTCATTGCAGTCATCTTGGGAGCAAACAAAAAAAATGAAAGATCTCTCTCCTCTTTTCCCTCTATAACTCTTTCAAATGAATGAATACTGTAAAAATAATGTTTGTAAGTGATGACATTGAATAGCTATGACTGATTGAATTCAGCTGTGATTACAGATGCATACATGCTCTTGAAGAATATTTTTGAGAGGTGGGGAAGTACAGGAACACGGCAGCCCCATCTTGAGTTCACCTGTAGTAGCCAGGGTTGGTGGAGCTGGGAGCTTGGGGAAGGCACTGCGCTCTGGGTCTGCCGCAGGAGTGACACGAAGCCCACTTGCTGGTGCCATCATGCTGTGGCCTGTGGCCTGCGTCAGCAGGAAGCTGGAGTCAGGTGTCAGACCCAGCGGGGATGCAGGTGGCAGTCGCTGAGCAGGATGTGAGCGCCCATACATGCTCTTTATGGATGAAAACACACCTCACATCCATTACTACGGATTGGCTCCATAAGATTGTTTTTATTGCTCTGATTTCGTGTTACAATGGAGAATGTCACACGATTTGTGTTTTTTGGACAGTAATAACTTAAAGGATTGAAAAATAAGTATTCAGTATCTATACAATTTGTACTTGATGTAAAAAGTGGAAGTATGTAAAACATCAGAAAAATTGTTTTTCATATCTGCTTTGAAAAAGTTACTTTTCTGGGCCCGGCCAGCTCCCTGCTTGTGGCCTGGAAAAGCAGGCGAGGATGCCCAAAGCCTTGGGACCCTGCAACTCTGTGGGAGACCCAGATGAGGCTTCTAGCTCCTGGCCTCCGATTGGCGCAGCTCCAGCAGTTGCGGCCGCTTAGGGAGTGAATCATTGGACAGATCTTTCTCTCTGTCTCTCCTCCCCTTTGTATATCTGCCTTTTCAGTAAAAATTAAGGTGGTGGTGGTTGTTGTTGAGGCAGATTTACAGAGAGAAGGAGAGACACAGAGGTGAAGATCTTTCATCCACTGGTTCACTCCCCAGATGGCCACAACAGCCAGAACTGGGCCACATTGAACTCAATGCAGGTCTCCCATGTGTTGACGGGGACTCGTCTGCAGCCTCTTTCATGGGCATTAGCAGGAAGTCAGGTTGGAAGGGGAGGTGGGCCCGACCACAGATACATGGGCAAGCAATGCAGGCATGCCAAGGAGCAGCTTACCCCACCATACCACCGCACCAACCCGCTTTCTCCTGTAACTTCTTTGTTTACAATTGACCCTTTGTGCTCTTTAGTCTCAAAGTATGTTCACTGGAGAGACACGATGTCACACTCCCAGACAATACAGACAGCAAAGTGTCCCTTGCTGTGGATGACCCAGGTGTGCCTCTCGCTGCTCAAGTGTCTACACCTCACCCCTGTGCTGTGTTGAGCTTGTTTCTGCTTTCGTTTGGTGGAGATCTTGTGGAAGGTATGAATTTCTGCTTGTGTTGGAGAGATTAGTAAGGATGAAGGACTATCACACATTTTAAAGCAAATGAAACTCATACTAAAAGAATATCACTTCTGGTGCTAGCTTAGATGACGTGTATCTGGGAAGGCATATAACTTCCTTCCATTTACTACAAAGGTTTTGTCACACAAAAATTCAATGCTATGAGTTCTTTAAACACCCTAATCCAATTGAGTGTATTGTTTGGCAAAATTATTGATATGTGGTTGGTTGTGCCTCACTTTAGACTGAAAAAGTGAATCTGGAGACTCCTTTGGCTTAATAAAAACTTTTCTGTGACTTGGCACAGAAACCTGAGAAAGTAAAGTGATTACTGTGCTGGGAAATGTACGTCACTTTCAGAGGAGGTGGAGACTCTGCCCACCAACTGTCCAAAAGCGTGGTCTGGTGCGTGGCCTTGCGTTACAGCCACAGTCAGGTTAAATGTCGTCTTACGGCGTTCAGCACAGGATACCACATGTAAATGAGGTGGTCCCTGGTGAGGCGGTGACTTGGAAAGTGTCAGAAGATGATTAGCGTTCTCTCTCCTCACCCCTCCCCACTGCACACACCAAAAACACTTTTAATTTATTGTTTATTTGGAAGGCAGCAAAAGACAAACACCTTCCATCCTAGGTCAGTCTCCAAATGTCCAAGAACCTGGAACCTAATGTAGCTTTCCCATGTGGGTGACAGGGACCCCAAGTCCTTGAGCCACCACCCACTGCTTCCCAGGGTGTGCACTAGCCAGAAGCTGGGCTGGAGAGTGGAGCCAGGACTCGAACCCAGGCACACTGGTATGGCATCCCAAGCAGCATTGCCTGCCCAGCAGCCTCTTTTTTGGAGGGGAGGAGAGTAGCAGGGCTGATGTCCTCACATTCAGCCAATCCTGCCCAGGCTGGGCTGGGGCATCCCAGGGGTGTCACAGGTAGGATGACCCCAGTGCTGTGAGCACATTTTGCAGACAGCGGGTGCATTTCTGCCTCTCTAGCACTGCGTGCTGTGTGCTGCTTTCCTGACGCTCAGTGTGGGAGGCCAGGGAAGGAAGGGGCTTTTCGGCAAGCAGTCGCACTGTAACAGCCACAGTTGCCTCAAGCGCTGTGTACCAGGCAGCGAGATCACAGCTTACAATTCATTGTTTCATGTCGTCATCACTGTACGCAGATGACTGACCATATTAGGTTCCTGCCAGGGTCGGAAAAACTGAGACTCGCAAAGGTGAAGTCTGCCCAAAGGTTACCCAGCCACAAATGGCAGAGGCCAGATTCAGTCCCGGGCCGCCCTGTGTGGGCTCTTAACCACAGCTCTAAATCCGGCTGCTGCCATTACATAGGGCACGTGTCTGCCCACGTGTGTGTGTGCCCACGTGTGTGTAGTAAATCTTGGGGGAGGGGAGCAGATCAAAGCCACAGTGAGATCTTCATAACCACTGGGATGGCTGTCCACTTTCTTTTTAGTGGCAAAGTAACAAATGTTAAAAAGATTGTGAGGAAATGAAAATCCCATTTCTTGCTGGTGGGACTGTGTGATGATGCAGCCACCACAGGAGCCAGCCTGGCAGCTCCTTAGACAGTGAGCAGACAAGGCTGCTGCTGGCTGTGCTGCCGTTGGAGATGTGCCCTGACGCCAACACCGACACCCAAAGGCACAGCGGCGTCGTCCAAAGCAGCCAGAGGCGTGGCCAGGCCTCAGTGCCCGGGTTGGAGTCCCGGCTCCCCAGAGTCACCCTGGGAAGTGGCAGGTGATGGTGGCTCAAGCACTTAGCTTTCTGCCACCACGTGAGGGACCCTGAGCGAGCTCTGAGTTCCCGGGTTCAGGCTGGCCCTGCCCTCACTGCTGTAGTTGTGTGGGAGAACAAATCAGTGGGTAGAAAATCTCAATCAACAGTTATATCCCTGCTTTTCAAATACAATGAAAAACTCACTAGGCAGCCCGCATGTCCCCAGCTGAGCAGTGGGTGACCAGTATGTGACGTATACACACACACCGAGTATTCATTCAGTCCTAACAAGGAATGAAGTGCTGACACAGTCAAACATTGCCAAGTACACTTGCCAGGCATCGGGATGGCGCTGTGGCAAGTAGAGTAAGCTCCCACCTGTGGTGCCAGTGTCCTATATATGTGCTTAAAGTCCCAGCTACTCCACTTCTGACCCAGCTCCCTGCTAATGGCCTGGGAAAGTGGTGAAAGATGGCCCAAGTGCTTGGGCCCCTGCACCCATGTGGGAGAGCTGGAAGAAGCTCCTGGCTCCTGGCTTCAGACCAGCCCAGCTCTGGCCATTGGAACCATTTGGGGAGTGAGCCGGCAGATGAAAGGCCTGTCTCTCTCTCTGTCTCTTCTCTATACATATCTGTTTTTTCAAATAAAAATAAATCTTTAAAAAAGCTTTTTAAAAATGCCAGGAATAGAAGACCATGTATGTACATGTATATATATTGGTATGACTGCATTTTATAATTATTTATTTGAAAGGCAGAGTGACAGGAAGAGAGAACGGGGCCAGGGTAGTTATCTTACCTCCACGCATCATGCCCCAAATGTCTGCAGCAACCAACACTGGACCCTATTGAAGCCAGAAGCCAGGGACTCCGTCCACCTTGATCTCCCACATGCGTGACTCGGTCCCAAATACTTGGGCCATCACCTGCTGCTTCCTTCCCAGGCCTGTAAGCAGGAATCAGAGCAGCTGGGGCTTGAACCAGCACTCCAGTCAGCCATGCCAGCACTGCCAGCATCAGGCTGACACTGCACCCCAAGACTGGCTGCACAGGACTCTGTTTTGTGAAATGTTCAAATTAGGTAAGAGACAGATCAGTGAGGGGCAGGTTCTGGGGGATGAGAATTGGTGTGGGGTTTCTTTCTGACCGGAGGGAAAGTGTGGAATTGGATGGGGCTTTATGGCTGTTCGGCATGGTGAACATACTGAGGTCCACTTTGAAGAGCTGGGTTTTTAAAAAGGCAACTTCGGGAGCCTGCGTGGAGGCCTAGCAGGCTGATCCTCTGCCCATGTCCCGGCTGCTCCACTTCCCATCCAGCTCCCTGCTTGTAGCCTAGGAAAGCAGTGAGGATGGCCCAAAGCCTTGGGACATGGGAGATCCCTAAGCTCCTGGCTCCAGCTTTGGACCTGCCCAATTCTCACCCTTTGTGGCCATTTGAGGAGTAAACCAGCAGATGGAAGAACCTTCTCGGTCTCTAACTCTGACAAGCTAAGCAAGTTAAAAAAAATTTTTTTTTTTTAAATAAAATGGCAACTTCAGAGTCAGATTTGGGAGGTGCTTGGAGGCGGGCTCCAGTGTCCAGGGTTCACCGGCAGGCAACAGAAGCCACTAAACATTTCTGCGGGAGGAGAATGGAGAATGGCGTGATGGGAGCAAGACAGTGCAGGGTTAGCATGTGGCAGGTGTTCAGCAGTAAGCAGCCCATTCTCTCTTTTTACCTCCTGATTCAAGCCCCCCGTTGCTCTAGAGTAAAAACTGTTCTTGTCTATTTGGAGTCTCATGGAAAACCCTCTGTTTTAGTCACCATGGTTTCTGAAGCCTACACCTCCCACCTAGCCCCACACCTCCCACCGAGCCCCCTGCTTGTCCTCTGGGGGTCTTGGCCACTTGGTGCCCAGCAGGTCTGCCCAGCTGCTCCCCTTCTCTTCCCTGCTCTTCTCCCTTCTTCCCTCTTTCTCATCCTCCCCACTCCTAATCCTTCCTCCTCCACATCTTTTCCAAAACAGCTTGCAGGAACTGGTGTTCATTTATGACCCCTGCATCCCACAGCAGAGCACCCAGGCTTGCTGCCTGCTTCCAGCTCCCAATCCCAGCTTCCTGCTGAGGCAGACCTTGGGAGGCAGCCAAGGTTCAAATGCTTGGGTTTCTGCCTCCTAGGCGAGAGCCCTGGATAGTTTCCAGCCACAACTGTTGTGGGCATCTGGGGAGTGAACTAGCAAACAGAAGTTCTCTGTTTCTCTCTGTGTGCTTTTCAAGTAAACAGGAATGTTTTAAAATTTGAGATTATTGTATTCCCAAATCTCTCAGAGATTTCACCTCCACTCGCAAATGCTACATTTCTCTGGTCTCCATTTCTCCGTCTTCCAACCTCATCTGCCCTGCACAGCCAGGAGCATGGTGGGAAGCCCTAGGCAGTCCTGGCCCACACCAGCTCCAGACCTGCAACCTCCAGTGGCTGGCTCGCGTGGTGCTACCCCAGGAGTCCAGCAGCGGCTGCAGGTCCCAGAGCTCTTTCGAGGATGGCATGCCCTGGGAAGTGGGTCTGGTGCCCACTACCTCAATTGTACCTAAGGGCGGGCCGCTAAAGTGCCACCAAGACCATGGAGCTGGGGGTTAGCACACCACAAGAATACCCCTCTTCCTTTAGAAGCTGATTTCCTCTCGAATATTTTAAAGGACATACTACAAAGTTTTGCCATAGATTTTAACTGACAAAATTCTGTTCCCAAAGTCCTCTGGGAAATGTCCCAGACATCAGAGAGCCCTTCCAAGAAGCGGTCACTAGCGCCATTATCATCCAGGGGACTTGGGAGTTCCTGGGGATTTTGGGGGTCAGCAAGTGTCAAAGGAACCACTTCACAGGAGGAAATCGCTGTGGGGCTTTCCCGCGAGGCCCCGCCCCGGCTGAGTCATCAACTGCTGGGCTGGACCTACAGCCCTCTGAGCCTGGACTGCAGAGCAAGCAGCTGCGATCCTGAGAGCTCAAGGTTTGTCCTTGTGGGGCAGACGGGGTGAGGGGCCCAAGGTGGCAGGGAGGACAGGGCCTGGGCTTGTGGGCACAGTGCTGTCCTTCCTTCTCCCCGTTCATTGCCTGTCACAGTCAAGAACCTGGCAGTGGAGACGTTGGCACTCTAGTTTTGCGGTGAGGCAAGTCCCTGTCTGCGTTAAGAGGTGTGGTGAGGAATGGAGCCTAGAGGGTCCTCAGCACTTTAGCCCCGCGGCGTTCGGCTGAGGGGGCGGCGATCGCAATGGCGTGGCGGTGGGAGACCATCTCACCTTGGGAGTGTTTGCCTTTCGCAGAGTGGTATTTCTGAGTCCATCTCTTTTGGTTAAAGTTCTTTGGGAATCTGCTCTGCTGCTATTCCATCCATGCAAGATTCCATGATGAGAATTGGCTACTACAACATGGTGACTACTGTGCTGCTGATCATGAACTTGGAGAGAACAAGATCAATGCAGGATCCCTGTGCGAACTGTCCAGCTGGTGAGTACCAGGCTAAAGCGTGCCCTGGTCTACTCTGTTGAAACCTTGGCTCAGTCCCTCCATCCAGCCACGTGAGTTTTTCTTCATTCATTTCGATGTGTTTGCTTCCAGCACAGCCCAATTCTGTGCCTGAACTTTGTCATCTGGATATCATGAGAGAACCTGTCTGTCTCAGTGGACCTCAGGGGTGGGGGTTCCTGAAGGGGTACAGGACACAGTGCATGGCCCCAGTAAATGCTGGCTTTGAAGTCAAGCCCCTGTACTCTGACTGGGCACAGCAGGGACCAGCAGGGATCAGCAGGTGCACAGGATGCCACAGTAGGAGAGTCAGACTCGTGTGAACTCTGGGAAACCACTGAGGGCCTTTGAGCTCCGCGGGGAGCTGCTCACCTTGGGCTCCTGGGTTGATGCAGAGCACTGTTAAGTTTTCCTCAGTAGAGAATGAGAATATTTTCTCACTGATTTGGCTATCACATACACGTGTTTCTAAGTCCGTGGCTAAGCTAAGCGGAACCTTGTACATCATGTGTAATTTCAAAAAGGCGTCAACACAGTGCCTATCACTGAGATGTCCAGAAAACGAGTCATTCTTTTACATTCTCATTTTCTTGCAAACCTCATGCTGTTTCGGGTCATGCTGATCCACTGTCAAACATGTGCAACTACTATCCGCCTTTCTTAGGTACCTTCTGTGGCAAAAGCAGGCATCTGATTTTCGCTCCCTGCCGTCCCAGTGGCCCCCCCTGTGACAGCGGACAGAGAACCTGTGAGCTCTGCAGGAGCTGTGAAGGTATGATTTGGAAAGCTGTGCTGTTCTTTGCCAGGAGCAATATGGCTTATTCCCTATTTACTATCTCCAGTGAAAATCTTGGCATTAGCAATATTGATTCCTCTGCTGGCAGACAGGTCTAGTCAAATAGTGTAAGTGTAATTATTTGTGGATTGAGCTTGTTAAATGTTAGTGGAAACATTTGTTTGAGGAGAGAGGTTCTTTTGGGAGGGTGAGAATGAAGTTTTTAGATTTATTTACATATCAAAATCAGTGACACAGAGAGAGATATGAATGGATGATGCAGGATGGATAGATCATCTTCCGTCCATTGGTCCACTCTCCAGTGGCCACAACAGCCAGGGATGAGGCAGGCTGAGTCTGCCACGTGGGTGCAAGGACTCAGGTGCTTCAACCATCGTCTGCTGCTTCTCAGGCACATTACAGGGAGCTCTGTTGGAAGACAAGCAACTGGACTTGGGCCGTCATCCCATACGGAATGCAGGTGTACCTGCTGTACCGTAATGCCTGCCCTGGGAGTGAACATTTTAAGTTTATCTCTTTGTTTCAGAGAAAGAGAGAGGCAGAGAGGCAGAGAGGGATCTCTTACACACTGGCCACTGCCCCAGATGCTCGCCATAGTGTTGGGCCAGGCTGGAGCTGGGAGCTGGGAGCTGGAAACTCAATCCCTGTGTCTCCCATGTGACTAGCAGGAATCCAATCCCTTGAGCCATCACCCTTGCCTCCTGGGATGTTGGGAGCCGAGCTGGAACTGACTCTAACACAGGCACTTTAATGTGGGCACAGGTGTCTTAACTGGTGTCTGACCACTGGACCAAGCAGACATCCTGGGAGAGAAGCTGACTGGAAAGTGTCAAAGGGCTTCACAGAGACTTAAAAGTAAATGTTATTTCCAAAAGTCAGTAGGAACATTGCAAGGAGAGTGAGTCTCACCTTTATGTAAATTTGCTTCACAGGGAGGCAGGTCAAGGTCATTCCATGTTGGGGGTTTTGCAGGTGTTTTTAGGACCAAGACAGCTTGCTCTCCCACCAGCAACACCGAGTGTGAGTGCATCGCTGGGTACCACTGCTTGGGGCCAGGATGCAAAATGTGTGAGCAAGATTGTGACCAAGGTCAAGAACTTACAAAACAAGGTAGGCTTTCTCCTCTTAATCTAGCTCAAGTTCATTGTGCAAACTTATTAGTAGCTTGGGTCTTGATTCTTCGGGCAGGAAATACAAAATGGATTTGCAGAGCCTTTAAATAATAAGCAATGAATCAATGAATCAGGTACCGATAGTATCACTTTAATTTCCATTATTTTTTCATACATGGACATTTCTTGAAATTAGAACATTTATTAATCCCTAGAGCTATGCATCCTTACATCTCTAGGCATATAAAGTACTTGACATACCATTAGAATAAAAATAATCCTGGGGTTTCATTGTAAGAGCTGATGAGCAATTTGTGCAGGTGGAGGTGCTGTAATGACTGCTCTACGTCCATCGTAGGAGCAGTTTTGAAATGGGGGGAATGTTCACCCTGTGGCTGCTTTGCTTTTCTTGCAAGGTTGCAGAGACTGTCGCATTGGCACGTTTAACAACCAGAAAGGCAGTAGCTGTCGACCCTGGACCAAGTATGTATTCCTTCCTTTTACTGACAAATGTGGATTCCCTTCTGCTTGTGTAATGAAGAGTCTGAGTTGAGCTTTTTTCAGGACAAAGAGAGACTGAAGCTCCAGGCCTTCAGCAGCTTTAGCAGGGAGGCGGGGCTGGGGAGGCCACAGTGGCCCATGCACTGTAGGCATGTTTCCCAGAAATTCTTCCAGAGTATTGGGATGAGCATTTGCAGAGACCCTTTGCCCTCTTCCGCCCCCATTGACCTGCTTCCTGTTTCCTTCTCATTTTTGTGGCTGCCTCTTCCCCGCCCCACTGACTGGCCAGTTCTAAGGTATTCCGTGCCAGCCCTGAGAGTGACACAGAACAAGAGTCTAGTGTAATTCTCACTTTGCAGAATATGTCGTGCACTTTGGTGTACCCCGCCAGCACAGATGGCAAACAAGCCCACAGAGTGCAAGACAGTGTGAGTGCTGGCTGGGTCTAAGCCAGAGCTGCTCGCTGTGTGCTGTGGACAGGTGCTGGCCAGTGAGCCACTTGCTGCTCCACCATCACTCCTGTACAGGTACGAAGAGTGAGCCTAAGGAATGAGCCTTTAAGGCACATTGGCACAGTCATGTGATCTGTGATCCTAAGTTCTAAATATCTGGGCCTCACATTTTCTTTTTACTTCTTTTAAAAATAATATTTCATCTTATTTTTGATTATGTTTACATAGTTGAGACAGTTGCGTGTCCATGTAGACCATTAATCAGGGTGGCGAGGGTCGAGGAATGGAGAAAGTGGGTGATATCATTTTTTAAATTACTGTATCTGGGAAAAAAGAGGGCCCCTCTCAGCAACCCACTGTATTAGTACCTGAGGTTGGGGAACGGCTACCCAGTGTCATCCCAGGGACCCCTGTGTGGAGCATGGTCTGAGGGTACCGCTTAAGTGGTTTTGATAGCTCTGAGAGATTATTGATTTCATTCCTCCAAGATTGAGGAAATCTTTCCAAGGTCCATTGGCTGACACAGTCCACCTTAAGTCTCTACTTGCCCAGGTACTTGCTGTCAAAGCTTGACCAGGAGAGCTGTCCAATTTGTTCTGCCCTCCGTGGTTCTAGAAGTCCTCTGCAGGTCTCAAGGAACTGGTTGTCATGTCCCCAGTGTGTATCTGGGCATGCTGTACAGACTTCAACCATAGGAGACCCAGTTCTGACACATGCACTCCACAATATTGTGATATTGCCTGTGTTTGGAATTTTGAGTTCAGCAATCCAGTTGGGGGGAGGTCCCCAAAGAAACCTCACCAGAGGTGACCTCAGACCTGACTCCTGTGTGTGCCAGCCAGTGTGGGTCTGGCTCAGTGCATCCTCCATATCAGCCTGCACATACACACTGGTAGTTGCAGTTGCCTGGTCAGTTCTGCCCACAGCTCCATCTCATATTCAAACCAGTGGATGCTGTGGCCCAGCCCTGCCCACCATACACTTGGCCCTCATGTACACCAGTGGAAACTGCAGCCTAGTCAGAGTGACCCCCAGAAGCCCCACCAGGCCTGCTGCCAGCCTCAGTTCCTATGCATGCAGGTATGTGCAGGATCCTGTCCAGCGTCCCATTCACCTATATACACATCAGTGGGTGTTGGAGCCTAGCTCAGCTTAACTGAGTCACTGTCCAGCTCACACTCATGCTGGCGAGTGCTACTGCCTGTCCAGCCAGGCCTACCCCCAGCATGGGCTCCCATGCTCACTGCTGGGAGCTGCAGCCCATCAGAAAAGGCCTCACAATCTCCCTGCTTGGTCCACTCTCAGCTTCAGATCTTGTACTGTACAGGTGGTTCTAGGTCTAACCTGACAGGACTTGCCTCCAGTCCCGGGTCCTGCTAACTGATGCTGTGACAAACCAACCACCTTGTACTTGCTCTGACTCATGCATGTACCAGTGGATATGGTCGCTTAGCCCAGCCTGGCTGTCCCCCTTACCCAGCTCACATGCAGGCCAGAGGGCTTTGCCGTCCTGCCCAGCCTGGAATGCCCCCAGTGGCCCAGCAGGGGAACCCCCACAGCTCCCCTTGGTTCACCTCCTTGCTGCATCTTACCTGTGCTGTTCGGAGCTGCTGCCCAATCGGGCATGGCCCACCTCACCTCAGCATTCACCAGCAGGTACTGCAGTCTGGCTCAGCCCAGTCTGCCCACTTCCAGCTCATGCTGGCAGATGCTCAGCCTAGCCCAGCCCAGTCAGCCCCCACACCCAGCTCTATATGAACTGGCTGGTGTTATGGTCCTATCCTGCCTGTCCTGTACCCCATCCTCATTCTTTTTTTTCTTCCCATCCTCATTCTTACATGTGCCAGTGGGTGTTATGAACCAACCTAGCCTGGCCCTCCCCCAGAACCGACCCACACTTATTCTGGCTGGTACTGTAACGTGGCCTAGTCTGGCCTGCCCCCAGCCTTGGTTCTTGTGCTTACTTCCAGGGACTGTGACCTGACAGAGGAGTTCCCCAAGCTCCTCCATCAGGTCGTCTTCCTCTGGCAGATCTCATGCACTGGTGGGTTCTTGGCCCACATCCTATCCTGGCAGGTACAGCGGCCTTGCTCAAGCAGTCCACACCCATTCTGGCTCTTACTGTTGGGTGCTACAGCTCAGCCCTTTCTGGCCCACCCCTAGACCCAGCTCTCAAATAATTCAGTGGTTCCTGAGACCTAGCCCAGCCTGTCTCATCCCTACCCTGGCTCTTGTAGACACCAGTGGATACTAGAGCCTAGCCCAGTCTGGCATACCTCAGACCCAGTCCACACCCATGCCATGGGATACTACAGCCATGTCCAGCCCAGTTCACTGCCCCATTCCAGCTCTCATGTTCACTAGCGGGAACCACAGCCCAGCTCGGGCATCCCCTTAGCTCCCCAACAGGCTTGTTCCCTGCCACTGATCTTGTGCATGCCAGTGATTGCTCTGACTAAGCCTGGCATAATCCATCCCCCTTCTTAGCTAGCCTTTGTCATCAGATGCTGCAGCCTGGCGTGGCCTGCGCCATCCCCAATGCCTACTCTCGCAGGTGGGTGCTGCAGCCTAGCCCTGTGCAGACTGCCCCCATCCCTGGCTATCATGCAGACCAGTAGATGTGACAGCTTATCCTCACCCACATAGCCACAGCCCATCCTGGCTCCTGCATGTGCCAGTGTGATATTGTTTTTTCTCGTGCTTCCCAGTCTCCCCAGCCAGAGGCAACCCAAATGAAGCAGCCCTGCCTGTCCTGATCCACACCCATGCCTGACTCACGTGCTCACTGGCAGGAGTGATGGCCCACCAGGGCAGTTCCCCACGTTTCCCCACCAGGCCTACTCCCAGAGCCAGACTTCACGTGTGCCAGCAGGTGCCTGCCTTTTCTATGCCTTTTTTTTTTTTTTTTTCATTTGATTTTTCTTCTAACCTAGAATTTTTATTATGCTTTAAAAGTGCATTAGTTTATGATAAACCTGAATTTTGTGAAAAGGTCTTTCAATGCAAATTGCTCAGAGTATACAAATGAATCGGCTTGGAGAGCAGGTGAGAGCTGGGCTCTGGAGGGTGTGTTGGGATAGGTAAAGGGCCAGGGAAAAGACCCACCAGTAACAATGGTGATGAATACAATGACGGTGTTGATCATGATGGTGAGAATGATGGCGATGATAAAGCCTACCTTGGTGACGATGATGATGGTGTGACGGTGGCGATGACGACAGGCAGGAGGAGGGTGGTGATGGTGGGGAACAGGGTGACGGTGAAGGTGATGATGGTGGTGATGACAGTGATGGTGTGATGTTGATGTTGATGGGGGATGGTGATGATGATGACAGTCGTGAGAATGATGGCGTGAGTGACAGTGATGAGGATGGTGATATTGATGAGAATGATGGTGACGATTGTGACAGTGATGATGTGATGAGAGAGGTGGGAGTGATTATAATGAAAGCAGCCATCAAGTGAGTGTGACAGCCGTACAAAAGAACAAACGTTCATTCGTTCTTCACTGTTGGCCCAGCAGCATATACAGTTCTCACTTAGCAGGGGAGAGAACCGAACGCTTCACTTGCCTAAGGTCATCTGCAATGTGGCAGGCCCAGGCTCCCCCTGATCTTCCTGATGCTAATACCAAAATTCATAATGTAATGCCATCCTTTCTATGTGCCCGAGATAGTCAAATATGTTTAAGAAGTTGCAGGCGACAAACGCATAGCAGGAGCCCAGGTGGCTCCCTGAGCAGGGAAGAGAGAAGGGTCCAGTTAGGAGGGGAGAGGGTGGGCTGCACCATGAACACCGAGTGGACACTGGAGGAGCCAGAGAGTCTGATCAAAGCTTTTTGAAACATCCTCCTGTCACCTGCAACCCCCACCCACAGATCAGCATCCCCAGCTGCTCCGTTGGTAGTGAATGTCAAAGGGTTTTGTTTGAAATCCTCTGCGTTTTACTCATTTGCACTATTTTCCTTGATCTTGTTAAGCTGCTCTTCGGAGGGAAAGTCTGTGCTTGTGGAGGGGACGAAGGACAGCGATGTGGTCTGCGGGCCGACTTTGACCGGCTCCTCTCCAGGTACCACCTCTGCCACTGTGCCTGCACCTGCAACAGGAGAGCCAGGTAGCTGCCTCACCGCTCTTCAATCAAGTGCTTGTGTCATGACTCCTGCAGTGGGTATCTGATCTGTCTCCATCTGCAGTCGTACCTCTCCTCCTCTGCCCTCTTACCCCTGCCTTCAGGGTGCCTTGTTTGCTCTCAGGGCTTTGGCATTCAGTCCCAAAGTGAAGTGGAACAGCAACCCAGGGGACAGGGTGAGGAGGGTGATTACAGGACCCCTTTTTATCAGTTACTAATGAATGCCAAGATAGGAGGTGATCGAGTCCTCTGTTTCCTATATGCCAGGAGCACCTTGCCACTTCATTGGCGTGGGCTCCTATGAGTACTACCAGGTCTTTTTTCCTTTTAATTGTGCAAGTTTACTAAGTTAGCAGCTTGGAAACACCCAAGCCTGCTCCCTTCCTGCTTGGCAGTATGCCGGGGGAAGCACGAGTATGTGTGTCCATCTTGCCTGTCTTCCGCTTCGCAGGGCGCAGTCCGCAGATGTTCACCTTCCTGCTGGCGCTGACGTGGGCTGCCCTGCTCTTCCTGCTCTTCTTCCTCGGGCTCCACTTCTCCCTGGCCAAACGGAGCAGAAAGAAACTCCTGTACCTGCTCAAACAACGTAAGACCCACATACCCGTGGGAGACAAGTCTTATCTAAAAAAACCAGGCAGGGGTTTTCATGGTATAAAGAAATATATACGATTAAATTACAAAAATGGCTGGGAACAAGGACATTCCTAAGGTCAGGAAACATGTGGCGACAGAGATAGTTATGGGATCACAGGTCACAGTTATGGTGGTCACAGTGGAGACATTAGGCAGTGGTAGATGGTCTTGATGATGGATGGTGGTAGTGGTGATGGTGGTGGATGGTCACGTTGGTCATGATGGTGCATGCTGGTGCATGGTCATGGTGGTGGTGCCGTTGGTACCTAGTGGGTGGGAGCTAGGGATGTTGCTGCACTTCTGCAGTGCACCCCCCAACAAAGAGTGATACAACCCCAAATGCCAGTAGTGCTGGGGCAGAGGAAGTCTGGATATGGCAGAGCACACCCTAGCATTCAGGTGCAGTGGCAGTTAGGGCCACCACACATGCCTCTGTGTGTGTATGTGTGTATCTGTGCCTATAGAGGAATCCTCCCTAGCCCTCAACCCTACACTGTTCCTCTGGGTGGTAAACGCCATTCACCTGAGTCTAGATCCATCCCCGAGGAAGGCACAGGACACTGGGAGGATTTGGAAGTGGACTTAATGAGATGGATTATGATCACACAATGAGAGATTTCAGAAACTGCTTTCGTTTGTTCATTCAAACTAGAGTCAAGTAAGGAACGCATGGCTGGGGTGAGTCAGCATGAGAGCTGTTAATGTTTATGGCAGAGTCTGTAGACGGGAAAGACTGTTCCCATGTCTTTGTGGAGGACAAAACCTGCACTTAGCAGGACAGTTTATGTAGAGGAGCTACTTTGTGATGGCAATGCTGTAGCCCCAGTGTCCATCTGGAAGTTGTTCAAATGGTTTGCAGGAAAACCCCAAGTCTGATCTAAAAACGTACTACAGTAATTTACTTACAGCTTCCTTGAAAAACAATGTAAAGCCTTCCATGTTGGGATACAAACAAAGATGCATAGATGTGAAGTTTGCAAGCTACTGTTGGATAAGCCTTCAACCCAGCAGTTAAGATGTCCATGTCCCATGACAGGGTCCCTGTACGTCCTGCTAATGCAGACCCTGGCAGGCGGCAGTTCAGCAGGGACAGGTGGCAGTCGGGTTCCTGCCATCCACGTGGGAGCCTGGGGTAGTGGTTTTGACTCTTGGCTTCGGGGCTGGCGCTGCCCTGTCCATTGTGAACATTTAGGAAGTGAACTTACACATGGCAGCATTCTTTCTTGCCTGTCTCTTTTTTCTCAAATAAACCAATTTTAAAAATTGAGAAGGGCCTAATGCAATGGGGTAGCAGGCTAATTCTATGCCCATGGTGCCAGCATTCCATATGGGTGCCAGTTTGAGTCCTGGCTGCTCCACTTCTGAGTACCAGCTGCTTCCTGTTTACTGTGTGGAAAAGCAGTGGAGGATGGCCCAAGTCTTGGGTTCTTGCACCCTGTGGGACACCCCAGCTCTGACTGTAGCAGCCATTTGGGGGGATTGAACTAGCAAATGGAAGACCACTCTGTCTCTCTGTATGTCTGACTTTCAAGTAAAATTAATGAGTCTTCAAAAAAAAATTCAGAAAAGGCTCACCCTGTCCCCCTCCCATTGAACACCTACGCAAGCCCGTCCAGAGTGAGATATGGGACATGATCTGCTCTGGGAAGCCCATGGCATACCACTTCCAGGTCACACCACCTCCAGGTCACCACTTCCAGGGCGGAGCTCTCCCTCCCCCAGCTACTAACCACATCCAGTGTTTCCCAGTGTCCACTTCCTTGCTCAACTTCATAGTTTTGCTGCCCAACAACATGGCCTCACGGGGCGGTGTGGGAGGCACCAGGCTGCAGTTGGCTTTGTTGCCATGTGTTCTGCTGAATGAGTGGACCATGTGTTGCCACATGCTGACGCTGAGGGACATGGTCAGGGCTACTTCAGATGACAATGCTGAAAGGCTTTGGCCTGCATACCAGGATCCACACAGCCTGTCTTTGTTTTGGAACCTGAGACTACCATGCATGAAGAGAGAGAGAAGGGTCACTTCCCAAATGCCTACAGCAGCTGAGGCTGGACCAGACCCTGGTCAGAAGCCCCAAACTCCATCTGGGTCTCCTGCATGGGTGGCCAAGCACTGAGCCATTTCCTGCAACCTCACAGGAACATTGGAAGGAAGCTGGGTAGAAACAAGAAGTAGGACTGGAACCCAGGAACCCCGGGATGATGTACGGGTGCCCCGAGCCCATCCTTTGTCTCACTATTTTTAGCTGTGTGATGGGAGGATGTTGTGTCTCTTTGTGGTTTTGTGGTGTCTTTTTCTTTTCTCTTTTTTTATTTGAGAGACACACACAGAGACAGACATAGACCTCTTATGTTTTGTTTTACTCCTGAAATCCTTTCCATGCTGAAGCTAGACCTGAGCTGGACCCAGGAGCCAGGAGTGGGTGACCTGGGTGACCCCAGGGAACTCCTTGAGGAATCACCTCTGCTTTTCCAGAGTCTGCGGTAGCAGGAAGCCGGAGTGTGGAGCCAGAGTCACTTCCTGAACCCAGCACTAAAGTGTGGGGCTAAGCAAAATGCCACCCCCTTTTAAAATTGTTAGTGTTTATTTATGAGAGAGAGAGAGAGAGAGAGAAAGAGAGTGCTCCCACCCAAGGTTTCATTCTCCAGGTGCCAGGACTGGGCTGAGTTAAAGCAGAGGTGGGAATGTGACCCAGCTTCCCCACCTGGGTGACAGGGACACATCCCACATCTGCCACTTCACATGGGGCCATCAGCAGGAAGCTGGCATAGGGAGTGGAGTAACAGGTATTTTTAAATTAGATTTGTGTATTTATTTGAAAGGGAGAGATTGAGATCATGCATCTGTTAATCTTCTCTCCCAAACAGCTGGGGCTGGGCGGAAGCCAGGAGCCAGGAGCTTTTTCTGTCTCCCATTTGGGTCGCAGGGGCCAAAGGACTTGGGCCAGCTTGCAAGCAGCAAGCACTATGATATTGGATGCAAGTGTCCTGAGTGGCTTCTGAAGTGATCTGCCACATACCGGTCCCTAACTGCATGTAGTTTGCATTTCCTTGCCTACAGGGACATTAGGCACCTGTCTGTTTGTGTTGTCTTTGAGAAGCCCCTGGTTGAGTGGTTTGAGCATTTTCCCGGACTCCTGCCTAGGGTGTAAATGCTACATGTCTCCCTTCCTGGCCACACTTGCATGTCCATTCCCTGTGTCAGGTGCACACCTTTAACGTGAGCCCCAAAGCTGCCAGCGAACCCTCCCATCGTACCCCAAACAGCCAAGTTCTCTAGAAAATGCTTTTCAGAAGTGTTTATGGGTAGTTAGGGAATTGCAATGAACCTGTAATCCTTTTTTTAAAACGTTTTAGGTCATTTTAAAAGAGCTTTTTATTTTTATTATTTGAAAGGTGGAACACCACCGAGTGAGAGAATCCTCCACCTGCAGATTCACTCCTGAAATAACCAACAGCCAGAGCTAGGCCAAGCGAGAGCCGAGGGCCCCGACTTTGACCCAAGTCTCCCGCATGGGTGTCTGGGACACAGGTACTTGGGTTATCACCTGCTATATCCCAGGATGCAGAGCAGCAGGAAACTGGATCAGAAGTAGAGTTGAGCTGGATTCCAGGCATTGCCCTGCGGGATACGGAGGCTGCTATTTCAGTCTTACCCAGTGCACCACAGTGCCTGCCCCAAGGTCATTTAAAAAGCTGTTTGTTGTGCAATTTAATTTTCTAGGAAATTGCAAAGACAGTAAAGGCTCGTAGTGTATAATTTCAAAACCAGTCAGAAATGTGACCCACACACTGAGTGTGAATGGCTGCAGCCTTTATCCGGGGGCAGATCTGGGTTAGCATCTGCACAACCAGTGTGAAACCTTCCCGTCCCATCCCTCAGGACCACGCTTTCCCACCCATGGCCCCTTCCCTGCCACACCTGCTCCCTCACCCTTCCCCGACAGCTGCCACTGGTCTGCTTTCCATCTCTGTACTTTGGTCATTTGAAGACTGTTATATAACGGGACCATCTGAGGACACCTCAGGGTTTGTGAAAAGTAGAGTTGAAAGATATGTTTATTTTGATGCAAAAATTGAAATTCAGGCACTTTTTCATAATGCCTGTTTTCTGAGAACTTTTTAAAAATTAATTTATTAATTTGGAAAAGCAGATCAGATTTATGGAGAAAAGGAAGGACAGAGAAAAAGATCTTCCATCCACTGGTTCACTCTCCGCATAGCCACAATGGCCAGAGTTGAGCCCTTCTGAAGCCAGGAGCCAGGAGTTTCTTCCAGGTCTCCCACGAGGGTGCAGGGTCCCAAGGCTTTGGGCCATATTCTGCTGCTTTCCCAGGCCACAGGCAGGGAGCTGAATGGGAAGCAGGGCCGTTGGGATTAGAACTGGTGCCCATATGGTATCCTGGTGCATTCGAGGCAAGGACTTTAACCGCTATGCTGTTGCACTGGGCCCCTGAATAAACTTATCTTTAACCCCTTTTCTCCCACAGATTTTGTGAGGTCCCATTTTACATGTTAGGACCTTTCCTATCTTGGCCATCTTCATGTCTTTTGCCTCTTTTTTTGTAACCAGATTTTGTTTTGTTTTGTTGTTGATGAAATTCACGAATTTTTCACATATTTTGGAAGCAAGTCTTTGTCAAATCCATGGCTTGTAAATACCTGGTCCCTTCCCATTCTCCTCACGGGGTTTGCCACAGAGAACCCTGTGACTTTATGAAGTCCAATGTATCCTTTTGTTTTATTGATTGATTGTTTGATCGAGCAATTGATTGTTTAGGGAGCAGTGTCTAAGATCTCTTCACCAAATCCCAGGTCCCTCAATTATTTTCTGAAAGTTTTCTAGTTTCATATGTTCTATTTCAAAATACATAATCTGTCACAGTCCACTGATGCCAGCTCAGCCAGCCAGTCCACTGATGCCAGCTCAGCCAGCCAGTCCACTGATGCCAGCTCAGCCAGTCCAAAGGAAGTGCAGGCAGGTTCCTACCTTTGCCCTCCCTGACCCTCCTCTAATCAGTACTTGTCTTAAATATAAACAGACATCAAGAACTGTATTGACAGTGCTGTAATTCCTGCTCCAGTGGTCAGAAAATAACATCAACACATTTGCTTTGTTCATGGTTTATCCTTCCTGACGTTCTCACATTCCTTCTTCTGTCATTTATTTTATGGTCAGAGGCTTTTTTTTCAGCCATTCTTTAAGGGCACATCTGCAGAAGTTAAATTCTGTTTTCCTTTTCTTTTTTTAAAAAAGATTTTTCTTTATTTTTATTACAAAGTCAGATATACAGAGAGGAGAGACAGAGAGGAAGATCTTCCATCCGATGATTCACTCCCCAAGTGAGCCGCAACGGCTGGTGCTGCGTCAATCCGAAGCCGGGAACCAGGAACCTCTTCCGGGTCTCCCACACGGGTGCAGGGTCCCAAAGCATTGGGCCGTCCTCGACTGCTTTCCCAGGCCACAAGCAGGGAGCTGGATGGGAAGTGGAGCTGCCGGGATTAGAACCGGCGCCCATATGGGATCCCGGGGCGTTCAAGGCGAGGACTTTAGCCGCCAGGCCACGCCGCCGGGCCCCAATTCTGTTTTCCATTCGTCTGAGGTATCCTAGTACCAATTCATGCCCCCAAACTGGGCTCATCATTATTTTCTTTCAGTTCTAGAAAAAAATATTGCGCTTCTTCCTTTTGGCTTATGTGATTTCTTTTTCTTTTTAAATTAAAATCTATTTTATTCATCTGTTTATTTTAACTTTATTTGAAAGGCAGGGACACAGAGAGGAAAAGACCGGAGATCTTCCACCCACTGATCCCTGTCCCCAGTGTCTGACCCCAAAGGTGGGCTGGGCTGAAGCCGGTCCAGGCCTCTCACCGGGTGGCAGGGACCCAAGCCCCAGAGCCTCCAAACCTTCAGCCGATGCCCTGGAATGTGCGTTAGCAAGAAGGTGGGTCAGAAGTGGAGAGGGACTGAAGCCCGGTGCCCCAAAACAGGATGCAGGTGCCCAAAGGAGTCTACTAGTGACTGTGCCAAGGGCCCTGACCGGACACCTGCCGTCCTTGGCCTTGACTCCCCTCGCCCAGCTCACATGGCCTCCCGTGGGCTCTGGGTTTTTTGGGTTTGTTCTGTTGGTGTTCGCTCAGTCTTGGCAGGTGTTTTTATAGCTTCTGTGGATCTGGGAACATTTCAGGCACCGATTTTCCAGCTACATTTCATCAGGCTGGTTCTTCTCCTTCCCTTTCAGGGACCCGGGACGGGGGTCCCCAGCCTCAGTGACAGCCCCACACCCCTGTCCCAGGCATCCCCACTATTCCTTGCTTACTCCTCTTCGTCCTGCAATCAAGTCCATTTTTGAATTTTCAGTGTTTTCACATTGACACTGGATTCTGTGCTGCATCTTTGATTTCTTTTTCATTTGTTCCAAGCATGTTCCTAATTCCGATGGAAGCTCTTTCATGGCAGCAAAATTAAAATCCTCCTCTGCAGTTCTCCCATCTGCATTGTTACCCTCTGTGGCTTGCCTTTCCTCATGCAAACTGAGGCCTTCCTGTCTGTTAGGAAAACAGTGGATTTCTTTATTTTAGTTCTTTAAAAATTTTTTAATTTTTGTTTGAAAGAATTAATAGAGAGAGAGGAAAGATCTGTCATCTGCTGATTCACTGCCCTGAATGGTCAGAGCTGGCCCGGGCCAAAGCCAGGAGGCCGGAACTCCATCTGAGTCCCCCACATGGGTGCAGGCACCGAGCACTTTGGCCATCCTCCTCTGCCTTGCCAGGTATACTGACAGGAAACTGGGTGAGAAGTGCATCCAGGACTCCAACTGGCACTCCTATAGGGGATGCTGGCATCGTAGGTGGCGCCTAACTCACTGTGGCCCCAACCACAGAGTTACATCCAGGTACTTTGGGTATTACGTTCCGTCCTGCTGCAGGTGCTCCAGTGGACATCTTATACCTGCTGCTGCCCTGAGGTTGCTTCCAAAAGTAGCAAGCATGTGATAGTGGGGACCAAAAACAACCACCACCACCACCACCTTTGCTTCAGGTGGACAGCTGTTCAACAAGGACACAAGAACATCACATGGACAGCACACCTGGAAGCTAACACACAAATCGGTTCTTTCCTTACTCTTACACGAAAGCAAGGGGCCTTGTGTGAAAATCTTGAAGCCATAACACTTCATTAGAAAGAAACACTCCGTGTCTGGTCTAAGTCACCCTCAGCACTGGACTGTGTGCTGGGGAGCTGAAACTTTGGGTGTATTTGGGGTATGGCTGTAGCAATCCACGCTCAAGGCTTTTGGAAGCCACTGTAGGAAATGCAAACAGGCATTTTTAAAGATAATCAAAGGGTTTGTTGGTGGAAAGCCATCTTAGGCAAGTCGGGGTAAAGCCGCTTTTGATGTGACCTGCATGGGGGCTGAGGTTGTTAAAACTGAGGTTGGTCCTGCCTGCTGCTTAGGGCTGGTCCGTGGGAAACGCATGATGAACACAGACAACAGCATGTGTGAGCACTGACCACTTGTTTTCCTAGCGTTTATGAAACCGGTGCAAACCGCTCAGGAGGAAGACGCCTGCAGCTGCCAGTTTCCAGAGGAAGAGGAGGGAGGCTGTGAACTGTGACACGGGAACCCAAAGAGAAGAATTGGCGGCGAATTGTGTGTGCCTGCATCTTTCTGCTGTGAAAGCCGCCCTTGCAGCTAGACACATCCACCTACAGGCCAGCCCACTGGCCGTCGACTGAGTGCCACGTTAACAGAAGCAAGGGGCATTTTCCTAGTATCTCTGCTTTTCTAGCCCTTTCCACCTAAAGATTTCTTTATTTATTTGAAAGGTGAGTCACAGGGAGAACGAGACAGATCTTCCATGCATTGATTCACTCCCCAAATGCTTGTAACACCACACTGCACCCATGACGTGGTGGGCAGGGACCCACGCCGGGGGCCACCCTCTGCCGCCCGGAGCTGGATGGGAAGCATGGAGTAGCCGGGCCTCCACCAAGGCCCTTTGCTATGGGACGCTGGCGTCTCAGCTGCGCTGCCAGCTTTCATTTTCTCAGCTTAGCCTGCTGCTTGGCGCCCGGCTGGGCCTGCCATGTGACGCGAAAGCCTGTCCTTCCTCTTGTATGTGATTGTTTTGTGGGTTTTGAAATATACTCCGTCAAACTAAGGAGTTCCTTCTGTCCCTGCTGATGAAGGGGCATCTGCCTGTCTTCCTCTCTTCAATGGTATTGAGTTTTATCTAACTTTTTTGGGGATAGGGAAGGAGATACATTAGACAGGAGGTGTTACCACTTCATCTAACGTTTTTCCCCTGATTCCTCCTCTTGGCTTTGACCACATGGTGTTTAATTCTCTGCTGTCCACTGTCCGCACCCACAAAGAAATGGGCCATTCCCATGGGCTCGTGCGGCCTTGGTTTCCAAACCCACGAAATCCACCAGGTGCTCTCTTGAGCTGCTGGGAGCTGTGTGTGTGTGGCACGGGCTGTGTTATACCTCCATAACCCAATCTGAAGGCACCTCACAGAGTGCAGGCAAAATAGAGTGGAAAGCTGAGCCTGGTTCATGCAAAAAGTTGACATCCATGTGTGATTTTTTTTCATAATACATGTTTTCCATGAACATTTTTGTAGACCCCTTATATTGTATTTTGGTAAAAGTTACAAAATAAAAATAGGGATTTGGAGTGTGAGTCATCTTTTCCCCTAAAAGATAATTTAAAAAAAAAAAACTGAGAAAGAACAAAATCATTCAGTTTGGGGTTAGTTTAGGAAATTCACACCAGAGTAAGCAAACATACTCAGGAAGATATAAACTGAATCATTTTGTAAGTGCTCAAAAACAAATGTAAGATATTTATGAAAATAATTCTGTTTTCCTTCTTAGTGGAAGGTTTCATTCTGATGGGAACTTTGGCCACGAGGGGCATCTAGGTGCTAAAGTTGGCCACTCCCTCTGGCACTGTTGCTGAGCAGGTGTTTCTGTGGGGAGGAAATGTTCAGGGGCCACAGTGAGATAGGGCCAAGTACTCTATAAGGCATGTATCTATCATTTACACAGAAAGGAAATCCCACCTAAGAAAGATCACTCACTTCGAAAAGCTTTGTACCCCATCTGTAGACAACCGCTTAGGTTGCATTGTACCTAGGCAAGTGTCACACTGCTGGCAGAATTAGCTGGTGGGCATCCTGGGCCTGGTTAATGCCAGGCTGCTGTACTTGCAGGGAAACAAGGGGGCTGAGACTGGATGGTTTGGAGGAGGGAAACTGAAGGAACTTTTAGGGCCAAACCAATCCACCCGTCCATGTGGGAGACCTGAGCTGGGCTTGTTGGTATCAGTGACCATCTACCAGCACACACAAAAGCCATGGCTGGGGAACTTGCCTGGTAGGGCTTGACCGTAATAGCTGCCAATGTCAGAGCAGGGGTGAACCATGTCCGGCTGGGCCATGACACTATCAAGAACATGAGAGAACTGGGTCTGGGAGCAGATTCTGGGGGCTTACCCGTGTGGGAGTGCCTACCAGCTGGTTGGCTTGAAGGCTGGGAGTGATGACGGGCTGAACGAGGCATAATCATGGAACTCACCAACACTCATGGGTGCTGGGGTTGGGAACAGGTTGGGTTGGTCCAGGCTGCAACACCTGCAGGCGCACCCGGAGCGGCAGGGTGGCCACAACATCCACCAGCACACACAAAGGCCAAGATTGGGGGCAAAGAGGGAAGACTGTGCCAAGTAAGTGCCTAGCACCTGCTGGCACACATGAAATCTGTCTCTGGGAGTAGGCCTGGTGGGAGAACTTGGGGAAATTCCCTGGTGGGCCATCACTCCTGCCAGTGAGCACGTGAGTCAGGCATGAGTGTGGATCAGGACAGGCAGGGCTGCTTCAGTTGTCAACAGGTGTGTGGGTTGGCTCCGCAGAGGTGAGCCAGGTGGGGCTAGGCCAAACCATAACACTGGCACACGCAGGAGCCAGGATGGGCTGTGGCTATGTGGGTGAGGATAGGCTGTCACATCTACTGGTCTGCATGATAGCCAGGGATGGGGGCAGTCTGCACAGGGCTAGGCTGCAGCACTCACCTGCGAGGGTAGGCATTGGGGATGGCGCAGGCCACGCCAGGCTGCAGCATCTGATGACAAAGGCTAGCTAAGAAGGGGGATGGATTATGCCAGGCTTAGTCAGAGCAATCACTGGCATGCACAAGATCAGTGGCAGGGAACAAGCCTGTTGGGGAGCTAAGGGGATGCCCGAGCTGGGCTGTGGTTCCCGCTAGTGAACATGAGAGCTGGAATGGGGCAGTGAACTGGGCTGGACATGGCTGTAGTATCCCATGGCATGGGTGTGGACTGGGTCTGAGGTATGCCAGACTGGGCTAGGCTCTAGTATCCACTGGTGTCTACAAGAGGCAGGGTAGGGATGGGACAGGCTGGGCTAGGTCTCAGGAACCACTGAACCATTTGAGAGCTGGGTCTAGGGGTGGGCCAGAAAGGGCTGAGCTGTAGCACCCAACAGTAAGAGCCAGAATGGGTGTGGACTGCTTGAGCAAGGCCGCTGTACCTGCCAGGATAGGATGTGGGCCAAGAACCCACCAGTGCATGAGATCTGCCAGAGGAAGACGACCTGATGGAGGAGCTTGGGGAACTCCTCTGTCAGGTCACAGTCCCTGGAAGTAAGCACAAGAACCAAGGCTGGGGGCAGGCCAGACTAGGTCACGTTACAGTACCAGCCAGAATAAGTGTGGGTCGGTTCTGGGGGAGGGCCAGGCTAGGTCGGTTCATAACACCCACTGGCACATGTAAGAACGAGGATGGGGTACAGGACAGGCAGGGTAGGACCATAACACCAGCCAGTTCATATAGAGCTGGGTGTGGGGGCTGACTGGGCTGGGCTAGGCTGAGCATCTGCCAGCATGAGCTGGAACTGGGCAGACTAGGCTGAGCCAGACTGCAGTACCTGCTGGTGAATGCTGAGGTGAGGTGGGCCATGCCCGATTGGGCAGCAGCTCCGAACAGCACAGGTAAGATGCAGGAAGGGGGTGAACCAAGGGGAGCTGTGGGGGTTCCCCTGCTGGGCCACTGGGGGCATTCCAGGCTGGGCAGGACTGCAAAGCCCTCTGGCCTGCATGTGAGCTGGGTAAGGGGGACAGCCAGGCTGGGCTAAGCGACCATATCCACTGGCGCATGCATGAGTCAGAGCAAGTACAAGGGGGTTGGTTTGTCACAGCATCAGTTAGCAGGACCCGGGACTGGAGGCAAGTCCTGTGTCAGGTTAGACCTAGAACCACCTGTACAGTACAAGATCTGAAGCTGAGAGGGACCAAGCAGGGAGATTGTGAGGCCTTTTCTGATGGGCTGCAGCTCCCAGCAGTGAGCATGGGAACCAAGGCTGGGGGTAGGCCTGGCTGGACAGGCAGTAGCACCCGCCAGCATGAGTGTGAGCTGGACAGTGACTCAGTTAAGCTGAGCTAGGCTCCAACACCCACTGATGTGTATATAGGTGAATGGGACGCTGGACAGGATCCTGCACATACCTGCATGCATAGGAACTGAGGCTGGCAGCAGGCCTGGTGGGGCTTCTGGGGGTCACTCTGACTAGGCTGCAGTTTCCACTGGTGTGCATGAGGGCCAAGTGTATGGTGGGCAGGGCTGGGCCACAGCATCCACTGGTTTGAATATGAGATGGAGCTGTGGGCAGAACTGACCAGGCAACTGCAACTACCAGTGTGTATGTGCAGGCTGATATGGAGGATGCACTGAGCCAGACCCACACTGGCTGGCACACACAGGAGTCAGGTCTGAGGTCACCTCTGGTGAGGTTTCTTTGGGGACCTCCCCCCAACTGGATTGCTGAACTCAAAATTCCAAACACAGGCAATATCACAATATTGTGGAGTGCATGTGTCAGAACTGGGTCTCCTATGGTTGAAGTCTGTACAGCATGCCCAGATACACACTGGGGACATGACAACCAGTTCCTTGAGACCTGCAGAGAACTTCTAGAACCACAGAGGGCAGAACAAATTGGACAGCTCTCCTGGTCAAGCTTTGACAGCAAGTACCTGGGCAAGTAGAGACTTAAGGTGGACTGTGTCAGCCAATGGACCTTGGAAAGATTTCCTCAATCTTGGAGGAATGAAATCAATAATCTCTCAGAGCTATCAAAACCACTTAAGCGGTACCCTCAGACCATGCTCCACACAGGGTCCCTGGGATGAGATACGGGTGGTCACCCCACATTCCTGGAAACTGGTGTCCTGGGCTGCTGGAAGTGGCCTGTTGTTCTTTCCTCACTTTACCCAGATACAGGAAGAGAAAATGATTGGAAACAGTTGTCTCATCCATTTCTCCCCATTCCTTGAGCCTCCCCACCCTGTCAGTGGTCCACATGGACATGCATCTTTCTTAACTATATAAGCATCATCAAAAATAAAATAGACTTATTATACAGATTAAAAAGCTTTTCATATTTTGCTTTTTGCTGCATCAAATCATAAAGGCTAATGATTAAATAATATGGCATTCTCTATAAACAACCAATACTGGAGCGCCCAGGGGTGTAACACATTTAGAGCTTGGGATTGCCTCACCCCCAACCATTGACTTCTCAGTTACGTAATGGATCTCGCTTTTCCGTCAGTGTTGATTCAGATCACTTTTTTCAGATTCATTCAACCGCTGAAGTCGCTCCACCATGCCCCCACCAGCTCCCCAGACTCACTGCATCCCTTGGGGCCAGTGTCTCTGCAGGTCTGCTCCCCATGCAGAATCACATTGGGACACGGGCACCAGCTGATTGCAGCCAAGGATCAGTCAAAGCCACCCTGGGCAGAACCACGTCCTCATAGAACTACTGTGCTCCAGGAGCTCGAGAAAAGAGAAGCTGCCCTGCTGGAACTCCTGGGCTGGCATAGGGCTGTGGTTCCTGCGCACTTCCCGGGGAAGCTCCCAGGAGAAGGGGCGGGGCCAGGATCCCCAGGACGCTGAGCAGGAACTGGGAGTGTTGCCCAGCAGAGTGCCCAGAGCACGGATGCCGTGGGGCAAGCTGTGGCCAGACATCCCAAGTCATCACTCTGGTCCAGAAGCTTAGAGGAGCATCCAGTGAGGACCTGACCGGACTGGCTTGTTAGGACCATCTCCACTGGCTACAAAGAGAAAAATGGTGCCAGAATGGCGAGCCCCAGCTACAAAGCAAGCTAGGGGAGGCAGATGACAAGAGCCTGAGCAGGGACTGACCAGGGAGGTGGGGAAGAATGCGCGAGGGACCCTGGTTCTGGCAGGGGCACCGGAGAGGTGGCCACACACACGAGTTCTCCTCGACAAGCCTTCAGAGGAGAGAAGTCACTCCAGGCCGGCCAGGAGGAGCTTGGGACAGGCAGGAACCCGGGGGACAGGGCTCTTGGTCTACGGTTGTCAGAGATTAAATTATGAGCTTCCCCAGGCAGCAGGACTTTCCAACAAGCTAGAAAGGATTCTCTCATGTAAATATATCCCATGCAATATTTACCTCAAGTTTTTTTTTTATCAGAAATGATAGTTATCTGAAATTCAAGTTTAACCCGGTGTCCAAATTTTTGTTTGTTAAATCTGTCATTCCTAGCAAGTGGGCAGTCTTTGCTTCTGTTTTGCTAGAGGAAGCCTGGACTTGAGGTTGAAGGTGGGTTCTCCGGAGAGGCCCTGTGGCCCACACGGGGGCTGGGGCCCCAGGTTCTGTGAGGATGGGCCCGATGAGAGGAATGCTGGTAGACTCCTGAGTATGCAGAAGGGGAGTCAAGGACGTGCCTTCCAGAAGGTTCTACTGGCCAGGGCTTGTGTGATAGAAGAGTGTTTGAAGCCTGTGGTAGCCCGCTGGTTCCTGGTGAGGACTGAGGAGCCTCACAGAGACTCTGTCCATGGGCTCAGGAGGGTGTGGCAGAAGGTCGGGGCAGGGGGTGGGCGTGCAGAAGTTGGTCTGCACACCCCATGACGCCCAAGAGATGCCAAGCCTGGGATTGCACACCCTGTGACGTGCTGCTTGGAAAGGCCGGGTTGGGCCCACGGGAGCTGTCTGAAGCCCAGGCTACATGACTCGCAGATGCTTTCACAAGCCGAGGTGAGACTGGTGTTGGAACTTGGCAGGCCCAGCACCTGCCAGGTGTGTCCACCTCCCACATCTGCCTGCCAGCTCCTCGGCCTCCAGGGCTGCTTCCTGCTGATGGGTCTAGGAGGCAGACAGCCAGGGCCCTCGGGTTCCTGCTGCCCACCTGGGACACCGGCCTGAGGTTCCTGGCTCCTTGCGCAGGCACCGGCAGTTGGGGAGTGAGCCAGAGGATGGACGAGTTCTCTGCCTCCCTTTGTCTCACCACTCTGCTTTCAAACCAAGAAATATTTTCTAATCAGTATTTATTTATTTATTTCAAAACCAGAGTTGCAGAGCAGGGGAGCAATGATGGGTATTGATCTTCAGTTATGGACTCACTCCCCAAATGGCTCTCATAACCAAGGTTGAGCCAAGATGAAGCCAGGGGCCAAAAGCTTCGTTTGGGTCTCCCACCTGGGTGTAGAGTCCCAAGCACCTGGGCCACCCGCTGCTGCTTTCTCAGGTGCACTAGCAGGGAGCTGGATTAGAAGTGGAGCAGCCAGGACTTGAACTGGTGCCCAAGGGGATGCTGGCACTACAGGTATTAGGCTTGACTCACTGCACCACAAGGCCAACCCCAAATCAATACTTAAACAAAACAAAACAAAACAAAAGACTTCAGGTAAGAATTAGGTGCCAGGAATTGGCAATCAGTACTGGGAAACACCTCAGTTGGTAGGCGAGCGGCCCAAGCAGGGACCAGGGACACCATGTGCTGGGTTCTCTGAAAGGTATCTTTCTTCCCCACCAGGAAGGGGTTCAGGACAGTTGCTCCTTCCTGCCTGAGCACAAAGTATGAAGAAGTTGAAATTAGCACGGTTTCCCTTTCATGCACAACACTGTACATACTAAGTTCAGCAGTTAATACCTCTTGCTTGGTTGACACTGAGGCTAGACTCTGTGTGTGTGTGTGTGTGTGTGTGTGTGTGTGTGTGTGTGTGTGTGTGTGACTGTCTGGGACTGGCATCGTGGTGCAGCAGGCAGAGCTTGGTCCACAACACTGGCGTCCCATATGGGTTCTGGTTCGTGTCCTGCCTGCCCCACTTCCCATCCAGCTCCCTGCTGATCACCTGGGAAGTGCAGCAGAACACGGCCCAGCTGCTTGGATCCCTAGCACTCACACCTAGAAGAAGTTTCTTGTTCCTGGTTGAATGAATCTAAATGCCTTGGAAAAGTTTGTTAAAAATTACCCATCTTGGCAGATGACACTCTTTCCCGACATATTACACACAGAGCTAGGCAGTAACATTTTGGATGACTCAGCGTTGCTGAATTTATCATTTGCTCCACCGCTCTGACTTTCAGAGCCCCTGCCCCTCGTGCCCTCGCTTCCCCCCAGCTCTCCCCACTCTGCAGCTGTTCCGCGAAGTCCCACTCAGCCTGCCGAGTACAGGGGCACTTGGGATCACCTCCCCAGTGGGGTGCATCCACAGAGAGCCCCAGAGTCACACATGGGGTGCAACATGCTCACAGAGGACTGACTTGGCAGCCCTGGCTCCCCCGTCATCTTGAAGCTCATTCTTTCAAAGGCCTTTGATTGGCACCTGCCTACCCGTAACCCCATCTATACTTGGCTGGCCTGGAATTCCACAGTGCCACTCCATCCTTCCACCAGCTCCATGGGACAAAGCTGACGGCCATTTCTAGCATCCCCAGGTGTTTAGGGAAAATGCCCTTTCTCCTCCGTGGTCCCTGGAAGGTGTAATGGTCGCTGTGAGGTGTAATGGGCTGGGACTCGGGTTCATGATGCAGGCGGGGACTGATGTTGGAGCTGTGTCCACAGTCTGGGAACTCCTCTGCCACTTTCTGGCCAGCCTATGCTCACAGCACAAAAATTCAGAGAATTTCTATGTGTAAGGTTGGAGTACATGTTCGGAACCAGAAATCCACACAGAATAGAGTTCAGTTTAAAACAAGCTTTATTGGAAACCCTGCTGGGTGAGGTTCACTGTCCGGTACAGACGGCGGGCCAGGGAAGTCATGCAACATTTGATTGGGGGCCACACGGAGACCTCTTGCATACACAAATGGATGAACCGGAGGAAGCAAGGCACGGACATGAGTAGGAGACAGATAACAAATAAAGGTCTCAATACTGGGGCCAACCGAGCGTGCAGGGAGGAGCACCACCACTCAGCAGATGGAGAAAGCCTGGGTGCGTTTATTCATTTGCTCCTGTAGAGTCATTGAAGGGTGTTGGCGTTCTCCACCGGGCCAGACGTGTTGCTGCAAAACAGCGTTCTTCCTGTAAGAAGAGTCCTCGCTTGTCCTCCGTCAGGAGTCTAGAGCCCGGCGGTTTGGAAGGGCCACTCACGCCAGAGAGGCTCCGCGTGCGGATTCGACTGGTCTTCCAGGTCCCACGAGGCGATGAGACTGTGGGCTGCTTCAACGTTTCTGGGTGGGAGTGTCAGCGTGGCTTGGGCAGGGCGCTGGAGTCACTCCTCAGCCCCAATATTGCAGCCTCGTGTTTGATGGTGCTGGTGGGGAGGGCGAGGCTGGAACGTGAGCGACACAAGGTTTGATTTGGCCTAGGAAGAGTTGGTTAAAAGAGTGTTTAGTGAAGAAACAGGGTGTAAAAAAAAAAAAGAAAACAAAAATAATATGTATGGCGATGGCAAAGAGAAAGATTTTTGACTTGTTCGGTGTGTGCATTTTAGCAAAGCGCTATGGAGTGGGCAGGAGCTAAGGCCACTGTTGAGGCCTTTTTGAGCGGAGCAGGAGGTAAGGAGGGGCCTGCGGTGCGGCCAGGGCTCCAGCAGAGGGCGCTCAAGGGCTAAGGTGACAGCTGGCAGAAACTGGTTCTGAGGTCTTACACACGGACACTTGGGTTTTATGCCTGGAGGAGACATATTCAACAAGTAGGTGCCAGAGGACGGTCAGTGGGACCCCCAGGAAAGTTCTGATGATACCTCAGTCCAGAGGTTTTTCTCACTGAGAGGCAAACTGAAGATCTCAGGAGGGGTTGATAATTAGGTGGGTGCCAAGGCCTGGGCAGGTGCATGTGGGGCCCAGGACCATTGATCTCTTCACGTGGGGTAATGAGAGGCTCATTGTAAGAGCGGTGTGAAACTGTTCAGGGGGAGACATCCCATTGACTCCCACCACCGGGCTGGACAGAGAGGGGAACCGACCGGAACAGGAGGCTGGCACAGAGCAGTGTCTCCGGATGAAGGCGTGCAGCTTTACCGCAATGTTGCTGACCCCAGCTCATCCCCTTTGGAGCAGTGGATGCTTTGGGAGCTGGGCAGCTTGAAGGGCTCTCTGATTGTGGCCTGACATGGTTCTGACTCAGGAATTCTCTGCCCCCCTAGGGCAGTTCCATGTCTAGTGGCCTGGCCCTTGGCAGAGCCAACAGGGTGGTTCAAAAGCACTTCTATCATGGGCAGCTGTTTGCCTTATCTCATGGCTTCCCACATTGCAAGCAGGTGCTACCTGATGGCTGGGTGTCCTGGAGAGCGGGTTGCTGATGAAGCTGCATCGGAGAGCCTCCTGCTGCCCAGCCCACGGCTCTTCCTCAGGGCCTCTGGTAAGGTGGACCACAGAGGCGGCCTCCGGGATGTCAGCCAAGGGGACGCTCAGGACCATCCTAAATCTTTAATGGACAGAGCTAGAAATCTGTGTCATGGCTACACTCTGATAGTGTTTACTGTGAAGTAAGGCAATGTCCATGAGATAATTGGGCTTCTTGGTTTTATAAGTTAGCCATCCCTTGATAGGGTCTGGAGATCAAACCTACGGTCTGAGAGGCCTTTTAGAGTCCTAGAGAGGAAGTAGAAGAGAAGCGAAGAAAGAAGCCAGAATTACCCAATTGACTACCCTCAGTAACCACAGCAAGAGAAAACTCAAACAGCAGCTCTAAAAAATTCAAAGATTTGATGTCTGCTGTAGACTTGAGCCAAGAGCACAGGTTTACAGTTAACTTAAATTGTACAGTACAGAAAACAATGAGAATAACATGGATAACTTGGTTGATCAGAGACCTTGAGCATGAACATGTTAGTAAGTTAAAAACACTTTTAAAAAACAGTCTGAGGGGCCCGGCGGCGTGGCCTAGCGGCTAAAGTCCTCGCCTTGAACGCCCCGGGATCCCATATGGGCGCCTGTTCTAATCCCGGCAGCTCCACTTCCCATCCAGCTCCCTGCTTGTGGCCTGGGAAGGCAGTCGAGGACGGCCCAATGCATTGGGACACTGCACCTGTGTGGGAGACCCGGAAGAGGTTCCAGGTTCCCGGCTTCGGATCGGCGCGCACCGGCCCGTTGCGGCTCACTTGGGGAGTGAATCATCGGATGGAAGATCTTCCTCTCTGTCTCTCCTCCTCTCTGTATATCCGGCTTTCCAATAATAATAAATCTTAAAAACAGTCTGAGATTTAAGTCATGAGAGCTGAAGAGATTTTTGTGTTGATAAAGTAATCTTAGTTTAGGGTGGAACAATACATCAATTTCAGTAATGGTCTAAAGTCTTTAGATGTTTCAAAATTGCAATCAATTGATTAAAATTATCTATTGTTAGTAGTAACGTGAGTTTGTCATGTTTTTCAGATAGTTTACAAATATAAGTAAACACTGGGCCCGGTGCGGTAGCCAAGCAGCTATAGTCCTTGCCTTGCACCCACCAGGATCCCATATGGGAACCAGTTCTAATCCTGGCCACCCTGCTTCCCACCTAGCTCCCTGCTTGTGGCCTGGGAAAGCAGTGGAGGACGGCCCAAAGCCTCGGGACCCTGAACCCACATGGGAGATCCAGAAGAGACTCCTGGCTCCTGACTTTGGGTTGGCTCAGCTCTGACCATTGCAGCCGCTTGGAGAGTGAATCAGCGGACAGAAGATCTTCCTCTCTGCCTGTCCTCCTCTCTGTGTATCTGACTTTCCAATACAAAGAAATAAATCTTAAAAAAAAAAACCCACAAATATAGGTAAACAGATTTTAAACAGGTACAGCTGGAACCATAGAACTCATTAACTGAGACACCTGTTTATCCATCTTAGGCAGAATATGCAGGATTTTACAGAAAGCTGTAATTTTAGACCCCTTAGAATTAAGATAACAATTTTAACTGATAGCATAGGAGAGGTCGTTGACTTGTGTGGCTGGAGCATCTTAGCATAACAGCATTTTGCACTGCCTTGCACCTCGACAGTGTCTTTAATCTAGTCCAAACAGCCTAATCCACCTTGTCTCTGTAAAACGAGAGAGAAATCCTTCGACATCTTCAGCAGGCCTCACTGGAGGTATCCAAGTGCCCAAATTTGAAACTTTTGAGTTTTCGAATGTCCGTCAAGGATGCCAAGAAGGCTTAAAATATCTGGTTGAAATAGAATCTCTTTATATGACACCTAGAGATCAGATTGCTTATGGATATAAAGTGATTACTCAACTATCTTTAAAACAAGTACGTAACTTTGCTGCTCATAAGCAGTGAGAACCTAATGAAATCCAGAGAACACAAGGATTATCTCAACATAAAAGTACTTGCAGATAAGAGGTGGTGCGCTGGCTTATCTCAGATTCTGGGACAATTCAGCAGAATCACATCTAGTTTGCTGGAGGTAACTAAAAAACTTAGTCATTAATCAGACAAAAACCATTTAAGAGGAGAAGTTGCCATAACATGTATATTTTAAATGGTTGTTGTGTTAACAGAGGATCTGGCTTTAATTCCAGGTATTAGTGGTAAATATTTAGAAAATGCCATAGACAATACTTTAAAGACCACAATTACTGACAGAGAGACCTGGGAGGGAAAAAGTGGGTTCCCCCTTCTTGGGTCACTATTCCCGTGGGAGGGCATGAAAACTAGGACGGGGGCTGGGATGGCTAGACAGAGGCACTCAACAACATCTGTGAGGGCTGGATGGTTGAGTCGATTAGATAGAACTAAGCTTTAATACCCATTGACAAGTACCAGAGCCAAATGGGATGGGGGACAGACTGGTCTTCTGCTACACAAATTGGCAAACCAGGGTAGGGGGCAGGCTTGGTGGGGGTTATTGTGGGTCGCCCCGACTAGGCTGCAGCTCCCACTGGTTGATGTAAGGGCCGAACCAGACTGGACTGCAACACCCATTGGTTCCAGTGCAACTCGGGACTGAAAACAGAACCAACACAGCAATTGCAACCACCAGCTGATCAGGGTGATGGACTGTGCCGGGCCCTGTGCTTGCTAGAACATACAAGAATCTGGTCTGGGAATACCTCAAAGTATCTTTGGAGATCTCCCCACTTGAACTGCTGGACTCAGAATTCTAACCAAGAAAAGACAGAAGACAGAATAGGACAATCATTCATCTCAGCTACATGTTGGCAGCGAAATATGGGACAAATGGAGACTTCATGATGGACCATATCAATCAGTGGACCACCTCATCGAGCGAAACTGGCAGTGACTCATAACTGGAGAACTATTAACTCCACTTGAGCACATATCTCAGAGCATGCCCCACATATGGGACTTGGGGTGGGCGGGAAACCGGGTGGGGCTTCTCCCTCAATATCCCCTTTTACCTCAGATACATGATGGAAACAATATGGACATAATAGCATTGCCCACCTCCCTATCCCCCTGAACCTTTTTTTTTTTTTTTTCCTTCTCTTTCTTGATTTTCCTTCAACTATAGTTAACTATGTAAAGATTGTCAACAACAATACAATAAAATGGATTATATATAAAAAAAAAAAAAAAAAAAAAGACCACAATTACTTATATTACACTATTTTGTAAGTACAAACCTTAAGGGAATTGGAAGGACAGTCAAGATTGGAATTCTTAGAAGAGCTTGCTACGGTCTTTGTTTTGTTTTTTTAAGGTTGTGTCACAAGCTGAGATGCGCGGGGAAGTGTGACTTCCTGTGCCAGGGGCCTGTACTTCCGCTCTAGTTCAGGTCCAACGTGCACTCTGCCAGGGACAGGAAATGGACCGTTTAGGAATGGTGGGGGAAGGGGCCTGCATCTAGCCGAGGGGTTAAGACACCTGTGTCCCACGTCAGTTCCCGGATTTGACTCCCAGTTCTGGCTCCTGACTCCAGCTTCCTGGAGACCCTGTGAGGCAGTGGTGACGGCTCAGAGGTGGGCTCCTGCCCCACTCGTAGGAGATCCAGCTGGGATCCCTGGCTCCCAGCTCCACCCTCCGTGCAGCGCCAGCTGTTGTGGGCACGTGGGCAATGAACTAGAGGACTCTGGTCTCTCTGCTGCTCAATCTTTTTTTTTAAGATTTATTTTTATTGGAAAGGCACATATACAGACAGAAGAAGATACAAAAAGAAGAGTCTTCCGTCCACTGATTCACTCCCCAAGTGGCTGCAATGACTGGAGCTGAACCAACCTGAAGCCAGGAGCCAGGAGCTTCTTCCAGGTCCCCCATGCAGATGCAGGGTCCCAAGGCCTTGAGCTGTCCTTGACTGCTTTCCCAGGCCACAAGCAGGGAGCTGGATGGGAAGCAGAGCAGCCAAGACAAGAACTGGCGCCCATATGGGATCCCAGCACATGCAAGGCGAGGACTTTAGCCACTGGGTTACTGCGCTGGGCCTCTCAAATAATCTTTTAAGAAGTTGTGATATTCTTTGAGAAGTAAAGTTGATGATACCTCTCTGATGCTTTTGTGTGGCTTAATCAACACTTTGTGAAATGATTCTTTGCAGATTTTATGGGAAGAAGTATCCTTCCGTAAAGTTGCCATGCAGGGCCTAGTGCGGTAGCCTAGTGGCTAAAGTCCTTGCCTTGCACATGCCAGGATGCCATATGGGTGCTGGTTCTTTTGTTTGTTTGTTTTGTTTTGTTTTGTTTTTTTATTGTATTGTTGTTGACAATCTTTACATAGTTAATTGCGGTTAAAAAAAAAGGTTCAGGGGGGATAGGGAAGTGGGTAATACTATTATGTCCATATTGTTTCCATCATGTATCTGAGGTAAAGGGGATATTGAGGGAGAAGCCCCACCCGGTTTCCCGCCCACCCCAAGTCCCGGATGTGGGGCATGCTCTGAGATATGTGCTCAAGTGGTTTTAATATAGTTCTCCAGTTATGAGTCGCTGCCAGTTTCGCTCGATGAGGTCGTCCACTGATTGATATGGTCCATCATAAAGTCTCCGTTTGCCCCATATTTCGCTGCCAACATATAGCTGAGATGAATGATTGACCTGTTCTGTCTTTGTCTTTTCATGGTTAGCGTTCTGAGTCCAGCAGTTCGATTGGGGAGATCTCCAAAGAAACCTTGAGGTATTCCCAGACCAGATTCTTGTATGTTCTAGCAAGCACAGGGCCTGGCACAGTCCATCACCCCGATCAGCTGGTGGTTTCAGTTCCTGGGTTGGTTCTGTTTTCAGTCCCGAGTTGCACTGGAACCAATGGGTGTTGCAGTCCAGTCTGGTTCTGCCCAGCACGTACTCGGCCCTTACATCAACCAGTGGGAGCTGCAGCCTAGTCGGGACGACCCACAATAACCCCCATCAGGCCCACTCCCTACCCTGGTTTGCCAGTATGTGTAGCAGTAGACCAGTCTGTCCCCCATCCCATTTGGCTCTTGTACTTGTCAATGGGTATTAAAGCTTAGTTCCATCTAACCAACTCAACCATCCAGCCCTCACGGATGTTGTTGAGTGCCTCTCTGTCTAGCACCCCAGCCCCCATCCTAGTTTTCATGCCCTCCCGCGGGACTAGTGACCCAGGAAGGGGGAACCCATTTTTTCCCTCCCAGGTCTCTCTCGGTCCCGGTTTATGCACTCTTTAGGTGGTTCTGTGATTTGACTTGACAGAATTAGTCCCCAGTGCCAGCTTCTGCCAGCTGATGCTGCAGCCAAGCCCAAACATCCCTCACCCACTCTAATTTATGCTTGCACCCGCAGGAATAATCAGCCCAGCCTGGCTTTTCCCTGATCTAGTCCACATGCAGCGCACAGGTGTTGCAGCCTTGCTTAGTCGGGTCTGTCTCTATCCCAGCCCACGCTCTCCAGTGGGAGTAGCTGTCCGGCGAGGGGACCAGCCCCTTAATCCTCCTGCCAGCTCTGCCCCTCCCTCCCTTCCTGGATCTCACGTGTGCTGGTTGGGTGCTGCGGTCAAATCCAGTACAAGCAATCTCACCCTGGCATTCCATAATGTGTACTGGTTTTGTCGCAACCAAACCCGGCCCGACCCACACTCTGTTCTGGTGTTCGGATTTGCCAGTGTATGACATGAACTGATTCAGCCTGGTCTGCCCCCGACCCATGCCAAATATATGCCAGTGGGAAACTTCAATGGTCTGTTCTGGGCTTTTTCCTATCATGCTTCTTGCGTTTACCTGCAGGGTCTCTGTCCTGCCAGAGGAGTTGCCCAGGCTCCTCCATCAGAACCCCTCTCAATGCCAGATTTTGCGCATACCAGGGCGTCCTTGAGCCAACCCTACTCAGTTCACCTCCTGTCCTAGCAGGAACAGTGGCTTTTCCTGGCTGGCTTTCACTCCATTCTGGTTCTTGTTGTTGGATGTTTCAGCCCAGCCATGGCTCGTCCATACCCACATACAGCTCACACATGGCTCAGTAGGGGGTTGAGACCCAGCCTAGTCAGTCCCACATCTACCCTGGTCCTCCATGACACCAGATGGTGTTGGGGTCTGAAGTGGCCTGGTGCATCCAATCCCAGCCCACACTAGTGCCTCGGGTGACTGCAACTGTTTCCTAGATAGAACGCAGCCCCCATTCCAGCACACGTGCCCCTTGGTGGGAACCTCAACCCTGTTAGGGTGTCCTACTAGGTGAACTTGTATTTCCACAGGGTTGGGCCCACACAACCCCATAGAGTCTACCCCCAGACCAAGTTCTCTCGTGTGCTGGACACAGTCTTGACCCTGCCAAATGTGACCACTCCACCACTCCACCAACAGTTGGGTAATGGTACCCATCACTGCCAAAGAGGCCCCCATCCATAGCATTGGTGTGGGCTGGTGTGTGACGATCAGTGATGTTCTAGGCAAACAGGCCATTTCTGTATTCCGAATTGGATTGGTGTATCTGACTAACCGTAATTGTCTCCTGGGTACTTCCCTCCAAACCACCAGGTCTCAGTCCCCGCGCATGCCTAAAACTTCCATGACCCTGTCACTGGGAATCACCCAAGATTCACTACTCACCTACACTAAAATTGGACTTAGTCATGGGTGTCCCCAGGCAGCAAACATATCAAAAAACCCCAGAGTTTGCTGCCGGGCGGCCAGCAGGCAAAGTCTGGCACCACATGGTGCACTGACCGCCCTGGGTGAGGCCGAGGACTCGTTCACTGCCTTGCGGCAGTGTCTTTGACGTGAGCCCCCAGCGACCCAGCAGGGGCACCCCCCACAGCCGCCACACTGTGAGGAGCGGCACTTGCCCCCAAACCCAAGGCCCGAACCGGGTGCTGGTTCTAATCCGGGCAGCCCTGCTTCCTCATCAGTGGACAGAATTTAAAAATCTCTTGACCACCAGAGGGCAGTAGACACCACCTGTGTGCAGGTGCTGGGCAGGAAGGCGCCCCAGGGTTCCTGGATTCAAGGCTCTGCTGTTGGGGTGGGGATAGCTGACCAGACCCTAAGCCTCCCCTGTAGCCAGGGCGCCGGGGCTGGAGTCTGCAACCAACGTCCCCACATTCCAGGAGGCGGCTGGTACTGGTGGGCAGCTCACCCAGGGGTAAAAAGTGCAGGTTTGGGCGAGACGGCTCTGCGTCCACGACACATCCTCTGTGGCCTTGACTCTGAATGACCTCATCAAGGCTGGCCCAGGCCCTGTCCTTGTCCCCTGAGAGTGTTGCCCTCTCTGCTGGAGCCCTGGGCTGGCATCCCGTCCAACCCCACCGTGACAGGAAAGGCAAAGGCAGCTGGAGGGGGACAGCGGCTCTGCCTCCACGAGGGGTCAGGTCTTCACAGCCCCCACCCGGGGCCACAAAGAGCCCAGCTGCTGCCTGCATGGCCTCGCTTTCCCTGTGGCCGTGAGGCAGGGAAGCCCTGAGCCCCTCTCCCCACTCATCCATCCCCGTCTTCCTCCTGCCCTCTGTCCTGGTCCTGCAGGTCTGTGTTGATCCACGAACTCTCCGAGCTCTTTCTGTCGCAGGCCATTTGAGTTTTCTCACATTCGCCATCTGCCAAGCAGCCTCCTCCAGGGTCCATCTCAGACATTCATCACCCTGGGGACCAGCCCACACGGACTCACAGGGACACGTCCAGCTCTGCAGGCCCGACCTGGCCAACCGAGTGTCTGCTTTGGGTTTGATGGTGGTGGCTGGATTCCAGCTCCCTCGGCCTGGCTCAATCTTTGTGCATGTGTGTCACGATTCCAACACTGACTAGTGTGAGGACGGAATAGCGTGTGTGTGTATGTGTGTGTGTGTGGACAGTGCATTGGTGTGTGAGTACATGTGCCGGTGTGTGTGACTGTGTGCATGTGGGTGGGGGAGTGTGCGTATGTGAGAGTGTGTGGGCACACGACCCAGCGCCCGGCCCACGCCTGCCCAGCCCACGGACAGCTTGGGAACTTATCATCACAAGGCATGATCTCCATAACCCAGCTGCCCTCCTCCCTCTGCCCCCAAGACAGAGAGCAGCTTCCTGTCCTTGGACTTGGAACAAACTAATCCTGGCGTGGGTCCGTAGAACCCGGGCCCTTCCTCCACGCCTCACCTCCACCAACTCGTGCCTGTGTTGCTGTGGCCTGGGTCTCAGCCACCAGCTTCCCAGAGGCGGCCTCCAGGGCGAGTTTCACATGACCCTCACCCCTGACCGTGTGAGGATGCGCTGTGCCAAGAGCTGTACGCCATCAGATTTGAAGACAGACAAGACGACCAACTGCCCAGAAACCAGGCAGGCGATCAAAGCTGACTTAAGGAAAAAATTTATGCAAATAGTCACAAAGCAACTGGAGAAATTCATAGAAGTGGGTTAAGCCACTGCCTGCCATGATGGCATCCCCGATAGGTGCTGGTTCGAGTCTCGGCTCTTCTGTTTCTGATCCAGCTTCCTGCTGATGTGCTAAAGGCATCTGAGGTGATCCAAGTGCCCCTGCACCCATGTGGGAGTCCCAGATGGAGTTCCTGTCTCATGGCTTTGGCCTGGCCTACCGTGGCCACTGTGGGCACTTAGGAAGTGAACCAGCAGGTGGAAGATCTCTCTCCTTCTCTGTAACTCTGCCTTACAAATAGGTAAATCTCAAAAAAAAAAAAAAAAAAAAAAAAAAAAAGGCCTAATAAAACCTCAAGTGAAACTCTTCACCCAGTTAGGGGCTGGTGTTACCTCCCACTCCGGCTCCTGCCTCCAGCTTTCTCCCAACACAGACCTAGCAGCTGGAGTAACGGCTCCAAGTCATCAGGCTCCTGCCATCACGTGGGAGACGTGGGTGGAGTGCCCGCTGCCAGCGCTGGCCCAGCATGTGGAAACTGTCTCTCCCTCCCTCTCCTTGTCTCTCTCCCTTTCAAATACATATATATTTTAAATTAAAAACATATTATCTGGCCTGAATTAACTACGCATTGCCCTAAACTGTTAGGAACCAAATGATTCCTGTCACACGCACTGGCCCCACGGTCACAGGGTCACAGGGTCACAGGGTCACCATCTCCCAGCACTCCCTGGGGAATTTCAGGGTTACCTGAGTGTAAAACCAGGCAAGGGCCAAGAAAAGACAGGAAAACCGCAGGCCATGCTCACTAGTGAACCCAGAGCAAAAATACAGATTAATGCGATGGTTATAAATACACACACACATCACTCATTGTTTCTAAACTTCGTGGTTGTGGTCAGTCCCCCCACCCCCGCCTGAGCTTCGGAATTGAGTGACGTGCTTCCGATGATGACGTGCAGGGGTGAGGAGCTTGGGGCTTCCCTTGCTCTCAGGCGCCCCGCCTGTGGAGGGGAGCAGCTGCTGGCTGCTGAGTGAGCTTGGAAGCAGCTCATCCCCCACAGAGAAGCCGCATGACGACTTCCGCTCTGGCCTCAGAGTGAGATTCCCCAAAAAAATGTGGGGGTGCAAATGCCTACTCTTTTTAAAAAAAAGTTGTTTCTGTTTAAGGGCCTGGTGTGATGGTTCAATTGGCTAATCCTCCCCCTTGCAAGCTCTCATATGGGTGCTGGTTCGTGGCCCAGCTGCTCCACTTCCCATCCAGCTCCCTGCTTGTGGCCTGGGAAAGCAGTCGAGGAGGGCCCAAAGCCTTGGGACCCTGCACCCACATGGGAGACCTAGAGAAGTTCCTGGCTCCTGGCTTCGGATCAACTCAGCCCTGGCCATTGCAACCACTTGGAGAACGAACCAGTGGATGAAAGATCTTTTCTCTCTGTCTCTGAAAGTATCTGCCTTGCCAATAAAAATAAATAAATCTTTAGAAAACTATATTGTTTCTTTCTGTTTTGAATAAATCACCTGTAAATTCCCTGCATTGGTGAGATTTTGTGTGTCTGACTAATCCACTAAGCACCACGTGCTGTCCGGTGGGAGGCGGGGGTGCCGTTTCCCTGCTGCATGGACAGCCATGCCTCCGCTGCTCAGCACAATGTCAGCTCAAGAAACTCTCTTCAAAGAGTGCTTGATTTTGCTTGAAAGAATTGCAGAGAGAGTGTGAGAGCGAGATGCAGAGGGCAGAATCTTCCACCTGCTGGTTCACTCCTCAAACGGCCACACCAACCACAGCCGGGTCAGTCCCACGCTGGGCGCCAGGTGCCTCTTCTAGGCCTCCCAAGGCCCTGGGTCATCCTCCACTGGCCAGCAGCTGAGCGCTTGATCGGAAGTGGAGCAACCGGGAATCAAACCAGTGTGCAAATGGGATGCCAGCGCTGCAGGGGGAGGATTGGCTTACCACTCTGTTGCACATCCCGTACGTTAGGAAACCTGACAATCACAGGTGACTGAAACACACTCTTGAACATGTCAAAATCCACACCAACCCCAGAAAATCTTGCACTCAGCGCCTGCGACAGCAGCAGCTCCTTCCGCGGCGCTCACCCGGTGTGAACGACAGGTACGCAGGAACATCTGTGTCAAGCACAATGACAGCATGCAGGCTGCCTCAGATCCGGAGCCTGGAACAGCAGCCTGCCGGGACAGGAGCGCCCCCCAGTAGGTACCCCACACTTGGGTCTGGGTGCAAGACACCATGCTGGCCCCCGCATAAGAAACCAAGATTGTGCAAGTCAAGCCCTTGCTGGGCTCTTACAGTGAAGAACTATGCCCCAGTTTGTAGCGTGGTCCTCTTGGTAAAGATTAGTTATTTCAAAGAACGAATAGCACTTACTGGGTGACTCAATAAAGGACTCAAACTATCAGGGCTGAGCCGGGCCACTCCGTCTGGGCCTCCCTCGTGGGTGGCAGAAGCCCAAGTACCATCCGAGTAGTGTCAGCTGGGACTCAAATGGATGCTCCAACATGGATGCAGGCACCACAAGCAATGGCCTAACAGTGTGTCACAGCCCTTCTCCATCATGTGTGATGGCACCCGTTTTCAGACTACCGATGGAGCAGGTGGTGCCTGTGAGGAGCCTTGTACCCTTGACCCTCTCCCAGGGTAGGTGCAGGGGCTCAGACACTTGGGCCACCTTCTGCTGCTTTTCCAGGGACACTAGCAAGGAGCTGGATAGAAAGTGGAGCAGCCAGGGCTTGAACTGGGGTCCACAGTGGATGCCAGCAACACAGGTAGAGGCTTATCTTACTATGCCACAGCTCCCCCCTCCCCCCTGCCCCGCCACCCCAGTGTTGGAAATGAGCATCACACAAAATGATGCAGGAATTTCTAGAATGTTTTGCACCCAGATAAACATCTTTATCTTCTTTTTTATTTTTAAATATATTTTTATTTTGAATTTTGAATTGTGTGGTACAATTTTGTATAGGCTGGAATTCCCTCTCAAACTCCCACCCCCGACAGATTTTCCCCATTTTACTACAATGATGTAGTCCTTCATAAGGAATCATAATTCTATCAGTCTCTTATTTAAGTGTACCCTGACATTGTTGGTACAATGTCAGGCAGTCCAGCATCCTGTCTACACATGTCCAACAGTTTCATTGGGAATCCATCTTTTGTCTGGAAGCAAGGATGTATGTTGTATTATACCCCCACATTTGTATATGATAGACCCCAGTACCCCATCACTATACATTTCCATAATTGAGAAGCCATGAAACAAGGTCAACAACTGATATGAGTTAGAACATCAGTAGCATCAGAGACGAGAAAGGAAATAAAACAACAGATACCTCAGAAATACAAAGAATCATCAGGAACTATTACAAGCAACTATATGCAAACAAATCAGAAGACCTAGAAGAGATGGACAGATTTTGGACACATACAATCCACCAAAATTGAATCAAGAAGCAATTAACAATGTAAATAGACCGATAACATGCACTGAGATTGAATCAGTAACTAAAGTCCTCCCAACCGAGAAAAGTACTGGACCAGTTGGCTTCACTGCTGAATTTTACCAAACGTTTCAAGAGGAACTTACCCCAAGCCTCCACCAGCTTTCCAAACAACAGAAAGAGAGGCAATCCTTCCAAACTCCCTCTATAAAGCTAATATCGCCTTAATACCAAAGCCAGATAGAGGAACAACAGAAAAAGAGAACTACAGACCGGTATCCTTGATGAACATGGGTGCAAAGATCCTCGATAAAATACTAGCCAACAGAACCCAACAACACATCAGACAGGTCATTCCCTGGACCAGGTGGGATTCATCCCAGGCATGCAGAGATGGTTCAACATCTGCAATTCAATAAATGTGATACATCACATCAGCAAATTGAAAAATAAAAATCATTTGATCCTCTCAATAGATGCAGAGAAGACAATTGATAAAATCCAACACCACTTCATGCTAAAAACCCTAAGCAAGATAGGCATAGAAGGAACATTCTACAACACAATCAAAGCAGTTTACAAAAAACCCACTGCCAGCATCATACTAAATGGGGAAAGATTGGAAGCCTTCCCACTAAAACCTGGAACTAGACAGGGATGTCCACTGTCACCACTACTCCTCAATATAGTATTGGAAGTCCTTCCCAGAGCTATTAGGCAAGAAAAAAGAAGTAAAGGAATCCAAATTGGAAAAGAGGAAATGAAATTATCTCTATTTGCAGATGACATGATTCTCTACATAGCAGAACCAAAAGACTCAGTCAAGAGACTATTGGAACTCATAAGAGACTTTGGTAGGGTAGCAGGACACAAAATTAATGAACACAAATCAATGGCACTAGTGTACACAAATAATTCCATGGATGAGAAAGAAATTGTAAGTACAGTCCCCTTTAAAATAGAGAAAAGGAATCTTAAATACCTAGGAATTAAGCTAACTCAATATGTGAAAGACCTCTATGACGAAAACTATAAAACATTTAAAAAGGAAATAAAAGAAGACCTTGAAAAATGGAGAACAATTCCAGACCTCAAGACATACTATAGAGCAGTGGTTATCAAAACAGTCTGGTACTGGTACAGAAACAGAGAAGAAGATCAGTGGAACAGAATAGAAAAACCAGAAGGGAGCCCACACACGTATAGTCAACTAATCTTTGACAAGAAAATTGAAAACAATCCAGGCAAAAATCATGGTCTAGTCAACAAATGCTGTTGGGACAACTGTATAACATTTTGCAGAATTAAGAAGCAAGACCCACATCTGTCACGTTATATGAAAATCGGCTCTAAATGGGTCAAGGACCGAAATATACACCCAGAAACCATCAAACTATTGAAGAAAAATATAGGAAGCACACTCCAAGATATAGGAACAGGGAAGGACTTCTTAGAAAAGACGCCTAAAGCAAAGGCAATCAAATCCAAAATGAACAAATGGGACTACATCAAACTAAAAAGCTTCTGTACAGCAAAGGAAACAATTAACAAAGTGAAGAAGCAACCAACAGAATGGGAGAAAAATTTTGCACATTACTTTACACAAGTGATAGGGGACTAATATCCAGGATTTACAAAGAGCTTCAGAAACCCAGGGACAGCAAAAAACAACCAACCAACCAAAACCAAAACAACCCTGTAACAAAATGGGCAAAAGAAATGAACAGACATTTTTCAAAAGAACAGGTTCAAATGGCTAACAGACACATGAAAAGATGCTCAGGCTCCCTAGCCATCAGAGAGATACAAATGAAAACCACCTTGAGGTACCACCTAACCCCAGTGAGATTGGCCTACATTCAGAACTCAACTAACAACATCTGCTGGCGTAGATGTGGGGAGAAAAGCACCCTCCTTCACTGCTGGCGGGAGTGTAGGCTAGTACAACCACTGTGGAAATCAGTATGGAGAGTGCTTGGAAAATTGCAAATAGACCTGCCATATGACCCAGCTATCCCGCTCCTAGGAATATACCCAAAAGGAGTGAAATCTGCATGTGAGACGGGGATCTGTAATCCTATATTTACAGCAGCACAATCTACAATAGCAAAGACATGGAAACAAAACAGATGTGCGTCCAAGGAAGAGTGGTTAGATACTGTGGTACATCTACTCCATGGAATATTATTCAGCTATTAAGAAGAATGAAATTATACTATTTGCAAGTAGGTGGTCCCAATTAGAGACCGTTACGCTCAGTGAAATGAGTCAAACACAAAAGAACAAATACCGTATGTTCTCTCTTACATAAGAAACCAGCATGGACAGTGTAACTTCAATAATCCGATCCATACTGTTTTTTGTTTGTTATGGGTGTATCTTATGTGTTTTGATGTTTTTTTTATTTCAGTTTTGTTTATTCCAAATAATTTCTTTTCTCTTGTTGAATTCATCACTGGCTTACGGATTACACGGTGGCATCATTTTTCCCAAGAGACTTTTGTGTTCCCTTTTTGTCACTCATGTCCTGGTTACTCAGTGGCAGGTTTTGTCATGGTGCTGTAATTTGTTGTTGATGTTGTTGTTATCTTCTTTTTTTAAAAAAAAAAAAAGATTTATTTTATTTTTTATTGGAAAATTGGAGAGAGGAGGAGAGACAGAGAGGAAGATCTTCTGTTCACCGATTCACTCCCCAGGCGACCACAACGGCCAGAGCTGAGCTGATCCAAAGCCAGGAGCCAGGATCTCTTCCAGGTTTCCCATGCGGGTGCAGGGTCCCAAGGCTTTGGGCCGTCCTCGTCTGCCTTCCCAGGCCACAAGCAGGGAGCTGGATGGGAAGTTGAGCTGCCGGGATTAGAACCGGCGCGCATATGGGATCCCGGTGTGTTCAAGGCGAGGATGTTAGCTGCTAGGCCACGCTGCCGGGACCAATCTTTATATTCTTAAAGACACATTTGTTTACTTAAGAGGCAGAGTTACAGAGAGGGAGAAACGCAGAGATCCACCCACTGGCTCCCTCTCTCTCTTCCTTCCTTCCTTCCTTCCTTCCTTCCTTCCTTCCTTCCTTCCTTCCTTCCTTCCTTTCTGTTTTTAAAGAGAAAGTTATTTATTTTTATTGGGAAGGCACATAGACAGAGAGGAAGAGACAGAAATCTTTCAACCGCTGGTTCACTCCCGAAGTGGCTGCAGTGGCGAGCTGAAGCCAGGAGCCTCCTCCAGGTCTCCCTGCTTTCCCAGGCCACAAGCAGGGAGCTGGATGGGAAGTGGAGCAGTTGGGATATGAACCGGCACCCATATGGGATCCAGGTGCATGCAAGGCAAGGACTTTAGCTACCAGGCTACCATGCCAGGCCCACTGGTTCACTTTCCAAAGAGCAACAACAGTTCCATGCAGGTCTCCCACGTGGTACGGGGACACGCGGCTTTGGCCTTCTCTGAGTGTTTTCCCAGATGTATTAGCGGGCAGCTGGATCAAAGTGGAGCAGCCAGGACTCCAAGCATTGCCCTTGGGATGCTGGCGTTGCAAGTGACAGTTTTACCCAGTACACCACAGGTTGGGCCCCGATTTTTATTTTTGTTTATTTATTTTTAAAGATTCATTTTATTTTTATTGGAAAGTCAGATTCACAGAGAGAAGGAGAGGTAGAGATCTTTTCTCCGCCAGTTCACTCCCTGAGCGGCCGTAACAGTCGGAGCTGAGCTAATCCCAACCCAGGAGCCAGAAGCTCCTTGTGGAATTAGCTCCTGGCTTCGGACTGGCCCAGCTCTGGCTATTGTTGCCATGCGGAGATGGAAGATCTCTCGGTCTCTCCCTCTTTCTCTGTGACTCTGACTTTCAAGTAACAAATGAATCTTTTAAAAATGTGCATGTCAGAGAGCGAGCGAGAGAGAGAGAGGGATCTTCTATCTGCTAGTAGTTCAACCATAGGTGCCCCACAATGTTCAGGCTAGGCCGGGCTGAAGACAGGAGGCAGGAGCTCCTTCTGGGGCTCCCACGTGCTGCTTGGGCCATCCTGGCATTAGCAGGGAGCTGGATCAAAAGTGAAACAGCCGGAACATGAATCGGCCCTTGTATGGGATGCCGGAAGCGCAGGCTCTACCCACTATGCAACAGTGGCAGTGCCGTCAATGCTGGCTCTCACTGCAGGGCTGCGGATGGGCTCTGTGTGACAGACCACCCCCAACAGAGGCCCTTCCGCCCTCGTGCCATCCTGTACACCTGAGCTTCCAGCCCGCAGCAGGTGTACACCAGGTTGCCCGGGGTTATCATGGAGCTGGAAAACTCTAGCTTGGGTGACACCTTAGTCACCACAGCTCAGCATGTCCTCGTGTGTGTGTGTGTGTGTGTGTGTGTGTGACCTGTATGTGTGTGCTGCTGGTGAAAGGACACTGACCGTGTGTGTGTGTAACGCTGTGTGATGCTGGTGAAAGCACACTTGCCGTGTGTGTGTGTGTGTGTATGTGTGTGTATGATACTGGTAGAAGTGTGTGTGTGTGATGCTGGTGGAAGTGTGTGTGTGATGCTGTATGTGTATGATGCTGGTGGAAACACACCTGCCGTGTGTGACACTAGTGGAAGTGTGTGTGTGTGTGTGTGTGTGTGAGACATTGGTGAAAGTGCACCTACCTTGCTCCTGGCTGCATTAAAGCACAGTGCACACCATTACACAGTGTGTGATGCCCAGAAATAGTGACAGGCCACCATAGCACTGGTTTATGTCTTTAGTACTTTTTAGGAAACGATTTATTTGGAAGGCAGACACCAGGAGAGGGACACACACACAGACTGGCTTATTCCCCAAAGGACCTCAATGACCAGGGCTGAACCAGGCCACAGCCAGGAGCCAGCAGCTTCCTTTGGGTCTCCCACGAGGATGACGAGGCCCAGGCCCTGGGGCAGCGTCCGCTGCCTTCCCAGGTGCATCAGCAGGAGCACAAGCAGAGCAGCCAGCACTCTGGCCAGGGCTCTGGTGCGGATGCTGGTGTGGCAAGCAGCAGCTTAAGCACGCCGTGGGGACCGGCACTGACTGCGCTTCTGGTGAGCTTTCCGAGTGTCCTCCAGTCCTCCTACTCACACAATACTTCTTGTACAACAGCTGCTCCCTGCAGCTCCTGCCATCCGGCTCTGCTGAGCGCGGAGCTGCTGTCTCACACACGCTGCTTGGTGGAAATTCGTCTCTGACATATGCATCATCAGCGTACCCCTGTTGCTAAGAACGCAACTGTTGACTTGAAGCCTGCTTCCCTGTATATTCCACTGTCTGGCCTCGTTCGTGTCTGGGCTGTGGCCTAATCTGTGAGCACCTAATGAACTCCCGCACCCACCGCAGCAGCCAAGGCAAGGGAGAAGTCGCGGAATGCGAGGGAAACTTGACCGCGGTCGTCCAGCTGCCAGAGTTGGGCAGTATTTGCAGTACAAAGTCCATCTGGAGCCTCATGGATCGACCCCCATCTCCAGAACTGCCCTCAAGACACTCCCAGCAGGGGTGAGGGTCGAGGGAAAGCCGGGGAACATGCACTTGTACACCTGCCTCCCTTGTCAGAGCGCTGGTTCAAGTCCCAGCTGCTCCATTTTTGATTAGCTCCCTGCAAAAGGACTGAGAAAGCAGTGGGAGATGGCTCAAGTGCCTGGACCCGTGCACCCATGTGGGAGTCCTGAAAGAGGCTCCTGGCTCCTGTTGCAACCTGGCCTAGCACTGGCCGTTGCATTCATCTGGGGAGTGAGCTGGGGGATGGCGGATCTCTGTCCCTCCCTTTCTCTATGACTTTGACTTTCAACATAAATAGACCACTTTTTAAAGTTATGCCTGAGTTTCCCATTTGTGTGTGTGGGGGGGCATGGGGGGTGGGCACCATGTTCACCTTCTTTGTCCCAGACATGGTGCCTTTGGTGAGTCAGCCGGAGGATGGTCAGTGCCATGTCCTCAGGGCCAGTGGGGAAGGGCAGAAACGCTTCCCGAGAAAGTGTCACCGGCCACTGGCCTCGAGCCTGAGTGGCTGCTGATGTTAGCTGTGAGCTGTGACTCTCAGGCGATGTGGCAGCGCTGAGGCTGAAGCCCAACACGGCTGCTCCGGATGGGTGGGGTGCTGAAGGCGCAGGGGCTGAGCCAGCACAGGGCTGATTAGGACTGTAGAAATGGCTGCATTTCAGGGGTCAGTTGGCATTGACGTACGAAGGAAGCGTGGCTGCAGATCCGGTCTAGAGAGGGGATTAGATGGACAGATGTGGAAGCCAGAAACAGGAGGCCCAAAGCAGAGGGCAGCGAGGGACCCAGCGAGGTCGGAGCTGGCTGGGCGTCACTGATGGACAGAAGTGGGTGAGGAACGTTCTAAACCCATCCGTGGTGGGTGCGTTTCTGAGTCTGATCCCCTCACATTTTAGAGTGGTCAGGCGAGGCGCCCTAATGCCCTTGGCTTTGGAAAGACAGCTGTGGTTCTGTGCTGGATCCTGCTTGCCTCTCAGCTGAAATGAAACCCAGCCCTATAAAACATCCTTCTCCACGGCTTTGCTTTTAAAAATGATGACTGGCAGACAGGCCAAGCCCATTTCTCTCTCTCTCTCTCTCTCTCTCTCTCTCTCTCTCTCAAAGGATTACTTATTTTTAAAATTGTATTTGATAGGTATAGTTATAGAAGGGAGAGAGATTATTCATTGATTCACTTCCCAAATGGCCTAACAACTAGGAGCTTTATCCAGGTCTCTTCCATAGGTGCAGGGGCTCAAGCACTTGGGTTGTTTCCACTGCTTTCCCAGCGAGTGGCAGGTGCATCAGCAGGGAGCTGGATCAGAACTGGAGCGGCCGGGAGTTGAACCAGCATCCATCTGGGATGCTGATGTGTCAGATGGCAGCTGTACCTGCTGTGTCACACAGCAGCCCCCACTCCTTCCAGGTTCACTTCTAATCTGCATTCAATTCCAGGTGTTTTTTTAAAAGATTCGTTTTTAGTTCTTTGAAAGGCAGAGTGACAAAGAGGGAGGGGAAGAATGAGACAGACAAGGAGAAAGAGAGAGAGAGACAGAGAGAGAAGGAACTTTTCCGCACTAGTTCACTCCTCCACTGGGCGCTATGGCTCGGTCTGGGCCAGGTTGAAGCTAAGAGCCAGGTGATCTAGCTGGCCTTCCCATGTGTGGGAGCGGCAGGGCCAACCACTCAGGCCATTTCCCACCGCTTTCCCAGGCGTGTCAGCAGGAGCAGGATTAGCAGTGGAGTAGCGAGGGCTGCAAGCAGTGCTCTGACATGGGCTACCAGTACCCCTGGCACAGGCAGCACCCGTGTGTGTGTGCCACCACGAAGGTTCTGAACTCCAGGCGTTTTTAAAATGATGCGCTTATCGCTGCAGGTAAGGGCTTACACCGCTGTAGATAAACACTTCACATGTGCTGTTGTGTGTGATCCCTCACTGTCAGGCAGATTTGTATCCTTTGTTTCCTTGCGCCTCCAGGTCATCACATGGCTCATAGGCCCCACGTCACACTGTGGCTGTGCCTGACACATGCTTCCTGCACGGAGGAGCCCCCAGTGGAAAAGGCTAACCCAGCAGCAACATGGCTCCCTGGTGGGACCTCTTAGGAACAGTACAAAACAGCCAGACCCGACCTTCAGGACTCTGTCACGGTCACGCTGTTCAAATACCACTGCAGGCCGCCACTTGGCAGCAAATTACAAGAAAAATAAAAAGAAATGAAGGCTACTCACAGGAGTGGTTGGATTTGAACTGTCTTTGGAAAGTGCTCATCTGACCCCCAAAGGCAGCACGAGAGTTCCCCTGCAGGGCGGAGGCCCGAGGGCCGAAGCGGAAGTGGGTGCAGGGCTGAAGCAAAGCAAGTCACACCCCCAGGAAGAGGCCATGGCCTTGAAGGTTTGGCCCCAGGATCAGGCAGCTGCCAACAGCTCCTCTGTGCGCCATCCCTGGACCTACCTTCTGGCATGCATCGGAGGCTGCCTCTCAGGGCGGGTAAACCGCAACCTCTGTCGTCCTCTCAGACCCTTAGGAAAACAGGTGCCGCTGGGTTCTCCTCTGTAGGGGACCCACACACGGTCACACCTGTGGATGCTGTGAGTTTGTTTCGGAAATGGAAGACAGGAGCCAGCGGTGTGGTTCTGTGGGCCTAAGCTGCTGCTGTGTCACGGCATCCCATATGCACACGGGCTTAGGTCCTGGCTGCACTGCTTGTGACCCAGCTCCTGCCGGTGCACCTGAGAAGGCAGGCCAAGGTGGGCTGGCACTTCGGGCCCCATGTCCACGTGGGGGACCTGCAAGGAGTTCTTAACTCCTGGAATTGACCTGGTCCAGCCTGTGGCTATTGGGGCCATTTGAGAAGTAAACCAGTGGATGGAAGATCTTTCTCTCCGTGTGTGCCTTCCCTGCTCTCACTCTGCCTTTTGAATAAAAGTTTTAATAATAATAATAAAAGGTAACCACTGTGGTGAAATCTTTGCAAGTGTTTGCGAATCTGCTAACACCCGAGCGTTCCCCCAATGGTGACTCGGAGACACCACGAGCTTCCATGGCACTTCCAGCCTGGGTTTGTCAAAGCCTGGGCCGTTACTGTCTTCTGAAACATCCAGGACAAAGGGCAGTGCATGCAGAGGGCAGGAGGAGGCAGGGAGAAGCTACGAGAAGGCCCACTGCTGGACCTCCTGTGCGCACTGCAAGCTGCCAAACCAGGCTCTGGTTATGAAGGCAGTGCCAAAATCTCACTCAAATCCACTTGGGCACATGGCGGGGCAGGACTCCAGGCAGGGACACTGTCTCTGCTCTGCAAGGCCTGGGCCCTGTGCAGGGGCATGCCACAGCTGCAGGCGACCCGCAGGGGAGCGTGGTCATCCAGCTGTTTCCTCAACAATGGAGCAGCAGGTGCTGTCTGAAGCCCCAGCTGCACAGCCTCCTCCCTGGCTCCATGAGTGGCCCTAGAGTTCCCGTTACTGGTAGCTGCGAGGTGTTTGCCTCATCTGAGCAGATCTGAGTGTTCCCGAGGACAAGCCAGAGCCACTCCCCACGGTGACCGGGGTCAGGAGCCATTTCATGTTGCTTTTGCACCACGTCTTTGCTGCCATCCACGGGGGGAATGGACTGGCAACATGCCCACCGACACTCCCAGGACTCTGGCTGGCAGGTGGAGGCCGGGTCTCCTCTTGCTGATGGTCACTGGGCCACTTCTCCTGAGCAGTGCAGGAGCAGTGGAGGCCTGTGACCCCTGAGATGGGCTGCGGAGGAGTGTGGCAGAGTCCTCCCGACCTCATCACGGAAGCCACGTGCAGGCTGCGGCGACTCTGGGGAGCCCTGCAGAGGGGTCCCTGTGGACTAAACTACTTCAAAATCGTCAAAAATGAAATTTTAAAAATCTGCCTTTCAAAAATAAAAATAAATCTTTAAAATTCTTGCTTTTACATAATGAGTCAAAGAAAGAACAAAGAGAATTGGTAAATATTCGGACCAAATGAAATAAACTAATATCAATGTTTGTACATTCTCACTGAAGAAAAAGGTAAAAGTGTGTGGATTCTGCAGGTTATTCTCTAGGACAGAGGCAGAATCCAAAACTCAGGAGCATTTTCATTCATCCATGCTGAGCAACTAGAGATTGTACAAATAATACCACTTATAATAGCATTAAAAAACCACAAATACTGTGGTATAAGCCTAACAAAATAGTTGTGAAATATGCAAGCTGAAAGCCACAACAGTGATTAAGTAAATCAAAGAACATTGGAGTCAATGCCACTATGGTGGTACTGATTTAAACTGTCCCCAAACTGATCATGCAAACCCAGTAAAAATCTTGGAATATGTTTGCAGATATGGACAAAATGATTTTATAATTTTATATGAAATGGTACAAAACACCACAAAACTAGAATATTCAAAAAAATTTTTAGAAGATTTATTTATTTTTATTGTAAAGTCAGGTATAAAGAGAGGAGGAGACACAGAGAGGAAGATCTTCTGTCCACTGATTCACTCCCCAAGTAGCCGCAAGGGCTGGAGCTGTACTGATCCGAAGCCAGGAGCCACGAGCCTCCTCCAGGTCTCCCACACGGGTGCAGGGTCCCAAGGTTTGGGCCATCCTCGACTGCCTTCCCAGGCCACAAGTAGGGAGCTGGATGGGAAGCGGGGCTGCCGGGATTAGAACCTGTGCCCACATGGGATCCTGGATGTGCAAGATGAGAACTTCAGCCACTAGGTTACCATGCTGAGCCCTCAAAGTAATTTTTTTAAAAGATTTATTTATTTTATTGAAAAGGCAGATTCACAGAGAGGAGATACAGAGAGAGCGATCCTCCATCTGCCAGTCCACACCCCATGGGAGTGGTTGCACTGGCTGGAGCTGAGCCGCTCTGAAGCCAGGAGTCGGGGGTTTCTTGTCAGTCTCCCATGTGGGTGCAGGGTTCCAAGACAGGGTCCCATCCTTTACTGCTTTCCCAGGCCACAGCAGGGAGCTGGAAGGGAAGTGGAGCTGCCGGGACATGAACTAGTACTCATATGGGATCCCGGAGTGTGCAAGGCAAGGAATTAACCATCAAGACATTGTACAGGACCCTGTTTCTGTTTTCAAGATTTGTTTTATTTATTTGAAGGAACTACACACAGAGAGAATGTCCATCTATTGATTCACTCCCCAGATCTTCACACAGGTGCAGGGCCTGAGCACTTGGCCCGACCTCTGATGCTTCCCCGGGAGCATTAGCAGAGAGCTGGCTTGGAAGTGGAGCTGTTGGGACTCGAAGTGGCACCCGTATTGGGATGCCAGTGTCACAGTGGCACCTTTACCCATTGGGCCCCAATGCCGGCCCCATCCAAACCAACTTTGTAAAAGAACACATTGGCAGGCTTGGCATTACCTGGTGTGAAGAGTTGCTGTGTAGCTATGGTGATATCAGGCGCTAGGGTCTGAATAGCTTCCCAAGGCCCACATGTTAAAGACTTGGTTCTCAAGGTCGCATGTCAATTCCACGCCTAGTCCAGCTGTGGAACGCAGAATGGGGACTTAGGGAAGTGACTGCTTAGGATGCTGGGGTGCAGCCTCCATGTACACTCCTAACACCCCCTCTGGCACCCCTGCCCTAGCTGTGTGATGCATTGTACCCCTTTGGGGACTCTACCAGGAAGGATGCCACTGCGGGAGGCTGAATCCTGGGGCCACCTTTCCATGGAGCATGCTGTGGGCACCTTGCTGTCATCACCAAGTGTCAGCTGCTGCTGAGAGCCAGCATCCGATATGGATGCTAATCTGAGTTCCTGGCTGCTCCACTTCTGATCCAACTCCCTGCTTATGGTCTGGGAGAGCAGCAGAGGATGGCTCAAGATTTGGCCCCTTGTATCTATCTATGTGGAAGACCTCGACGAAGTGCCTGGCTCCTGGCCTTAGCTGCCCAGCACTGCCAGCTGAAGCCATCTGGGGAATGAAGCAGCAGATGGAAGATCACTCTCCCTCTCTCCTCTATGCTTCTAGGTTTAATTTTCAAAATTCTTCTGAAAACAAACAACTCCCTGGAGATATGGAGTGCCTGTGAGAGTGCACACATTGCAAGGGGACGCTGAGAATCCGAGCGGAACGGCCCTTTGCCCTCCCTACACCCGGCAACCTTCCCACGAGAAACGCAGTACGTGACCGCTGTATACTGCTGTCACATGGAAGTCACTGGCAATCCCCAGAGATCCCCCTTCCAGCAGCGAGCAGAGTGAATTGTGACATGCCTTCCATGCAATGCTACAAAGTAACAGTCATTATAAAAAGTCCCGGAAATACGGCTTCCTGCGACTCTCCACTCTCTGCGCTTTATGTGAAATGCAAGAACTCAAGCTCCAAAGACAGAGAGAACTCCGTTCACGTGACAGGCATGCAAAGCGAGGAGGGGGCTGGCAGGGACCACAGGGTCAGCACGGGGTGGGGGGGGTGCTTCTGGCAGCTGAACCGTTAGCTTGCAGTGGCAGTTACATGATAATTGGTTTGTCAAAACTCACAGATATTTTTAGCAAAAGGTGTTTATTAGATTCGTGATTTTTTTTTTTTTTTTGGTGTGTGTTTTGTTTTCAAAAACTAAGCAAGAACTTCCTGCTCCTCATCTGAGTTTGAGCTGAGTCAACTCAGACATGGGGGAGGGGCTGGCCGGGGGGTGCTTGGGGTCCCCAGCGCTGTAGGAGGGCGTTCTGTTCAGCAAACAGAGGCAACAGGGGAGCTACACATGCCATGCTATGCGCTTGGTTTCAGAGCGACTTCCTCTGGTTCACGCCCCAGCAGCTGCAGTGGCCGGGGCTGGGCCAGCCTCGAGCCGGCGCTCCCCCTGCTGCTTTCCCAGGCACCGCAGCAGGAAGCTGGGCTGGAAGCTGAGTGTCCAGGACCAAGCTCTCGCTCCGATGTGGAGAGCTGGTGTTGTAGGCAATGGCTCAACCCGCAGTGCCACCATGTCAGCCTATGCGCAGTGTCGCTCAGCAGGGGCAGAGCTGGCAACGAGCCCCGGAGATTGTTTCACGTGCGAGGGTGCTCTCCTTCAGGGGAAAGACTCTCATGAACTCTGGAAAGCAGTATCAAGCTTCCTTGTAGTCTATGCATAACCAATTTCTTCCACTGGAAGGTTCCAATACTTGGGGACTTTCCCTGTTTTCTTTGCTTTCCTTGTTGTTTGAACCCCAAGAGGGCTGCTGGAGCCCCTGCAATCCCTCTCAGTAAGACTTCAGTGGAGGGGGCCCAGCACGGTAGCCTAGCGGCTAAAGTCCTTACCTTGAACGTGCCTGGATCCCATATGGGCACTGGCTTGTGTCCTGACAGCCCTGCTTCCCATCCAGCTCCCTGCCTGTGGCCTGCGATTACAGTTGAGGATGGTCCAAAGCCTTAGGACCCTGTACTCATGCAGGAGACCCGGAAGAGGCTCCTGGTTCCTGGCTTCGGATCGGCTCAGCTCCAGCTGTAGTTGCATTGTTGGGCAGACCCAACCTCAGCAAGTGCGCACACCAGTGCCGGGGCTGTCTCCACCCAGTGCCTTGCCACTGCTGGAACATCACCTGGCTTAGGGACCACAGCTCAAGAAATGAATTTATTAACAAGTGTGTCTTATAGATGTGAATTGACTTTAAAAAGCTCATAGAAATAGAAATAAGAGTATTTTGGTGCAAAAAAAATAATCAAAATCTTATAGGTGAGGGACTCTAAGAATTCATGAAAATAGGTGCTATGAATATATCATGCATTTATTTCAAGCCATGTGTTAACACCCAAATAAGCAATTCTTTCAAACCCACTGCTGTGCCAGTGCTGCGATGCCTGGCAGGCCTTCCAACTGGAGTGAGCGTTCATTCGCCACAGCTGCAGGGGTCTGCCCCCCCCCCCCCCCCGCTGAATGGCACAGGCACTACAAACTGACATTTTGTGGCATTTTGTACAGTGCTATTATTTTTTTAACATACAAAAGAATATCCTTTGCCAACAAAGCAAGACTGTGCAGCTTTTTCTTCAGAAATTCCTTGAAAGGAATTTGTACTGCCATGCAATGCTGAAAATAACAAGTTGAAAAATTACAAATAGGAGCTGGCATTGTGGTATGTAGGTTAAGCCATCACCCGCATTCCCAGAATCCCTTATGGGCACCAGTTCGAGTCCCAGCTGCTCTGCTTCTGATCCAGCTGCCTGCCAGTGTGCCTGAGAAAGCAGCAGACGATGGTCCAAGTCCTTTGGCCCCTGCACTGACATGGGAGACCCAAAAGAAGCCCCAGCTTCCTGGCTTCAGACTGGCATAGCTGTGGTCATTGCCACCCTTTGGGGAGAGAACCAGCAGATGGCAGATCTCTCTGTCCATCTCCCTTCCCTCTGTAAACCTGCTTTTCCAATAAAAATAAATAAATCTTTAAAAATTTACAATTAATGTTAAGTATAAAAATTCTCAGATAAGACAAATTATACAACTCCCTGTCACTTCAAACTCATTTTCTTTCTTTTAAATTTTTTAAAAATTTTAATTTTATGGTACAATTCTGTAGAGTCTGGGACTCCCCCCTCCCCAATTCCCACCCCTAACTTATTTCCCCCATAATGTTACAATAATATAGTCCTTCATAAGCAGTTATAATTCTATCAGTCTGTTATTTTAAATGTGCCCTGACGTCACTGGTATAGACAATGTCAGACAGTTCATCATCCCATTGTCCAGATATGTCCAACAGTTTCACTGGGAGTCCGCCTTTGATTTGGAAGTAGGGACGCATGTTGCATTGTATCTTCACATCTGGATGTGGTACTCTCTATTACTTATCATTACACATTCCAATTTGCATGATGGATTGCATGAACACATTGGTATTTGTCTTTCTGGGATTGACTAATTGCACTAAGCATAATGGATACCAGCAAATGCTATAATTTCATTCTTTTTAATGGCTGAGCAATACTCAGCAGATGCACCGCAGTAGATGTACCGCAGTTTCTTCAACAACTCCTCTTTGGACACACATCCAAAAGACATGTTTCCATGTCTTTGCTATTGTAGATCGTGCTGGTGTAAATATAGGGTTACAGATCCCCTTCTCAAATGCATTTCCATTTGCCTTGCAGGATAATTACGATCTCCTGGACATCTGTTAAAAATGCAGGCGTGGATCTCTCTCTCTTTTTTTTTTAGATTTAATTTTTATTACAAAGTCAGATATACAGAGAGAGGAGGAGAGACAGAGAGGAAGATCTTCCATCCGATGATTCACTCCCCAAGTGAGCCGCAACGGGCCGATCAGATACCGGGAACCTGGAACCTCCTCCAGGTCTCCCACACGGGTGCAGGGTCCCAAAGCATTGGGCCGTCCTCAACTGCCTTCCCAGGCCACAAGCAGGGAGCTGGATGGGAAGTGGATCTGCCGGGATTAGAACCTGTGCGCCCATATGGGATCCCGGGGCGTTCAAGGCGAGGACTTTAGCCGCTAGGCCACCCCGCTGGGCCCGCAGAAGTGGGTCTCCAGATTAGCTTTCTGAATATCATTCAATTCCTTTAAAAAGCTTATTCCTGCTAAAGCCTGATACAGGGAGACCTGCTAGGACCTGGTGCTGTTCTGGGGCGCCACCCACAGGACAGCCCCTACACTGCTAGGACCCGTGAGCTGCTCGGGAGCGCCATCTACAGGACAGCCCCCACCCTACAGTCTTACCCGCACTGATTTACCCCGGCTGCAGTCTGCAGATTAGTAGCAGCAATAGTTTGTTACACTTGTTTATCTAGCCAGACTTCTTAAAATTGAGGCTAACATGGACAACATCCAAGGCATCCGCACCTGAGTTGCACAGGATTGCCCAGAAATGGTGAAATACTTCCCGTTGCTCCAACTTGACAGATCATTTCTGTTCCTTGGAACAAAGCACAGGTCCAGTCCTGAGGGCGCCATGAGAGCAGGCTCCTGTGGAGACACACACAGGGATACCCGTGCTATCTTTACACCTGAGAGCAGGTGCGTTGCAGCTCACCTAGGGTGAGATGCAAGACAAGAGTGCTGGATTCCACAGACGGGCAGCCTGTCTCTTCACCCTCTGTCCCCGTCCCTCGCCCCAGACTTGGGCTGCAAAAGCCTGCCCTTCCTGTTGCCACCCCTCCAGGTCCTATGAGGTCCCACCCAGGCTCCCCACGCCCACCAAGCCTACACCGTGCCGTGTGCCTTCCTTCCCAGTCTTGGACCACACCCTCTCTCTCTCTCCAAATCCAGCTCCAATTCAACTTGCCAGCCCCACCCAGCCTTAGCCATGTCTCCTTGGGTTCTACCCTGCCCCCCACCTCGCCCCCGCCTCTGGTCTGACCCAACAGGACAGGCACAGGTACCTGGAGACCATTTGGTAGGTACCTCTGGGGGTATACATCCTGTCCTACACTGGGTTCATCATGGACAGGCTGGAGGGAAGGCTGTGCTGTGGTGGGTCTGATTAGCACCCCGCACTATCACAGACAGGCTTGGGGTGTGTGGTTCTATGAAATCCAAGTCAGCCCAAACTCCTCTGGTCACAAGGGTGCACCCTCTCATGGACAGGGCAGGAGCACTAAGCCTTAAATAATGAGCAGAAGCCAGAGCTTTGTGGGGTGTGACCTGACAAGGCCAGCTCCCAGGTCTGAGACAGCTCAACTCCAGGAATGGCTTTCAAGCCCTGAGCCAGGGAACCTGGGGGGACCAAGGGGCAGGCAGATCTTTCTCACCTGCCAAACCATTTCCCTGTGACCCAGGATAATCAGGCATGGCCCAGTGGCTGTTACCCGAACCACAGCAGTTAACCACGGAGACTCAGCACCCGGCCCTGTTCTGGGGCGGCAGTTCCCCCGTTGTGGGCAGGCAGGGCCCGAGGTCTTTCTCCCTGGTTTTCATGCCACATCATCTTCTTGTTTCTTTGCTCCTTCCTCCCTCTCTGTTGACACCCACTCTTCTCCTGAGAATCCCATAATGGTGCTTTAGGCCTGCCCGAAGGGGTTCATTTGATTTTATTTACAAAAACAGTGTTTTTCCAAATTTTCACTTATTTGACTTCAAAGGGAGAGAGATTGAGTGCGTCTGAGATCTGCCATTTGCTAGTTCACTCCAGAAACGCTTACTGCAAGCCACAGCTCAGTTTGTTGACGCTGGGAGAGAGCTGGGGATGCTGCCTGAGTCTCCCGCAAGGCGAGCAGGGCCCCATGCACTGAGACCGTGATTCTACTGCCACCCCAAGTGCCGGTAAGGAGGAGACTGGAGTAGAATGGGGCTGGAGCTCAGGGGCTCCACCATGGGACATTGGGATCCCAAGTGATGTCCTCAAATGGCTGCCCCCTAGTTAGAACTCAGTTACCCTCCTGCAGACCCCGTCCCCAGGGCTGGTGCTGTGCTGTGGTGGACTAAGCCACTTGTGATGGCAGCATCTCATATTGGAGTACTGGTTTGAGTCCTAGTCCTAGGTAAGCAGCCAAAGGTGGCTCAATGCCTTGGGCCCCTGCCACCTAACATGGGAGACCAGGATGATGTTCTGGGCTCCTGACTTTGGCCGGGATCATTTGAGGAGAGAATCAAAGGATGGAAGATCCATCTCTCCCCCCGAAAGGAGTCAGTTTCCAAATACATTCAGAGGTACTAAGGATGAAGACTTGAGCGTGGCAAGTGAGCTGCATCACTTCCATCCATACGTAACCCTTGAGTTAAAGACAGCAAGTAGAAACAGAGAATGAAACGACCACCAATCGTCCTCCCAAAGGGTCACCCAGGGACACCATCCCACTGGAATTATTTTTCATTCAGCTCCCAGGGACAAAGTCCCCTCCAGTACCCGCCACCTGATATTTGGGCTGGAAGGGTCAGATGAGTCAGTGCCTTGGACCTGTTCTCAGCAAGTGCCTGGGAATCAGATGAATCAGACTCATGGCACATCACCTTTTCTGTCCTGCTGACTGCTGCTTGGCACCCTCACCTGCTGGATTAGATTCAGAACCTGGTCACGGCTCCTCTGGCAGCTCCTCCTTCCCCATGGAGTGGCTGTGGGTCGCAGGGCGACAGCAGAGCAGGCCACCCCAGGGTCCCTTGGAAATGTGTAGGACTAAATGTCAAAAGCACTTAATAAAAACCCAGGCCTCTCACCAGGGGCCAGGCAGCTGTTTTCTTGGGTGTTCACCCCAGTTTGGGGTGTCATATGGTCCCACTTCACAAAATGGCTCCTGTTGGGCACCACTGCCATGGAAGGGACCCCTGAGCCCAGGGCTACCCTTGTGAAATTGGCCACATGTTGTCTGGTTCCCAGCCCTGTCAAAAGCCATTTGAGAGGATTCAAGGGCAATGAGGCAAATCTAGGCTGGACTTCACATCCCAGGCCAGCCACTGTCAGCAGCGGGCCTGGCATGCCCTGGCCATCTGCACAGTGGAGCTGACATGGCAGCTCTGTGCCCCTTGGTGGGGGGCAGTGGGTGCAGACTCCTCCCTAAGCCAGCAGGTTGCACCCCAGAGCAGCTCCAGCAGCAGACACCTTCTCACGATGCCCACAGCCAGTGAGTCCAGAGTCAAGGTGGGGGCCAATTCCCAGTCTGGCAAGGGCTATCTCACCAACAGGCCCCCCTTGCTGTGCTCTCTTGGGGTGTTGCCAGCAGGAAAGTAGCTTACACCATCCCGCAGTCTCTCTGCCCGCAGCTTCTGGAGCAAGCCAAGGGGCAGTGCCCGCTCTGGCCTATAGCTCCTGCCCTTCATTCACTCCATCCCACAGTCACTCCCTCCCTCAGCTGGCCATGAGCCTGGCACAGAGCTGCTGACAGCACCCTGAGGTGTCCTCCGGGAGGGGTCCTGAGGTAAGGCGGGGTTTGAGAAGAGCAGAAAAGCACCTGTGGGGGCCCTGGACAGGTGTGGCTGGGACAGAGAGGTGAGTGTGGGGCTGGCCAGAAACCAGGTTGCCAGAGGGCCGGTGCCTCGTGGAAGGCGTGTACTGGCAGCAAGCTGGAGTCAAGCAAACCCAGGTTCTCTGGGGGTGGGGGGCGTGGTTTCCCTGAGTGATGTCACACTGCTGTCCACAATGGGTCTCCCTTTGGGGCAGGACGTCCTTACAGAGACAACCGAGAGCGTGGGTGACCTGGCCCTCTACCTTCCCCTGCCCTCTGACAGGACCACCTGGGACTTGCCCCACGGCCTCCACATTGGCCCTCCTCTCGGCCTGGGCTATGCCTCCTCGCAAGGGCCTACGCTGACTGCTCCATAGAAATTACCTTCCTCTCCATCTCCCCACTGCCAGTAGACTCAGGTCTTCAAAGTAAGTGCTCATCACACCTGCGTACTGAAGGTCCACTCCTCTGACCTCTGTTAGTGCATTGTCACACACCGCACGTACCAGAGTAGCTGGCACACCGCAGGTGCTCAGTAAACACACTGGCATGAACGAGTGAGCAACCCTTCCTGTCTGGCATGAGTGAGTGAGCAACCCTTCCTGTCTCCTTGTTGCGGGTAAATGGATGGCGTGGAGCCATCGTTCCTCCCACGGCATGTGGGCCAGCCTTGCTCTGCTCTGGTCTTCTCTGCCCTTGTCCAGCTCGCTGGACCCCAACAAGGGACCCAGCCTCCATTCCTTCCCTCTCCCCTACCTCACAAGGGGGCAGGCAGTGGGCCTGGGAGGTGCAGGGGTTACTGTCATAGCACAGATGTCAAGGCAGGCCTTGCATAGCCATTTGAACTAAATGGTTGTGTCAGATAATGTAGGTAAAACCACACGTGAGCAGGATCCTACGGTGTCTGACACAGGGTCTATGTCCAATGTACAGGAGCGTTCTGCACTTCCCTGGGCCCAGCCCCAGGCTAGAATGCTGTGCACACATGGCAGCCTGTGAGGGACAAAGGATGTTTCTGATAGTTCCCCTCATCGGCTCAGGACATGCGCAGCCACTCAGGGCACGTGCAGCCGCCTACTGAGCCACTTGCCAAGTCCTCACCACCGCAGTCCATACGAACTCCAGTCAGAAGTCATGGCCATGGAACTGACTCGTGGCACAGCACAGTAAGCCACTGCTTGGGATACCAGCATCCTCTATTGGAGCATGGGTTCAAATCCCAGTGGCTCCACTTTTGATCCAGCTGCCTGGTAAGGCCCCTGGGAAAGCAATGGAAGATGCCCCGAGTGCTTGGGGCCCTGCCACCCACATGGGAGACCTGGAAGAACTTCTGGCTTTGTCCTGGCCCAGACCTATGCTGTAACCATCTGGGGAGTGAGCCAGCAGGTTCTCTCTCTCTCCCCTTCTCCGCTATTTTGTGTTTCAACTAACGAAATAAATCTTGTTAAAAATAAAAAGTTATGTACTAAAAGGCAAAGATGGCAACAGAGAAGAGGAACGTGGAACTATTTCCCACAAGAATGAAAGAGGTTTATGTGTCTTCACGCTCGTCCAAGGGATCCTGGTGTTCTAAGGGCAAAAGCCACCTGCTGGCGTCACTTGGTGGCTTCCTCAGGACACACACAGCTCACCCATTGACCCGCTTTCCCACTAGCCCAGGCTCCCCCTGCCCCCAAGCAGGTGGCAGCGGTTCCTGCCTGCCCCAACAGTGTGCAGCCAGCTTGCTTAGAACACAGGCCACTGGCAGCTCCGTGATGCGCTGGCTCCTTGCTCGGTCACTTTCCGGGACAAGGTGACACTGTCATTAGCGTGTGCGGATGGGAGGAAGCTTGTTTGGCCGTAACTTAATTAGGCCAGGCTGTGGAGCTGTCTGCTAACAGCGATTTTAACTGCCTGAGTCACAGGCAAGGACAGAGCTTGGCAGCCAGCCCCTTCCTGGAGGAGGGAAATCCGGGGTGTGGGGGCAGGGAGGACCTCTCCCCGAGACAGCCCTGGAGGCCACCACAGCCCCAGCTTTCCCGGCTGCCTCCTGTTCCCCCAGAGTTTCCAGGTGAATCCAAGTAAACGCACACACCCAAGGAACACCCAGAACCGGACGCAGATTCCCGGAGCACAGCTGGGGTGTGAACCCACCCATTTCACGGCGTTCTTGTCATTACTTTTCCATAATAGCAGCTGTTCTCTTTGTATACTTACGGTGGAGCACTTGGGCCAAATTTGGCTGAAATGCAGTTTGTGGGTGGGCTACATCTGAAATACACAGTCGCCTCACACAGTGCCTTGTGGTGGTCTTAGAACTTAAACGCCAAGGGGGAATCATGGGTAACCCATCAAGTTCAGATTTCCTCACCCCGGAAGCTCCAGGCCCCCTGCAGAGGGCTCAGCTGTCCACTTGGCCCCAGTCCCTCTCTGTCCCTCTTGCCACCTTCCATGCCTGCCTCGCCACCCACACGGTCCTCTCTCTGATGCTTGTGTGAATCTGCAACCTTGGATATAATGTTGCCTTTGTTAGTTATTTAAAACAGTTTAGAGTTCTAGTTCATATGATACTACAATATTTTTACGCGTAGCTAATTCCCGCAACCTAGTTCTTTACCGTGAGCTGAAAACACCAGATGCAATGAGGTATCTTGGGAGGTTTATTCGAGCGGGGCAGAAAAGGGATGGAGGTGGTGGGGAGGTGAGGAGGAAAGGGAAGAAGGAGGGGGGAAGGGAGGCCAGGAGGAGGAGAGAGAGCCTCACCTGGGGGCCTTTTTGTCTGCAAGGTGTGGGGGCCGGGATTGGGAGGGACTGAGGGCAGGCCCCAGGGGATTGGCAACTGCAGGTGAATGCCTGGGGATGATTGGTAAGTGGGCGGGGTTGGGGAAGGGGCTGGAAGATTGAGGGTGGGATTCTCAGGTGGAATGCCAGGTTACATCTGATTGGTGGATGGCTAGACAGGTGCGAATTTCATGAGCTGTGAGGAAGAAGAAATGGTGCCGGGTCCAGGGTGGGATATTTGTATAACTCCTTACAGCCTTCAGAAGAATACTTTAAACCTTTAGTTTTATTTCTCTGAAATGCAGAGGAGAGAGGGAGAGACAGAGAGAGAGAAAGGGAATGAATGAACACACATAACCCGCCCCTGGGCCTTCCACCTGAGTGGCAGGTGCTTCACTGGGGAGCTGGATCAGAAATGGAGCATCCGGGACTCCGACTGGCACACGGTGAAGGGATGTTGACGTCACAGGTGGTGGCTTAACTTTTATATAATACATTTATGTATTGTTCACGTTTATTCTGCATTTCTGGAGGCAGGCTCACAGGTCTGGTAAATTCCTTCTGGGTCTTTCCATGCTGTGCTCTGTTTGGGGTCACTGGCCTTTCTTGCCAGGACAATCCCACACCATTCCTCCAAACCCAGCTGACCTGCTCTCCTGGGAGTGTGTGAACTGGACTTAAAAAGTCCCATGAAAACTGGAGAAGTGTGAAGATAGAGTTGAAGAGGTGTATTTAACAATTAGTTTTAGCTAAAAGAAAAAGAATGAGCTACAGTTGGACAGAAAGTCCCCCAGGCAGGAAGCCACAGAATTAGATGGTCAGGTGTGGGTGCAGTGCTGGGGCGTGTCACAGCAGGCAGAGACCCTTTCCTGTACAGAAGCAGCTTCTCTTAGCTCCCGGGATGCTGGGTTCTTGCGAGCGGATTTCCGTCTGTGTCCCCGGCTTCAGTGTCGCCCAGGCTTGCTGAGACATTGATCCGGCCCTGGCCACCTGTCTCCTTCACAGCCAAGTGTGGTGACGCCCACTCCTGGGACGTCCTCCTCGATGTCACCATTGATTCCCTGCTGCCCACCGGTACTGTTCTCGAGCCTTCTCGATGGTTCCAATAGATACTTTCTGTGCCTTCCACTCTCCCTGCTGGGCCATGGGCTCCAGGCTCAGTGCTCCTCTGCACTTCCACTGTGGGCATCTCAGAGCAAACTGGCTGCTCATCAGGGGTTCCCCACCCCTGGAATGCTGCTCAGTGTCCCCTCCCAGAGGCCCCTCCACTGCGCCACAAGAAGTCACAGCCTGCAGGCCACCTGCCCACCCGCCATGTCCAGCTGTCATGTCTCTTTTCATGGCAACAATAAAGGACCTGTTGTCAGTCTCCTCTAATTGGAGCAATCACAAGACAACTGCTTGACTTTTTTAAAGATTTATTTTCTTTTTATTACAAAGTCAGATATACAGAGAGAAGGAGACAGAGAGGAAGATCTTCCATCTGATGATTCACTCCCCAAGTGAGTGTAACGGCTGGTGCTGAGCCGATCCGAAGCCAGGAGCCAGGAACCTCCTCCAGGTCTCCCACACGGGTGCAGGGTCCCAAAGCTTTGGGCCGTTCTCGACTGCTTTCCCAGGCCACAAGCAGGGAGCTGGATGGGAAGTGGAGCAACTGGGATTAGGACAGACACCCATATTGGATCCTGGCATGTTCAAGGCAAGGACTTTAGCTGTTAGGCCACCATGCCGGGCCCAAGTACTTGACTTTTTCATATGTACATTTAAGGATTTTTTTTTCTCATGTTTCACTGAAGAGAGCTTGATTATCATGTGTTGGGGTGAAGATGGCTTTTGGTCATTCCTACTGGGAATTCTGTACCCCTTCTGGATGTTGTTTCCCAATTCTTTCTCTATATTAAGGAAGTTTTTTTTTATTATTATTTCTTTGAATACATCTTTAAGCCCAGCTTCTCTTTCTGTGCCTTCTGGAACTCTTACACTTGCCCTTTTAACAGTGTCTCTTAATTGCAGAATACTTTTTTCTAGCTTGACCCAGCTTGACTTTCCACTTTTTAATTGTTTTCCCATTGTGATAAGAAATGTCTTCCAATTCTGAGATTCTTTCTTCTGCCTCATTCATTCTATTACTGAGGCTTTCCACTGAACTTTTAATTTGCTCCATTGTGTTCTTCAATTGTAATAATTCTGCTCCATTTTGTTCCAGTGTTGCTATTTCCTGTGTGACATATTCCTTAAATTCATGAAGAGAGGGGAGTGAGGGAGAAGGGAGGGCCCTCTGTGTGCTGCTGGTTCACTCTCTATGTGCAACTGGGGTTGTGCCGGGTCTCCACGGGAGTGGCAGGGGACCCAGCACTTGGGGCCATGTTCTGCTGCCCTCTTAAGTGCCTTAGCAAGGAGCTGGATCAGAGGCAGACCACCTGGAGCTTGAACCAACGCTGGCGACGTATCCACTGCATCGCAACGCTGGCTCTGCACCCTACTGTTCACGGTCTTCTTTAGCCAGGATTCTTTACCGTCATGAATACATGAACGTGCTGGGGAGCAATGTTTTGTCAGATACACGTTGTGTGAATATTTTCGCCTAGTCATGGCTTTTTCCATATTCTCAATAATTTCAAAGAAAAGAAGTTTTTAATTTTAGTGAAGTGCAGCTCACCAATTTCTCCCACTTACTAACAAAATGGTACTTGAGTTGTACAGTATGCCTGGGTGACATCCACACATCTGGGGTAATTTGCCTGTCTGCATGCTGCTTTACGCGCTGTGTGTGTGTCGTGGCAACATTTCAAATCGATTCCTGGGGCAGGTGTGATGGCACAGCGGTTTAAACTGCTGCTTGGGTTGCAACATTCCTTATAAGAGTGCCTGGGCTTGGGAGTGCCCTCCACCTCTCACCCATCTTCCTGTTGTCAGTGTACACTGGGAGGGACCAGATGACGGTTCAAGCAGTTGGCTTTCTGCTGCCCACGTGGGAGACCTGGATGGAGCGTCCTGCCTCCACACTGGCCTAGGCCTGGCTCTTGTGAACAGCTGGGGAGTGAAGCAGCAGATGGACACTCGCTCTCCTTGCCACTCTAAACACCTGATCGCTCTTGGCTGCACCCTGGCAGAGGGTCCGAGCGAGTCCCTTCTGTCTGTTTTCTGATATGGGAGGTGTCTTGAGGCATGTCTACCATGAAGTTGTGAAGGTCAAGCTTTTTATTCTAATAACTCCATTGTTTTTATGTTGAGGCCAGTGGAAGCTTTGAGCAAAGAGTGGACAAGACCCGACTCCTGTCTTACAAGCATCACTTGGCTGTGCCGAGCTGGGGCTGCAGGCCAGCGGACAGACTGGAGGTGCCCACCACCCAGGTGTGCGTGGATCAGGCTTGGCAGAGTGGACATGGTGGCAAGGCTGAATTCTGGAAGGAGTTCTCCATCCGTGAGGTCTGGGGCCTGCCCTTCACCTTCAGGGTGGATGGCACCAGCTTTCTGAATGGTCACTCCATTCTCTGAAAACCCCATGGCTTGTTGTCTTCCATGAGACCACGTGTGTGGGCAGAGAGATCAGCAGTGTCTGGCCCACTTCTACCGTATCCATGCTGTTTCCAAGTCAGCAGCTAGCTGACTTTAAGCCTTAATCCACAGCCTGGCATCTTTGGGCATGGTGACCCCAAACGCAAAGTGCCGGCTCATCTGTTCACCCATGGAAGATGGAAAGAAAAGGAAATCGACATATTTCATGGCGCACTCTTTGTCGCTTCTGCTGGGGCTCATAAATCCACAACTCTCTGCCGTGGCTGCTTCGTGTCTGTCCCTTCCCTTAGCTCGTGATTTATCGCTGCTGTCCCTGCTGCCAGACTTACAAAGTCCACTGTCCTTCGTGGCATCTCCTCTGAATGCGAGGTAACAAGACAGCAAATTTATAGTCTGTGAATCTTAACAAAGTCACCTCGGTGTGGAGTGATTGCCCTGGAGACTCCATAGCCAGCAAGTGCTGCTGCGGGAGGATGCTCTGAGGTCACCGGTGATATATATATAATCGCTGATCACAGAGCGGGAAGGAGCAGGCTGGGCGCGCACTGCCACGGAGCGGGGAAGCAGGCTTCTCTCCCAGCATGTGCAAGCTGGCCTCCTGCTGGTTTTTTATAGCTCTGTTAGAGCCTCTCTCATCTCTTCCCATCCCTGGCTCGGGAGCGTCCTTCCAGCTCTCAGGTAAGGTCATTTCCCCCTCTTTATGTGAGTCTAAAGAGCCGCTCCGGTGCCCACACCGTGCCCCCCCCCCTTGAGCGCAGTGTAGAGAGAAGGACGGGGTGCCAGCTTACACGAAGCTTCCTCCCAAGGGGATCCCCACTTCCCAGCTGAGCTGGAGGGAGGAGGACAGGGTCTCTCTAAAGTGACTGTGGGAGGGGAACTGTGCAATTCAGACTTTCATTCTGCCCAGTTTGTCTTTTCCAATTCAAACAATGGACCCAAATTTTAAACCCCATCCCTTTTAGTTCTTATTTTCAATGAACTGGCTGAATGTAGAACTGACTGCGTCCTTGTCAGTTCTACATTTATTTGATCATGCATTAAAAATAATCATCCGACATGTGTTATATGACACAAAAATGTTCATTAAAAGGGGAGTGGCATGCTGGAGCTAGAAACAGTGTAGGTTTCTGAGTGTTTATCTTTTTCTTTTGATTTATATTCGTGCAGTTCAAGTCTAAGTTGGATTTTAAGAAATACATCAATCCGATAGGTTATTTTGCAATTACCTCTAGTTTTAACAGATGAAAAGGCTGAGCATTGGGTCCATTAAACTGGATTTAATGTTGTCTTTTAGATGTTTAAGGAAAACAAAAGAGACCACTCTTCTAAGCCATTGGCTTTCTGTTGACCTCTGACCGCTGAGGTCACTCAAGTACTGCCCACTGGCTTCTGGTTCCGGACCCACAGTGTCCTTGGCGACCAGACACATCAACTCCCTCGGTCTCCAATACGTGGCAGCCAGAGGGACAAAACAAAACCCAGAGTGTATTACTGTCAGCTCCCCAACGTGGAGACACCGAGGGGGATCCCAGGTGACAGCTGACCTCCGAGCTTTGTCCTTCATGACAGACACGTACAGCAGCAGAGACCCGGGACAATGCGCGAGTGCTAGGCACTGGTGTGTTCCTGCGTCTTCTCAGTTCTGTTGGAGGCACCTGTGAGCCCCACGCTGGGGCTATGCTGTGGCTTCCCAGCCAGGCTTCCGGGGCACCAGTCCTAACACAGGACAGCCAAGAGACCTCATCCAATGCCATCCCCACTCACTGCCCCACCTACATACCCACCACATGCGCTGCACACACGCTTACTTCATCTGACACGCAATTATTGCACCTCACACACACCTGTCTCTCCTACACACACCTACTGAACATCACACACACCCGTCTCACTCACACACACCTACTGAGCATCACACACACCCGTCTCACCCACACACACCTACTGAGCATCACACACACCTGCCTCACCTACACACCCCTACTGCAGCTCACACACACACACACACCTGCCTCACCTCTGCACACTTCACAACCACACACAACTTCCTAGCACATTGCATGCCACTTAGTGGAAGCAGTTTCACACCCACACAGGTCCCTTGGGGATTATTTTGAAGCCAACTCCTTCCCAAGTGCGACACTTCTGTCCAAGTCCCAAATCCAGCGGGACAACCCGTGCTCCACCCTGTTCGCTTTCCAGGAAAGACAGGCGCCATCAGGCACCATCTTGCGCCTCACTCCAACCTCCCCCACCACAACCTAGAAGTTCACTGTGGCAGCAATGGTGGCCGCAGCCAGGGAATGGGGTTAAGCAGATACGGAACCCCAGGCCCCGTGCCCCCCTGCCCGTGGCCCCTGGGAGCAGGGAGCAGCAGATGGCTGCTCTGATACACACCAGTGGCAGGTTACAACCCCTGGCCCTTGAGGGTGTCGCAATTGCACCTCCCTGACCCAGGGATTCCCCAGAGATGCTCAGAAAGAGCCTGAGGGCATGGGCGGAGTCCCACAGGTCTGTTCTTGCTCCCCAGTGCCTGATGGGGAGCCTCTGCAGGTGCTGGAACGCGCTGCCCTCCTGCAGATGCTGCGGCAGGAGCTGGCTGTGGACAGGGGCGCCACGCTGAGGCAGGCAGGTATGAGGCTCCTCCTGCTCCCACCTCGTTGCCCTGCTCACATCCTCAGGTGGGGAGCAGCCCAGAGGGAGGGACCGGCCCCTGGAGCCCTCTCTTTCCCTGCCCCAGGAACTCCTGGCCAGGCCTGGGTTCCAACTGTGAATTGTTTGTCCTGGGGTGGTAAGAGCACTTCCAGCAAGTGCAATTTCAAATTCTGCTTTCCCATTTCCTCTTGGTGTGCCCTGTCTCCTGGCAGGCAAGCCTGGTAATGGGGTCCTTGTGAAGTCAGGACTTGCATGGCACTCACTCAGTCACCCCAAGGGCCATCTCCATGACTGGGGGGCTTTTCCCTGTATGTGCCCCAGCACTCAGGGTGTTCAGTTCCAAAGACCCAAGCCCCTTCTGCTGTGGCCCTGGTTAACTGCTCATTGGCCAGGTACCTGGGGCCAATGCCATGCCTCGTTTAGAACGGGGGGGGAGGGGGGGCGGCGTCACTGCAGCATGACTGAGGAGTGGTCTGGGCCAGCAAGAGGCCATCTGACACTCTGCTTCCCTAACTGTTCTGCAGATCCCAGGAGTGACAGTGTCAACCTGAGAGGAGCCCTGGGGAAGGTGAGTGGCTGGCGGGTGAGGGACGCCTTCTAGGCATGAGCACAGGGGCTTTAACTCATTCCGGGCAAAAACGCATCTTAAAATAATTGGCCAGGCTGGTTTCAAAGCACTACTGTTTCTCAATTCTGCTTCCTATAAACTTTGGCAGCAACAAAACTTTCCCATCACCTGGTTGGGTCACTCAGAACCAGCTGTGAGATGAGGCGCCTGCTCTGGCTGCAGCATCCTTGCTGCCACAGCCAGCTGCGGCCCAAGGCCCTGGCATTTTCAGAAGTGCTTGAGACACAGAATTTTGGGATGCCACCCAGGTGGCCCCACTTCACCAAAGCCCCCAGCTTCCCTGGGTGGCTCGTGTGCGCAGAGAAGTGAGGAGACACGGAGGGAGGGCCCGAGCCGGAGAGCGCGGGGGTGCCAGGGCGTGCTCCCAGCACAGGCCACGAAGAGCTCGGATGTTTTCTCACGGCTGTCCTCTCGTCACCCCCATGCTGCCAATGACTGTTGGGCACGTGAACGTCCCAGAAAGTCACAGTACCTGGGGCCCCACTGAGCATTTATCGGGCGTTTCCCAATTTGACCAGGGATGCCTTTTTTAGTGTGAGACTCATTAACATTCTAGCAAAAACACACTTTGGAAACATGAAACCCTGGGGACAGTGTCCACCAGCCACAGGCCCCAGGGAGATAAGCCACTTGGCACAGGGAGCCCCACAGGGCATCCGGCAAGCTGGTCCCCAGCACGGCCCCGGGCATGAGAGAGCCACTGCTTTCTGATGGGACAATGCGTGTGTTCTCGTGTGACTTCTAATTCACCCGCAGCTTCTCCAGCCTTGGGTTTGCGTTGCTCTTATTTCAGGCTTTGTCTGGAGGGGGCCCGAACACTCGACTGCGTGACCTCTTGGCTGGAACCAGGAGACGATATAAGAAACGTGGGGCTCCTTCTGAATGCTTCTGGAAATACTGTGTGTGAAAGGCCGTGGCCGTCTGTTGGTTCGGAGACATTCATCTCAGAAAACTCGAGCTACAAAACAGCATGGGGGAAAGCTAGGCAAACCCTACCCTGTCATTATCTAGAAAATAAATCTTTCACATTTCACAAAGAACATGAGTGGTTATTTATAAACTTAACCTTAAAAAATCACGGGTCTGGCACGGTAGCCTAGTGGTTAAAGTCCTTGCCTTGCATGTGCCAGGCACTAGTTTGTGGGCACTAGTTTGGGTATTGGCTGTTTCACTTCCCTTCCAGCTCCCTGCCTACGGCTTGGGAAAGCAGTTGAGGACGGCATAAAGCCTTGGGACCCTGCACCTGCAAGGGAGGCCCGGAGGAAGCTCCTGGCTTCGGATCAGCTCAGCTCTGGCTGTTGTGGCCGCTTGGGGAGTGAACTGATGGACTGAAGATTTTTCTCTCTGTCTCTCCTCCTCTCTGTAAATCTGACTTTCCAATAAAAAAGTAAACAAATAAATCTTTTTTATTGGTATTTTTATTTTATTTCAATTCACCAGTATGAAATTCTTTTAGAATTTAAAAACAAAGCCAGGAGTGGGATTTGGCACAATATTCAGCTGCTGCCTGGAAGCCCACCGCCTGTAGCCGGGCAGCTGGGGCTCAGCCTTGCCCTGCTCTCGCTGCAACTTCTTGCTAATGTGTCCTCTGGGAGGCAGCCGGTGGCGGCTCCAGTACTCGACCCTTGCCACCCATGTGGGAGACCCGGATGGAGCTCTGGGCCCCTGGCTTGGCTTGGCCCAGCCCTGGCTGTTGCAGGCATTTGGTGAGCGAGCCAGCAGGCTGGGAAATTTTGGCCTGCCTGCCTTCGTTTCAAAACAAAATAAAACCAGTAAATGAACAGAACATAATACTACGAAGCCCTAAGAGCAAAATAGAGTTTAAATCATGAAATGACAAAGCGCTTGGATTCACTATGGTCCTTTTGTAATCCGAGAAATAACATCAGCACTTTTTCACCTTGGAAAAGCCTCTGCGTGAAGGCTGCCCACCAGTGAGGGCTGAGAACAGTGGCAAGTTTTTGTGCTCAGCACTTAACTCTTTGAACTTGAACCCTGTAACACCGAGACCTGCTTGTTCTCAGCTCCCCGAACTCAACAAACAGCTGACTCACACGAGCCAGGCACCCATATGCCTCTTTCTAAAAATCACACGCGTGTAAACACTGATTTATATCCTGTTAATGCAGACACATTGCTTCCATCTGTATGGAAACCTACTGTGCACTTCCCGGAGGGTGGCTTGGAGCCCGAAGGAGCCTGAGCTCACGGGCTGGGCTGTGCCCGTCCACCCCTCCTGAGGACACAGGTGCAGCCAGGTGGCAGGGACCCTCACTTGCCTCCCCGAGCACAGGGTCCAGTGGCCAGGAACACGTCTGTCGGGAGAAGGATGGATGCCTCATCTCAGAGACATGGAATACAGCAAGATGACTGGTCACTGCCCGCTTACCAAAGCTGCACCAGCACAGCTTCTCCAATGCAGAGCTCGGATGCCACAAACACACCTGGTCCCAGAGCAGAAGGGGTCAGTCCCACCGTGTAACCCCCGGGAGTCCCTTACCTGCTTTACAGCCAAGAGGCAGTTATCCTGGGGGGCCTGTGGTCACAACACTCAGTCCAGATCCCCAACGCCCACCACGGCACCCGGGGGTCCCCAACTGCATCAACTCACTCCTGCCTCGGCTCCTTCCTTTGTGGGCTGAGGGCGCCAACAGCACTGCACACATGGGTGGCTGCGGGCACTGAGTGGCAGCTCTCACGTGAGTCCCTCGGCTCCTGCCAGGGTCGGGCTGCTGCTTTTCTTGCAATTACTGTCATCTCTGTGAACAGTTTCAACAGCTAACGCGGAGGAAGCCCTCTCAGCTTCCAGATCTCGCTCCTGAATTCGTTCGATTTATTTTCATTGATTGTGTTGTCAATCAGACTTTTGAAGCATGATCTCACCTTACATAAGCTATAGGAATAATGAGACCTTAGTTTGTCATTACAATTAGTATTGCACGTGTGTGCATACATTTGGGACCCCATAAATGAGTGTCTCATGGCCCACTTTCCACACAGCAGTAAACGTGGCTGCTGAGAGGGGTCCGGCTCTCCTGAGAGGACCCTCCACAGACACCGCGACGTCACTCACCTCCATGTGGTAAGTTCCGACAGCATTCATTTCCAAGTCATACACAACACGTGTTCAGGGTGAAGACTCATTGATGCAGTACAAGGAACATCACGAATCTTCCAGGAACACAGTTCATTTATTTTTACTTTAAAAAGTTATCCTATGAAAATATTAACAATTAACAACAAGCGCATGTGCAGTTCGTAACAAAGGCAGTTGAGGTAAGTTTTCTATTTGATCAAAATCACCTTGCGAGCTGTAAGGACACTTCAAAGAGATCCACAACCCTTCCATTCAATACCTTGGTTTTCATACATCTAAATGTCTGGCCCAAGAAAGTAAAGCTTTTGGGTGACATTTATGTAAATGCTGCAACCTATAATAGCCATTTTCATTATCAGTTCAAAGATTAGTAACACAAAAAGTGAATAAGCTTGAACACAAAGTGCAAGCTGGGCAAAGCCCCCGTGGGGGGCACCCACGCACGCAGCACTGCCTTGGTACTGACTCACCTGGACCAACATGAGCTCCAAGCAACGGGGTCAGGTTCAGAGACCCGCCTGGGAACACACCGGTCCCAATCAGGCCACAGCGTGCTCCACGGAGTGTCTGAAGACACCAAACAGGCCAATTTAAGCAACATCTAGAAAGAGTGGAAAGGAAGGGCACCTATAACAAGGGAACATACGATTCCTAATCTGTGAATGCAGAGTGTCCCTGCTGCCTACAAACACCAGCCTGACTGACACACATCAAAAACCCAGTCACCACCGAGGTCACCGGTGGGCAAGAGATACGCTGAATGATTCTGTAAAAGTCTGATTTCACTTAAGGGCAAGAGCCCGTACAAGTTGGTCAACGCGCTAAGGCCTCAGTCATTTAAGCATGAGGTCTCCTCTTCATGGGATGGGGTGCCTGCACAGACCTGCCTCACATCAGAGAATATCAAGAAACCTTAAGGACTGCATTGGAAAGGGGGCTTGACACGAACTTCTACCCAGAAAACTACGACTTCAGAAAGGAAGTCTGAGTGACACGGACTGGAAGGTTAACCCTGGCCCTCTGGCAGTTGTCATGGAGAGAAAAATCAATTCTCTTAATCAAGATCAGGATACACTTAGAAAAATCCATGAAATTTCAAATAACAAATGGTTTCCTAAAATGAAACACCCAAAGAAAGGATGAGTTGGCTTGCTGCAAGTGAGTGGACTGGTGTCTGACACCTCCACGTCCCTGTACCCCCTTTAACTCGTCTGCATGGGATTTCACTATTGTTCCATGTCGGGGACAAACCACAGCCTCCTCTAAGAAGCCCCGGCGTGACGGGTGGTGTGAACAGTCACACGCAAGGCTTCGGGGTCGCAGCCACCAGCGGCAGAGCAGGCCGGAGGTGAGGCGTCAGTCGCCCCCGAGTGTGGTTCCCACACAGCCCGTCCTGACGAGACCGTGGGCACTGGTTAGAATGAAAGCGTGAAGAACTCTTGGCTGTGGTAAGACTCCTCTGTCTTTAAACACGTGAGCAGAAAGCTTGCTTTAGAAATTTCATTTTGAAGTATTTATTCAGTACTTGAGTACCATTACTTTAAAAATCAGCTGTAAAATGGGGAACTCCATCGGCTGAGTGAGACACTCCCGTGGCACTAAAGTGCGAGTGCCCAGTGTGAGTCAAGCCAGTTCTAAGCCAACACTTTCATGGTATGAGTGACAGGTGCAAGATCATAGGGACGGCATTGAGAAGAAGAGTCAGGCCAGCCGAAGAAGGCGGCTTCGCAGGGTTCTGCAGCGATCTCAATGGGCAGTCTTGTGACGTGCTCTGAGGAAGCGGAAATGTTCTCCCATGGCCACGCAGGGGAAGTGCCAGGCCACACGGCGTCTGGATGGACACATGGCATTCTCGGATGCTACGAGTGGAAGTTCTTCAAGGACTCACAGGAGAATGAGTTATGCAGCAGCAGGAAGCAAAGGAAATGAGGCTACACTTTGGGGCTCGTTTCAGCTTCCGGTGGGTGATGTGTGAGGGGAGATGTCGCACACACCCCTCTGCACAGGCAGTCCAGTCCCCTTCGGAAGACTTTTGATACATCAGGAACAAAGACGATTCTATACACAATGTGTGCTTCAGAAAAACGATGCCTAGCAGCAAAACCAAGAAGGGAAGATCTTGGCAGAATAACTTCCTGGGAACTGCAGGGCCGGCAGAGGGCCGCGCGGAGGGAGCCCCTGAGGTGCCCAGGCCATTGCCAGGCCCCGCCGGTAATTCCGCAGCATCATCAGAGGGCTCTCCCAGAGGCTAGCAGGCGAGGGACCTGACGTGGGTGTCAAGTGCAGTTTTAGAATCAACACAAGGCTGGCCAAGCACCAGACTTCTGTCTTTTCAACTTCTTCAAATATCCAACTGCAGCTGGTTCTTTATTATTAGAAAGGAAATGACAGAAATTATTTAAATACAGTCATGTGCCACTTAACGGTACATTCTGAGAAATGTGTCGCTAGGCAATTCCGCGTTGTGTGGGCATCAGAGTGACTCACACCGACCAGCCGGAACAGGCCTGTCATTCCACCTGGCCTCTCGGGCCATCAGCAGATGTAGCAGCCAGGAAATGCAGGGCACTGCCACCAGCCTGACACTCAGCTGCTCCTCTGTGCATGGCAGCGCTCTCAGAAACGCTGACAGCACTGTGGTCCATCTGCACCACCCAGCACCACGTCCTGGCAAGGCAGCAGGTGTGCCCACACCAGTGCCATCACGAAGTGACGAGTGCTGTGCAATGCCACATCCTGATGAACAGGCTTCCCCAGGTGACAGGTGCCTCTTAGCGCCACCAGAGCTCCACAGGCCGCTGCTGCACAGTGATCTCGTGGCACCCAACTTGGGGCTCTTGTTTAAGCCATTCTTGTGTGCATTCTTCAGGATATCCTCCTCTTGAAACACCAGCATTCACACAATCAGGTCTCACTTCTGGCAAGACTCCATAAACCCACTCTGGCACGACAGCTGCTCGCTCTTTTCTTCAAACCTGGGTGTCCTGGAGAGGATTCGGGGCAGACAGAGGAGCAGGAAGCACAAGGACCTGCCTCCCTCCCTCCACAGCCATGGCTCCCGCAGACTCTGTCTGCTGGCAAAGGAGCCAAGTGCCAGGGGCAGCCAAGATGGCAAGTGTGGCAAGTCAGGGACAGGAGCAGTGACCCATTCCAGGGCACAAACCCAGCAAGACTCAAAGGAAGGTACCACTGAAGAAATTGAGGGACAAAAAGCTGTAAGGCACACAGCAAGTGATCTGAGGAGGTACCTCCCCATCAGCAACTGCTTAGAAAGAAGTCTTTAAGCACTCCAGGCACAGGGCAGAGACTGGCAGAAAGGGATTAAACAAACAAACTCTACCACCCAGCTCTGTGTACCTGCAAGAGTCACACTTCAGGGAGAGACACCAACAGCGGGACGTGAAAGCACAGAGTGTGAGGGCCCAGCAGGGGTCCAGCGTGCAGCCGGCGTCAGGGTGGGATTCGGCACACAGCAGGACCCCGGCTGGCCACACACGCCCACACAGAAGCAGAATGGAGGTCACGGGGGTGAGGGAGGCAGAAGGGGGAGTCGTGGGGTGGCCCCACTGTGGCCTAGAGGGTGAAGAACGCTGGAGTGGGTTGCGGCGAAAACTACCAAGACGACGTGCGTGCCATGGAGCCACACGCTTCCTGGGCAGTGTAGTCTAGCACCATCAAAAAAGGTGCTACTCAAGTTTACAAAGGAGGTCTTCTAGAGGCTTGTTTATTTCATGAACCTTAAAATCATATGTTTCAGTTCTTTCTGGCCAAATGGACCCAACTGGAAACCATAATGCTAAGGGAAATGAGCCAATCCCAAAAGGTTAGATACAACATGTTTGCCTTAATTTAAGATGAAATGATGTCAATATGAAAAATAGTACCTGTAAGGGAGGGGCAGAACTGGCGGGGGGATTAAGGGGCTGGTCCCCTCGCCGGACAGCTACTCCCACTGGAGAGCGTGGGCTGGTATGGGGACAGACCAGACTAAGCAAGGCTCCAACACCTGTGCGCTGCATGTGGACTAGATCAGGGAAAAGCCAGGCTGGGCTGATTATTCCTGCGGATGCAAGCATAAATTAGAGTGGGTGAGGGATGTTTGGGCTTAGCCGCAGCATCAGCTGGCAGAAGCTGGCACTGGGGACTAATTCTGTCAAGTCAAATCACAGAACCACCTAAAGAGTGCATAAACCGGGACCGAGAGAGACCTGGGAGGGAAAAAGTGGGTTCCCCCTTCCTGGGTCACTAGTCCCGCAGGAGGGCATGAAAACTAGGACGGGGGCTGGGGTGGCTAGACAGAGAGGCACTCAACAACATCCATGAGGGCTGGATGGTTGAGTTGGTTAGATGGAACTAAGCTTTAATACCCATTGACAAGTACAAGAGCCAAATCGGATGGGGGACAGACTGGTCTACTGCTACACATACTGGCAAACCAGGGTAGGGGGCGGGCCTGATGGGGGTTATTGTGGGTCGTCCCGACTAGGCTGCAGCTCCCACTGGTTGATGTAAGGGCCGAGTATGTGCTGGGCAGAACCAGACTGGACTGCAACACCCATTGGTTCCAGTGCAACTTGGGACTGAAAACAGAACCAACCCAGCAATTGAAACCACCAGCTGATCGGGGTGATGGACTGTGCCAGGCCCTGTGCTTGCTAGAACATACAAGAATCTGGTCTGGGAATACCTCAAAGTTTCTTTGGAGATCTCCCCAATCGAATTGCTGGACTCAGAACGCTAACCATGAAAAGACAGAAGACAGAACAGGTCAATCATTCATCTCAGCTATATGTTGGCAGCGAAATATGGGGCAAATGGAGACTTTATGATGGACCATATCAATCAGTGGACAACCTCATCGAGCGAAACTGGCAGCGACTCATAACTGGAGAACTATATTAAAACCACTTGAGCAAATATCTCAGAGCATGCCCCACATCCGGGACTTGGGGTGGGCGGGAAACCGGGTGGGGCTTCTCCCTCAATATCCCCCTTTTACCTCAGATACATGATGGAAACAATATGGACATAATAGTATTACCCACTTCCCTATACCCCCGAACCTTCTTTTTAACCGCAATTAACTATGTAAAGATTGTCAACAACAATACAATAAAATAAATTTAAAAAAAGAAAAATAGTACCTGTAAAATGTAATATTATCTCAACCTCAAACAGCCTATCTCACACGCAATAAGATATTGTGAAGTAACCAATGTACCAACAATCAATGTGAGTCAAATTGCTATATGATCTACATCAAAGAACTGTAAAACCCACTATACTTTTAATACCCTATGTTAGTCTGTAATTGGGCGGGAGAGCAGGGAAATCTTCCATTTCCCTAGAATGTGTGAGGAAGACATGAAATATAACCTATCAGGTTCATAACTGGTAACTCATAGACAACAGACTCGAATCAGCATTAGACAATAGTTAAACTACAAAGACATATAGGGGGAATCAAGAGTGATCCTGACAACCTCTGAACAGGAGGTCATATGCATAGAGCAGGGGGGGACCGTAGAGAGGAGCAGGAGGACAGGAGGAGGCTAGTATCCCAACCCTGAAGACGCCCGGATCCTCACCAAGGACTATCAGCACCAAGGACTACATTCCAACTGCCAAGGAGACCACGGGGAATTGGAGTACCTTTGGAGGTCAAGAACTCTGAGCTCATCCACTCCCGCTTGGATCTACCACATGAAGATGGAAGAAGTCCAAATCCTTCCTCACAGGATCCAAGGGCATCAGAACAACAGCCAAGAACCCTGAGCAGTCCGCAGAAACAGAAGAACAGTAAACTTCCTTCGGGACTAGGGAGGGGAGCTTTCTCAGGTCCTAGCTTGGTTCCAACTTTGGGTCCTCACCCTCTCTCACAATGACCATCAGGATCGCTCTGGAAATCCCTTAAAACAAACAAACAAACAAATAAAAAAAATCTAGAATAGATAGAGAACAGCAAGGAAAGCTTAGAATCAGGAACGGTCAGCATGGATTCACTTATACCTTACTAGGTGGGACACAAAGATTAGTTGCTCCTCACTAGGGTATTGAAGATTTCTCTGCACACCCCTCCTAAAACTGTTCTACACCTAAACTGTTGACAAATGTCTTGTTAGAGTTATAAGCCAGTCTAGACTACCCGAAAAAAAGCCAGGTTCAACAAAATTATGCTTCAACGCTATAAAATGCTAAATACTATAATAAAAATAGACACGAGATAGCTAAATATAATCTATAGCCATTTTAAGGTGTATAGAACCCGGTTGTATATAAACTAATAGTTGAAATGTCAATGAAGAACTCACAGGGTGTAGTTAAGAACTTGCATTTTTTTAAACATATTGGTTACTCAATACTATGTCATTTAATTCCACAATGTTATAAATTGTTGCTGATGTTATGTTGAGACTTGTAATTGATCGGGATGATACTCTGCCGGCTCTACCTTCAGACCAGAGATGGTCTCCCCAGCAAGCCACTAAACTTATCTGGACAATAAGATGCTGGACTCTATGCTTGGTATATGCTTGCAATGAAAGAATCTCAACTGAACTTGAACTGTGGTAATGCAACAAGGTGGAGGAATCCACCATGGGGGGAGAGTTTGGGGAGGGGTGGGGGGAATCCCAGTGCCTATAAAACTCTGTCACATAATGCAGTGTAATTAATTTTAAAAAATCATATGCTTCCATGTCTAATGTCATTTTCTTGAAAACTTCCATTTTGAGAGGCACAGACAGGGGCAGTGGAGGGAGAGGAAGTGCTCCCCGAATGCCCAGGCTGGGCTGAGAGCCGCACCTCTGGTCCCAACACAGGCTCCGGAAGTCCACCCTGGAGGGAAGCTGAAGCCAGGCTGGTGGTGGAATTCAGGGCGGGGGCACGAGGCTGCCTGCCTGCCTCTTCCCACACTTGGACGTGGTGGAAACACAGACCCAAGCAGAGGTCTTGCCACCAGCGCCTGGCTGTCACTGCCGCGAGCTGCCCAGGTGATGACACTGAGGAGCCTCTGTACAGAACAAAGGTTGCTCTAAGGCCCCGCTGGGTCTGAACCTGCTGTCCCAGGTGCAAGTTCATAAACATGGGCACGGGGCCTTTGCTCATCACAGCTCCAGGCCTCCAACCAGAGGCAGAAAAAGCCCAGAATGCAGCCTCCGTGCGGGTGCACACAGTTACAGCTTCTCCTGTCCTGCATGTGGCCTTCCTGGTCCTTCTCATTGGCCCTGAAGCTGTGCAGCAAGCTGAAATGCCTGTGTAACCTCTTAAAAGGTAACTGGCAAGAAAACAGGAAGGATGCTACTGAAGGGTTTACAACACACGTTAACATGCATGATAGAAAGCACAAAACCTAAGCGGGGACCAAGTACTCTGCGCCCAGGTTCTTCTATAGAAAGTGATAAAACTGAGTATTATATTGGAAGCAACAAGAAAATGGTGCAAAAAAGGAGAAAGTCCTGGCTAGCCAATTCTGGAGAGAACATGAAATTAAAAGAAATATAGACATTATTAACTTAAAACAAACGGAAAGATGAGGCACACAGCAGATCCACAGCCAGATGGAAGCCAGTGACCTCAGCCACCTCACTCACCACGTGCAACCAACGTCAGGAAGTGCCTGGATGGGAGACGGACGCTGCTCCCGGACAGCCAGCAGCGTCCAGCCACGTGCTGGCTGCAGGAGGCCCACGGGGAACGGACAGACAGCAACACGGGTAGACTCGCAGTAAACCGACCATGCAAACACCAAGGAGAATAAAGCTGGAGTGGTTCCACTGGTATCACATAAAGTAGACTTCAAAGTTAAGAGTATTTCACAACAAGGGACCAATTGACCAATGGGGCACAAGCATTTTAAACGTGGACACACCTAACGAGAGGAGCTTCAACATGCACATTGCAAGGCCTCCCTGAACTGCAAGAAGAACTGGACAAGCGCACGGTCACAGCTGTTCATTTTGGTAACCTTGTCACAGTAGCCGACAACAGACAGAAGGAAAGTCATTTGGCATTTGGATCAACGTCATTAACCAAAGTGATTCGATATACTTACAGAGTCTACGTATATTGTGGCAGCCTGAAAACTCAAAATGCCGTCTGTTTCGTCAGGCCGCCTAAGCCCACGTGCATCTCAGGGCAAGCAAAACACAACACATGCGGGACCAGAATATTAGAAAGACGTCCACTGCCTGCGTTAAAGGCCGGCTAACTGCAAAGCTGGCTCCTCGCCTGCTTCTTGCTCCAGCTCCTCGCTACCAAGCAGGATGTAGTTCTTACTCTGTGTAAACACCTGCCCTTTGGATAGCCTAACATAATTAACGGTGTCATTGTTTCTCCTGGTGGTGCTCGGCAGCGGGGCGGCAGTGGAGCGGCAGGTGGTAGACCTTCCCCTTACCCTCCGATTAGCGCTCAGCTGTAAAGTTTCCCCTGACAACCCAGGCCAACACACAGGTCTGTTACAACCGGGGAGAGTTCAGCCTTGAGAAGGTAAGAATTCCTGACAGCCCCCACTTGGCCACACCGCACCAGCGCTGGCTTAGTTGACTGGATATTTTTCCATCCAGCGTGAGTCTAGAAGGCCCTGACTGTGGCCTGTCGGGGCTGCTCGCCTCACCCTGGGCTGGCTGGCGAATAAAGACTTGTGAGCGTCTAAGAGGCTCCTCCGACTCATTCTTGGGAAAAGAATATCGGCTCGTAACAACACCTTTCAACAGCAGAACACATATTCTTCTCAAGTGATCTAAAACAAATTTATCAAGATGAACCCGATTTCAGATCATTACACAGCCTTAGCAAATCACTATACACACATAGCAATTTATACACATATATAATATATATATCTTGCTATACTTATATTAGACATCAACAACAGCATCTGAAAAACTTCCAAGTACTGCCTATAATAGCATCAAAAAGGCTTAAAATCCCTTGGGATAAATTTAGCATAATATTTGTGAGACTTTCAAACACTGAAAACTATCAAACACTGCTGAGATGAAATACAGACCTACACAGACAGCAATCTTACACTGAGGAACCAGCAGATTCACGCCTGCCAGGAAGAGCATCCTTCGCAGACTGACCAATAGGTTCAATGTAAATCCAGTCCAAGTCTCAGCACAAGCCTTGGCAGAAAGTTAACAACTAATTCTGTAATGTCTATGGACAAAGGACCTCGAATGTTCAAAATCATGTTGAAAGAAACAATAAGACCCCACAAGATTTGAAGACTTCCTTGAAAACTGGATTACCTGAGTGTGACACGAACCTAAAAGCTAGACGTGAGGGTCCACCAAAGGGAAGCGAGGCCAGCATAGACACACTCTCCCAGGCACCAAGACAACGCGGGGACAAGGGTCAGTGCTTGTATCAGATTGGTAGGACAATGACGCTCACCTTACACCATGAGCAAAACTTCACTCACAAGGAACACAAACCTAGCTACAAAAGGTTAAAGCTAGAAAATGTTCAAGAGAAACCATAGAAGACCATGCTACTAGCTTCTAGATGGGCATATGACTTAAAAAGGACACAAAGGCACAACCTATAAAAGCGAAAGGCTGATCAGGTGAACTTTAAAAATAAACATTTTTTTCCTCTTCAAAAAACACTAGCAGTAAAATGAAAGGCAAGCCACATGTAGAGAGGGAATTTTTCAAAACATTTGATAAAGAACTTGTACCCAAAATACACACTGACCTCGTAATGTTCACTAGAAAAACAATCACACTTTAAAAATGGACAGGAAATGTGAACGGATATCACAAGATGGCAAACAAACCCATGGAAAGATGCTGAGCATCATCAGGGAATAGGCGAGCGCAAATCAAACCCGCGACGAGATGTCACTGCACACCCACTGCAGCGGTTAAAATAGCAGGTGGATGAGGGCCAGCGTTGGCTCGGACGCCCGTGTGGCAAACTGGAGCTCCTACAAAACTGATGGGAATGCAAAATGGGATAGCCACCTTGGAAAAGTGTTCGGTAGTTTCTAAAAAACAGTTTCCACATGACTTAGCAATTTCATGCCTAGGCACCAAGGGGATGAAAACACACATCCACAAAAAGATACCCTCGGACGTCCGTGGTGGCCTTAACAGCAGCACCAGCAGGACAGAGCCGCAGCCATCAGGGGGTGGACCCACGGGGACTTCCAGGGACACTCAGAGGGGACTCCGGATACAGCTCCATGGAAGAATCCGCACGTAACGGACGCACACGGCCTGATGAGATGGACGCAAGAAGGCAAAATTCGAGTGAGAGAAAGCCAGAGGTTAGAGGGCAGGCAGGGGCTGACACAGAGGACTCAGGATTCAGAAGAAACGTTCTGCCTCGGGTGTGGCTGGTCAGGTTCATGCACACCTATGTCACCACATGTAAGAACCAGAAGCCCTATTGCCATGCCACACCCGCATGAGAAAGAGCAACAATCTTACTTCTATGCCAGTGTCAAACCGGACACAGAGCCCTTGCCCAGTGAGCACCTAGCAGTGGGATTTAAAGGACCACTGCGGGGGGCCGGGTGCAACGGCTTAATTGCTAATCTGCCACCTCCAAGCAGCGGGTAGGATCCCATATGCGCGCTGGTTTGTGTCCCGCCTGCTTCACTTCTCATCCAGACCCATGCTTATGGCCTGGGAAAAAAGCAGAGGACGGCCCAAGGCCTTGGAACCCTGCACCCACATGGGAGACCTGAAGAAGCTCCAGGCTCCTACCTTCAGACTGGCTCAGCTCTGACTGTTGAGGCCACTTGGGGAGTGAACCAGCAGAGTCACACCCTAGAACACACAAGGGAAGGCGTTCATGTCATCACAAGCATCATACACTAACCCTACGGGAAGGTCTTGGATTGCGTGTTAAACACACTGCCACTCCCATAAATATGTGCCTGGGGAACACAACCCTCCCAGCCTGGCCAAGGTCCTCCGTATAGAGTACCAAGGGCATTGTCACTTTCAGAGCGCCTGTTACAAGCCAGGTACCATGTGTGCTTCAACTGCCTTTTTGTCATTCAGCACACTGAGCATTTTATGGGCTTGGTTCAGAACAATAGAAATGCACCCCAAATGCCAACTATCCTGGCGCTTGGCGCATGGAGGGAAGTGCTATAAAGGTACTGCATCATTTTCCAAAAGGATTCATTTAGTTGAAATGCAGAGCGATGGAGACAGGAGGAGGAGAGAGATCTTCCGTTCTCTGGAAGGCCACAGAATAGCCTGGGCGGGGACAGGCAGAAGCCAGGAGCAGGAACTCCAACTGGGTCTCCCTTGTGGGTGGCAGAGGCCCAAGTCTTTGGCCATCTTCGGGCATCTCTCAGGTATGTTAGCAGGGGCAGCATCAGCAGCACAGCGGCTGGGACTGGTGCCAACACTACAGGCCGCTGCTTCGCCCTTGAGGCACAATGGCAGTCCCTGTGTGCTCTGTCATTTGGTTCATTTTTCCAGTGAGCCTGTCTAGGTGAATCCAGGGGAACATGGCAGAGCTGGGGCCTCGGTGCACTGGACGTGGTGCCCACACCGGTGTTCAGCAGGTGCATTGAGTCTAAGCTGCCAAAGGAGTCCTGATTTGGACCGCCAGGCTCTGAATGTCTTTGAAGCAAAGGTGTTACTTCCCAAAGGGGGGGACAGAAGACAAACGTGTGTAAGCATTGACTCCTCATGGACTGCCCAAGCACAGGCAGGGCAATCCCAAAGCGTAACCTCAGAAGGCCTTTCTAGATGAAAGCAGGAAATGTTAACACACACATGCAATGTGCCTATATACACATGAATGACTTATTCATTTTTATTGGAAAGAGAGGCTTTACAGAGAGAGATAAAAGAGCTTCCATCTGCTGGTTCACCCCCCAAATGGCCACAATGGCCAGAGCTGAACCGATCTCCAGGAGCCTGGAGCCTCTTCCAAGTCTTCCATGTAGGTACAGCCATCCAAGGACCTGGACCACCCTCTGCTGCTCTCCCAGGCCATGAGCAGGGAGCTGGATTGGAAGTGGAGCACTCAGGATGAGAACCAGCACCCATATAGGATGCCGGCGCTTGAAAGTAAAGGATTAGCCTGTTGAGCCATGGCATCAGCCCCAATTTTTTCCATTTTTGGTAGTGAGTTATGTTAAGTGTGAAACTATAAATTAATTGCCTCCTTTCTGAAGTGACAAATATTGGCTCCTAGTGTCCCCTGCACACTTATTTGCTGCCCTGCAACCACACATGAAGAGGCAGGATGGGCCAGCATCAAAGTTTAACTGATGAGGAACTCTGTGCACAAACAGGGCTTGAAATACAGCACTTTGAGCAAACCTTCACCAGTTATCCCAGAAGCCACAACTTGGACAATCCCTTCACTCCCGACTCGTCCATGTGGCCACGTGGGCAGACAGGATCCTCCGGTCTCCATGGACAAGCCCACCCCAGGTTGGTGCTGAGCCCCACGAGAGAACACTACTTTTATTTTAAAACTACATTTTTTTCCCCATACGTTCGCAAACCATGAGGGCAATTTGGGAGCTGGACTAATCCAGCTCCGTCCTGCCGCCATGGAGGCAGGACGAGTTAGGGCGGATCCCATGCTTGGGGCCGGGGACGGAATGATCCACTTCGCAGGGTGGCGGCTGTGGGGTGGCGCCTCGGCTAAGGCGGATCCGGCTAAGGGTTCGAGCCAAAACCACCCCGCAAGGCGGTGGGCGAGCCTTTAGTCTTCTCCACGCCCATGGAGCAACGATCCCTCCGGTAAGCGGACCCCCATACGTTCGCAAACCATGAGGGCAATTTGGGAGCTGGACTAATCCAGCTCTGTCCTGCCGCCATGGAGGCAGGACGAGTTAGGGCGGATCCCATGCTTGGGGCCGGGGACGGAATGATCCACTTCGCAGGGTGGCGGCTGTGGGGTGGCGCCTCGGCTAAGGTGGATCCGGCTAAGGGTTCGAGCCAAAACCACCCCGCAAGGCGGTGGGCGAGCCTTTAGTCTTCTCCACGCCCATGGAGCAACGATCCCTCCGGTAAGCGGAACCCCGTGCGTTCGCAAACCATGAGGGCAATTTGGGAGCTGGACTAATCCAGCTCTGTCCTGCCGCCATAGCTTCGGGTGGCCAGTGCACCAATTGGTGCCAGGTTCTCCCTGCTGGCTGCCCAGCGGCGAGCTCTGGGGATTTTATTATTTGTAATAGCTGCTCAGGGACACTCATGAATTAGGCCAACTTTAGTATAGGTGAAACATGAACTCCTGGCGACTGCCAGTGATAGGGACAGGTAACTGTTTGCGCTTACACCTGCAGGTCTACTTTCATCGGGGATGCTGGGCCATGGTGTCTCTGGTAGAGGCCAAGACAGGAGAGGCCCTGAGACAATTGAGTCAGAACATTCACTGTCGGGTGCGTGATCTGCCGCCATGGAGCGGGCCATTTGGTCAGCGGGGGGGGGACACCCTAACTGGGTTGAGGTTCCCACCAAGGTCACGAGTGCTGGGATGGGGGCTGCGTTCTAGCTAGGAAACAGTCGTGGTCTCCCATGACGCTAGTATGACAGGGATTGGATGCACCGGGCTGGGCCAGACCCCAGCACCATCTGGTGTCCTGGAGAACCAGGGTGGATGTGGGACTGACTTGGCTAGGTTTCAATCCCCTACTGAGCCATGTGTGAGCTATACATGGGTATGGACGAGCCATGGATGGGCTGAGTCATCCAGCAACAGGAACCAGAGTGGGGTGAAAGCCAGCCATGAAAAGCCACTGTTCCTGCTAGGACAGAAGGTGAACTGAGAAGGGCTGGCTCATGGACCCCCTGGTATGCGCAAAATAAGCGCAAGAAGTATGATAGGAAACAGCCCCGAATGGGCCATGGAAAGTTTCCCATTGGCATACATTTGGCATGGGTCAGGGGCGGACCAGGCTGAATCAGTTCATGTCATCCACTGGCAAACCCGGGCACCGGAGGAGAGTGTGGGTCGGGCCAAGTTCGGTCGCGACTAAAACTAGTGCATGATACGGAATTCCTGGGAGAGATTACCTGTACTGGATTGGAATGCAGCACCCAACCAACACGCGTGAGAACCAGGAAGGGAGAGGCTAGAGCAGCGGGGGGATGGAGGGGCTGGTCCCCTCACTGGACAGCTACTCTCATTGGATAGTGTGGGATGGGATGGGGACAGACCAGACTGGGCAAGGCTGCAACACCTGAGCGCCGCACGTGGACTAGAACAGGGAAAAGCCAGGTTGGGCTGATTATTCCTGCCGGTTCTAGAGCTTCAATGCCCATTGACCAGGGTGAGAGGTGGGCCTGGTGGGGGTTATTGTGGGTCAACCCGACTGGGCTGCAGACCCCACTGGTTGATGAAAGAGTAGAGTGCATGCTGGGCAGAACCAGGCTGGACTGCAACACCCTTGGTTCCAGTGCAAGCCGGGACTGAGAACGGAGCCAGCCCAGCGATTGCAACCACCAACTGATTGTGGCGATGGACTGTGCTGGAACCGGTGCTAGCTGGAACATGCGGGAATCTGATCTGGGAATACCTCTAAGTCTCTTTGGTGATCTCCCCAATCGAACTGCTGGACTCAGAGCCCTGGCTAGGAGAGGACGGAGGATGGAACAGGTCAATCAACCACCTCAGCTAAACGTTGGGCAGCGAAATACTGGGCAAACGAAGACTCCATGATGGACTGTGACAATCAGTGGCTTCTTCAATGACCTAATCGAGCTGGGAGGGATATGACTGGCAGCGATCCATAACTGGAAGACTATAAAGACCACTTGAGCAAGTATCTCAGCATGCCCCACATCTGGGACCTTGGGCGGGTGGGAGACTGGGTGGGGATTCTCCCTCAATATTCCCCTTCACCTCAGATATATAAATAATCTAATAAAATATATATTTAAAAAAAAAAAAAAAAAAAACTACATTTTTTTCCTACCTGAGAAACAGAGACAGCACAGCATGCTGCTTCTACCAGCTTACTGAGCAACGGCCAGCGATGGCAGGGGCTAGGACCCCAGCCCAGGACTCCCACAGCCGGCAGCGACCTAGTGCGAAACAATTGAGTCTCTACAGTCAGGGAGCCAGGACAATGATCAGACACCCACTAGGAACCTGGCGTTCCATCAGAGGGCCTGAGCCCGGCCTGAGCTCCTTGCTTGCGTGCTGTGGGTTGCCATCATTCACTGCCTGGTTTCTGGGCACGTGTCCCTCTGGGTCCAGCCTATGGATTCAGAGGACCCAGGTCGTTCTTCCTGGAGCAGGTTTAGCTGTAACGGGGAGTTACTCCTGGGCCTGACCGAGGGCTGCTCCCCTCTGCACGGCTCTCCGTCTTCCTCCACTCTCTCTTTGCAGAGGACTCTAAAACAGGGGGCTGCAGACCTAAAGCCAGGGTGAGGTCTGGGGGGCCTGTGGCTCCCAGGGACAGCAGAGGGCACACAGCAGGGCCATGCAGAGAAATGGTCATGAATGCACCAGTGCAGGGAGAAGGCTGTAGCCTTGGACAGCACGGTCCCCGCAGACCTCCAATGCTTGTTCCTGACATGGCCCATTCTTGGTTGTGGCTGGGAGGGGGCACTCGGGGATGCGACCAGGAGCCTGCCTGGGAAGCACCAGGGCTGGAGAGAGTGGCAGGCCCGAGGTGGAGGGACAGGCGGCTGCCCAAGGGCCCCAGGGCCAGGGTCCTGAAGCACCCAGCTGTTGCAGCCTGGGAACAGACCTTTTCCTTAGCACCAGCGCCACCAGGTGGCCAGGATGGCTTCTTACACTTGTGCTTCCCCTCGTTGCACCTGCTGTGCCAGGAAGCAGAAATCTGGGGGATATAGGTGGAGCCTGAGCGGAAGGCAAGGATGCCATTTTCAGCGAACTGCAGGGAGATTCCAAGGGGGTCACCCACTTGCCAACAGCGACCACAGCTACTCCAGGGACCGCAGAAAGCAGCTTCAAAAAGGCAAACAAAATTCTGCCTTAGGGCAAGTTAGGCCTTTCAATTCAAGCAATCATTCTGAAAAGATAAAATTCTGGATACAAATTGCTGCTATACAATGGTTTCAGGATTTTCTTCTCATATCAGCCAGCTTAGCAGATGTAAGGTCTAAAGAAAGATCTAGACATGTCCAGGGAACTGCAGTGGATTTACAGCACAGACAGGGAACTTGGGTGTCTTGCAAACATGTGGCTTGGATCTACAGCTCTGCTTCTGCCTTCCTGCTCAAGACGGGAGTTGCAGGGTGCTGGCAGGACAGTCCCCTGGGATCTGTCAACACAATCCGCTCTCACTTCTGCGTGTGAGCACACAGGGCAACCTTTGTGAGCCCACCATGTCATCTTTCCCCGGAGGCCGGAGGCATGGCCACGTCCCTGTGTCCCTGTGTCCCTGTGTCCCTGGCAGGGGTGTGTGTGTGTGTGTGTGTGTGTTCCCAGGCCAGGGTGGTAGTCGCTGTGGAGATCTGGGGCAGACTTCATGTCATTTGATAGTTATTACTTGTACTCATTTAATTTTGCTTCTCTACCTGCCTCGCAGTAATTTCTGCAAACATTATTATAACTGTCCAAAATCTAAAAACAGTATCAGCCCGGCACAGACCCTGCCGTCTTTGTGCGCGTGCGTACACACTTAGGTATGAGAATGCACATGTGTTCATCAACTACCCGTTTCCTGGAAATCGGTCTCCGTCCCTCGTAATTCTTCAGAATATATTCTTTTAAATCTTTCAGTTTATTTTAAAAATAGGTAACATATTCATGTGGTAGAAACATCAACAGTGAGTAAACGCTCCCTGCCCCCTGCCCAGTTCTGCTGCTAAACACAACCGCAGCTTCTGACCCCGTCCCTCTGAGCCCGATTCCTCCCAAGCACCTGTGTCCCTAGCCCGCAGCTCGCCTTGTGTTTAGCCAAGTCCCCGGGAGGAGGTGATCGACACCCAGTCAGCTTGTGTCACCACGCAGGATTTGTGAACTTGTTTGAAAGCAACAATTACAGAAAGAGGGAAACACGCATCAAGAAGAGATTTCCCACCATTGGTTCACTCCCCGCCCCGTGCTCCCACAGCCACGGACGGGCCACATAACCAGGAGCTTTTTCTGGGTCCCAGGAGCCCAAGCCCAGGGGCCATTCTTGGCTGTGCTTCCAGTTCATTAGCAGAGGGCCGGATCAGAATTAGAGCAGCCAGGACATAAACCAGGGTCCACGCATGATGCCGGCGTCACAGGTGTGGCAGGTGTGCCACACAGTGCCGGCCCCACAGGGGTCTGTTCCAGGCGCATGCACAGCTGGCCAAAGTTAGCATCTGGGGAAGGACTCTGAGTGGCTCCTACCAACAGCAACAGCTTTGTGATGGACCCCACATCTGCCCAACTGCAGGTGAGGGTGGTTGCTCCTTACCCTGGCAGTCACAGCGTGGCCTCACACTCCTGAACGTAGGGAATGGCGGCCAAACCATAAGGAGGACAATGGAGCACGGGAGGCACAGCGCTTTCCTTAGCAGTGCCCTCACATGGTAAGAATCCCTAGGCTCCCAGAGCACTCACGGGACGCTTCACCAGCGATAATCCCTTCACCTGAGCGTGCAGGCCAGCAATGCCCACCCCGTCAGCAGGGTGAGGCTGGCAGGGAGGCGTGCAAGGGGTATGTCCCTGCCTGAGCCCCCACGGCCATCCGGGAAGGCGCTGTTCTCCCAGCACAGAAAGCCCAGGCAAGGCACGCTCCAGCCAGCAGCTGCAGAGGGGGAGTGGGAAGCCCCATGCCCCATACCCCATGCCCGAGCCCAGGGCAGCACCTCCTGCAGCCACAAGGCCACAGAGGCCCCACAGCTCAGGCACCAGAGACCGGAAGGCTTTCCAGCAGCAGAATCGGTCAATGGAGACCCGCAGTGCAGTCACGGGAACACAGCTCCACCTTGGAGACTTGATGCTCACCACACACAGCCACCTCAGGTCTGAACCACAGCCCCCTCAAGGACTTCCCCAGCCTGGCGCAAGGCAGGGGACCCCCAGTGTCCGCCAGGGCAGCACCAGCCTTGCCACATGCCCACGGCAAACAGCACCTGAACACTTACCCCACCCCGACTTCCCAACCTGCACAATGCGCACCTCATGGAGTTGTTCCTTCTATTGTCTGCCCTTCCCATGTCCCAGTGTCATGTCCGGCCAGTCAGGGGCTCGGTGTGCATGGCTCACTTCTGGCTCACAGTGCCAGACCACTGCAGAGCCCCACGGCGTGTTAAGAGAGCAGAGACACAGCAATGAATTGGGGAAGAACGCCCACACACCCTGCACACTTTGAGTTATCTGCATTTTGTGTTTCACTTCAGATTCTGAACTCAAACAGAACAGACTGCTCTACACTATGAGACCAGGGAAAACGCCCACAAAGTACAACTGCATTTCCAATTAGCAATTACAGACATCTGCAAGCGGCAGAGAGGCAGCCTGCACCTAACAACAGTGGCAGGCCAGGAGGTGCCAGGCTGCTGCCAGGGCAAGCAGGACCCGGAGGAAGCAGGGAAGCCTGGCTTCAGGCTCTGTCTTCAACGCCCTCCACGAGCCATCTGTGGAAGCTCCCTCTGGAATACTGGTGAGTGTGGTGTGTTGGTCAGCAAAATATCTTAGGGGGATGCTGACCCATTAGCTATAACACACAGCACAAAAATTACTTCTTCCCATGATGATAATCATGTTTAAAATACAGAAATTGTTAACGAAAGAACGGAAGAAAACAATTTCTAACTGTTGGCTCTGTGTAAAGGGGTTTTTTAAATTAAAAATATTTATTTGAAAAGCAAAGATTTTCCATCTACTGGTTCACTTACAAAACACCAATAAGAGCCTTAGGCGGAAGCCAGGAGCCGGGGACCCCATCGGGGTCTCCCATGTGGGTGGCGGGGGCTCCGGCAGGTGCACCCTCACCCACACCCCGAGTTTGCTGGAAGCTGCACCCGGCGACAACAGCCCGTGCTGCACCCATTTGACTTCCAATCTTTTCCCAGTTCATCAGTGTGCAATCATGCTTAAAACACGGGAAATAATCATGAGCACAAATGATTTCATGGTGTATTTTATATCTAATGGGTCAAACTCTGCCCCATATTTTATAATCTCCAACAAATTTTACTGATTACTTATAAGACATTCACAGAACATTCCAGAATTCATCTCTGACGGGAACGTAAACTGCTTTATAAGTCTTGATTTCAAAGCTTTTGACCTGTATGTCAAACTGTCTTCCGAAGGGAGGACAGTCTGCAGACTCTCAGACTATAGGAGCAAGGAGAATACCTGGGCCCGAGGGACGCTGACACGGACCACAGGTGTCCCCCATGGGCCCGAGGGGCCGCGGACACGGACCACAGGTGTCCTCCATGTGCCTGAGGGACCACAGCCTGAGGAACAACCTCACTGGGAACTTCTGGAAGAGACACCCATGTCTGAAATGCGCACAGATTAGATGAAGTGTTCACTGGCTCCTCATTCCCCGCCCCTGGCGGCTGGCGCAGCAGGCCCGCTCCTTCCAGCCTATTCCTGGGGCTCCACACTCTGACTGACTTTCCCACATCCCTGGATCAGAGCCCTGTGCATTGTCTGACTTACCAGTGTAGCCATGCCAAGTCCACAGAATAAAAACTGGGACCCGGCGAGAAGGTCTCCTGGAACCCATATTCACAGAACTGCCATGGTCACCAGCTTTTCCTGCTCCACTGCCACCCACAGGCCAGGCTCCTCCCACAGGCCAGGCCCCACCCACAGGCCAGGCTCCTCCCATAGGCCGGGCCACTCCCACAGGCCAGGCCCCTCCCACATGGCAGCCTGCTCCCACAGGCTAAGCCCCTCCCACAGACCAGCCCTCCCACAGGCTAAGCCCCTCCCACAGACCAGCCCTACCACAAGCTAGGCCCCACCCACAGGTCAGGCCCCTCCCACAGATCCCTCTCACTCACCTTTCGCTCCACCTGGAAGCCCCTCCTGAGGTTTCCATCGCTGGGACACTGAGGCAGCTCATTCTCTGCTGCCTCCATTACCTCCGTATCCAGGCAGAGAGCTTCCACCTACGGTTCACTTTCCAAATGCCTCCAGCAACTGAGGCTGGGCCAGGTTGAAGGCAGGAGCCTCCAGCTGGTCTCACAAACAAGTGGCAAGTACCCAAGCACCTAAGCGGTCATCTGCTACCTTGTGGGGTGTGTGCTAGCAGGGAGCTGGATTGGAAGTGACTGCTTGAACCTGGCACACTGAAATGGGGCCCAGGCATCCAAGCAGTACTGCCCCAAACGCCTACCCCTCCAATCAGGCATTTTAAGAGAAGAGCTTACGGTGACATACTAGGTTAATCATCAACCTGTGATGCCAGCATAGCATATGGGCACTGGTTCTAGTCTCAGGTGCTCCACTTCCCATCCAGCTCTGTTAAAAGCCTGGGAAAGCAGGTGAAAATGGCCAAAGGCATTGATAGAGAGGAAGATCTTCCATCCATTGATTCACTCCCCAAGTGACCGCAACAGCCGGAGCTGAGCCGATCTGAAGCCAGGAGCCAGGAACCTCCTCCAGGTCTCCCACGTGAATGCAGGGTCCCAAGGCTTTGGGCCGTCCTCAACTGCTTTCCCAGACCACAAGCAGGGAGCTGGATGGGAAGTGCGGTCACCAGGATAGAACCGGCTCCCATATGGGATCCCGGCACATGCGAGGTGAGGACTTTAGCCACTAGGCTACCGTGCTGAGCTCTTAAAGGATCTTTAAAGCAGAGGGGGAGAGAGAAAGAAAAGAGTTCTTCCATCTCCCTTGTGTTGGTTTGAGCTGAAACAGAACTGAGAGGCAGGGGACGCTCAGGGTCCTTGGCTGTGGTGGCTGCCATCTCCTGGACAGATCCCTCTGCTGAGAGAGCTGCTACAGGCAGCTGGCCTCCTCTGCCCTGCTCTGTAGATGCCGCCAGAGCCTTGCCACAAGGGCCTTACCAGGGGCTGAGCGGGGGATGATGGAGCCATGCCCCCACGGACCTGTGTGAAGTGCTGTCCTTCACAATTACCCTGGCCCGGGTGCTCTGTGACAACTGGAGGATGGGCAAAAAGCCCTAAACACAACTGTGTGTGCACCGCCCCGCACCTGCCGCCCTGCTTCCCTGGCTGCCGTGTGAAGTTCTGAGAGCAAGAACCTTACTTTGATTCCAGCACCGTGACACTGGTGCACCGAGACAGATCTAGTCATGTTCAGACACGCTGCCCAGCAGGCCTGCTTCCAAGAGCCTCAATCCCTCCCAATCCCCACCCCCCACACCTGGCAGACAAAAAGGCCCCCAGGTGCGGCTCGCTCTCTCTTCCCCTTCTCTCCCCCTCTTGTTCCAGCCTCCCTTCCCCTCCTTCCCTTCCCTTTCCCTTCCACCCCGTTCCTGCCCCGCTGGAATAAACCTCCTAAGATATCTCGTTGCGTCTGGTGTTTTCAGCTCACGGTAAAGAACCAGGTTGCAGGAATTAGTTGTGCGTAATAATATCGTAGTATCATATGAACTAGAACTCTAAACTGTTTTAAATAACTAACAGTATTCCTACATTCAATGACAATACTTCCAGGCTTTCCCCAGGTACTAACGTGCAGTGCCATTACTGAGGGTCCTCACTGCATTCTGCATTTTACTGCCCTCTCACAGGGGCAGGTGAGGGCTGGGCCGCTCTGAGTGCTTGCCGACCAGCACAGACTGCGGTGGGGCTCCCTGTTGGTGTGGCTATAGGTCTCTGCACGGCAGTGAAGAGGCCACAGTTGTCAGAACCACAGAAACCAAGAGGGGTTTCAAAACACTCTGGTGAGATTCCAACAGAACTCAGGTCTTTGCCCCTCTAAGGATAGGCGCACGAGGGACCAGGAGTGCCATGCAAACTCGCTGACACCACTCACGCATCCCACAAGGCATCTGGGCCCCCACCATGAAGGCCCCCTCCACCTGCAGGTGGACGCCACAGTGCCTCACCTCAACGGGTGAGCACTTGCTTTGAAGTTCTAAGGCAGGGCCAGGGCAGCAGGAGCCGCGCACACAGAGTGCACGGGTGGACCCCAAAGGGAAGGGCAGTGGAAATAGCCGCCACGCGGTGGCGTAGTGAACCTCCAGGTCCCAGGGGCGGCAATTGTGGGGAACATCACGTTTTTCTATGGAAGGAAAACAGCAATAAGAACTCAAATAAAGACAAAGCCTGAAGACAGAGATTACAAAGGCAATGCTAAAAAATCAGGACCCAACATGGAGGAGCTGGGAAGCAGCACCCAGGGCCTATGTCCTGTCACAGCAGCCCTGGCCCCCCAACAGCCACGTCACAGCCGCACGGCCCCCCAACAGCCACGGCACAGCAGCCCTGGCCCCCTAACAGCCACGTCACAGCAGCCCTGGCCCCCTAACAGCCACGTCACAGCCACAAGGCCCCCCAACAGCCACGTCACAGCCGCACGGCCCCCCAACAGCCCCATCTCCCATCACAGCAGCCCCAGTCCCCCAACAGCCCTGTCCCCCCATCACAGTCATACTGGCCCCCCCAGCAGTTCCTTTCATACAATGATTGTTGAATAAACACCTAAAGAATGAGTAAACAATGCAGAGGAACCTGGAAAACAAAAGGTTAAAGTGTGTTGAGAAAAGGGGAAGAGAAACACAGCCCGAGGAATCCTCCGTGTGTTGACGGTCCCAGGGCCTGCTCTGGCCCACTTTACCCAGAGGCAAGCAGCCCGGGAGCTTTGAAAGCGGAACATGCCACGGTTCCTCTTACAGGGAGAAGAGCCCAGTTTACACTTTGATATTTCTATTCACCTGTGGGCTTGCTCCTAGCTGATCACCGTCCCAGGCAGAAGAACAAAGGGGAAAGCGAAGGGAAATGGAAAAGTGGGAAAAAGGAAAACTGGGAAACCATCACGACCCCACATGGAAAGTAAGAGCACTCGAACCCACCACAATAAACACCAAATTTTATTTACTGAAAGCGATATTTCTGATACTCATATAGAACAACTGAAATTCACTTGACAAAAATAAGCACATCAGATCTTTACGTCACAAGAAACATTTAAAAACGAATAGGAGAATGCGGGCTCCTCCTTGGGAAGGGATGCTCAGCAGGCTTCCGGGACCACCCCATCCTGGGAGGTTTTTGTTTGTTTGTTGATCTGCATGGGTGCATGTAGCCTGGCTGTGTGGTTTTGCCCTCAGGCTGCCTCGCAGCACACACTCACCTGTCTTGATTTACAAGGGGATGATGGGATCACACAGGTGGCCGTGAGCGATGACCTGTGGCTTTATGGCCAGGTTAGCAATTACAGCTAAGAGTCCTCCATAGACAAGTCAACGACATGTGTATGTAAGTAGGGGGCTGAGACCACAGTGGTTTGGAGGGGAGAACAAGAGTGAGAGGAGTGGTCTGATAGCAGAATCTGTGGGGGCAACGTGGCTCACCCCTGTGGAACTGCGATTTCTACTGGTTTACCCAAGAACTGCAGATGGAACAGGTCTGGCTGGGGAGCTAAGCGGATACTCCAGCTGGACTGGCATTCCCACTGGTGAGGATGAGAGAAGGATTGGGGGCAGGAAATTGGGCTGGACATGGCTACAGCCTTCACCAACACAGGTGTGCATTGGATCTGTCAGTGACAGATTGGGCTAGACTCCAGGCCCCACTGGTACTCAACGAGAGCCAGACTGGGTGTAGAACCAGATGGGCTAGGTCTTGACTCCCGCTGAACCACGTGAAAGCTGTGTCTGGATGCGGACCAGGTACAGCTGGGCTGCAACACCCAACAGCAAGAACCAGAATGGGTGTGGGCCGGTTGAGCAAGGCCACTGTTCTTACCAGGACAGGAGGTGGACAAAGTCAGCGTGGGCCAAAAACCCACTGGTGTATGCTGGCTGTGAAAGGGGCGGCCTGCAAGAAGGAGGCAGTGTCTGATGCCATCAGGCCAGGGGACTACAATACCCAGAAGCCCCTGCCCATACCGGAAGTGATGCATCCCACCTATCTGCATGCATGGTACCATATAAGGAACAGTTCCTTCCCCTGCTAGGCTCCACCCCACTTCCTGTTTGGACCTGAGTATAAAAACTCCAGTTCACAGCCAGGGGTGTGACTTCTCTCACCCTGCGTCTGTGCTGGGTTAGGGAACCTTGCCTGGGAGCTCCCAATTAAAGCTCACTTTGAGCCAAATCTTCATTCTGTGTGGATTCTTTTAACCAGGACTTGGATTAGACGTTACACAGACCGTGCCAAGTTAAAGAACCTGCCAACATGCATGTGGGGCAGGTCTGGGGACAGACCAGTCTGGACCTGTTGATAACACCCACTGGCAGGTCTGAGAACCAGGCCAGGGGGCAGGAGGAGCCAGGTCGGGCTGCAACACCAGCCAGTTCACATTAGGACCGGGCAGCAATCAGGCTGGGCTGGGATAGGCTGTAGCACCCACCAGCAGGAGCTGGAACAGGGGCCAGGCTGGGCCAGGCCAGGCTGTGCGATGACATTGTGGATGCTGAGGCGAGGCAAGTCGTGCCAGCCTGGGCCCAGTGGGGGCTGGGTTTGTGAGTCCCAGGGGTGGGGGGATATGGCAGGGCTCGGGTTGCCTGTTCTGGGCCCTGGGACCTGCCTCAAGGTGGATTCCGGGTTTATGAGCCCCAGGGGTAGGGGATCTGGTGGGGCTTGGGTCGCCTGGCCCAGGTCCTTGGGGTCCACTGCAAGAACATGTCCTACTTAGTGAAAAAGGCAGAGCAGTGGACACAGGCCCCGTTGTAAAAGGAGAATATGGCAGCTCATCTGGTGTCCTAGCAGAAGAACAGAACAAACTGGCAACTACCCCAAACGATGACAGCCAAAAATCTCGGTGAATGGAGATTTGAGGTTGACTATGTAAGCCATTGGGAGGGTGACATCATCCTTGGATCAGTGAAATCGACAGCATTGGGGGGCATTGGGGCAGCACCTTGGAATATGTACACATTGAGACTCTGGGTGATATGAGGTGGCGGGTCCTCATCCCTGGAGACTATACTGGGACATTTGGAAAGTCGTGTGTGGTTTCCCCCCTTCTCCCATAACTCTAGATCCTTCCCACCCTGATCAACCATGTAATCAATATAAAAAATAAAACTGATTAAAAAAATAAGAAAAGCCATACAGTCTGTGCATACCCTTTCACTAAACGTGACAGAGATCTTGGCGAAGCAAGCTTGACATGTGGGCACAGGCCCCATCACCTCTCTGCTGAGCACGGGCCATGGCCTGGTCAGCACTGGCATGTCGCGGGAGCTAGTAGGTCAAGCAGGTGCGAGGGCGGCGACCGGAGCAGCCGGCACAGAACCACACACCATCCTCCCAGAAGGAGACGCCACCACCACTCTGAGGGCGTGCTAGCAAAACAGGTGTGATACTTCCTAGGGACAAATCCTTCTCAAGGATTTTTGGTTACATTTTTCTTTCAGATGACCTGGGAAGACTCTAGCGTTGGGGAGAAGTGGGTATGATCATTGTTTCGATTTCTACAGCGGACTTATGAGCTCTCCCCACACAGAGGGCGCCAACTCGCAGCCAGGGCGGGCTGGGCTCCAGGTCCCTCCCTCCAGGAAGCTGGCTGTGACCATACCCTTGGGACAGGAGCATAACTAATTTATAACCAACCATTGTGTCAGCTAGCACTTCCTCTTTCAAAGGAAATTATGCTCTTCAACTTGAAGACAAACCTCCCTAGCATTTACTCCCATGCCGTGCACATAGCTATAAGACAAAGGCCAGGGTACCACTAGGAATGGCTTAGGTTTCAATACGACAAAAACTTGAAGCTATAATCGTGTTCCACTGTGCCAGTCATTGGACACTGAAGCTGCCCGTCACGAGACGGGCGCTGGGCCAGGCCTGTGGCTGTGGGTTCCCGAGGCTCCGGGTCGGGGTTGGCAGGGAGCTCGGGTGTGCGGGAGGTCGAGATCATCAGGACTGTGTGCTCACTTGAGTGTTTTTTCATAACCTGGCTCTCTGTGAAACTACCTCTAGGCAAGTCCTGCATCCTGGCTGGACAGCAGCCTTGGGCAAACCCAACTGAGTTACTGAGATTTAAGCCATAAATTTTCAGGTTTTTAAATTTTTATTAGTTTTTTAAACTTTCAAGTTTAAATTCTGCAAATATTTAAGTGATGTATTTATGTCAGTTATCAAATTTTTTGAGCTCTCCTATTTGTAGGACAATGGGACTTGAAACTCCAATCTTGTCTTCCTAAAATTCATTTTGCATCTGGAGTCAGACGGCATGTGAGTGATGCTGCGATCCAGGAAAGGCAGGAGTGGAGTCCCTTGACAGCTGAATCTGAAAGCCAGTGTTGCTCCCATCACAGCTCATCCCAGGGGTGAACTCCAGCCTACAGCTGCCTGCGCCTGGCTGGAGGACGGATAGATTACTGGTGAGGCAGGTGCACTCCTAGTGTGTACTGGGTCAGCACCTTGCTTCCCCTGGGGGTTCTGAGGCGTGGCTTTGACAAACTCCATGCATTAGGCCAACAGTTACTGAGGGCCTGTGTGAGCAGCGGGGACGAGATCCCCAAGTGGACAGAAGCCTCCACTTATCAGCATCTCACGAGAAAGACGCAAAACACACAGCTCACTGCATACAGGCAGTCCAGAAAGTGTGCACCAGCTGATGGGACAGCTGTGGAGGACAGATGTGAGGCACAGCGGGTAGTGCTGAGGGTGGGCCTCTGCCCCGGGGGGTGGGGCAGCACCTGGCGAGGCCTCACAATGGGCATGGCATTGGGTTTCTGTGCTGTAAATACAAGCTCCACCCCACACATCCTGGTCTTTCCTAGGAGCCATGGAAGCAAAGGTGGGGAAACATCCCTTAGGATTGAGGGAACTCTGTGGAGACGTACCTTGCCCACTCGTGCCCATCTATCCCTAGTGGACAGCGGGCCAGTCTACCTTTTGTAGGGCCAGCTCTTGCTGACTTCTGAGAAGCCTGCAAATCAAACCCTGAGCACATCTTGGTAGCTGCACCAGCGGCTCACACGTCTCCTGTGTGCGAGGACTTTTCCCGAAGGGAGCCACTGGAGGGCTGGAAAACAGGAGGGAGGCGGGAGAGCTGGGAGTGTTGTTGCGGGGTGCAGGAAGCTGGGGATGTGCAGGAAACACCGCTGTCGGAGCTATGCCGCCCCAAGCAACACAGACGCCCGGACCATGTTCGTGAACACTTTATTCAGAGCATCACAGCGGGCAAGGTCCCAGCTACATGCAGACAGGAGTGAGGTATTCCTCGGTTACTGCGGGAGCCACTGGGTTACTGAGCAGAGGCCAGGGCGAGCACCAGGTTTGAGTGAGACAGGGCGAGAGACCCCGCACAGAGGTTAGGCTTTCTTCGGGCAGCTGGACACAGGCAGGGCTCACTGTGGATGAAAGCCACTTTGGCGATGTGAGGGTACAGGTACTAAGGAAGGGAACCTGGATGCCGGTGTCCCTTAGCCGTTGCTCTGTGAGTCACAACAGCCTGGGAACAAGAGCTGGAGAACAGTCCAGACTGGCAAAGCCCCCATCTCCCTCTGCCTCCTGGCCTGACTTCCGTCTTTAAGCCCCATCACTTGTGGTGAAAGTCTGCCCTACACACGTTTCTCAGGTGGCAGCATCAGGTGCAGGCACGCCCCAGAAGCGTGCTGTTGGCTATGGGACACACCAGATTCCCAAAGCCGTCACACGTGAGGCCTGGGCCAGAGGGTAAGCAAACACACAGGTGGTGTGAAGGCTCACACCACCATTAGAAGCACAGCAGGGCCACGGTGACCACGTGCAAGGCACAGAGGTGAACCCAGCCCCACGGCGGCGGCGTGGGAAAGACGCAAGTGGAGCCACACATCTGTTTACTTCCGAGGCAGGCCAGGCTCCCGGGCTGGAGACGGCTCATGGACAATTTTGTTCCGTTTTGAAGGCACCTTAGGTTTCATTTGGCACTTTCCTAAATTTATCTGTCAGGAGCAGACTTAAGGAGATTTTATCTGTATCTAACGTTTTGGCAATAGAAACTTTGGTCCTAGCTATGGCTCTGTAAAAGCTTTGTTAAATGCTCTTATTTCTGGTTAAGATAACAGCTGTGGCAGGTGACATGTGACAATAACAAGGAGGCATCTTCAGACCCCAGCATCTTTACGCACAGCAGGGGTCAGCTATGCTGACACCGAGAGTCCTACAGGCAGATAATGCACAGCCGTCACTGTCACAGACTTGGGCTAAAGAGTAGTGTCGTTTCTGAAGGCACAGACTGGAAATGGGATTAACGAGAGGTTAATGTGGAACTAAGGACGGTGGCATACGACAGGGATGCCTAACTTGGGACAAACTCCCTTAACTGGAGTGAAGGCCATGAACTGGTGACAAGGTTGGGTACATGAGGAGCTCTCTGGGGCTCAGGAGGTCTCTGTCACCTTAGGCCTATGCGGCCACTGTGCACAGTGTGGGCAGGCCTGGCCCACTGCTAGCCTGGAGTGCATATTACAGAACAAAGGCATGTTTCCTAGAAATTGAACTTCACATGAACAAAAAAAAAAAGTACGAAACAGAAGGTAGGCTTGATAACAGCTGGTTCTAAGTCAAAAGTCTCGAAGACATCTTCTGAAGTGCGGGCTGCATCCCCACCGGCTCCTCACGAAGTAGCAATCCACACTGTTGGGCAGAGTCATACACAGGGAAGAAAGCAGTTTAGTCTTTCAGTGCGAGTCCAGAATGAGCTGGAAATGGTGCGAATCTAAATGTCAACGCAATGGGATTTGGCTGATTTTCTACCGACAGCTTTGCTACATGCCAGGAGGCTGGGGGGACCAAGCCAAGAGAAAGGTACAAGCAGTAATAACACCAGCAGGGTGTGTGCGTGTCTCAGTAACTTAGATATATTTAAAGCAGCTACTGTTGGGGCTAGCACTGCGGTGCAGTGGGCTAAGCCAGCTGGGGCACAGACACTCTGTGTGTTAGTTCAGGTCCCGGCTACTCCGTTTCCTGTCCCGCTCCCCGCTAGTGTAGCAGCAGAAGGCCCAGGTCCTTGGGCCCTGCCACCTGTGCGACAAATGTGGCTGGAGCTCCAGCATCCTGGCCTGAGCTCAGCCTAGCCATGGCTGTAGCGGTCATTTAGGGAGTGAGCCGTGGACAGAAGATCGGTACCTCTCTCTCTCTCCCTGTTAACTCTTCCTTTCAAGTAAACAAACCTTTTAAAATATATAAATATTCTTGTCATCACCTATACATGCCAGGCACCACCTTTAACTCCCTTTACCTAATAATCAGATCTGTTCCACATCAAACGAGGTGGGAGCTATGATTACCCTCACGCAAAAGGGAAGAGACTGAGGTCTGCAAGTTTTAAACGACTTGTTTGAGGCCACAGAGCCGATGGTGGGGGTGCATTACAGGTCACCCCCACTTCTAGCCCCTGTGTGATAAAATCAGGGATAAAAACACATGCATAAGAAAACGCACCACTCAATAGAAATAAACAAATTTTCTCTAACTTTAAAGAATGAATGTTTATTTCAAAAATTTCAGATCTAAATCAAGTATGCAAAATCCTTGCTAACAGAAATTAAGATGATTGAAAGTAAGCTGCCATTTCTGTGTGAACTTTCCCCTAGTTCTCGCACACACATCAACTAGGAAAGCACAGGGTAACTCACCAGCAATGATGATGATGATGAAGACCAGAACACTGATCCCTATCGCCCACATCTGTAACAGACGTCAGAGTGTTACATCATTCCAGTCACCGAGAGACACCAGGCACTTACTGCAGTCACTGAGACAGAAATGCGGGGTACACATGTGGACCAAAGCCCACACTCCGGCTTCCCATTAGGGCCTCAAGATCACTCAGCTGCTTTCAAAAGGACATTCAGGGCATCATGACACAACAGGCTAAACAACCATGGCACTGGCACACATGTAAGTACTCGTTCAAGTCCAGATGTTCCACCTCCCATCCTGCTCTCTACTAATGGACTGGGAAAGCAGTGCCAAGATGGTCCAACTGCTTAGGCCGCTGCACCCACGAGAGAGCTGAGGGAAGGCTTTAGTGCTGTTCAGCTCCAGCCACTGGGAGTGAACCACAGTGGGAGTGAACCAGTGGATGAAGACTCTCTCTGCTCCTCCCTCTCTCTGTAACTGCCTTTCAAACAAATACATCTTAAAAAAGCAAAACAAAACAACAACAAAAAAACCCAAAAAACAAACAAACAAAAACCATTTTAAGCCACTGCTTGCAACACTGGCATCCCATATGGGTACCAGTTCGTGTCCCAGATTCTCCACTGATTCAGCTTCCTGCAGATTTGCCTAGGACAGCAGTGGAAGACGTCCAAACATCCTGTACCCACATGAGAGACCAGGATGGAGTGCCAGGCTCCTAGTTTCAGCCTGGCCCACTATGGCCACTATGATCATTTGGGGAGCAAAGCAGTGACTGGAAAAATCTCTCTAACCGCCTTTCAAATAAATAAATACATCTTAAATATACATACGTGCATGTGTGTATACACACACATATACACACAAAGGATTCATGACCCTAGGGAGGTGCTGGCTTTCACCTGAGAAAGTCGCAGATCACCTTAACTGTCCAGAAGCGTCACTGCCCAACAAGGTAGAGCGTAGGGTATGCTGGGGTCTGGCCGTGGCTGTCTACTGCGGGCCACGCTCCGCGCAAGCTTCTCTGCTGTGCATCCTGTACCCTCCACCTTGGAGCCATCTGCACAGCCTTATGTGCCGTGACTATCACACCCAGCCCTCTCCCATTGGTCAGTGTTCAGGGCCGAGCGGCCAGGCCAGAACCCAGCTGACTCCAGCATTCCCAAGCCGAGAGGTGAGGCCCCTTTCCCACCACCCCCTAGCTGACTCCAGTGTCCCCAAGCTGAGAGGTGAGGCCCCTTTCCCAACACTCCCTGGCTGACTCCAGCATTCCCAAGCCGAGAGGTGAGGCCCCTTTCCCAACACCCCCTGGCTGACTCCAGCATTCCCAAGCCGAGAGGTGAGGCCCCTTTCCCAACACCCCCTGGCTGACTCCAGCATTCCCAAGCCGAGAGGTGAGGCCCCTTTCCCAACACCCCCTGGCTGACTCCAGCATTCCCAAGCCGAGAGGTGAGGCCCCTTTCCCACCACCCCCTGGCTGACTCCAGCATTCCCAAGCCGAGAGGTGAGGCCCCTTTCCCACCACCCCCTGGCTGACTCCAGCATCCCCAAGCCGAGAGGTAAGGCCCCCTCCCCTAGGCATGAGAGGCCACTATTTTAGCCTCTGCTGATCCACTGAGACTGGGGAGGGGTGCGACAAGAGGGGTACCTTGCAATTTTTCCACCAGTACTTTCTCTTCAACTTGGCAGCGCTGGTTTCAAACTGAGAGGCCCCTGCCTGCAGTGCATCTGCCCGGTCGTCTAACTCGGAGAGCTTCTGGTCTCTCTCTAAGACCTTGTCCACGTTGACTCTCATTATGTCCACCACCTAAGTGAACGCAGTGACACAAGTTAGCCGTCTTGGAATGGGGGAACCAACAAGACAGACGACACGCACCGGCACATCCTCTTCAGCTCAGACCGTCACTAAGATAAGCCACCCTCTTTCATGATAAAAACACTGAGAAAACTAAGGGAATTTCCTGAATGGCGTGAAGGACATTTGTGGGGAAACCCACAACTGGTGTCACCCTCAGGACGAAGGGCTGAAGATCAGCAAAGAGAGAGCATTCCATTCACAGCTACTGTGCCACGCCTCATCGGGTCAGCGCAAAGAAAAGGCATCTCACTGGGCCGGGAAGAGCAAAACCTAACTCTATGGATGATTTGATACATACAAAGAAAATCCGGAAGAATCCACAACAAAAGCACAAGAGCTAATAAACTTAGTGAAACTGTGAGCTACAAGCTCGACAGTCGTTTCTACACCTCAGCAATGAACAGTCCAAAAAGAATTATTTACTAGATGACCTGAAAGAATAAAACCCCTAGGAACTAACAAGCAGGCAAAAGACTTGCACAACACTACAACACTGTAAGAAATGACAGAAAATTAATGAAATAAAGCATCCTAAGATTATACACTGGAATGCTTAGTACAGTAATGACAACCTTACCCAAAGTGACGTGCAGATTCAATGCAATCGCTATCAAATTCAGTGTCTTTTCCCCGAAATTGAAAAGCCAATAGTCAAATTCACATGGAATTACAGAACGATCCTGAAAATGTGTGTGGGTGAAGGGCTCACACTTCGCACTGTAGGGTCAGAGGAATCAGCGTGGTTTTGGACCAACGACAGACGACACATGACAGTGGGTGGACCTGCGGGTCCAGAAATCAACAGATTTTCTTGACAAGGTGCCAAGGCCACGCGATGGGGGTAAGAACAGTATCTTCAGGGGCCAGCGTTGTGGCATAGTAGGGGAAGCTGCTGCTCATGAAACCAACCAACCAGTGGGTGCTGGTTCTGCCCAGCTGCCTCACTTCCCATTCAGCTCCCTGCTAATGAAAAAGCAGTGGAGGATGATCCAAGTGCTTGGGTCCCTCTACACATGTGGAAGGCCTGGAAAAAGCTCCTGGCTATCAATGTCTTCAAAATGGGGCTGGGACAGTCCATGAAAAAGGACAAATCTGGACTCCTACTTTGTGTCACGTACAAAACTTTACTCAAAATGATTAACCACCCAAGTGTAGAGGCTGAAAGTTCAAAACGCTTAGATGCAAAAATAAGGCTAAATATCACCGAGGGTTTTGCCCTAGATTCTTAGATTTGATACCAAAAGCAAGAGCAATAAAAGGGAAAAACAGATAAGCTGGATTTCATGAGAATCAACATTTGTATTGAGAATATAAAAGTCCACCAAATGGGAGAAAATATTTGAAAAGCATGTATCTGATGAAGGCTTAATAGGCAGAATACGTAAAGAACTCTGGGCTGTTGACAAGAAGACATACCCAATCAAAAAGTGGACTCAGGAAATGGATAGCAATCGCTTCTGAAGATACACAGATGGCCAATCAGCTCAGCCATTCATGGATGCCAAACACAGCCACGAGACACTTTCAGCGTCAGCTATGACGCCAGATAGAGCACAAGCCCAGGTGAACAGGTGGACAGCCCTCAGGCACTGCTCGGGGAGCCACAAGCCCTGGTGAACATGTGGACAGCCCTCGGGCACTGCTGGGGAGCCACAAGCCCTGGTGAACAGGTGGACAGCCCTCGGGCACTGCTGGGGAAGCAGTCTCTGGTGCAGCAGCGCTACCCAGAGGAGTGAGGGCCCGGGGTGTCACAGCTGCACTGTGTCTAACAGCCAGAGGGTAGAACCAACTTAAGTACCTCAAGTACTCGTTATTGGGCTAGGAGACTGCAATCTCACATACAGTGGGATATTACTCAACTGTAAAAATAGAGTTTGGATACATGTCACAATGCTGATGAACACTGAAACACTGCGCCAGGTAAGCGAATCCAGAAAAAGATCCTAAGTTCCATGACACCCCCCAAGTAGGCAGTCGGGTCTACAGAGCCATCTCATTAGGAAACCAGGGAACAGGGCAGGGGGAGAGTAGGGATAAGTCAATAGTTTGCTACATGGGTACAGGGTGCTCTTCTGGGATCAAAAGTAAGATCTGAATATAGTACATGCTGATAAGTTGTACACTTTGCTATGACGTAGTCAATGACGTAGTTCCACCTCCATTGAGGATCCTCTGCTTTTTTCCACAGAAGGCTCTGATCTGATCTGTTAGTAAGCCGCACGGGTAGAATGGGTCTCCCACCTAGAGGTCTTAAACCTGGGGAGTTGACTGACAAAGCCAGCAGGTCAGACATTACTAGAGTTGATGATGGCATCTATCCAACTCTGCTTGCCAGGGCTGCCACATGCAGGACCAAGACATCTCTGCCACGCATTAGCGACTTAGGAATAAAGGAGACCTGGTCTGACTGTCCCCAGGCTGTCGTGGTTCTGTGACTCTGAGAGATTCTTGGAAGGTCTCTACAGCTCAGGAATTCCAGAGAGATGCCGAGCCACAGCAGGCTGCTTCCCACGGATCAAGGGGCAACTGGCAGGCTAGCCCAGGCTGGCTGTTAGCAAGGCAATGCTAAAGCACTTGGATTAAAATTAGAAAAAGATCCATCAGAAAGATTACTCCTGGCAGGAATAACCTGTAGACCTAATCCTTAAATCCGCTTTGTTTCAAAGGAAGTTTTGGAGATGTTTTCAGGGCGGGTCTTTGTGTTTTCGGTACATGGTTCTACCGAGGGGAAAAAAGCATGGGGCTGGAAGAGAAAGCAGGGCTCCTGGAACAGCCAGCGCAGACCGATCACCTCCGTGATACAGCCAAGACATCTGACCTTCATGAACTTTTCTAAACACAACTATTCCTGGGCCCTCCCACACTCCCGGCATCTCGGAGCAATACCTCATCGACTTGGTTCTGAGTCTGCTGCAGTCTTCTGCTGCTGCCAGCGGCAGCACTGGACCCTGCAGGTGCACCTGTGGACCTGGAAGGCGCAAAGGCACACAGTGAGCACGTTACAGACCCACTATGGCTCCGTCGGCACTGAGACCCTGCTCCAGGACCTCCAGGGCTGACAGAACCAAGATGAAGAGATTCTCCCCGAGGCCTCAACAAAGCTGCCCATGACAGTTCTTGACCTTCATAATCTCCCCCATGCGCTGGCACATCCAGGTGACCAGCCTCTAAATGTACCTGGTAACTGCCTCTACTTTGTCTCACTGATCGCAAGACAGGCATGCTACTTTCCATCTTGGGCTTTTTTTTTTTTAAAGGTTTATTATTTTTTTTTAATTGGAAAGTCAGATTTACAGAGAGAAGGATCTTCCTTCTGGAGCTGAGCAGATCCAAAGCCAAGAGCCAAGAGCTTCTTCAGGGTCTCCCACACGGGAGCAGGACCCCAAGGCTTTGGGCTGTCCTCGACTGCTTTCCCAGGCCACAAGCAGGGAGCTGGATGGGAAGTGGAGCTGCCGGGATCAAAATCAGCACCCATATGGGATTCTGGCGCATGTAAGGCGAGGATTTAGCCATTGAGCCACTGTGCTGGGCCCCATGTGAGTTGTTTTAAGGCAAACAAAGGTTTAAATGCACCCAGGCCTCTCCTGGTCTTTTCCCTGTGGCAAGAACCGCTGCAGGGTCCGGGGCTATGGAGCAGGGGGTAAAGCCACTGCAGGCATTGCTGGCATACCACACGGTCCCTGGTTCAAGCCCCAGCTGCTCCACTTCCCATCCAGCTCTGTGGGGATGGGCCTGGGAAAGCAGCAGAAGGTGGCTCAAGTGCTTGGGCCCTGCTCTCACATGAAGAAGCTGCTGGCCTTGAACCGGCCCAGCTGCTGTGCTGGTGCTCATCTGGGGAATAAACCACCAGATAGAGCTCTCTCTCTCTCTCTCTAACCCCGCTTTTCAAATCAACAATACTAATTTTTAAAAGGCACTTAAAAAACTGTTTTGCAGGGCCCACTGCCAAGTGTCTAAAGTTCTCGCATGTAATGCACTAGGATCCCATATGGGCGCCAGTTCTAATCACGGCAGCTCCACTTTCCATCTAGCTCCCTGCTTGTAGCCTGGAAAAGCAGTAGAGGACGGCCCAAAACCTTGGGGCCCTGCACCCGCGTGGGAGACAAGGAAGAGGCTCCGGGCTCCTAGCTTCAGATTGGCTCAGCTCTGGCCATTGCAGTCATTCAGGAAGTAAATCAGTGGACAGATCTTCCTCTCTGTATGTCTGACCTACCAATTAAACAAGCAAACAACAACAACAACAAAACTCTGTTTTCCGGCTAATGAGCAATTCTGGAGTGGTATTCTAACTTAGAGGAACAGGGGGCGGGATGGCTGTGTGAGCAAGGTGAGCTGACATGCACCCTGTGGACAGCGGCCTAACCCCACAGCCCAGCCTTCCCTCAGCACCCTGGCTCCGATCGTAAGCTCACACCTCGCCTCTCTACAGTTCTCTGTGTCCAAGATGGCCTGTGGCTCAGCGCATGCCTGGCTACCCGCACCCATTACGTTCAGTGGGCACGGGTCAGGCACAGGCGGCGAAGAGGGCAGTTCCCACCGAGCTCAGTGTCTGGCAGGCAACAGGGGCCACCCCAGGGTCGGCCTTTCCTGGAATCCTCGCTTTGAGGGGGAATGCTACCAACACCCCCATTTCACAGCAGAGAGAGAACTGAGAGTCAGCAAGGCGGAGCCACCGACTGGGGCCATGGGGAGCTAGGGGCGTGGACGCAGACCCCAGCCACTGCCCAGGGATCTGCTTGTGGGCAGGGCAGCCCCGGCGGGCATGTTCCAGGGGCGCGTCCCTGGAATCCCAGGGGTCTGGCTTCCTCGGCAGCCTGGAGGGAGTGCCTAGCGTGGGGGACAACCCGCGACTTTCAACAACCAAATGCCCCAAGTGGAAGTACGGGACCCCGGGAAGGCAACTTCCCAAGCCCGCTTCGAGGCGTCCCCCCAGGGAGCGGACGGCGTCGGGGGCATCCGCGCGCCTCGGCCGTGCCCAGCCCTGGCCGGCCCGGCTTCCCTCACTCACATCTCGGCGGCTAAGGCGGCGGGTGAAGATCGGCGAGCTGCGCACCCGGGGCTGCGGGGCTGGGTGGGGCGGCGCGCAGAGACGACGTCACGGGGGCGCCGGAAGTGGGGCGTTGGCGGTGTCCCTGGGCACCTGGGGCGTTGGGTGGGCCCGGTGGGCACTGGGTGGGCACTGGGGTCGCGGCCAGGAACCTTGGGTGCAGCCCAGGGTCTCCGTAGGCATAGGAGCGGGGCTGTTGGCGCCGGGGGCGGGGCTGTGCTGCCCTGCCCCCTGCCCACGGTAGGCTGGCCGCTGGACTGGGAAGCCCAGGGCTGCGCTAACCGGGTTTCTCAGGGAGGCGGTTCAGATCCTGCTGAAACGGAGCTATTGGTGTGGTTAGCACCTACAGGCCAGCAGCGTCCAAGCCGAGCTGCGGGAGGGACGGGGACCCAGGGAGGCAGACTTGGGCAGCATCGGGCATGGTGGGCACAGAGCGGCCCGAGAGGCAGGCAAAGAGGGCCAGCAAGCAAGATGTCTTAAGGCGGTGGGCTGTGTCAAGGGGTGGGGAGGCCCGCAGTGCCCGTAGCAGGGGACACAGCTGTGACAGCAGAATTTGCAGGAAGTAGGGCCGACCGTCTGAGTGAACAAAACTTGCAAAGCAACGGAAAAGGTGCGCCTAGGCAGGTGTGACTCAGATGACTGCACTGTCTTGACAAATGATTGACTGGCAGGTGGGGCAGGGTCAGGTGAGAGGTGTCTGAGTACACTGTACATATCCGGTGCTGGGAAGGCATCCCCCGGGAGCACCCAGCCCTCTGCACTCCAGCTGGGTCACAAGGCAGTGCCGGGACTGGGGCGACCAAGAACGGGTCCAGTTAAAGCAAAACGCAGATAGTATGGGGAAATTTTCTTCGTTTTTAATTTACAGCAGAAAGAATATAAAGCATTCAGAAAACATTTTCCATAGTTTAAGGGCAATTCCAAACATGTTGCATGGTTTTCCAGCAGCTGAGTTCTTCAACAGATCCATTGATTCAATGATGCTTCACATGCACAGTTACAAAAATAAAACTTACAAAAGAAGACATCTAGACTAGGTTTACATGCAAGTCTCAGGGACCCCCCACGTTGGGCGCCAACTACTTTGTGGAGCTGCCAGAAGCGACCGTGCAGCCAGAGGGGATCGTGGTATTGTCTTTTATGTCGTTCACACAGTACAGCTGATTTCAAATGGGTAACAAGAATAGCAATTCAATCTTCAGGAGACAGAATTAAGATTAGCTATTAATTTTATAATGAAGTCCTACTCCTGGCACTTGGGAATTCAGATTATCCAAGAAAGCTGCGCTTAACTATCATGTTTGAAATTAAGGTTGACAACCAAGACGAAGCGGTCAGAAATGCTTGGTTTCAGTGGAAGTGCGTTGGTAGCTCACCTAGGATCCACATCGGACTGGTAGGCTCGGGACCCACTTGCCACCCCCTCCCTAAGAGCCCTCCTAATTCTACGGCAAGTCTTGTTAATCATCTGGAATTTTCCAACTTAATTCAGCTAATAATGTGAGGGTTAAAGCAAGTGCACTGAGGTCATTACTCTGGTCAAAAGATCAGTTTTTGGGAACCTAATCAATGGAATAGACATAGCCAATTTCAGTGTTAACCTGGGGTATCCTGGAAAAGCTGGCTTTCACATTCCCCATTTATGAATGCAACTGTGTGTTCCTGGATTACTCAGCGTCCTCCTGTAGGTCGGACCGTGTAAAACAATAGGTACCCGGGGGACCGTAACAGCTGTGACATAACCCACACATTTAAAAACAAAATTGAGTCAGATCGGTTTACAAATGTACAGGTGGCTACTCGTTGTGGGGCTGTCACTGTTTGTCAAAGCCAGTCACAAGCAGAAAGACGTATACTGTACAGTAATTCGAGGTTGGCAGTGAAAGGAAGTAATTAAAAAACAAGTACGATTATAGAAAAGGCACCAAGAGCACTGACCCCAATTTTGACCACCATCTGTTTGTGTCCACCTGCTTACTGTAAGACGCCAGTTTAAAAGCTCACCTGTGAACACCGGCAGGCGTCCCAACAAGCCCTGAGTTCTCCCAGTCAGCAGCCAGGACCAAGAGGAAAGAAAACATCTCGACTTCACGCCAACTGAGCCTCCAACCTCACCCGGGGGTTTTAAACTGGCATCAGCAACACCAACTTCATCCTCTCAGTTTAACCTCAGTAGTTCTAATTTGTAAAAGCGTCGGATTTCTTTGGCTCCTCATTGTGTGGAAAGAGTTCAGTCCCATGACGTCCCTCACAGGATCAGTCTACATCTTTTTCACTCCTTAGTTGTTCTGGTGTGTGTGTATGTGTGCGTGATTTCCAATTCCCTTTCTGATTTCCAGCAGGAGATATGAAAACGTGACATTTTCCTACTCTGCGTACCGTTTCCTTCTGTCTGATTTTGATCCTTCTGCGTGTTCCTGTTGGAGTGGATGGTGTTAGGCTGTATACTGATTTCTCTTAATGATTATCTGTTTTGCAAAAGTAAATGAATTTTCTTAAGCAATATTAGCATTCACATTACTTGGCACCATTGGCAAAAAAATTATAAATAAAATAAACTAAATTCCTGGTAGCTAAAATTAAATGTAAACATATCCTTTTTTTTTTTTAAAGTAATGTTACTCTGCCTTTTTTCCTAAGTCTAAATACAGTAGCTCTTTTTTTGCAGTTAAGTCATGCTTTAGCAAAATGTTCTTCTAAAGAACATTTAAAATAAAGTACTCTTATAGTGAAATAAAGTTTTTTTTGTTTCATTTTACAGACCATAGCCACTAATGCTTTGCTTTTGTTCATTTCTTTTTCTTGATTTCATGCACATATCTCTTTGTTTTAATATATACAATATATACAAACAATACATCCACATTTGTCTCGCTCATTCAGACAAAACTATACAAATAATTTTATCTTGCCATGTTATTGACCTTTGTGAATAAAATATTTAGCAATTAATATAATCCCTTTCAAATATTTTCTCACCTTTCATTTCTACTTTCTCTATATACACAGACACCGCTCCGCTGGATGAGAGAGAGCCAAGAACATGGGATTTTTACTGGCCAGAACGCAGCACCACACTGATTGTTTAGGTGGCCAATGTCCAGGCGAGGTTGATGACCCCTTGGAACGGCTAGCTTCCAAGGTCACTAAAAAAGGCTACATGCTTTACCGATTCTTAAGGAATTCTCATTGCACATGAAAGTAAGGCCAAGAAATTAAAGTGCTGAACATGAGAGAAGGGACGACATGGTCACTCACGGGGCTTCTGGGAGGTGGTGGGGACAAGAAAACAAACTGAGCCTCTGGAAGCTGTTTCTCATTAGATCCCATGCATTACCCGTTTGCCACACACCCGCCCCTCTGCAAATTCCCACAAGACTGTAAAAACCTGCAGGTTTCAAAAGTTGCATTAAGTGTGCTGTAGAGATTAAAACAAACAGGACAGACAAATAAGAAACAGTGAGGGAAATGAGAACACACAGACCCGATACAGATCACACGAGCTGAGCCCTCCACTTTGCAAACCAGTCCCGCAGGCGGAGCCCTTCGGAGAGGCCGCCAGCTGCAGGCTCAGCGTCTTCGCTGCTGCCAGGGTGGCCCCGCCGTCTCTGAGCTGGGTTTTTGGTATAAAGGTCTGTACGGTTGCACGCGACGTGGGAGTGCAGCCCTGTAGGAGGAGAGCGGCTTCCTCTGGGTTGAAGCCTCTTTGCTCCCCCCCAGTGTCTGGTTTTCCTGTGATCCAACAGAAGATTGAGTTCCAAGATGTCTTGCTGATCAAATGAGAAGTTGTCCATGAAAGTGCAAATGCAATGACCAAAAAACATTCCTGGTAAAATCCTGCAGCTGAGCTCCCCAAAACTGCAGCGGGATCGTGTGTGCGTGTGTGCGCGCGTGTGTGTTGTGTTGTGTTGTTGCATGTCTCTGCTAAAAACAAATGAAAAGTCTGAAAAAGCAACGTCACATTGCTAAGGGGTGCTGTAGGTCTTCAAGTTCCTTGGCCTTTTTCAATTCTTTCACTCTGGAAGAGAAACACAAGAGAACACCAGGCGATAACTATCGAGTGAAACCGCAGCCCTGCTGAGGAGAGGGCGTCACCACCCCCCGGGGAGAGAGGGACCCAAACCCCAAACAAACTCCTGGCAAGTCCCCGGGAGAAGCATTCAAAGAGGGAGACATGACCCTTCTCAAGGCGATTCGAATGTCGGCTCTGAAATTTGCTGTACCATCCAGGGCTCTGAGAACAGAAGTAAATCAGTCAAGTGGCACCAAGTGTTAACAGGAACTTGGCCAGCTTAGAAAAGTTTTGCCTGGAAAAATGCCTTTGCTTTTAGCCTGGTGGCGTACCACCACGGCCTTACAGTCCCATAGGGGAACTGTACATCACATTTGCTTAGCTTTTCATACACTGAGAGATTGAACTTGCTACCTTGAACCTGTGTCTGTCCAACTCCATGAATGTCCTCAAGCAGTGTGTTGTCTTGGCCCCTTTCTTTCTCCCAGTTCACACTGCAGGTTTTTTTCTTTTAAAGACATTTAAGTTTCTCTCCCTACAGCTCCCAGATGGACAGCAAGTGGGTGTGCCACCAATAATGCTCCCTGTTCTGCTTATCAAATACATGGTCATGAGCAAAATTCACATCAGCCAATTCCTGACCCGGTACCATCTCCAGTCCAGATAGCTCCTGCAAAAATCCACCTGCAGAGCCTGGGTGGCAGGCGAGCGGCCGTAAGCTGTGGGGACAGCAGAAGGACCAGGCGCAAGTCAGGGCATGCCGTGGTGTGACAGGGCTGGCAGAATCGCATGCTACACGAAGAATCTGTCACCGGAACGGGCGTGAGACAAGCATCAGTGGATGGCCAGGAGTGGCCTGGCTGGGCCTGGGCAGTTCCTAATTCCTGAAGAGTCAGCTCCCTTCCACTATTGTAAATGGTACCAGCAAACCCAATGCTAGCTTACTTCCCAAACAGGGAAAGAAATGCTTTAAAAAACAAGCAATCACTCCCGTACCCCACCTCCCAGGGCTAGAAGTGACAACACCTGGATCAGGTTCCTGCCTCCCAGCACAAAGGTTTCTGGGTAGCCTGCCAAGCTTTTCACCCAGAAGGCAACACTTCACCCCTGCACCTCTGTTGACACTCCAAAGAACCAGCTTGTCCGTCCAATCTTCTCCCCAGCTGGGGCCTCACACGACCCGGACACCAGCGCTGCTGAGCAGCGGTCTCCTGACCGTGTTCTTCAAACAGGCACACTGGGGACTGTGTCAGTATGCTCACAGCCAGAGCCAGACATGACCCCGTTTTAGACTCTGTGACCAAGTGACCCATGGATGAATAACCTCTGGACGGGCTGGGGAGGCGTTCAGATCCTATTACAGTACAGAATTATGCATCCATCTGTGTCCCTCGATTTGGACATGCATACTTCATAAATAGGCTTTAAACAAAGCTGGAACATGCTACAGTCTGTGTTCAGTTTTTAAACATGCAGGATCTATACTAGCACCCCCTGGGCCGGAACAGCGCAAGGCATGCACCGATCCCAACTTCACTTCCAGACATGCAACCCCTGCCCTCGGGGGAGCCCTGTTCACTGGCCACTGCCAAGGACACGTGCTGCCCTCCGGGGTCTGATCCCTGCACTAGCACAGAACCCATTCAGGGGACGTCGCAGTGCCTCCCCTAAGGAGTGACCAAGTGACCGCTACAGGAAAGCCGTCCCAGACATGGAGGGGAAAGCAGAGTGAATCCCAAAGCCAGGAAGCTTCCTAGCTTCAATCCAAAGAATCTGCTATCAGCTGGCTAGGGGACGTGTAACATTTACAGACCTTTTTGTGAGTTAAAACGGTCACATTCATTTTTGCAGTGTTTCTAAATTTCTTTCAGAACTAATTTTAAAAAAACTAGGTTTTCACAAAGTTTTAGAGTCCCAACATACTCTGTTATAAAATTAGTAATGGTGGGGGGGTGCTGGCATGGTGGCACAGCAAGCTAATTTTTCACCGGCAGGGCTGGCATCCCAGAGGAGCACCAGTTTGTGTCCCAGCTGCTCCACTTCTAATCTAGCTCCCTGCTCATGCCTGGGGAAGCAGTGGAGGATGGCCCGAGTCCTTGGGCTCTGCCCCCCACATGGGACACATGGACGAAGCTCCTGGATCCTTCAAATCAGCTCAGTTCTGGCCATTGCTGCCACGTGGGGAGATGAACCAGTGGATGAAGAGCTTTCTCTCTGTAACTCTTTCAAGTAAAAGTAAATATATATATATTTGTAGTTAGGGATAGCCTCACATTAAGTAGAGGTGGGTATCACACCAGACAATGTCTGCTTGGAGACAGGGAGCCCCCCTTGCGCCCCCGGCCTCCCTGTGCACTTCCCAGGCTCTAGTTCCTCCTGGGTGATGATGAACTTAGTCCTTGGCGTCATCAAGAAGTTACTGCAATGAGCTGGTGTTTTCAAGTGCTACCAGCTTTATAGAATGCCACTGAAGGAAGAACGGATGAAGAGAAAAAGGAAGCAGTTTCCGCTCCTGCCGATGTCTGTCCTCACAACACCACCACTACCTCCAGGGGGCGCCTGGAGAACAACAGGTTTGCAGGACCGGAACACCTGCCCAAGTGTGTCCCATTGCAAGACCTCCGCTTTGGCTTGACTGCCTCCAGCTCTCCCAGTCTAACAGAAATAAACCCAGGTTCTCGGAAGCTTTCCATGCAGGAAATGCCACTGGCCACAGCCGCACTTTCTCCCAAGACGTCACCTTCTGTAAGACACTACGCTGCTTTCCCTACAAGAAATGCACCTGGAAATTTCACAGCACGCTTGGGTTTTAAATCCAAAAACACGCAAGGAGACCCCTAGCTTCCTTTTCCCGACTCACACCTGACAGACCGTGCTGGCCTCTGACACTTGCACCTTCTCGGCCTGCCCATCAAAACATCTCATCTCTGGGTCATCCTGAATTGTGTTGCCCTAAGTGAAAAGTCTATCGGAAAAAGTGTTGGAACATTTCATTGCCTCCAGTGAAACAGAATTCTGCTCTGATTCAGAGCAATTTCAGACAGACCAGAATCCAACTGCTTCCTGTAACTACAGAATCAATCTTGCTTTGCTATCAGTCAAGAAGCCGAATAAACATGAAGAAGCATGCTTGACATAAACACGCATCTTGACCGACAGGAAGCACACACGTGGAAATTGAATGGCTACCGCCTCTGGGTGGTGGTTCCAGCCCATTCGTGTTTCCAAAGTTCCCTACAATGAGTGTTGTGCTGCTTTTGTCACAGTCCTGTCATTCTTTAAGTCTGCCAGATGTCTTTCTATCACCTATTTCTTACAAATGATGTTCACATGACATACAAGCATTGGCGGAGGAGGTTGACCACCTCCTGTTGCAGGAGGGATACCACTGCAGTCTCAGCTGAACTAGAAGTCAATTGTTAAAAGGAGAGAGAGGCTGCATCGCAATGTACTAGTGTGATGCAGGAAGCTACAGCCCCAGAGAGGCGGCAGAGGCACACGAGGTCTGTGCCCTCCGATGCCAGCAAACAATGGCTGCAGGGGGGGAAGGACGGGCCATCCACTCAGAGGTGCTCAGCCAGAGATGTTTCATGAGTCAGTGGAGCTGGACAGCTGTCTCCTCGCAACACTGGTCATTGGAGAGCTTGGGGCAGCCGGGGCGGCTTTCAGAGGAGTTACCTGGTGCTCTGAGAGCTCTAACAGCTCGTGGGGAGTTCAGAAAAAGGGAGATCTCGCCATTTCCCAGAACCCTCACTTGGATTGCAAAACAAAACAGACAGGGAGGCCTGGGAAGAGACACAGAGCCTGTTGTCTGGGATTTATCGCACACCACTGTGTTCCAAAAATATCCATCTCCTAAAAGAGGCAAGTAAGACAAGATTACTTCGGAGAGTCCAGAAACATCCACGGCAACACATCCCACATTTGCTTCTTACTGCCCCTGAACACAGGGTCACGTGGGGGCCGATGTTACTCACACAGTGGATGCCACCGTGGCTACCTGCCTCCTTTCCTCCTGGAAGACCCCAGCCGCGCTTTCCAGACAGTCCCTGGATGGAACCATCCCTGTGACTCTCAGAACCTGGGAATGGCCCATGGGCAGATTCCAGGTCACAGGGCTGCTCTCCTTAGGTAAGGCAGAGTATGTTGCTGCAATCACTGCTTACCAAGGTGACCAGCAGCTTGGGGCAAAGGCAAGTGTTTTCTCAAACACAGAGAAAAATCTGTTTAAAACATGTAGGGCCTGGCAGTGTGGCCTAGTGGCTAAAGTCCTTGCCTTCCTTGCATGCGCAGGGATCTCATATGGGTGTCTGTTCTAATTCCAGCAGCTCCGCTTCCCACCCAGCTCCCTGCTTGTAGCCTGGGAAAGCAGTCAAGGACAGCCCAAAGCCTCGGGACCCTGCACTCGCGTGGGAGACCCAGAGGAGGCTCCTGGCTTTGGATAGGCTCAGCTCCTGCTGTTGTGGCCGCTTGGGGAGTGAATCAATGGATGGAAGATCTTCCTCTCTGCCTCTCCTCTCTGTATAGCTGACTTTCTGATAAAAATAAAATAAATCTTAAAAAAACACATGTGATCAAGAGGCTGGTACTGTGGTATAGTGGGGAAAGCCTGCCACCTGCATCCCTTATGGATGCCAGTTTGGGGTCCAGCCATTCCTGTTTCCATCCAGCTCCTTGCTAATGTGCCTGGGAAAAGCAGCAGAAGCACTCGGTCCCTGGCTTCAGCCTGGCCCAGGCCCTGGCTGTTGCAGCCATTTGGGGAGTAAGTCAGCAGATGGAAAACCTCTATTTCTCTCTAAATATTCCTTTCAAATACATTTTAAAAATGCATAAGGTGGGCCCGGCGGCGTGGCCTAGCGGCTAAAGTCCTCGCCTTGAAAGCCCCGGGATCCCATATGGGCGCCGGTTCTAATCCCGGCAGCTCCACTTCCCATCCAGCTCCCTGCTTGTGGCCTGGGAAAGCAGTTGAGGACGGCCCAAAGCTTTGGGACCCTGCACCCGCATGGGAGACCAAGAAGAGGTTCCTGGCTCCTGGCATCGGATTGGCGTGTACTGGCCCGTTGCGGCTCACTTGGGGAGTGAAACATCTGATGGAAGATCTTCCTCTCTGTCTCTCCTCCTCTCTGTATATCCGGCTTTCCAATAATAATAAAAAATCTTTAAAAAAAATGCATAAGGTGTCTTGTTTTTTTATCTCACTAGGCATGTATACCCAGTTTCACTGAACATGGACACCTGTGAGAGCAATTTACAAATCAGTTTTTAAATGAGAGATGCCCTCACCCGGGATAACAGCCTTTCCCGGGCATCTTACCTCCTATGGGAGAGTAGGAATTTGCCCCCTGGAGTGGTATCTCTCACCCAGATTATTTTCTGCTACACAGAAGTGTCACAGAGAAGACATGGAAAAGCATCTTTCATCTTGAGAAGGACGTTTGTGGGGCCAGTGCTGTGGCACAGTAAGTAAAGGTGCTGCCTGCAGTGCCAGCATCCAACATGGGTCCCCGCTGGTCCACTTCCCATCCCGCTTCCTGGGAAGGCAGTGGAGGATGGCTCAGGCCCTTGGGCCCCTGCACCCACGTGGGAGACCTGGAAGAAGCTCCTGGCATCGGCCTGGCCCAGCCCTGGCCACTGTGACCGTGCGGGGAGTGGATCCGCGATGGAAAGCCTCTCTCCTGTTTCTCCTTCTCCCTGTAACTCTACCTTTCAGATCATCTTTTCACTTGTTTTTTGAAGAGGCGTTTGTTTTTTTAAGGCAAAGTCTGAAGGCCTGGGATGTAACCCAGTCGCTGGCCATTTCCTCTGCATATGTGTAGTCTTGGTTTTTCCTGCCACCACACTAACATCCTGTCGGACAGGAGATCCTCACAGCCACCCAACTGGCTTTCAGCGCATTTTAAAACCTTCTTCCATCCCCCAAAATCCAGCGACACGCTTTAGTTGGTACGATGCCTAAACCACCCGAGTCAACCACAGCTGTTGAGTTTGTCTCTAAAGTTCTCTGCTGTGTAGACAATTATCAACTCCAAGGGGAGGAAAAAAAAAATCAAGATCCTTGTGACAATCTCCGGACCGTGGCACGCCAGGCGTCAAGTGGTGTCAGGAGCTGTGTACTATAGCCACACTGAAGCCATTTTGAATATAGAACTATAGGCCAGTGGAAAACCCCCGGCTGGCTAGATGCTTGGGAAAGAGGTTATGAAACTGATCACACACCTAGTTTCAATTATTTCTAGCAGCTGTTTCAGAATGTGATTTATGCTGTACTTGCCAACATCTTGTTACCTACACTATTGTTGTATTTGTTGATATGGTGGTTGCTCAAGAACAGTCGGTCTTGAGACCAGGGCTTGCGTCCCAGTTTCTCCTTCCCTCCCCAAGCCTTAGTTACTGAAAATATAAAAAGCCTCAATCGAAAATAATAAAGTGTCAGCTTGATCAGACATTCTGTCTTGCTGTCCGTTCTTTGTGTCTCTTGTCCCCCATTCTCTCCTATGCTGGCTGCGACCCCCGTTGACTCTCCTGCTGGACGGGACAAAGTGGCAGGGGAGTCAGGGGCTGAGCCTAAAGGAAAGGCCGAATCAACAGGACACAGGAGACTTGGTGCTCCTGGCCCCCTCCAAGTTCTATGCAGACCCAACTGGGTTTTTCTGCTCACTGGGCTGCTGCTGCAAAGAGCCCACGGGGTCTCCACTGTGACAAGGGACAAGCCCATCCTGCCTCCCCTGGCTGATCATCGCAGCAATGGCGATCTGAAAATGTTTCCCTGAACACCTAGCTCCGAACTTCTGGAGCACCTGTAGGTGCTAACACCTTAGGGCGCAGTGTGTTCTCCCACAGTCCAGGGACAGAACCCTCCTCTGGCACTCCAGAACAACCCCCACCTGGGGGCTGTGGGAGGCAGAGACGCTGTGAGGTCCCAAGGCTGTAGGGAGTGCTGGCTCTACTCAGACACCTGGGCCAGAGGTGCTGGGGTGCCCTGGTGGCTGCAGGGGTATGACCACTCAAGCTACCTGAAGACCCTGGGAGCAGGTGCGAGGGTGCGACGAGGTTTCACTCCTTCCACGCATGAGCTGAGGACAGGGCACAGCAGGCACCGGAGAGGCAGAGGTGGGGCTGTCGCTGGTGACCAGAGCACTGTGGGAGGTACGGCGTTGACAAACCTGAGGCCGCCAAACTTCCCTTCTAGGGAGAGGTGGGCTCCTGGCAGCATGCAAGACAGCTCCAGGGCATGCACCTGCTTAGCTGGGAGCTGGCTTGGCTTTGCTGTTGTTCAGACAGGTGACCCAGGACATGGGAGGGCCCCTTTCCTCTTGCAATTCCAACATGGACATCTCGATGCCAGCTGCACCTCTGAGACCAGAATCACCTCCAGTGTAGACCACTGCCTGATGCTGGGTGGGGCGCTAGGCTTGGCTCTGGCTTTTTTTTTAAAATACAGATTTCCACAGTAGTTATTCATAGTTATAAATCTCCTACAAAGACAGGCTTGTGATATAGGAAAAAACTTGACCGAACTCAATGGGAGATCCAGCAAGCTGAAACACTGTGTAGGGCATGGCCAAAATCCTTTTGTAAAGGAAGTTTAATTAGCATGTGCCCACGGTCATTCCTTTCGGTTCTGTCCTGGCAGCTGACCCACCACACAGGAAGAGTAGCTGGGACAGTGGATGGCCCCCAGAGCCTACAGTCTTTACTTTTTAGCCAGTTCAGGGAAAGTTTTTAAGTACCTACCTTAAAACACAAAGCCTAAAGATTTTTTTTTTAAAGTATGCCAACTCCTGGCTTAGAATAGAATGAATAAATATTAGCACCTAAATCTAGTCAGCCAGGCAATAATTTAAATTTCTAGAACACTGGAGGTTCTAAGAGATCTGCTGAAATTTGGTCTTTTCTCGGAAAGCTTAAAAATGACTGAATAGGGCCCAGCAGCGTGGCCTAGTGGCTAAAGTCCTCGCCTTGAACACGCTGGGATCCCATATGGGCGCCGGTTCTAATCCCGGCAGCTCCACTTCCCATCCAGCTCCCTGCTTGTGGCCTGGGAAAGCAGTTGAGGACGGCCCAATGCATTGGGACACTGCACCCGCGTGGGAGACCTGGAAGAGGTTCCTGGTTCCCGGCATCAGATCGGCGTGTACTGGCCCGTTGCGGCTCACTTGGGGAGTGAATCATCGGACGGAAGATCTTCCTCTCTGTCTCTCCTCTGTATATCTGACTTTATAATAAAATGAATAAATCTTTTTTAAAAAAATGACTGAATAAACTATTAGTGCAAGATTAGGGTTAGTGGTGAACGCACTCCCTCGAGATGTCTGCATTGCAAATTTGTAAGAAAAAAGAGCTACGGAACTGGTCGCAATTCATGTCCAGTTCTGGAATATTCTTTGGCTTTTTCTAAGTGTCCGAGGTTCAGTCTCTCCCTGTAACTGCAGACCTGTTAGCTGCACCTCGCAGCGGTCTCCTCCCCCTGCCCGTCTGGCCGGCCGGCACCCTGCTCTCAGTGAGACACCCGTTCACTCCAGCGTCTTCACGGCTGGGTTCCGTTCTGCACGGCAGCAGGGAACCCTTGGGTTTTGGCGATGTGGTCCCCCATGTATTCTCTGCTCGGTGCAGTCCTCAACATTGCTGCTCTGGCTCACCGTGCCAATGACCACCCTGGGCTGGCCATTCTGCAAGGACACTCTTGTGCCCTGACTCACCTCCTTGCACATGGAGAAAAGACCCAGGCCATGCGATGACAGGGCCGGGCACCAGGCACAGTCGTGCTAAACCACAGACACACCTGCTTGCTCACAGCCCAGGGAGCCATCATGCTTTCCACACTGCAGCAACTGCTGAGTTGTCTCGTGTCCCGTGGTCTTGCTCAGGGTCACCCCAAGGCCTCTTCCTCCGAGCCTCAGCACGCCCTTTGGTGCCTCGGAGGGATCCCCCTCTCCCTCGCTCATGCATCTGCCACTCCCGCCTGTTCTCCTGGTGTTAGTAGCTAGGGTTAGTTCTCATTGTGTTTTGTTTCATTCAGAATGGAGGTGAAACTTACTGGCATACCTAGGCTGCAGCCCCATGCAAGCAAGCAAAAAGCAAAGTATTGGAAATGGAAGAGAAAGAGAAACTGGCTAGCAGGCAGCTGCACTCACCCTTCTGTACAGCCTATGGTCCACCAGGGGGCTTTGGACAGTAAAACAACACCAAAGAGCTATTAGCACAGAGGGTCATGACAGGATTCGTACAAACAGCTGTAGTGCAACCCCGCGAGAATGCCAAGTGGCTTCTTTGTCCGGGAAGAGAGAGAGTGAGTGGCGGTGGGGCACGTCACCTTAGCAGCAGCAAGAGTCAGCAGTGGACCGGGTGTCCTCACCCAGGCCAGAGCCCTGGGCCCACTGCTCGCCCCTTCCGGGGCCCCTGTCAGCAGTGGACCAGGTGTCCTCACCCAGGCCAGAGCCCTGGGCCCACTGCTCGCTGCTTCTGGGCCCCTGTCAGCAGTGGACCAGGTGTCCTCACCCAGGCCAGAGCCCTGGGCCCACTGCTCGCCACTTCAGGGCCCCTGCCTGCCTGCCTGCCTTTCTAAGGAGGCGGCATACAAGGTTTCTGTTCCGTTTTTTTTTTTTTTTAATATGTATTGCAGTGCTTCTAAGGGATAGCCAGCATGGCGACAGTTTCTCTTCAAGTTACTAGGAGGGAACCCAGGGTGACACAAGGGCCCATGAGACAGTCTGATGCCAGCGTCCTGGAGCTTCTCCACACTCGCTCCTGAGTGGGACGTACAGGAGCAGGCAGCACACCTAGGTCCCAGAAACGCCCCCTCACCTGCCGCCCAGCACCCAGGAGTCTTCATTTCTTTCCAAGGAACACAGAAATCAGGACCCTCTGTCTGCTGCGCTCTGCACTCGGGCCTTCCGGGGAGCTCTGGAGGCCAGGCTCCGATAACATGTGATCCTACCAGAGGTACAAGTCCCTGGGGAAGCTGCTCCCTTCCACTCACCCCAGAGGCCACTGCCGAAACCCTGGCCAGCCCTGGTGTGATGACCATCTGGGAGACGGCCTTTGGTGGGTGTACGCTCCATTCTTCTCCCACCCGATGCAAACACAGAGTGTAAAAACTAGAGGGAGAGAACTTTCCTGGGGTTTTGCTCACTAGCAAGAGGGCAGCACCACCTCTGTGCTAAAACTGGAAGAACTGAGCAGGGCCACCCAGGGCAACCTCATGGCAAACGTTCTGGCCTCAGGAGGGAGAAACCACGTTGGGTTCATCCGTCTCAAACTGCAAGCTGTCTGGACAGTGGGGCGTGCAGAGAGAGAAAGGAGGGGCCCTTTGCCTGTGCTGCCTGTGGGCTGACCACGGGGCAAGGCGGTGGACACAGCTGGCAGAGCCTGTCTCGTGATGCTGTCCATGCCCCAAGGCTGCTGGCACATGCCTTGGGCCTGTGTGCCCGTCTGGCAGCTGCCACTAGTTTGAGAAGGCAGGGCACTCCTACGCTCCACTCCCTTCCCTCTCCCTAGAGCACACCCGAGAGTGGACACCCTTGGTCCCTCATCATCGCCATGGGGTCCGCGCAGGCTGCCCTCTGCAGTCTTGTTGGTGGAGTCTCCAGTCATGGGGGTGGGGCGGTGGGAGAGAGAGTGCGGGGCAGAGAAACCCTGGCACCTCCAAGGAAAGATGTTTTGAAAGCTAGTTTTCAGAGTTAAAAAACCAAAAACAAGCTAGACCAGGCGAGTCTGCAGCTCAGGGTACCGCTGCCTGCCATGCTGCTCCTGCGCCTCGGTAGAGCCACGGGCAAGTCCTCTCCACACAGCCCAGGAGCTGGGCTGCACCAAGACCCATGGGAGCAGGCAGGACAGTGTGCTGGGACCCCCCAAGGGGGAGTCTCCAGGAAGGAAGCAGCTCCAAGATGCCTCTAAGAGGGGCTGAGGCTCTGTGCACTGGGGGGCCACCTCTGGCTCACTGCAACGCCCCTGGTGAGGAAGGGGCAGTCAGATGCCCTCTGTCCCTGCACTGTGAGCTGCCTTCCGGTCTCTTAGGTCTCCATCACTCAGCAGCCTCACCAGGTTATTCTAACAGAATGTGCCAGCTGGGCCACATCCAGCAGAGGGCACCAGCTGTTCAGTGGAAATTCCACATCTAGGAGGGCCGGGATGGGTTTGTGATCTGCCTGCAACTGCTTTCTGTTCACATGGGCACTGGCACAGGAGGGGTCCAGCGAGAGGATACTGCAGCATGGCAGGTCAGGCACAGGCTAGTCAGGTGGCACAGACACAGGCTGGCCCCACTCTCCTGCTGTGTGCTCTGGGGTGCCGACCCTGCCTGCCTGCCCGGAGTTGAGTTGGCCACAGGAGCCAGGGGATGGTGATGATGGTCAGGGCCCCGGACTGTGACAAGGACTCACGTACCTGTGGCGACAGCGGCGTAGAAACCTCATTATCTTCCGAGCAGCCTGGTCCTGCTTTTTGGTTAGCAAACTGCTCCTGAAAAAGTCAACAGGGCTATTGTCACAGGAGGAGGCTGGTGTGTTCGCAGGGAGCTGCACCACAAACGGAGCAGCTGGGGCAGGAACCAGCACCCAGGCTGAGTACCAGTGCTGCAGGCTGGGCCTTTACCCACTTGCCACAAAGCCAGCCCCCTTCACCTGAGTTCGATATCCTCTTAGGGCTATTCTGTTCTAGAATTAAGCTTTTTTTTTCTTTTCAATTTATTTATTTTACAGAGCTGAGAGAGAGAATGGAAGAGAGCAGAAGGGAAGGAAACACAGAGAATCTCCCCATCCCAGCCACTGGTTCACGGCCCAAATGCTAAAATACAGCCAGGACCAGGCCCGGCCGATGCTGGCAGCTGGGAAGTCAGCCAGGCCTCCCACACAGGTGGCAGAGACTCAAGTAGTTGAGATTGCCTCCCGTGGCGGGCATCAGCAGGAAGCTGCGATGGACCACAGAGCCAGGATGCGAGCCCAGGTCCTGCCGTGAGATGCATCGAATGCTCAGCCCTCGAACGTGTTTATGGCCGGGCTCACTTTACGTTCCCAAGTGTTCATCGCCTTCTCTGGCCCCCATGACTCCCAGGGGTTTCTCGGGCAGTCACCCCACGTTTTCGACAATGGCCATATCCACCACTAAAGACGGAGACAGCCCTGTGCTGGTCCTGCGCCACTTCCACAGGAGTGACACAGCTAACTAATAGGGAGCGTGGGTGTTAAACACCCAGGAGAGATGCGCCGGGCAGCGCCAGCTGCCCAAAGGGCCAGCCCCAGCGTGCTCGGCCCCTGCCCGGCCTGAGCGCCCCTGCAGCGGGCACCGGGCGCACCTGAGCTTCTGTTGCACGATGACAGCCGTGCGGCGGGCCTGCCGTCTCTTGCCGCACTTGCGGTAGCTGCGGTAATACTTCTGGATGAGCAGGGCGGCGCGGCGGCTCTGCTGGAACCTCTTCTGTTCATAGTAACTCCGGAACTTGCTCTGGATCAGGATGGCCGCCTGAGTCATCTTCTTATAAAGTGCATACTGTGGGGGGAAGAGGGAGCCGGTGACAAGAGGGGCTGCGCAGGGGCACCTGCCTGCCGAGCCGTGTTCTCTCCACTCTCGCCCTCCGGGGGAGAGGCAGAGCGGAGCCTTCTCACCCACCTTCCCAGGGGCCAGAGCTCCACTTTAAGGGTCGCCTTCAGATTAAACACATCGCTTTCAATATTCTTCTCCTTCAAAGTACTCTGCCTTTCTTAGAAATAAACTCGGACATTGGTGAATCTGAAAACCCACTCTCAAAGTGACATGGATGCTTCAACGCTCCTCTCAGAGCCGCACGGCAGGAGGCAGCTCGCTGCTGACTGTGACGCCTGACCGAGTTACAAGGTCCCAAACACGAGGTTTAATCATGCAACGCTGACACCACTCAGCTAGTTCCGCCTGAGATGAATACCCCTCAGACAACGGGACAAGGGCCTGGGTCTGCTGGGAAGCACTCCCCCATGCCAGCCTGCTGTGGGGCAGCCTGGGAGAAGAGAGAAGCCACAGCGCAGGGGCCTCCTGGCTGGGAGGGCTGACGGGACCGAGCCCGAGAGCCTGACGCCAGGGCACAGACAGTGGCATCACCATGAGACACTGGGGACAGGCAGTGAGGACAAAGGCAGCTTTGTCTCCTGAGGAACCGTGTCCCCTGGAGCGTCCTGGTCTCTGCCGCCCTGCACTTTGGAACGTGCAAGGCGATGCGGGCTGCCAGCAGGAGGTGCGGTCTTTGCCCACTACTCTGCGGGCACATGGCCCAATGAGAACGCTGCACCCCAAGCAGGGCGTTAGCCATCCTGCTCTGGCGCAGCCCCCTCAGAGCCACAGCAAAGCCCACCATGCACACCGGCCACCGGAGGACAGGCGCGCGGGGCGGGCAGCGATGAGTGTGAGGTTTGTGACTAGGGTGGAATGGTTTGTGAGAGGGCACGGCCGTGTCATTACCTTCAAGGCTATCCATGTCAGCTTGGGGGAGAAACAGAGAGTCCAAGGTTAACATTAGACTGCCGCTTGTCACAAAACCCAAAACTCCCAGCCAAAAACAAAACCCCCGCAAAAACACCGTGGCTACCTTCGTGCCTTCCACCCTCCAAAACACTTTGACAGCTGCTATTAGTTCCAAAAATAGTGACTTAGAAAAAACCCCGACGCCTTGCCTCCGGGTCTCCTGCGCGCCCACGCCAGGCTGCTCCCCACCCAGCGGCCCCTGCTGTGCCCGTGGCAGGCCTCTAGGACCTGTGGTGTCAGCGTCTACACAATAAACCTTCATTTTCTGGGATCGTGAACTCAACTGGCAACAAACTGGAGGTGCCTCTGCCCCCGCATGATCCAGAGGGCTTAACCCAGGAGAAACCCAGGAACAGAGGGACCTACAAGCCGCGGAAGCGAGCCCTCCATGGCAACGAGAGAACCCGTGCTGAATGTGCGCGATGCAGCCCACAGGGCACCGCCAGGAGCTGGTGGGAAGACGGCATTCAAGGCTAACGGGCATCTTCCACGTGCCTGTTGCAGGCCCCGTTACATCTTAACACTTCCTATTCTTGAAATAAAAGATTAAAATAGACCTAGAGTACAACCTAGGAAGAGATTCTAGAATCTACCAACAAGACTGAACTTCACTGTGCAAAACACTCAAGACCAACTCAGGCAGTTTTCAGTATTTTCAAAAGTCTAATATTTCTTTAACATCCCAGCCTTGGCTTCTTCACCTGGGAAGTGGAAACAGAACTGCTCACGTGGATGAACCGCAGGCGTACGTGAGCGGGAGGGGTGTACCTCCCAGGTGCTTGGTGGGTCCCCTCATCTGTGGGACTCCACAGGTTGTTTTGGGAACAGGCAAATCCCCAGAGCCTACTTAGCGCTTCTTGCACCTCCTAATGGAGCAATGTAAAAGCAATTTAAGATACACCGAGCTGCTGATTTTCAAAGGTTTCCACAATTCTTTGTTTTAACGTGAGCAAGAAGCTGAAAGGACAGTGTCCAGAGCAGAGGTGGCAACACCCACGGCCCAAGCCGGCCTGGCCTTCACCTATCCAGCCGCCGTCCAGCTCCCTGGGGTCCTCTGTCACAAAGGAACCCAGCTCGGACCGGAACCCAGCTCGGACCCAAGCACCCCCTAGCTGGACACCAGCAAAAGGACGCAGCTCCAGAGGCGACAAGATGCCGAAAGACCAAACACGGCCACTCCGGCTCTCTGCTGGCCTGCGTGCCAAATGCTGCATTTTGCTCACGTTCTAACTGGGGTGATGCGCATGGAGTCCGGTCATCAGGGACCAGACGTGGCGGCCTTCAGCCGAGCTCCACCCCAGAACCTCCCCCCAGGTGTTGAGCGGGGCAGGGCTTCACCTGTTTGTATTTCCTGTAGCAACGCTGGATAACAGCGGCAGCCACCTCCTGCTGTTCCCACAGGGGTCGGCCCTGCGAGAGCAAAGTGAGGGGACAACATCAGTGTGGGCTTTGTACAAACCAAGATGGCATCATCGCTTGTTAAACTTCACTTTGCAGACATGAGCCCCTACCCCGGGTTTCCCTGGATGCAGTCAGGACGAACGGAAATTGGGAAAGATGACCCCACAGAATAGACCTCTTGACTCTTGCTTGCAACGTCAAGAGGCTGAAAACGCGCTCATTTTAGAAAGCATTTAAATCCGGGTGGTGCACAGCCTTTCCCGATCTTACTCATCTTTCTTAAAATACACCACTGATGTTACCGTGGGAGCAGGGACCCAGGGTTCTAGCATGTGTGTGTGAGAGGGTCAGCGACCCCTCTGGGAAGCGCACAGGGGTCCGAATTTGTCCCCAACACCCCCTCCCTGCACACCCATGGTCATCACCCATCACCCATCAGCAGCGGAGCTGGCGACAGCCACCCCACCCCCTACCCCCCACCTGCCTTATGCTGCTAAAACTTCTGCAAACTGGGAATCACTGAACGCGACACAGTGACCTCAGTTACAAATTCCACCCATTTGGAGAAACACAAACAAAACACCACAGACAAGACCCGGCCCAAACGCTTCAGTCCCAGTGACCGCGACCGCTATCCTCCCAGACCTCAAAGCCGTTGCACAACACCAAGGGCCCGCCTGTTCAATTTTACCTTGTATTTCCGGAAAGCTGTCTGGACAAGCCTGGCAGCCTCATAGAGTTCTCTCTGCTCATGATCAGACAGAGTTAGCTGAGCAAACTCATTCTCTACCTTCTCGCTGGTTGACGCGCTCAGGAATTCCGACCAGTCGGCTGCGGAGGGGAGGGGGGGTTTCTCCAAGGCGATTGCGCTGCCAGGGGAGCCGGCGGGGCTCAGGCTGGTGTTAGAGGACGGGGTGAGAGGCTCGCTGCGCGCACTGTTGCAGCGGGGAGAAGAAACAGACACGGACTCAGGCGGGGCCCTGCCCCTGCGTGGCCAGCCCTCATCGCCTGCGAGGGAGGCGGCTGAACACACCAGCACTTTCGCCACGCTGACACTGGTCTGCCCTGGACACCTGCTGGGAGTCCAGGGCCACGGTCAATGGCCACCCACCCCCAGACTTGCACTGACCGGATCTGGACGGCACTGGGCAGGCGGTCGGCGTCAGCGAGGTAAGTGGCCAGCCAGCTCATGGTGCTGCTGATGGAGGCGGGGTCTGTCCTTTCCAGGGCTGAGGATTCCGTGGGCACGAAATTCTCCTGCTTGATTCGGTCGGGGGTGGCTTCGATAATGTGTTCTGCTAAGGTCATCATGTTCACCTGCAAGCCCGGGGTCACAGGGCACCCAGGTCAGGAGGGTGCCTGCCCTCCACCCATCCCCATGGACAGACCAGGGCAGAGGGGTGTGCACACATCCCCAACCAATGCACTCCAGCATCGCTGTAGGGTTGCTTCATAATTCTCCAAAACACACCGAGACCCTCTGAAGTGATCAGTTCCAGGCACTGTGCAGCTGAAACCCTTCTTTCCTTTTCTTGGAGAACTTCAGCCCTGTGCCTGTCTCTGTCCTCAGCTAATATCAACCAACGAATGATCCCCCAGTTGCGGTTCTCAAGTGAGTGGAGGCATCAGTGTGGTGAGATGGCTACTGGCCTGCCTGCTCTCACACCTCTGCCTTCGCCTTGTCATTAAAAACGCTTGTCGGGCCCAGCTCAATGGCCAAGTGGCTAAATCCTTGCCTTGCACATACCAGGATCCCATATGGTGACAGTTCATGTCCTGGCTGCTCCACTTCCCATCCAGCGCCCTGCTAAAGGCCTGGGAAAGCAGTCTAGGATGTCCCAAAGACTTGTGACCCTGCACCTGCATTGCAGACCCAGAAGAAGCTCCTGGCTCTTGGTTTCAGATCGGCTCACTCCGGCCATTGTGGTCACATGGGGAGTGAATCAGCAGATGGAAGATCTTTCTCTCTGTATCTATCTCCTTCTCTCTGTAAATCTGCCTTCCCAATAAAAACCAAAATCTATAAAAACAAAACAAAATGCTTAAAAGACTTTGGCAAGTCTTTTAAATATTCACCCAGCAGGAGTTATGTTTTACGTGGAAATAAGGAGGACACACATCAGCTTTTTCAAACCTCTTACATTTCAAACAGGAGGAAGAGAAGCTGCCGTTACTGGGGCCAGGGTACAGCCCCTGTGCCTCCAGCTGTTGCACTCTGATCCAGCTCGCAGCTGCGCATGTGGCAAAATGTAGTGGAAGATATCCAACAGTCTGAGAGCCACATGGATCTCCTGTCTGCAGCCGGGTCAGTGCTGGCCAGCCGTTGTAGCTACTGTGTGGTGAACCACCCAGTGAATGGAAGACCTCTCTCCTAATGCCTGCAGAGTCAACCGGCCTTTGTTTCTAGGGAGACTGCCTTTAATAGGAGCAAAGCTGAATTTCCTTGGTCATCCCTCTGACCCTGACGGGGCAGTGCAAGGACTCGGTGTGACCCAGAGTGCATGGCTGAGCCCATGGACCCACACTGCAGCAGCGGCTGCAGAAGGCTAAGCAATCACAACGTCCAAGGCCCAGGATAGTCACAGTAGTTGTCCCTAAGAAGTTACGTCTGTACCTCCAAACTCCCTGGATTGTGGTCCTTTAAATTGAGTGGCTTTGGGGTTTTGTTCTGATATGGTATCCTAGGATATGAATAACATTTGTAAAATGACTTATGAAAAACCAATCCTACATATGCCATGGGATACATGTATTCCTATCATATTAAATACGTCACATACATTAATGAAGCTAAGTGTATTAGTAAATTTTACATCCTTTTCCTGTCTACTTGGCCTGAGACCTTCTGAGACAGGAGTGCCTGTGTGGTTCCAGTTCCACAGTTGCCAGTTTTCAATGTTTGCAAGTCAGGCAGCCAGGTCTTAATGATAAATCATCCATTTCCTGTTTGCCTTGAAAACTACGTTGCTTTTTTTTTATTTGTATTCATCTGCCCGCTTACTATTTTTCTTCATCCTTTCGTTTCCTTCGCTTTATTTCATTTCAGTTGTGTCTCTCCCAGCAAGCAGCAAATACTGGTGTATTTCAGTTTCCTTTTTTTAAAAAGAAATCAATTCTGAGAATCTTTTAACAGAATCACCACTTTCCAAGTGTGAATGATCAAGTCTGAACATATGCCTACTTTACTGTCTCGTTATTTTTGTGGCTGTTTTCCACTTTGTTATCAATGTTTAGTGTCCCTTAGTGGACCTGGTTTTCTTTCTCCCCTGCAAGGACTCAGAAATCCTGCAGCCTGTTCTCATGCTACCTATGAACTTGACATTCTAACCAGCACTGGCAGCCAACCCTTACCCATCACATCACCGGGAGCAACATCTGCCGCCTCCCCTCTGCACACAGGGGCTGCTGCGACACATCCTTACTGACTTCACTCCTCTTTCCCAAGTTTCCTTAAAATACTTTAGCAGTTTTTGGGGGTGGAGGGAGGCAGGCAGGCATTTGGGCCAGTAGTTAAGAACCCACGTGGACACCCACAACCCACTTCCAGGTCTCAGTCAGGGGACTGCTCCTGACTCCAGGAGACTCAGGGTGACAGCTCAACGAGCCGGGTCCCTGCCACCCACGTGGAGTCCGATGGAGCTCCCGCTGCTAGCTCTGGTCGTGGCCAGCCCTGGTTGTGGCAGGGACTGGGGAGTGAACCTGCACAGGCCAGATGGGTGCATCGAGCAGTCAGTCTCTCTGCCTCTTCAATAGTCATGAGTAAGTGAATATCTAAGGATTTTAGCTCTTGGTTCCTGACTGAACCTCGTCCTTCCCCACCACACTCCACCTGCAGCTACTTGTGGCAGCGCTACTGGCTTCCCTGCTCTCTCCTGGGAACTCTGATACACCATTTCTTGAGCTATTTTTCTTAGTTTTCCAAGTGCCTGCAGAACTTCTTTCAACTGCTACTTTTCTATGGATATGCGCCGTTAAGTCGGTAAAACACTCAAGGCTCTGCAAATATGACATTGCTTTCTTCTCTTTAGCTTGTTTTCTAGTTCATGCATCCAGGTTTCAGAGGCCAGCTGGCACAAAGCTCTGCCACCCAGTGGTCATTCAAACCCCCAGTCACAGGGCTCCAGCAATCCCAAGGGCTGCTTTCCTGGGTACTCGGCGGCACACAACACGAGCAATACCATCCCCAGCGCTGCACACAGCTCTGGGGGCTCCCCTGGCCTCCCTGCTCCTGGCTACTGCCCAGTTCCTAGTACTGCCCAGTTCGAGGCTGGATGTGTGCTTCTCTAGGAGCCTCTAGTATGGGTTCAAAGAGGGGCCGTCAGAGTTGGGTAGTTTGCACCAGGTTGGATCTAGCCTGTTGGAGTGAATGACATTATACTGGGACATAGCCATGCTCATACTGAAGGCTGATTCTGCACCACCAGGTCGTGTCGAGCAGCTCTGTTGGAGTCTGAACTGTGTTAGTCTCTGGTCTAAGACGGCGCTTGCTCTGCGATGGCTGAGGCCTCCCTAGCGTGCAGCGTCTGTGGATCGGTGGTGCCTTCCCCTGGCCCGAGGGAGTGGGATCGCACTGAGGCACACAGGCTCTGCACTCTGTGCCAGTCGGCATAGGGCTGGCTGGGATGCACTGCCCAGGAGTGGCCCCGCAGCCAGGTGTGCCGGCCAGGACCTGGGCCCTCTTCTGGGCGCCTCCCTCCACTGGCAGCACTTCTGCAGGTATGTGTGTGTCCTGTCAAATTCCCAGTGGGCCGTTTCCCCGCGGATATTTGCTCTGGGTTCTATCACTGGGGAGCAGAAGAGAGGGACTCTGGCATATTTTCGGCTTGCAGAGCCTCAGTGCACCCGCATGTGTCCGTTCTCTTCTAATCCCCAACAAGCTGAGGTCTTGAAAGAAGCCTGGGTTTTCTAGGTCTATCACAAGGGGTTGCTGGTCAGCTTCAAGGCCCTGGGACAGCCGCACACCACCCATGCTCTCGTAATGTGTGTTCTCTCGCTATTCTGAGGGTTCTGGTTTTATGATAAACTGCTCCTTAAAGCAGCAAAAACAGCCAGCAGAATCTCACTGGGTGGCCCTGGCGTGAGTCTGTGGAGGAACCGGTGCCAAGACTGAAGGCTCTGTCGAGACTCTAACTTGGTCAATGGAAGCATAGGTGCCGGGAATGACAGTCTGATGTTACAATGGGTCAGGCTTCTCGCCCCTCACGTGTGGGAGGGCGGGAGGCGATCTTCAGAAACGGACTGCCCTGGGCCTTGGCGGGCTTACCTGGGCAGGGCTCACCTGGAGGTCGTCCATGGGCTGTGGGCACTCTTCACTGTCGGTACTGGCCCGGTAGGAACCCACGTCGGCGCTAACCACCTCTCTGTTAGCCATCATGAGGACGCTCATTGGCTCCCGCGGACGCACCTGCACAGGGGCCGCCTCCTTGCCTATGCTGCCGCCCTTCGGACTGCCTGTCACCTGTACTGTAGACACACCAATGGAAAGACCGTTGGGACTCCACGTTACTACAGGCTGGGTGGCAGAGGTGTGGAGCCCTCAGTGTCTGCAGCAGGAGGGGACCGGCCCAAGCAGTGGCCCCTGGCGTCTCCACTGGGGTTGACTTTGTCGGGGAGAGCCTGCTTGGAACTAGCGCTCTGCTTCCTCGGATTCAGTGCAGGGGGCGGCAATTCATGCTTTTTGGGGACTGGATAATCTTTGTGGCTCTCACTGCTGTAGTAATTAGAGGGTTCAGACCAAGGTCTTCTCAGCTCTGGCAAGCACAGCAGAGAGCAGAGCCAGGACTGGGGACCGAGGCAGGAACCCAAAAGAACCAGCACTTCCCACGCCTGAGTGACGCAAAGCGTGCGGTCGGGGCGCAGGACACCCCCGCCCCTGGCAATGGCTGCTCCCCTTGGCAGGGGTCATACTCAGGCCCTCTGACATGTGGATTTACTACTTTCTGCTGGGTCTTGGGGACAAGGTGTGGAAGAAGCACCAGGTTTTCTTAAACAAAAACCAGGAACAATAAGGTAAATTCTACGAAGCCCATAAATGTGCGTGCAGCCAGGGCACTTCCCGGGTTCTTACCTGGGTTGGTGCTTGCGATCACAGTGACACCTTTGGGTACTTCTGGAGAGGTCATGGCCTCGCTGTGCCACGGGGACATCCAGCTGTCTGAGGTGGGCTCCTCGCTGGGAGCACAGTGGACCCGCGGGTTCTGCCCCAGCTGAGCTTGCTCGTCCCTCTGTAGGTGCTCCAGACACTCGGCTAACTTCACGTGCCCGCGGGACCTGGCGATGCCCAGGGGCAGCCTTCCCAGAGAGTCAGGAATCGAGATGGCCCTCCGGTCCCACTTGTATAACACCACGGCAGCTTCCAGGTGTCCCAGGGCACACGCCCACATCTAGGGTAGAGGAGGCCAGTGAGAGGTGTAAACCAGTCCCCGCTGGCCATCTCCAGGAGGCCAACACTACCCTCCTACACACACCTGTACCTAGCATCCCTGAGCAACAAGCCGCAGTGGCGGATGGTAACCTGCGTGTCCCAGCACCCGTCTGGACACGTACACAGCTCGGATACCCAGGAGTCACCCCTTACCAGAGGTGTGCACGAGAAGTGGTCCACGTTGAGGGGGTCAACTTCCAGTTCCAGGTCAATGCTGTCTGCGTGCTTCGTGCTGCAAGGGACAGCACACCGTCACTCGAGGCTGACGGGGGAGGAGCGCGCCTGGCACCGCACCGTCACTCGAGGCTGACGGGGGAGGAGCGCGCCTGGCACCGCACCGTCACTCGAGGCTGACGGGGGAGGAGCGCGCCTGGCACCGCACCGTCACTCGAGGCTGACGGGGGAGGAGCGTGCCTGGCACCGCACCGTCACTCGAGGCTGACGGGGGAGGAGCGTGCCTGGCTTCTGGGATGGCATGGGCTCTTCAGCTGGCCAGGGGCCAAAGGGACGAGAAAGCCTGACATTGGGGCCGTGTCTTGCTTGGCACGCCCTGGGCAGAGTTCACAAACCTCTTGGGACAGGTCCTCAAGGGAAAACCCCTTAGCTCAAGGCTGGGAAGCCCAGTGGGTGGCCAGCATTCTCTCTCCCACAGAAGCGGGACTGGCAGGCTGGGTATTGATGTGGGCCAGGGTGGCCCTAGTCATCTGTGGGGTTGAGAGCAGCAGGCACCATGTGCTGACATGGGCCAGGGTGGCCCTAGCTGTCTATGGGGCTGAGGGCAGCAGGTGTCATGTCCTGACATGGGCCAGAGTGGCCCTAGCCATCTGCAGCTCCCGTGGAAGCGCTAGACTGGGGGTGGGGGCAGTGTACAGACGCAGGCCAGGGCGACCCTATCCGACCATGGCCCAGCCTTACCGCCACTTGATGAGGGTCTGGATGAGGGTGGCATAGCCCTGGGCAGCAGCGAGGTGCAGGAGGGTCATCCCACGGAAAGTCTTGGAGTGGATCAGGTGTTTGGACTTGGCCCAGCAGGCTCGGCTCATCATCTTCTCACACACGACCACCACACGGCTCTCGAAGCAGCTGCCCAGGGTGCCCGTGCCGGAAGCACACTGCGACGGGAAAGTGTGTGTTAGGGGAGGCCATGAGAAGGGGCGTGAGGCAAGGAGCAGAACTCTGCAGTGTCTGGCCTCCTGGAGGACCAGGCCAAGGGACCTTCCCATAGCTCTGATTACCCCTGCAACTAAGGCAGCCAATACCCAGTAACGAGGTGCCCACCAACCTGTCTCAGGGAGCGCGCCCACTGCAGGGTGCAGGCTGCTGGCTGCTGAGAGCCCGTGAGGCCAGCCACTTTCCTTGGCGCTCCCTGGGTCCTTGGATCACTCCTCTGCCTCAGCTGCAGCTCACACTCCCCCGGCAGTGGCCCTTCCAGCCTAACCTGCAGCCCTAGAGTTCTCCAGAGAGGCCTGGGGGCTCCTCGTGCTCTCAAATGGAGAACGTTCAGTGGGAAAACCAACCACACTTTCAGAGACCAAGAGGCCAGTGAGGGACTCCGGGCCACGCAAGCAGCCAACAGGAACACAGCAGGACGGCACCTGCCACGCACCCTGTACACGCCCTGGTCTCCAGACCATGGGCAAAGAGGATCTTTTTCTTTCATTCTTTCTTCCATCCTTCCTTCCTTTTTTTCCCCCTTTCTTTCTTTCTTTTTCTTTTAGCATTACACAGAAGCAGCCCGATCTGCATGGGCGTCACAAAGGGGTTCAGGGAAGCCAGCTTCCAAGAGCACATTTGGCCACGGGGAAACCGGGCCCACTTACAGCAGTCCCCGACTCAATGAGCTCTGTATTTGTAAGGCTCCTCAGGCAGTGTATCGTTTGAAGGCAAGCCAGCCAGACCCTTAAGCAGTTTGTGCAGAGTTCCCAGGTGATGTTTACAGCCAGGTGGCCTTAGAGGCAATTGGCCAGGGTTCTCAAGGGAATGTCTGAGAAAGCAGGGGCTGTGGGGGGCGTGGGATGGGGTCCCCATGGAACGTACCAGAAAGCCACTGCTAGGGTCAGGGGGCACGCCCTGATGCTGCGCTACCTTCATCAGCTCCATCAAGTTCCTCAGGGACCCACCAAGCTCGTCGGGGTTTAAGTTAAAGGGTTTCGTGATGACCGAATTCCATTACACCACAGGTGCAATAAAACACAAAACATAAGCTTAGGCAGTGTCTAACAGGATCTCGACCCAGGGAGATGAGAGTTCCATCTGGCCCTCAGGCGTCATGTCATCGGATGCCCTCTGCCCACGCTGCCCCCACAGCAGGAACTGTGAGGTCACTCAAAGCCATTCACACACGAGAGAGGCCAAAAGCAACATTCCAGAAGCATGGCTGTGGGAAACTTCTCCCTCAAACTTTCTGTCTACACCCAGGAAGAAAGCCAACAGCGAGTCCTCATGCCCAGCAGCACCTCGGCGAGCCCGGGGAGCTGTACCTGCGCCTGGCTCCCGCCGCTGCCACTGCCACTGCCGCCACCTCCGCTCGCCGGCTTGTGCTGCTGCGACCCCGTCATCTCGGCCATCCGCCTCTCCATCTGCTCCAGCCGCTCCAGGATGGACATCCTGAACTGGTTATCTAGGGCAGAGCAAGAATATCAGTGAGGAACTGTCTGCGTGGGGAGCAGGATGGGGGCTGCTTGGGACTGCCTGGGCAGACAGATTGGGACCACCCCCCACCGAAGCTGCAGCCTCTACAGCAAACACAGAGTCAGGTGGTACAGCAGAGTTCCCACATATTCCTCACCCAGTTTCTCTTAGTACCAATATGCTATGTAGCCATCCACAGTCACAACTAAGAAAACTCAGGCTGGCGGCGTGCAGCTGCCATGAACCAAGCCAGGACTTGGCCAGCACGTACCACCATCTCTGTTACGGTACTTATTCCACCCCAGGACACAGTGCAGGACCCCACAGCATACCCTCCTGCTCAGCCTCCTCCGAGACACGGCCATTTCTCTGTGTTCCCCTTGTTTTTGTGACCCCAGCTGTACGGAGAAAGCCCCTCGGCTTATGTCTATGTGGCATTTCCTCACGGTGCGCCTGGGTTTGGGGTCTCTGCGGAGGGATGTCACAGGTAATGACCCTGCCCCACACCTGTGGCACAGGGCTGGGGCTGGAGGAGGGAGGCGCTCAGGTGAGGCTGCCCCTGGTCATCCAGGTGGGGTGGCTACTGCAGAGCGCAGTCACTCTCCTCTCCTCATTTCTGGAGGCAAGTTGTTAGCGCAGGCCATATTCAGGTGGGGTGGGTTTGCACGGGCTCTCCCGGGAAGACTGGCCTCTTGTAGCTGTTTACTCGCTTGCTCACTCCTCTCAGTGCGCCCCGGGCCACAGCAAAACAGTAGGGTATTTATCTTGCTGTCCTAACAACTCCAGCTGCAGCCGGCTCCTCTGGGCTGGCTTCTCCGTCCCCTGGAGGGCGCTGCATGCCTTCTGCCTTCTTCTCGGAGCACCTCACTTTCCAGCATTACAGGATGCCCCGGGGTTCCGCGTCCGTGTCCTAGAGCAAATGCCTTCTCTAAGGAGCAGAGTCCTGGCTCCTCTCACGGCAATTGACACTCAGACGCCAAGATGTGGGTGCTGGGTGTGCCCCTGTTGCTGGGGACTCAGCACTCTGGCCCCGTCAATGGACAGGGCTGGGAGACAGAAGAGGATACTTTCGTGGAAAATGGGGTTAAAAGACAAGCCTATTTTGCTATAAAAAGCTTTGAAATTCTTGCTTAGCTTTTTTTTCATGTCAACTTTTAGAAAAATCTCTAGCCCGCATGAGTAACAACCCACGTGTACACACACGGCTGGGCTACTTCTGACAGTGAGACAACACTGCAGCTTTCACTCTGGCCTTTGGGGTATTTTTATACACAGACAGAGTGACGACAAAACTAGCTACGTGTTGCGTAAATATAACAGACTGATACACACGATGCTTAAATCTTACTGGTACATGAAATTACACAGAAAGGAAACCTATATACCTAATTTCTGGGTCTCACAAGCACATATAGGGTTATACACGCATAGGGTCTCAAAAACACACAGGTACAGTGGGTTAAGCCACTGCCTGCACAGCGCCATTCCATACTGGAGCACCAATTCAGCAACAGGCTGCTCTGCTTCCTACTCAGATCCTGGCAAACGCACCTTGGAAGGCAGCGGAGGATGGTCCAAGTACTTGGGCCCCTGCTACCCTGCCCCGTGGGGTACCCGGCTCAGCCAGCTCCAGCCATTGCATCCCAATTGCCTTTCAAGTAAGTAAATCTTTGTACACGCATGTATGTACATATACGGGTATACACACATACAAGTATAATGTAAACAGGGCTGGGGTCCATCCAACTACCTCGTCACACCTCAGCTTTCAGCTTCTAACAAGACAAGCCAAAAGCACAGGGCTTCTTCAAAAGCTGGTGGGAAATGGCATGAGGCTTATTCGATACTTGGTACGCTTCTGTTTTCATAACATGTACCTGCACATACTTTTTTAAGATTTATTTTTTAAATTTTTATCGGGAAGTTAGATATACAGAGAGGAGGAAAGACAGAGAGGAAGATCTTCCGTCTGCTGGTTCACTCCCCAAGTGGCCGCAATGGCCAGAACTGAGCTGATCCGAAGCCAGGAGCCAGGAGATTCTTCTGGGTCTCCCATGCGGGTGCAGGGTCCCTATGCTTTGGGCCGTCCTCGACTGCTTTCCGAGGCCACAAGCAGGGAGCTGGATGGGAAGCAGGGCCACCAGGACTAGAATTGGCACCCAGATGGGGTCCCAGCACAGTGGCCTAGTGGTTAAGTCCTCACCTTGCACCCATATGTTCTCTTGAGGATCTCTGGTATCCTCATGACCTCAGCACAGCTCTGAGTGACACAATGACCCAGGAAGCAGGGAGCAACATCTCTGAGCCCGCAACAGGGTCAGGGGAGGGGGTGGGCAGGGAGAAGGTTCCCTCTCTGAACACAAACCCACTGTGAAACTGACAACAGCCCAGGAAGCCAGGACTCCCTCAGTGACTCCTACCACCCTCAGAAACACACACAAAGACCAGCTCCACAGCTCACAGACAAGGGAGCCCGGGGTGTGGGCTGTGGGTGGGGTTACATACTGGAGCCCTCAGGACTTTCCCAAAGTCGCCCCACTTGTAGGTGCCGGGGCACACACACAAAAACATTGGGCCCAGGCTGCCTACTTCCCAGCAAACTGGGAAACCTTCCGAGTCTTGCCAGCGTTGCAAACCCATCAAATGAAGGTCCCATTCCCCACACCTGTCCCTCCACAGGGTTTTTCTAAAGCAGGAGCTTGCTCCTGCACCCCCACACAGTGAGTGCTGTTGGGAGGGGCCTCCATCTCCCTGTCTGAGCTTCTGACATCCAGCGGCCTCTCCCATCCAACGGCCCCAGGTGGCCGGGACAGCAACAGCGGCTTCATCACCTGCTCCCAGCGGTCAGCAAGAATGCAGCTGACCTGGGAAGCAGGTGAGAAAGCTGATCTGGCCAGCCACCACCACCACCTCTCAGGTCAGGTAAGGAAATGGTGTAACCACGGGTGCTGGTGTCAGACCCTGCAGCAACATCTCCCGCAGTCACAGCCCGGAATGCTGTGGCTGTGCCACTCTCCCTCTGCCACTGAGTGGAAACGTGGCCCCTCACTTGGAGCTCTTCTAGCTGTTCCCAAGGTACGTGGGATGCAAGCGGCTGGTGACACACACACTGTGGCCACACCACCACCGCCAGTGACTGAAGCACTCAACAAGTCGAGCTAAGAATGACCTCTGAACTGGGAATTTTTACAGACTGGACAAAAGAGGATTGTCCAGAAGGGGCTTGGCAGGTGCACCTGCACCGGAATGCCCGGGATCAGAACGGACAGCCCCTGTGGTGGTAACAGCCTCAGCAGAGCCACCTCAGGTCTTGCTGCCAGGGCAGAGGGGAAGGTTCGGCCTTGGCAGGTGAATGAATGAAGAGGCAGTCATCAAATACCATCTGCTATTTTAAAACGCGTTATTTGTGGCTCAAGTGCACATGTGCCCTCCTGTTGCTATTTGGACCGGGAATGAGAGGCTGTTGTGTCTTGTTCCATTTCCAGCCCTTGGCCGCGCTGGCAGGAGGAGCTGATGGGGCACCCGCAGGCCGATTGGGGACTATTTCTGTGGAGGCCTGGGGCTGCTGCCCACCGGAGCCTCCTGCATTCCTTGGGAAGCTTGCAAAGACGCGGTTCCCTCCCAGAACCCATGGGGCAGAAAGGGCGTAGCAGATGCCCTCCCGGGCAAGGCCGTGTAAGATATCCAAGAGCCGACAAGGAGGGAAGGGCAGATGGAGATGAGGCACAAGCTGTACCACCCGATTTTCCAAAGCAATGGCTAAATTTAGCCTCAGGGAAAACGGACACACTCCACTTTTCAAAAACTCACCAGCCCAGGTACTGGTCACTAGGAACAGCCTGAGTGGAGTGGGGAGGGCCTTGGGGGCCCTTCTTCATGTACGGTGATTCTGTTTTCGTGTTTTTGTCCTCTTGGTCTTCATTTCCTGTGACTCACAAATGCAGAAACCCCCCCTGGATGCTACTAAGACTTGATACACTCCAGACAAAATGTGTCCAGGGCACTGGGATGTTCACCATCAATCCCCACCTGAAACCTCTCAGCCTGAGAGCTAAACAGGCCGGAGGTGGGACACTCCAGCCTCTCGTGTCGGGGGTGCCAGGGGTGCAGGATGAAGCAAGGCAATGCCCCTCAGATCACGCAGGAGTGGACTGTGCTGGAGCCCTGCAGGGAAAAGCAGGGAGATGGCAGCTAACAGACAGCGCAGAGGGCTCTGCAGCGACCACCTCCCCAAGCAGCCGTCAGGTGGACACAGCCTCCGCAGCTTTGGTGTGTGGAGCAAGCAAGCACCTCTATCAACACAGAGTGAGGCATCCTGGGACAGCGCCAGCAAGATGGGTGCCAAGGGCCAGGACCGGCATATCACAGGTAGGATGGTGCGTCTCTAGAAGAGATGGAAGCTATGAGAAGACCTGGAGAGGAATGCCCAGCATGTGGCAAGATGTGAGGGTGGAGTCCAAGCGACTGTGTCAAGGGGAAATGGGAAAACCCCAAAGACCGAGCAATGGGCAGGCAGGGTGAGCTTGGTCACCAAGCCCCAGCAGGCTGTTGGCGTGGTGCCCAGCCTTTCCCAACGTGTCAGCTACGATGCTGCCAGGGCAGCCAAGGCCAGATCAGCCTGTGTTCACACATAGAGAGGAGACACCCACTCCCGGCCCCCACGATGTCTCCGGGGACACATTTCGAACAAGCTCTGGAGGCTGCATCATCCCCGGGGACTGCCCCAAGCCCAGGAAGCACTAGCCTCCAGTCTCCTTTGAAACTTCGGGAACAGATGCACAGCCAAGGCCAAAGTCAGGGGTCTTCTCAAAGTGGGTGCCAAGTCCCTGATGGGGGCTTCTCTCAGGCTCCACTCAGAGTCCAGGCTTGAGGCAGCACTCACATAACAGCACAGAAGGTCAACAGGTGACTCGGACCTCAGCAGGGGCTGTCCCTGGGACTCACCTGCCTACAAATGCAGAGTACATGCAAACCCTCCTCACGCGCCCCTTTCTGACTGTCTTCCCGGCCCAGTCCGGTCCCTCCAACTTTTTATTTCCTTTTGTATTCTCACCAGCCACCTTGGACTCTGTTAGACATGGCTGACCAGTGAACAATCAGATTAGGTTTAAAAAAATCAAGTCACAAAAGATTAAGACCAAGATCATGCCGAGGAAAGCACCTGTGAAACCCTCTCACGTGGCTGGTTCAAGGTCAGAGCCAAATCCAGCAGGACTCAGTAGGCGACAAGCAGAGACGTGGACAGTCGACTCCCAGCTCAACCCTGGGCGTCAGCTGCTCGACAGCACGACTGCTGCTGCTCCTGAGCACTGAAGGTCCCAAGAAGGCAGCGCCAGCAAGCATGCCGCAGAGCCACAGCCAGTGGGCTGCAGGACGGTGGGTGGCTGGCCAGCACCCAGGGGCAGGGAAGCAGCAGCTCAGAAGGGGCGCCCAGGGACTGCTCAGGGACTGTGAGGCCAAGCCACCACCAACTGCATCTTACAGAGATCGGCACCCTCCAATCCCATCTTTGTAAATCTTGACGTCAATGAGTTGAATGCTTTACACTCCTTAAAGGAAAAGCTTTCTGATTGTAGCCAACTTTAAGCAATCACCCCTTCTCGCAGGTAGTGGCACTTCACCTTTCTGCGGTGCAGTAAGTGTTCCCCCGCCCCGCCCCACCACGTTTGTAGGTAAATGTATGTGGAGTTTGGCAAAAAGGCAGGGTCTAGAACAATCATTCTCGATGGAAAGCGCAACTCCTTAGATCTCTTCAACAGTGGGTAGGATATTCAAGTGGCCTGTCGGCTCCCGTGCTACCTGACCTCTCCAGTATGAGCCAGCTGAACCACTGTCCATGCTGGTGGAGCACAACCCGGATCAAAACACCCGGAGATCAGCGACATCAAAGAGAAACCCGATCCCCCTCATTAGAGAAGAAACTTCACGCTGGTACTTAGCCTTTTGTCACAGGCGTTTGGATAATCAGAGTAAAAGCTGTGACTTCTCTCCCCATAAAGACTCTGAATATGAATAAAATCTTTGGGTTCAGTTTCTGAGGGCTGTGGTTTGCGGGTGGCTTACCGGGGCCTCGGGGACTACCAAAGCCCTCACTGAACCCCATGTGGCCCAGCACGCTCTGCACAAGATGGGGAGAACCAGAGGCTGTGCTGAGCAAAGCAGGAGGCCCCACCACGGGGCACATGCAAGCCTGCATGATGGCGACTCTCCCCGGCATGCCAGCTGCTGACCAAGTGACCAAGGGAGGGGCCGTGCCTCCAAACTGCCTGTAGACCTTCCCGGGGCGGAGGGGGCGCGCTCATGTGTCCAGCCTTCACATACCCAGCAGGGGGTCTGGGAACTGCAGGGACTTTCAACCCGCACACAGACACAGGGACACACAGATGAAGAGTCTCCGGGGTGGGTCTAGGGCCCCTGAGCCCACCACGGGCCCTAAGAGTCCCACAGATTAACAGCACCTGCACCCCACGACTGGCACAGACATCCCTCTCCACTCGGCAAGGGTCAGCCAGTGACACTGTGAGCTCGGGCCCACACCTGCCCGCCATCCCACGGCTCAACCCTTCAAGAATCCAAGACCCATCTCCCTCACTTTTTTTTTTTAATTTTTCCTTTTGGGGAAAAAAAGATTGCAATTTTAATAGATAGCAAGAATATTAGGAGTGTGTTACTAAAGACACTTGGCTTATTGTCTGAAAAATGAGAGAACTAGGCTTTTTATCACCACAGAACCGTTTTGTCTCCTAACTTGTAGACAAACAATTTTCACCACAGAGCAGTCGACTAGCTGAAACCATCTTGTGTGTACCCCGGATTCAAGCAACACTGCCCAGTAAGTGCAAGACACACTATTTATGTGTTGTTACGTGTTATATGTTGATACGAGTCGACTAAGTAACTCCAGGTTTTACAACAAGTATGTGACATATGGATGCAAATATGTGAATCATTTGTCTTCTTCAAATGCAGCATTAGCAATCACGTGTTCAGAAATGTCTTTGTCAGGCCATCAGTTCATGCCGGCTTATCAGGGACACAGGCTTTGACAGACTCACTTACAAGCTTTTAGATCAGCCAGTGAAAGGCCAGGGACTTGCTGTTTCACTGCTTGATAGAACATCTCTCTCTCTCTCTCTCTCTCTCTCTCTCACACACACACACACACACACACACACACACACACTGGGGCACTGATTTTGCCTAGAATGGAAGGAATGGGAACAACAGACAAGGGTACTGAAGTAAACCCTTCTTTGAAGACTGCAGAGCACAGGGTGTGACACCAGGGGCCCAGGTTCCACTTGCTGAGAATGGTCCAGCAGCCAATCAGTGCCCCAGGTTCCACTTGCTGAGAATGGTCCAGCAGCCAATCAGTGCCCATTGAAAGATGCACAAAACCACATTGGGTTCCAGGGTCTCTGAGGACAGAACGGGACAGTGGGGACAGAAGTAAGACGGCTGTGGTTTCTGCATGTGTGTCGCTCCTGTTGGGAACAGGGCAATCACACACGGCTCCTAGGTGGCCCACCTGCCTGGCAGCCCCTCTTCCTGCCCTGGCCATGACATTCTCCTCTGAAAAGTGCAATGCACTGAAGGTTGGGGTGTTCCCCCATTCCCAAAACCCCCAAATCCGAACTCTCCACCCGATGGGGACAGGAGGCAACAAAGGACAGAGGATGGAGCCCGCGTGAGGAGACGGACCTCCCCAGAGAAGCCGACTGGCTGGCTGGAGGCAGCGCAGCAGAGGGCCCACCCAGAGCTTGGCCTCGTAGCACCCTGATCCCCAGGTGTGCCTCAGGGTCCATGTTCTGACCACCCAGACCATGGCAGGGAGCTGCTCTGCCTGCAGAGAGGCACCTGCCAACACAACACCACGACAGACACACCTCAAAGGCCAGATCCACCACACAGTACCACCAGTGGACAGCTTTGAAATGACGCAGTCCAGCAACCTGCACCTGCTTAGTCAGTGCGGCCTTACAGAAAGAGCATCTCACACACACATACACTCACATACAGAAAGCAAACGTCCCAAATCTGTATGTCACACTCAGACTTCACAACCAAGGACAGGTAGCCACTGAGCCTACCTATAGATCAGACAAACCAAGAAGAGTCGGCTGTTCTGAAATGCTTGTTGAGTTGGCGGCAGGGCCAACGGAGAATCCAGCGTGCAGCTCAGGGCAGTCTGGGTGGCAAAGCAGGCACGGCCTCTGCATCTCTCAGCCAGCCAGTCCCAGCAGGTGGCAGGCCAGGCTACGTCACACAGGCAGCACGGGGTCTAAGGTGGTCAGGGTCCACTCAGGACCACTTAAGGAAAACTCATGTCCACTGGGGGCTTGTGTGGCATCCGTGTCCACGGTACAAATTGGGGCCAGCCTCTACAAAGCCCACTCTTGCCCCCAGCTTCTCCCTGTGCCCAGCACCAGAGGCACCGTGGCCCAGACGCCATGTCAGCAGATGATGCCCACGGAGCTATAACTCCCAGATCATGTCAGACAGCACACGGGGAGCCCCGGTCTAGGGGGCTGCCTCTGCCCCAACCTCCCACCACCAGGTCTGCTAACCTAATCTTGGAGAACAGGCCCAGAGAATACACAGGTGGGTGGCGGGCACTGTGGCGCATGGGTAAGGCTGCCGCTTGCAACACTGGCCCCAACTGGTGTTCCGGGCACTCGACTTCCAATCCAGCTCCCTGTCAACTGCACCCGAGCTGCCAGTGGGTGGCGGCACCAGGCCTCCCTCCTTGTCACTCGGCCTTACAAAAATCAGCATAAAGTGGGAGAGAACACAGAGGCAGAATTTAATATGGAGTGTGGGACAAGGGTAAGTTTGCCAGCTTGATTGCAACAGAGGGTTCCTGTCCAGTTTTGGGGGTGTGGAGGAGGCTGGGCAAAGAGAGGGATCACATTTGGAGGGTGATGAAGGGCAGGCAGAAGGGCAGCGAACATGCAGGGGGGCTAACTGGTTCACCTTAGTAGATGACAAATGTTAGCTGCACATTAAGTCAGTTCTCATTCACGCCACGTACGTCACCCTCCACGTCACAAAAACATCACATAGGTTCAGGGTTACATTTCAGCACCTTTAAACACGCAGCCTGGCCAAACTCCTTCCAAACTTCACTTTCTTCAAATTCATATTTTAGTAGTAGTCACAATATTCCTTTTTAAAAAATAATTTATTTAAATTATCTTTAAATTTACTTATATTTAAATATTTGGGCCATCCTTGACTGCTTTCCCAGGCCACAAGCAGGGAGCTGGAAGGGAAGTGCAGCAGCTGGGACATGAACCAGCATCCATGTGGGGTCCTGGTCCATGCAAGGTGAGGGCTTTTGCCACTAGGCTACTGCAGTAGGCCCAGTAGTCACAATATTTTTAACCATCCTTATATAACAGGTGCTTGAAAATGTCTTCTCTGGCCTCCCACATCCCAGGTGGAATGTCATGCTCAAGACACAGGTACCTGGGCACTTCCAAGTTAGAAACGTCAGGGAGTTCACAAAAGGAACAAAATACCAAACCCATCACATGGACACTCTGCTCCTGACCCCACGACCAGGGCCATTTGTGTTTTTAAATCCCTGCTGTCCAGTGGAACTGGGAAGGAGCTAGTTGCTGAAGATAAGGGCATCTCCGAGTCATCCCACCCTGTGTCACCCCAAAGGCAGACGCATGGGCAGGCAGGGCCAGAGGGGCGCCTCATGCAGGGACCCTGGCCACAGGCAGCCCCTGCCTGGCCCACAAGCACCTCCGACATGTTCAATGAGACACACACTCCCATGTGATCTTGAACTTCTCCGTCATTACCCTTCACTGGGGACCGTAAGACCTTAACGTGGAGCAAAAGCAAACTCCTGGCCTGCCTGGTTCAGGCAGCACGAGCCCGCTCTGCCCATTTTCAGCTGCCAACAGCCTGGCTGGTGGCGTCTGGCCTGCCCTGGGGGGGGGGGGGGGGCTGTGTCCCAGCTCCGTGGTGATTTTTTTTTATCTTGCCTCCAACTGGGCAATCTGCATCTCAATGAGTCACTTTCTTGACGGAGGTGAGTTGTTCACAAATAAACTCTGTCACGTGTGGATGCCAAGGGCTTTGTGGCAAAGGTACACCTCACCGGAGGAACTCCCACGCAGCAAGCCAGACCCCTAGCTGCAGCGGCCGGCTAGCCAGGGCGGCCAGCTGGGCACCCTCTTTTGAAGATGGTTAATGGAGCACAGACATTTGATTGCTTGAAACCAGAGACAGCCAGGCCCTTGGGCCGTGAGCCAATACAGCAAACATGCAGGTCACGGTCACGAGAAGGGAGAGAAGGGACAAGGGACGGGAAAAGCACTGGGAAGCACCAGCTGAGCGGGACAGGACAGCACTGTGCAGCACCTGGTGATACCCAACGCGGTCTTACAGAGACGCATCTGCTTTTCTTCAACATCCACAAAGGCAGACTGCATGTACACAGTGTTACGAATTCAAAGATTCTCCAGAATGATCAAACTACCAGAAAGACGATAACAGTTCCCAGAGGAAATGGAGGTTTGCCCCTCCCCCATTCCCGCTTCCTGGCTACTAAGGAAATCTCGGTGACACCTGTTACCATGTGCACACAACACTGCCAAGCTCAGCCCCAAACACGGGCTCCAGCAAAGCCGGGGACAGGCACAGGGCTGAGGACAACACCTCCAACCTCTGTGGACTCTGGCGGGCAACCCCACCCTGCCAGGTGGATTAGCAAAAACGCCACCAACCAGAAGGCTTCAGGAAAGTGTTCCACAGGCCCGCCGTGAGTTGAATACCCTTGGGAAGCATGGATCCCACAGGTAAACGCCATGTCCTAGAACATTCCACCCCACCACTCCCTAAATGGAACACCAAGAGAACAGAGCTTCCTCACTACGGGGCCGGGCCGTGGCTGACCCCGCAGTAACAGCATTTTCCCGTAAAGGCAGCAGGGAAAGCGCGGCCCCAGCGCTTGCATTGCAGCTCCGTCTCGGGTTTCTCCGAATCACTCAGATTCCGTGGGAACTCTTCACAGTTGCTCTAAGCAAAGAACTGCACTCCTTTCTGTAGCAGACCCAAGCACTTCACCATCTAAAACAACAACTTGGGAGCGTTGAGTGAAGAAGTCGGGACTGGCCTCCTAAGGGGACACCGGTGCTGTTACAGGAAAGCCCTTCACTTTCCTGCTCAGACGCCTGAGGTGGGCACGGAGTTCACAGGGGCCAGGCACACAGCAGCAAAGGGGCTTAGTGAGGCAACCGGTTGGAAAGGTGGTGTGTAAAAACGCTGATAATTCAGCAACGTGATCTGATAGCTCATTGCCAGAGAACCTGGTGTGTCTGCGGGGGGGGGGGGGGGAGGTAGTCTGTTCTCCATGGACTTGCAAAGTCGCAATGTTCAGGAGGCGGTGGTGGTGCGGTGCGCTCCACCTACTTAAAAAGTCGCAAACACCTGAGCGCCCTCAGCGCCACCTGCAGCGCAGGGCGCAGTCAGGGCCTCCGACACCCACGGGCAGTGGCCAGTGCAGCCAACAGGTGCGCGCGGAAGCAGCGACCTGGTAGAAAGCGCCTCTCCCGTCGTCCCGTCGCTGCAGGTGTGCAGGCCCGCGGAAGTTCTCCAAACCTTTGCTCCCAACTTTCCCGACCCCATTCTGCGCGCCCGCGCCCGAAGGGAAGGCGAGCCACAGCCGCACGCGAGGGGCTGGCTTTGATCCCTAAAGCCTGTGGCAGCGGGAGCAGGTCCCACGCCTCCCCGCAAGTCCCCGAAGTGGCCGCCCCAATTCTTGGCCCCCGGACCCCGCCTGCGCGCCCCTAGGGATGCGCGTGCCTCATACCTGCTCCACCCACACCAGACGCGCTTCCCGCCCGCGCGCGCGCGCGCGCACCAAGACACGCCCCACCCACCCGCCGACACGCGTGTTCGGCCTCGCCCAGCGCCCCACGCATGCCCCTCCGGCAAACGCATACCCCCATGTATCCCGGGCCCATTGTGTACCCGGCCAGCGAGACACTCGCCTCCCACGTGCCCACGGACACGCGTGTCTCACACCGACTCTTCCACGCAAGCCCTCCCGCACACTCAGGCCCCTCCCCATTCGCGCTATACACGCTCCGCTCCAAGCAGCGCCGCACAGGCAGTCGCCCCCGCCACCTTCCCGCGCCACCTTGCTACCCACTGGCGCCACAAACACGCGCGCCCCGCACCCCCGCCCCACAAGCACGCGTGCTCCCCCATGCCCCCGCCCGGCGCGCCCCCGCCGGCCGCCGCCCTCGCCCCGCACGCGCCGGACCGTCTCGCCTCCCGACCGCCTGCACACTCACTGGGACTCGCCGAGCACGGCCGCCGCTCGTCCCGAGTCGCCTCGCTCCCGTTCCTCCGCCCCGCCCGGCCCCGAGCCCGCTCAGCTCCGCGCCGCAGCTGGAACGCACTCGCGGGGCTCCGGGTACCGTTGTCTCCCCGCCACAGCCCGAGGGCGCCGCCCGGGCCAATGGCGGGGCGCGGCGGTGAGCTCACCGGCCGCCGCCCCGCCCGCCCCGCCGTGCGGCCCAATCGGAAAGACGGACGTCTCCGGAGCCGGGCAGAGGCAGGTGTGGGGCGCGGAGCCGCTCGGCGCGCGGACTGCGCCGGAACTGCGCCCCAGCCGCTCGGCGCGGCGCGGTGCTGGACGGCGGCGACTGGGCACGGAGGGTGCGGGCCGAGGGCGACCCCGGCGCGCGTCGCGGCGGGTCACGGCCCCTCGCGACGCTGCTGCCTCGGCCCTGCCAGCCCGCGCGCCTGGATAAAAGGAAGGGCCGCGGGGGGAGATGAGGAGGTGGCCACGGTGCGCTCGAGGGCACGGCGGCTCCGAGACCGACGGCCGCACCCGCTGCCCGGGGCCAGCGCCTCCGGTGCCCTGGCCGAGGGAGGGGCGCTGCAGCCGCGCGTTCCCTCCTCGCCTGGCCTTCGCTCGCGACTGCTGGCCCCGCGGCGCCGTCGGGTGCGCCCAGGGGCCCCTGGCGTGCCCTGCGGCGGCGGCGTCTGCAATGCAGCCGCGGGAGAGGCTGGCGCTGCGCAACGAGGGGGCGGGGGAGCTCGGCTGGCAGGCTGGGCGGGCGGGCAGGCAGGCAGGGAGGGAGGGACGCGGGCGCCAGGGCTGGAGGAGCCGCGCAAGCGCCCGGATGCCTAGCCGGACAGCCCGGGGCGTTGGCCAGGGTAGGGCGGAGATGAGCATCGCAGAGCCTCCAGTTGCACCCTCTTCGGTGGTGCTACAGTCCCCTGGGCAGTCCCACTCGGGTCTGATCTCTGGGTGAGCTCAGCACCCTTAGGCAGCTTCCCGGGGCTTGTGACGTGCGCAGTCCAGTCCCTTTCTTTCCCTCTAACATCTATCCCGTTACTATTCAGTCGCCACCCAACTGGTGCCTGCGCTCCCCATCCCCCGCATACGTACACAATGAGGGCGTCCTTTTGCTGCTTCCTGTGGTCCGTCATTAGACACCTGCCATCTGGGACAGAAAGCCTCAGAGACAGAAGCAATCTCTGGTGACCCTCCCCAAGCACACATAAACAAACATCCTGTTCTGCACAGCCCCTGAGCTGGTGGAACTAAGCCCCAGCAGGCGTGGTCAGAGGTCAAGAGATCGCCACGCTGGGGAGGCTGTGTCCCCTCCTGCGCCTGCACCTGTCAGCCCAGGAGGCCAGCCGGCTCTGTGCGGTTCCCTGGAGGTTGGGTGGACCTGTGCCAAGGGCTGCACTGGCACATTCAGGGCACTGGGTGTTTAGTCCTGCTGACCCTTGCCTACGCAACCTCCTCCCCGCCGCAGTCACCCCACATACTATCGCCCTGCAGGCACTCTGCCCATGAGGGCCTCACTCTCAGTCCAGCACCCACTTTGTGGGCGTGTCTGTCACTGCCACAGAATTGGATCTGCTGGTGTCAAGCCACTTGCTAGGCGAGGCTGTGAAAGGTAGTGTGTGTGGACACCTTGGCTGCGGAGACCATCTACCCAGGTGCAAAGCAGATTTTGCCTCTGGCTAGGTGGGTGCTGGCCATTCACAGAGGGGCGAGAAATGGAAGGATGAATGAATGGGAAGTGGGTGCCTGCATGCCTCTGTGCCCTGCACCTCACCTTCAGTAAGAGCCACTGTGGCTGACTTTGCTAAGCCAGGGTTGGGGAGGTGCTGAGAGGAGCCAGGAGCAAGGGTGGTTTCGGGTTGCTGGGGACCTTCCATTCCGACCCAGGCACTGGATTTAAATCATGAGTGCCCACGGTATCGCATCCTTAGGGAGTGTAAACCTGTTCCCTTGCGTATCATACACGAAGGGGAGACAAGGGTTTAGAATGCAAGTCCTCACCTTGAGAACAGGAGCAAGCTACACCAGCACCTTGCAGGTGTGAGCTGGGCAGCTAATAGCTGCTTGAATTTCCCCAAGTGAATTGTGAACACCAGAGTCCCAGGGGCAACAGCTAACTGCATCCTCCCAGTCCTGGGGAACTCCTGATCGACTCCACCATAAAGGGAAGGGATCTTCCATCTTTCTCCTCTCTCAGGTGGAGAAGGGCTTTTATTTGTAAACAAAATAAACCAAGAGGCAGGGTCCAGTTCCAGCAGGGTCCTCAGGGGGAGCCCCTGGCCCTCACCCTTCCTCCAGCTGCTCCGGACTGTGAGCACACTGGAGCCAGCTGCCAATGTACAGTATTCCTCTCAGACAGCCCGAGGTGACACTTATGCTCCTCTCTGGAAAGCTCTGCCCATCTCTGAGACCCCATGGAACTCCAGAAGTGTCGTGCCCCTGGGCCAGAGCATGGAAAGCCAGACAGGGCAGGGTGGGGCGAGCCAAGCACTCCTGGAGTGATCTCATAGCTCCCAGGGCATGCTGGAACCCGGTGCCCACAGGTGGCTGTTCCCTTGGGGCATTGCCTCTTTCATCCAAGGTTGAAAATGAAAGGGCAAGACAGGACACTCGGCTGGCTTTCAGGAGGCGAGGCGTTGAGTGTCCCTGGGTCTCTTTTTTAAATAGAGAAAAAGAAAGAGCCGACTGTTGTGAGCCCCACCTGGCAGCTGTTGGACCAAGTGTATTTCTGTCCCCTGGAGCATCTGGCCTGTCATTCCCCTAGGCCTGATCCCTGCTGAGGGTCTCCAGAGGCACCCAGGGGGTGGGGCATGCTGGGGATGGGAGGGGGTGCACGCGGGGGCAGGGCATGCTGGGGATGGGAGGGGGTGCACGCGGGGGCAGGGCATGCTGGGGATGGGAGGGGGTGCATGCCGGGGCAGGGCATGCTGGGGGTGGGGGTGTGACTGTGGGGAGGAGGTTGAGAGGTGCTACAGTTGCTACAGTTAATCAGAGCCTGTAATGGGTCTGCCCTTAGGCCAGGTGCTCATAGACTAGGGGATAAGCCCAAGGCTTGGGGAGCCAGTGAGGGAGTGCCCAAAGCCACACACCCCATAAGCAGCACAGCTGGACTACAAGTTGCAAGCCTGCAGTCATTCTGTGCCCACTGCAAACACTAAAACCATCACGCCAGCATTTAAGCAGCGTTCAAGGGGAGAATCTGGAAATGTCTGCAAAGGATTTTCTTACAAAGAGTATTCATGGTGTAAGATGCCAACTATGGAGTGTTCACAAGTAACAGGCCTGTGGTACCCCACCTGTTAATCCTGGGGCATTTTTCACTCCCCTGAATCCTGTGAAGTGAGATGGGGCCGTGGAGATTGTCTTCAGCCAGTGAATTGGGGGCAAAAGACACAAGCATCAATATAGACAGTAACCTGCCACCATATCCTTATCCCCAGAGCTGGCCATCATGGAAGCCGCTGCCAGCCTAGGTCCTTGAGTGGGCATGGGACAGGCATCCTTCCATAGGTGTGGGACCTGCAGCGTGAGTGACAGAGCAACCACATGCGTGAAAGGGGCAGTCTCTCCTGTCTGCCGGTCTTCACTTCCCATTAGAGAAAGAGTAACCTAATAGGACTCAAACCAAGCGGCCATGTGAAAAGAGCAGGAGATGAGCACACAGTGGAGGGTTTACATCTAAAAAGTGCAGCAGGTGCTAAAACCAGGGGTAGGCGTCAAGGCCACTCAACAGAGAAAGAGAGGTCTCTTCAGCAGGGAGGGCTGGGAGCCCGGGACAAAGAATGAACTCAGATTCCCACCACCTCGCACCAGTTGTAAAACGGAACTCACGGGAGAGCAGAAGTCTAAACAGAGGAACACAAACACAAAACACAGCCAAAGACCCAGGGGCCCTGGGCAATGCTTGCTTAACTCTGACACCAAAAGCTCCAGCAACCCAAGGACAAAAATAGGTAAATTGAAGCTTATGAAAATGAAAAGCTTATCCATGTCAAAGACCACCACCAAGAAGTGAAAAGAAAAAAGGCAATTCACAGAAAGGGAGAAAAATTTGGCAAATCACTTATCTGGACAGGGACTTGTATTTGGAATAGAAAAAAAAATACTTATCATAGCTCCAAAGTTAAAAAGTAAATAACCCAGTTTTTAAAATGGGCAAAAGACGAGGACAGATTCTGCTCCAAAGAAGGTGCACAGATGGCCAGCGGGGACAGGAAAAGCTGCCTGCCATCTGAGGACGTCCACGTCACTCAGAGGAAACGCACCATGAGATGCCACGCCACGCCCACTAAGAGATGGACCGAACAAGGGCTGGCAAGGGTGTGAAGTGAGAGCCTTCGTCCGTGGCTGTGGCAAGCACTGTGGTGCAGCCACCTTGGAAAACAGCCTGCCAGCTCCTCAGGAGACGAAGAGTTACGACATGACCCAGCAACTCCTTTCCCAGCTCCGTACCCCAGAACAGACGGCCAGACACAGAGGGGCATGCATTTGGCCACAAAAAGTATCGAAGGACAGATGGACGCTTTAACCCGGATGAGCCCTGGAAGGGGCTGGGTGGGTGAGACAGCTGGACTGCACAGCGCGTGATTCCTTTATAAAGGTCTGGACTGGTCAAGTGTGTAGAGACGGGAAGTAGCCTCGGGAGGGAGGGGTGCATCATGTGGGTACAGGGGTTTCTTGGGCAGGGGGACAGGATAAAAATGGTCACTAATTTGATGATGATGCTACAGCTCTACTACTACTAAAAACAAACAAACAACAACAAAAAAAAAAAACCCTTTATCGATTGATATGAGAGACACAGAGACAGACCACCTAGCCCTAGCAGGTCCAGGCTGGGCTGGAGCCAGAGCCCCAGTGTCTCCCACCTGGGAGGCAGGAACCCAGGTCCCTGAGCCTTCGCCACCGCCTCCCCCAGTCTACTACAACACTGGGCTGCAGGCAGCTGGTGAGCACAGGGACTCCAACTCGGGACAAGGGCATCTCAACGGCCCACCTAAACTCCATCTCTGAAAACCTCTGAGTGTGCACTCTCCGTAGATTAATTGTACGGTGCCTTCATTGTACCTCAGTAGGGTGGTACTCCTCCTCCACCACCATGCATGCATGGGAGAAGAGATAAAGCAAGCAAGAAAACTGGAGAATGGAGATTGGAGGATGGGCTGGAGATGACAGGCCCAGGTCAGCAGGGCCTGATGACCAACCTCCCTTTGGAGTGGGTCAGCTCCTGCACCCTGTGTCCTGTGTCCAGCCCTAGGCAGGGAACGTGGCAGGGGGAGCCACAGGAGGGATGGACCCGGGGAGATGACACTGACTGGGGTCATCCTGAGTCATGTTGATGGTGACTCTCAGGGTAGAAGACTGGCCCAAGGGGTTCTGACCTAGAGGTCTGTGTAAAAGCCAGGGGTGAATCAGGCAAATTCCACTGCCAGTGACCCCAGAGACAGCAACAGCCCAGGTTACACCCTCCCACCAGACCACAGTGGGGGAGGGGGAGGGCGAGCTGGGGAGAAAGCCTCCGACATTTGCAGCTGGGTGGCCAACATTCCTGGCCTGCCCAGTGTGAGAGAGGGGCTGAGGGTGGACAGAGCTAAGGCTGCCCAGAGGTGCGTCAGCCACAGGAATTGTAGGTGGGAGTGGCTCAGGCCCACAGCTGCAGCCGACTAGCAGATGAGCCCAGTCACACCCAGCACCAGACAGAGTTCTGCTACTTCCGGGCAAATGGCTTGTTCGGCAGCGGCAGGCACCCGCTAGCGTAACTCAAGGCTGCCTTTCAGGCCAGCATGCAAGCCCTTTCAACACAAATCCCACGCCTCCAAGCTCTCTTACCTTGGTGAAGGGCTAAAAGACCTTCCTGGCAGACCGTGCGCGCTGCCACAGCCGCACTTCCCCTCCCCCCCCCCCCAGCTCCCCACTCAAAGCCATTCTTACTCAACCCCCCTCAGTCCTCTTGGAGAGGGTTCACGAAGCCAAACCTTCAGGCCCCAGAGAGGCCCCAGAGAGCATCGCAGTTGCCCTGGGGCTGTGATCAGCCCTTCCAAGAGGCAGGGAGCCCTGTCCGAGCCCTCAATGAGGACGCCACACACCCCACAGTCCAGTAGGGTCACAATTTGGAACAGGCATTTTGGTCTGAGAAGTACACACACACACACACACACACACACACACACACACACAGCCTGCGGCAGAATTACCCTGGAGTACTTCCTCATTCTGTTCTCTTGTCAGTTACAATGGAGCAGCAGCACCCAGACATGTTGCAGGACCCAGACGTCTTGTGGAGAAATCGCTACAAAATTGCCATCCTCATGGCGGCTGCCGAACACTTCCAGCTTGGCTGCTAGTTAATACGCAACCAGGGGCAAGGGGCACAAGAGGAGGCAACCAGGGGCAAGGGGCACAAGAGGAGGCACATTCTCTCAAGCTGAAGGAGCGCTCAGAGAGGGAGAGTGGTGGTGTCCATCTTAGGAGACACCCATCACCTTGGGGGCTTGGCCAGCAGCACTGAGGTATCAAGAATCGCAGGTATCCTGGGTGCTAAAAGCCACCCAAGGGCTGGGAGAAAGCCCAGTGCCCCCAGAGCCCCGGCGGCCTGCCCTTGATACCACAGGTCACTTTCCCACAGGGGCCCCTCTTGCTGCAGCCACACATGAGCAGGCTAGCACCTCCCGGCCCTGGGACCAATGAGGGGGTTCTGCTGCCCCGGTAGTGTCCCCTACATCTGCATTTGCCCAGTGGAGATGGGCGACACAGCCTCCGGCTTCAAGCGACTTGTAGGAGTGCCGGGCCTCTCCCTGAGCACCCACTCGCCTTCCTACTGCGAGGACAAAGGAGTGAGGGCATCTTGGAGGATGCCAGTGGGCCCTGGAGGTTCAGACTTCTTGCTACACCCTCTGCCCTGTGCCCAGGGCTCCATCTTTCCCACGGTTTTCCAAGAGAGAGGCAGAAACACTGGTAATAGAAGCAGTCCTCATATCCCAAGCCCAGGGCACTGTGAGCTCCAAATGCACAGGGCCCAACCTCCCCGGGTTATGTTTGTGACACCCTCTGGCAGGAAAGGGTCCCAACTGTACGCCTGCTTCCTCTAGCTTTCGCTGTTCCCAAGGGACCCAGGACCAGGCCTTCCCCATATAGTCACAATCATCCTCGTACTTGCAAAGTGACAGCAGGGATGACGTTTTTTTGCTGAAGGATGACACTGAACTGCTGGCACCTGATGGCTGAAGGCATCCCTCAATGTGTGTGGAGCGGTCAGGCTCCTGCCCCGTGGGCACCCAGCCACCCCCATCTGTGTGTAGGGAAGAAGCACAGAGGAGGAGTGGGGACAGGGGAGACAGTCACAGCATGGGGGAGGGGGCACTGGTCTCCCCCAGCAGAGGAGAGCGCTGGCAGGAGCTGGGGTGGAGGGGAGCTGGGCCCAGCCAATGGGAAGAACACAGCGGGGGCAGGGGTGCCCTCTGCACAGTGCAGGCAGGAGGTGGGGTCTGCTGCCAGAACATGTGCAGGTGAGTCGCGGGAAGAAGTGACTGCAAGAACACATTAGAATAATAACCTTGGCAGTCAAAGGCTCCTGGAATTTCTCATTCCGCTGCACAGTGAGGCCAACAGGTGCAGCACCTGGCCACTTGTGCCTCTACACCGCCCAGGAAACTTGTGCTCCACACAGGAGTCTCCACGCAAGCCAGGAGTGGTCACTCTCACCATGTCCCAAGACAGAACATTGTCTTGGGCCTCGCAGAGCTGCCTAAACACCGCAATGAAACCTGACACCCTCTTCTCCCTCAATAAAGGCAGCAGAACAGAGGCTGGTCTGTGGAAGGAGGGGCAGAAGTGGCTGGCGGGGGGAGGGGGCAGGCTGTAGGTGCAGGGGCAGTGGGTATTCTGTGCAGCCAAGAACTAACTTTGCCTCAAGCAAAATGCGTCTTTGTCCCCCACCTTGTGGGGGAGGGACTCTGTAAGCCTCCCAGAAGCCATGCACGCTGCCAGTCATGCCTGGGTCACAGGTTAGTTCAGCAGTACATGGCCAAGAGCCAGCCAGGCCAATGGTGTAATTTAGAGTGCTGACTCTGGGTGGGTGACTTGGGCAATCAGCTACACCCACTTGGTGGAGCACCACAGGGAGCTGGAGGAGCTCCCCCAAGGTTGGCAACCCCCCATGAGCGATGCCCCACAGCGGTGCCAGGAAAGCAGTACCCCACTGTCAGATGACAGTGAGCTCCAAGGTCAGGACCCTCCTGACCTCTGGCATCTGCCTTTCTCCCCTCAGCTGCTTTGGATCGGGGTCTCTGTCACTGCTTGCAGTGAGCTCTGGGGGGCTCAGAGTGTCATTGCCTTGAGGGTGCTCTCAGGACCCTCGGTGATTCTGCCCGTGGCTTTGGGGAGTTTAGGTCGCTGCTGAAGCTTGTGCAGTGATGAGGGGCCTGGATCGGGGTCGGTGTGAACACCCTCCCAGCCTGCTTCTGATGCCAGGAAGGACATCAGGGCTCACTCAGCAGGGAGGACAGTGGTCACCAAGACACCCCAGAGCTGGCTGGCCAGCCACCCCTGGCCAGAGCACTTGTGGCAAACAACTTCCTGTACTCTCAGCAAGCCTTAGGAAGTGCTGACAACTAAGAGAAAGCCCTCAGCCTCCAGACTTGGCTGTGGCATCATGCTTGTCCATCCCACCACTTCTGCTGGCCTGTGTCATCCAGTGCCACCCCCGTCAGATGTTCGCATACTTGCCTGAAGCCCACAATCACTGGCCACTCACTTTCACATGGAGATACCAGCCCCTTATGTCCAGGTTAATTCTTAGCTGATGCTCTCCATGGCGGAGCACGGAGCCCCGCAGCTAACCCACAGTCCTACCGATGCCACCTCCTCCATCCTTCTGCACCCTGTCCCCTTTGCCCTATAGTCACAAGTCTGCTGGTCTACCCATACCCACTCCAGCCCTCTTTCAATCTGCTCCTTACTCAGTAGCTATAGCACTGTCCCTCCACATCTTCAGTGGCCTCTCCTCTCCTTGGGTATAAATTCAGTACATCCTGCCCGCCCACCTGGCCTGACCCATTGCCCCCATTTGCTCCATGACCTCACCAAGGTTTCTGACCACCCCAGAGCATCAGGGCACAGCGCTACCCTCAGCTGGGAATATACGTGCCCTCCCTCTTGATGAAGTCACTTCTGCTCATTCTTGACATGCCAGTTGAAGGAACCCTCCCAGATCTTCCAGACGAGCCAACGCCAGCTCCCGGAATTTCCTGTGTCGCTAGGCCTGACCTTCCCTGCGCTGAGCCTTGGGGAGCCCACAGACCACACCTACCCTCTGTGTCTCATTCCCAGCCCCGGGCACTGTGGAGACTGACTCCATTAACAGTATTGAATGGAAGTCTGCAAAGAGGGACAACAAGAACACAACACTTCTGCTGAAGGCGTCTGCAAAGTGCGACAGGCGCCGAGAGGGGGAGAGGTGTGTGGTCTGGGTGCAGGGGGCACTGGGACACGGCACATGTCAGCTCGGGCTGTCAGCTCCCATGCAAGTCCCAGCAATAGGGACGGGAGAACCAGAGGAGGACTCGCCTGGCATGGAAGTCAAGAGCAGATGATGGAGTCAGGCCAACACGCAGGGGTTCCTCTGCCACACACACAGCCGTGTTCCTGTGACAGTGGAGACCTAGAGGGTCGTGGGTGGACAGCGTCCCTGGGTGGGCAGTGCCGGGAGGTGGGTTTTGCTGGAAGGGACAGTCAAGTGGCTCAGACAATTGCTTCCTCTCTCATGTGTCTTGAGACCAATCAACGCAGCTTGGTGGCACCCAAGTGTTGCAAGATTCCCCAGGCTTTTACAGATACCACCTAATTGGGTGAGGGGCTGGAGCAGAGTTGCCTGCCTGCATCCCAGGACATCCACGGAAGAAGACACAGGGGCCTCCCCGCCAAAACCTCCCTGGCTGCTGTTGAAACAGGACCCTGTGCTTCAGGGGCTGGAAGCATGGTGCGGGCGACAGGGCCCTGTCCCTCCCTTGTCTGTGCGAATGCAGAGAAAAAGCATCTGCTGTTACGGGCAAACCTTGACCTTGGCTAAGAAGTCACAGGCTGTCATGTGGCCCGGGGCTTCCAGCCGGCTTGTGTGTGCCCTGGCTGCTGGGGCTTTCGGAAACTTGGCTGTGGGATAGAGACAGGGAAGAGGATGGGAGGGTGATGGCACGCTGACCGAGGAGGCGGGAGGTGGCCCTTTTCCTGGGGCAGGTGGCTGTGCTTCCTTCCAGAAGGATGAGGGGGCTGGATGATGTGACAGCCAAGTCTGTCTCAAGTTCTAAACTCCCTGACATTCTGTGAGTGTTTCTGGCATGTCGTTGATTTCACTCCGTCCCGAATCTTTATGGTGTCTCCTCTTGCTTATTAGGAGTGGAATGCAGGACTCCCCCCATCCGTCCTCCGACGAAGGACCATGAGTCCACAGTGGTGGACAGTGTCAGCGCAAGGCACCAATCTTTGACCTTCAAAGACCATTCTGGATGCCCTGGTGTGAGGCCCCTGCCTCACAAGGTGGCTGGCCTCTCAGGAGGATGAGAAGCGTGTATATTTTTAGGAGCTCTTAAAAGGAGCGGGCCTTGCTCTTGGCTCCTGGCGGAGGGATGGCCTCCTAAGTACAGCCAGGGCTGGACTGGGTGGGAGGCGTCCCCTTCCACCTGTTCAGGCCATGAGGACTTAGGTCTTCCTCCCAGGCTGTCCTAGCTCCCCACCCAGCCCCTGCCTCTTTTCTATGTTTGAGTCTGGCTACTTAAGGAGCACGGCTGCAGATCATCCCCTCCCCTTTGCAAGGGCGATGGATTCTGGTGCAAGGCTGAAGGAGCTCAAGGCTGGGTTGGCTGTGTCCCCACATTGCTGGTCTCAGTACGACTGCAGCCTGGCCCCAGAGGCCTTTCTTCCAAGCTGTGTTTTCTGGAGAACGGATGATCCACACCCAAGCAAGAAGGCAGGATAAGGGAGACTAATGTAATAAATTCTAGGTGCAGCTGCCCACGCAGGCCTGCCAGGCTAGAGTCCCATGTGCCAGCAACAAGCACTGCTCAGGGGCCTGCCTGCAGCCCCTGCACCCTAGTGGGGAGAGATGATGAGTGTGAGTTCTGGGGACTAGGGTGGATGTGGGGTCACTTGGGGGTCTTCATGGATAGGGATGCCACTTTCCTGGGGGCCCACAAACTCATAGACTTGTGTGGGACCAACACCAGAGCAGAGGCATGGAAGGCAGGGAAGCCAGGTTCTCTCTGGCTGCACAGGAGGGGGTGAATGCATGGGGTCTCCCAGGCCAGGCTAGGTCAGGATCCGAGCAGCCCCTGCTTGTCCGTCAAACTCAGAGGGTGGAAGGTCACGGCCTGAGCAGGAGCTGGGCTCAGCCCCTTCTCCTCCATCTGGACTCCCAGCTGCTTCTGAGTTCCTCCCTACGTGCGTTCCTCCAGCAGCTCCACTTGGCACCAGGCTTGGCTGACCCGCTCTTTCCCTTAAAGACCTCTGGGGTTCCTCCCATCTCGCCAGCGGCTCTTCATCATCAGTTCCTCTTCTGCTGGACACCCCCACACGGGTGGGGAGGTGACAGGGGTGGCCTGTGGCATCTCTTCTGCACCTGACTTCAGACACCACCAGCTGACAACCCCTGACCGTCCACTGCACTCTGATCTCCCCTTGGCCTCCAGACTGCCAAACCCGTCCGTGACCTGGGCGTGGCTAGCGAGGCTGCCGGCCCTAACTCTCATGTCCCTTCTTCCCCGGCCCCTCCGCCCCTGGGAGACACTTCATCACAGGACACGACTGTACCAACGTCCTCTAACTCTTCGGGCTCCCAATGTTCTTTCTTGCCCTCCGTTTCCAAATCATCACGGGGGCCTGGACTTCACCTCCTAATGTCCCCATCCCACCTCACCCCAGGTCCCTCGACTCCATTTTGCTGGTTGCATCAGTACCACCTTCTCACTGGTCCCTTTGCGCTCCCCCCGTCTCCTCTCACCCTGTGGCAATGGTGCCTCCCGAGCTCTTGTGGTCTCCCTGCCCGTGGTTCCTTCCAGGATCCTGCAGGGGTGGGGCTGGCTCCCTCCTCCTTTCTGTCACAAGGATGAACAGCACCCTCAGAAGGAGGCCAGAAGACGGGGTTAGGAACATGAGATTGTTGGGGGCTGAATGATGGTGGTGGAGAGGGCACCGAGGGGAACAGAATGTGGACGAAACGAAGGAGAGAGAAGTTCTAGGCTGCACTGAGGAAGTGGGCAGGGAGCCCATAAGGTTCTCTAGGAGAATGCCAGGGTCTAGGCTGGACTCTGCCTTAGGGCCAGGAAGACTGAAGGAGGACAGGGCATGGGGAGGAAGGGGAGCTGGCTGGATCACAAGAGAAGCCTGAGAGGGATGCTGGCTCATCCAGGGGAACCTGAGCTGGTTAGTGCTAGGGGTGGCAAAACGGAAGGTTCTGGATCAGAGACACAAAACAGCAGCCATCAGGGTGCTCTAGTGGCTGGGAAAGAAAGCCCTGCCTGGGAGGAAGCCCCGAGAGAATGGGCAGGAGGAGGATTGTAGCTCAGGAAAGAACCAGCCCTGTGACTACTCAAGGAACCTTCCAGAAGACAGAGCCGTGGGAGCAGGTGGAGAGTGCAGAACAGGGCTTCCACAGAGGGGGGACGTGGCCAGTGGGTTTGGTGGTGTCTTCAAACCAAAGGAGAGTTGATGGAGCCGTGAGGTCTCCCAAGATTGCTGAAGCCCCAGCAGGGAGTACACCTGTCAGCATGTCATGGCGGGGGAGCGAGGGCCTGAGGCCAAGGCACAGTCTGTCCTGCTGCCCCACAGCTGTTCCTGAGGGTGCCAGCCGGTCAGCAGCTTGTCTCTGCCCCTTCTGTGCCTTCTCCCTGCCTTCCTCCCTAGGTCCAGGATTGATGCAGTGTGGATGGAAGCTGTCCTGCACGTTACACTCCCCAAAGAGGCTGCCTTGGGGCAGGGCAGAACCACCTAACGCCCCGTGTGGCTGCACCCCTCTCAGTGCCTGCCAGAGCCGGGCCCCACACGCCACAGACCCTCAGCAGGATTCACCCAACCAGCCTGGGGACCTGGAGTGTGCCCCCTGATGCTCTGGATTCTTGCAGAAATATGGCCCACACATGGTGTGCCTGGTCAGATGACTCCTGCCCTCTGAAAACCATTGAGGGATATTGTCTTTGAAGTCACTTACAGATGTTAACTGGGTTAAGACAAGCTCCTCCCAGATTAAATGGGCCCTACGTGAACGGCCGGTGTCCTAAGGAGAGGCACAGAGACACCCCCCAAGGGAGGACCAGCTGCGTGGCAATGGAGACAGGCAAGCGGACGTGGCAGCTGGAGAGGTGAGGAGGGCTGTTCCCCTACAGGCCTCAGAGGCACGTGGGCCCTCCTCACCTGGAGGTCAGAACCCAGAGAGTATCCATGTTGCGTGAACCGCACAGCTGGTGGGCCCTCCTCACCTGGAGGTCAGAACCCAGAGGGTATCCATGTTGTGTGAACCGCACAGCTGGTGGGGAACACCCTAGGTGCTCAGGACTCCCCTGCAGGGGTCGAGCGAAAGCTGCCAGAACTGACCCCCGCACGGTCTGAACCTCCCATTTTCAAACTTTAAAACCGGTCACGGGACCCCCCAGGGGACCAGAGGTCAGGGGACAGCCTGCATCTGTCTGTGTGCCGAGGAGTCCCTCACGGACACCACCTTGCTTCCCCCCATGGCCTCCCCAACCTCCACAGAGTCTGTGGCATTTCTTGGCAAGGTACCGTTTTCACTGCCAATAGTGAGACCCAGCTCCAAGGTGACCAGGTCCCTGCCACACGGATGAGCTGCGACAGATCCCTTCAGTGAAGTCCCCACTGCAAACGGCAGGGGCAGCAGCTGGCTCATCGGAGGGGTCCGGGGGCTAAGACTCTGTCCCCAGGTCAGACAGGCAACCACTGCCTGGGCTGGGCAGGGGACGGGATGGACACATGGAAGGGGAGATGTGAACAGGCACAGACAAACAGCAGCGTTCCCTGGCTCAGTGGGGTCAGCGATAGAGCTGGGACCTTTCCCAACACAGAGAAATGACACACTGTCAGAGACAAGAACTCTGTTCTGATCTTGACACCTGCTTGCGGACCATGGAATGCAACGCTGCACCCCATGCACCTGCACAGCAATTTAAAAAAAGACCAAGAGGCCAGCATTGTGGCACACCAGGCTCAGCTGCTGCCTGCCATGCCCACATCCCACATAACTGTCAATTCAAGTTCTGGCTGCTCCACTTCTGAGCCAGCTCTCTGCTACTGCACCTGTGGAAGCAGGACCCTGCACCCAGACGGGAGACCCGGACGGAGGTCCCTGCACCCAGACGGGAGACCCGGACGGAGGTCCCTGCACCCAGACGGGAGACCCGGACGGAGGTCCCTGCACCCAGACGGGAGACCCGGACGGAGGACCCTGCACCCAGATGGGAGACCCAGACGGAGGTCCCGGCTCCTGACTTTGGCCTGGCCCATCCCTGGCCATTGTGGCTGAGGGAGTGAACCAGAGGCTGAAAGATCTCCTCTCTCTCTTTGTCTCTCCGACTCTCTCTGTAACTCTGCTTTTCAAATAAACAACTAAATCTTAGAAAAAGAAAACAACAAAACAAAACAAGAGGAAGACAATGACTAGCTCACTGGCTTCTGCTGCTTCCTGTGGCCAGAGGCCTCTGCCATGCACAGGTGTGACCCTAAATCCATCCCAGACCTCACTCCTGGTGGCTTCCAGAAAGTTCTCCTGTCCCTTCCCACAGGTGGCCCTGGGGGCAGACGGTCAGGTGGACTGTCAGCTTGGCCTTGGCAGGGGTAAGGCAGCTCTCTGCTTCTTCAATGTTGTCAAGTTTGTCTTTTACCCCAGAAAGAAAACTGTGTTCTGTTTAGTGAATCGCCAACACATCTTTGCCCCAGCTAGGCTCCTGCACGCTTGCCTCTGCCTCTCAGATCATCTGGGAAGCTTGGGGCCTCTGGAATGCACCCGCCGCAGTAGCCTCTGCCTGGCTGGGAGCAGGTCCTGCTAGCACCTCCACACTCCTGGCAGCCGCCCAAGAGGCAGGCATTGGGAGAGAGGGGTTTAAGCTCCCAGCCAGCTCTGTACTCTGCCTGGGTGACAAGGTCACCCCCTCCTCCCCAGGTCACCTGCCCCCAGGTGACTGGCCAAAGCCCAGGAAAGCTACATCTCTCTCTGCCTCCAAGCCTCTCACCCAGACAGGGGAATCAGATGTCCAGGATAAGCAGCTTAGTGGGCTTGGGACAAGGATGGGGCGGTGGGGATGGGCAGACCCTGAGGCTTCTAGATAAGGACAAAGGGAGAAGAGAAAGGAGGTGACACAGGGCACACTGGCCTTCCCCTCCAGGACTGGGTCACCAGGGGCTTCCCAGCTGCCCTGGGCGGAGGGGGCCTGCTCCACCCCGCAGCTCGGGCCACACAGCAGTCTGTATTGCTGCCCTTTGCAAGCACAGGAGTCTAAACAGACCGCAAATCCTCGGTGAAACCAGCACAGCCCCGTGTTCCACAGACCCATGTCAGGCGCGAGGGACATTCCCCAGAGGCCTGCCCACTTCCAGCGGGGAAGAGGTTTCCCTGGCAATCCCCAAATGACCTGCTCAGACCTCCCTGGAGTTCCCTAGCAAAGGGTCAGGGGTCAGGCCAGGTGGAAATCCATTCTGAAACTGCACTTGTCGGGGACAGCCTTGGCCAAAGGCAGCTGGCCCTTCCTCCTGCTTCCCCCTCTTCCTGGCCGACCCCCTCCCGTTCCTAGCCGGCTGATGCCTGCCCCGACTACAGCTTTTACCGGCAGGGTCACTTCTCCGAGAAGCCTTCCTGATCAACGCACTGCGCTGGGCTTTTCGGATTCACGCCTGCGAGCTTCCCTCACAGCGCTAGGACCCCCATCTCTGCCCTTCAAATTCACCGCGGAGAGGGAAGCGCCCTGGGTCCGCGGGAGGCTCTGCGGCTCCCTGGTTTACCTCCCGCCTCCCCGCATCCTAACGCCCCAAGTCTGCCAGGATGGCAGAGGGAGAGGGGAGGGCCCCCGCACCACGACACTTCCACCGGAACGATCGTTCCCCGCTGGGCGGGGCTCCATAAACAAAGGCTGAGCCAGGGGACAGAGACCGCGCTGCGAGGACAAAGACGCTCGGAGGACAAAGGCTGAGCCCAGCACTGCGCGCGCCCCCGCGTCCCGCAGCGGCCTTTAGCCAGGCAAATAAACACGCAGCTCAATCAGGCGCCGGCAGGAATTCGCGTCCCAGCACACCTTCCATCATCCTGGGGTGGGAGCCGGGGAATGTGTGATAGCCCTGTTGCGCCCCTTCTCCCTCCACGCTCGCCCCGGGACGCAAGGGAAGGCGCCGAGCGCGTGGAAACGTGGGCCGGAGCCCCCGGCTCTCTGCTCTCCCCCGGGGCTACGGCCCCTCAAGTCCCCGCCGCTGCCGGTAGCCCAGCGCCCCGCAGCCCCGCAGCCCCGCACGCGCGCCGCCGGCCTTGCCGCGGGGGGCACTCCGCATTGCGGCTGCGCCCCGGGTGCGCGCGCGCGCGACTGTGCAGTGCGAGCGCGCGCTCCTCCGCCGCAGCCGTGCCCCACTTAGCTGGCGCCGCAGTCGCCGCCCGCCGCGCCGCCACGCCCCCGCGCCCCCGCCACTTTGCCGGGCACCGAGGGGCCAGCGCGCCGGGGCCCCGGGGCTGCGGAGCCGGGAGGGGCGGCGTCTGCCCGACGCCAAGTTCACCGCCAGGCCGGGTGGTGAGTGGGAGGGCGAAAGGAGGGGAAGGACCCTCGCCCTCCGTGGAGCGCGGCTGGCTGTCCCCTCCGCCCCCCACTCTGGCGCTCTGGCTGCGGCACTGGCACTGCCCTTCCCCCCAACGTGCTGTTGCTGGGGGAACGCTGTCCTCTTTGTCCACTTAGGGACACAAAGTAACACGCCCGGTCCCCAAGGCCCTCTGCCGCCACCTCCTTCCCCTCACATCATTTGGCCAAGATCAAAGAGGGGTGGATTAGCGCCGTTCAGGGCGGCAGGTGCACAGCAGGCATCTCCTTCGGGACCGGGCTGGCCCGTGGAGTTAAGCAGGGTGTCCCAGCTCCAGACCCAAGCTGGCGTGCCTGATTGGTGGTTAAGCCACAGCCCTCACTGCTCAGGTTGCCCGGCTTGGCCGAGGCTGCACCCCTGCAAAGCCTCCTCCACCTTCCAGGCTGGCCCCCGTGGAGGTGGGACACCACATGGTTCCCCCAGCCCCCTGAGAGCCCTGTTGCGGCCACCTGGGGCAGTCATTCAGGGAGAGCCAGGGCTCCACGGAAGCTCCCTGCTCCTTTCTCGTTTGTTCTGTAAAACTGAAACCGGATTTCCTGAACGGGAACCCCTGGTCACCCTGCCCTTCTCTGTTACATCCCGCGGGTCACCGGCACAACCCTGGCTGGCTCCGGCCTCTGCCAGGGTGCAGGCGCCTGCTGACCCAGAGCTGCCTCTGGGAATAGTTCCTGAGGGTTCGCTGGCCAGAGTGGCTGCTGGGTGCCCTGGCACGGCTGGGGCGGGGGCTGGGAGCAGGCACCCTGGTGGTTCAGGGAAGGCATCCAACAGGCAAGAGGGGGAGCCTAGGAGGTGAGAAGGGGGTGCACTGGGCAGAGCAGAGGGGCTTAGGGGAGCCACCGATTCGAGGCCCAGGTTCCCGAAGGGCACAGGAGTGGGCTTGTCCTCTCCTGGGCCTGGGCCTGGGGCTTCCTGAGGGCTGTCCACGTGGCGGGGGGGGGGGGGGTCTGGAGCAGCCAGCTTTTCTCTACCCCAATGCCTTGCCTTCTTCTCTCAGAGGCCTGGGGGCGGGGCTGCAAGTAATCTCCATGGCAATGACCCTGCAGGAAGGCAGCACTGCATAAACCTCGCTGCTGGGGGTCTGTCCAGAGAAGGACCTCCCAGCCCCCTGCCTGGCTGGTCAGGCAGCAGCAGCAGCCACCAGCCAGGCCTCCAGAGAGACCAGATAGAGGGCGGGCCCAGCCAGCGGCCAGACCCAGGCTGGCGCAGACCCGGACGCCCCTCCCTCTCTCCAGTTGCTTGAGTGTCCCTGTCCCTCAGAGCCCGGCAAGGCACATGGTTCTTACCGTCCAGGGACAGCCAATCGTGCTGGGAGGATGGGAGCGTGGGCAGCGCCCGGGCTTTGTACTCAAACACCACCGAGTTGGAGATGATCTGGGTGTTGAAGGCAACTTGTAGGGTCACAAGACCAGTGTCATGGGCTGCAAGGAAAAAACCGAGAGGTCAGGGGATGGGGTGGGTGGGTGCCACCTGCATCTGCCGGGCTCCTTCCTGTGGCCCCAAGGCAAGGCTGCTAGTTCTGGGGACCTCTCTGGCCCCTCCCCCAAGCCCGGGGGTGGGCAGGAGCCCTGGGTTCCTGCGCTCTGTCTCTGCCATCCCAGGCGGGGTCCAGGGACATTCGCTGTGTGAGCTTTTTTGGTGCCTCTTTCTGTCTTATCCTAAAGGCTTGATCTGACTCCGTTCACATGGGATCCTGTGTGTTTCTACAAAGTCCCTCTGCCTCCCGGCTGTGCCTGTCCCATAGGTCGCAGCTTGCATGGGAGACCCCGGGTGCTGCCCCTCCCTCCATGCCGGGACAGTAAACTCTTGGGAGGGCATGCCTGTCCCAACTCAACGCACTTCACTGTATGTGCTGCGTACCTGAATGAGGCACTCTCACTGTGGGCAGGAGACAAGGCAGCCCATGGCAGAGATCTGCCTCTGCTCTGGGTGCAGGCTGTTGTTGCATGGTGCCCACCAGAGTCGCACGGGTAGTGGCTTGTGTCCTGCCCTACCGGGGCACCAGATAGATACCCACAGCCAGGGCGTCCCCAGCACAGACTTCCAGGGAGGGCACGCCCAAGGATTGCGTTACTGTCTGGGTTCTCAGCTTTCACCAGTTCACAGACTGGAGGCCACTGTCCAGGTCAGCTGTTCCCTGGGACAGAGAAAGGGCTCAGCTGTCCCCACCCCCACCCCACCAAGAACACTTGCCGCAGATCCCAGTCCCCCGAGAAAACCAATGTGTTGCCCCCTGGCCTCGGTCCACCCCAGGGTGGAGGCAGCAGGGGCTCAGGTCCAAGTCGTGACCTTAGCCAGCAGGAACCCCTGTCACGCCTCTCTGATTGGGGCTTCCCAGCCAAGTCCAGGATCCCGTGGCTTTGAGCGTGGTGTCACCGGGCAGGTCTCCAAGCTTGTGGTCACTTGCCTCTCCCAGGGTTTGCCCAGTTCAGCATCAGGAAGGAAGGGGGCCTTCCCCTGTCCCACATGAGCCTCCTGGGCAGAACCTCTTCCACTCTTCCCTGGCGCGGCACAGCCTGCAGTGACGTTGGAGGGTGGCCGACCTAAGGGATCTCGGCTCTCCCGAGACAGAGGGCAAAGGACCTGCCTTGAGTCCCTGGGTGCCAGCCCATTGGCGAGTGCTGGCTCTGCCTCTCCCTCTATCTCCTCTGTTACTGCTGTACTCCAAGGGCCTGCCCCTTAGCCTCGTGGGGACATCTCTGAGCCCTGTTCCTGTTGCAATGGTGCCGGGGCAGGGGGCGGGGGTGTGGTCTGTGCACCTGCAGGAAGCCAGTGGGAGCACGTTACCAGAGGGAGCCCTCCTTTCCGAAGCAGGAAAGCTGAAGAACCCTCTGCCCAGCACAGCAGGCCGCTCCTCCTGTTTCCATTCGTCCTCCCCGACAGTCCACATCCCCACACGCTCACTCATTCCCGCAGACAGGAAAGCCAGACAGGACTCCTTCCTGCGACTTAGGCGGGATTTATGTTGGACCCTTGCTATCTCCTTCCAGCCTCCCCTAGAGTTCAAGTTCTTCCGCCCCGTGGCTGGCAGCAGAAGCTTCTGCCTCAGGGCCTTGTCACATCCCGGGCCCACCTAGCCCGGCCTCCCCTCACCGTCCGGCCATCGTTAGCTCTCGGTTTCCCCAGGTTGCTGACAGCAGTGCCATGTTGAGCTGGCGCTCAGCAGAGGGGCCACTGCCTCATTGACTCATGGGCGCAGGGACCTGGTCTACTCTTTCCCCCGTAGCCAACTGTCACTGAGTGAGTTCAAAGCATACCTGTTCAGCCTCCTGGGAGTCCAGGGTGGGGCCGGTTGCCTCTTCTCCCTCCACTCTAGCCTCGGCTCAGCACGCTCACATGGCCCTGGACCTCGGTCCACCCCAGGTGGAGGCAGCTGGGCTCCCACCCAGCCTAGGAGCACCCTGGGAGTCTTTGGGAGGGGGCAGTGTGTGCCTGTGTGTCTCCTGCTTCCAGGGATGGCATGGAGACTGTGAGGCAGAACCCTCTGGCTTGCTTGGGCAGGGGCACCAGGCCAGTGGGCAGTGGCCACCTGTGCTTCCTGGCCCTCCTCGTGTGTCATTCCCAGCCCTCGGTGGCCTCTGAGCCCTTTTTTTGTGATGAGGCTAGTCCAGTGCTGGCTTCAAGGATCAAACTCAGGCCCAGCTTCCCCTGGGGACACTCTGAGGTCCCGGGGTGGCCCGCAGCCCCCCATCCCCAGGGCAGCAAGCGCATCTTCCGCAGGACTCCCTGTGTGTCGGGAGCTCCTTGGGCTCAGGGGCTCAGGGAGGAGCTGAGTACTATATTGCTTGTTCCATTCTGGATACCTGTCTAAGATGCTGATTAGTAAATTAGGAGAAGGATGAATGAACGCACGAGGGGGAACATTTAGACCAGTCTCATGAAGTGACATGTTTCAATTTGAGCTTCAAAAAGGCATCGTCCAAAGGGGTCCCCACATGGGGTTAGCCGCTCTAGAAAGGGGTCCCCACATGGGGTTAGCCGCTCTAGAAAGGGGTCCCCACATGGGGTTAGCCGCTCTAGAAAGGGGTCCCCACATGGGGTTAGCCGCTCTAGAAAGGGGTCCCCACATGGGGTTAGCTGCTCTAGAAAGGGGTCCCCACATGGGGTTAGCCGCTCTAGAAAGGGGTCCCCACTCCCAGTCTGCCCGAAGCCTGGTGGCCGAGATGCCTTTGGCCACAAGAACTGAAATGACTCAGTGGGACTCCACTGCCAACTCAGGGACCAGCAGCACCTGCAGAGACCCTCACAGAGCTGGTACCCCAGGCCTCACGAATAGAGCTGAGCACGCTCCACATTCCTGCCCAGCCTTGCACTCACTCACCTGGCAGAGAGGTGACCCCTGTGCTAACGTGGCCCAGAAGCTCCCAGGGTGTCTGACCCCAGCTCCTGACACAGCACGCAGAGGTCACATGAAGGCCGTTTATTTTTGGAGGGGCCTGATATTCAGGGATGAGATGTGGCACCCACTGCCAGCCAGCAGCAGGTGGTAAGTGGACAGGGTGGCACCACGCTGCCCTTGCCTGTACCTCGCCCCTGAGGCATCTGGGGCAGTCAGGCTGCAGGGCCCCCAGGGCTGCTGGGAGCACAGAGCCAGGCAGGCTGCCAGTGGGATGGGAGCAGGATCCCCCAGGGACAGCCTGACACCCTGGGAAATTGATGGAATTGGGTTCAGGTAAAAGTCAGCCCCATTCCACAACCCGGGCAGGCTTCAAGGAGGCACTGTGTGTGTGTGTGTGTGTGTGTGTAGGGACAGAAGGGTGTGTGGGGCTCAGGAGCCCCTGGTTGGGGCACAGCACAGCGAGAGGTGGGCCTGAGTGCAGCCAAGGAGAGGTGGGCTCAGCCCAGAGCCCAGCGTGGTCAGCTCTGCTCTGCCCTGGGGCTCATCTCCTGTCCTTTCACAGGCGACCCCAATGGAAGCGGTCACTCTCCCCTGACCCAATTCAGTGTCTCCTGCTTGCTGCTGATTTCGCTACACAGGCCACACTCCAGAGCTGATGCTGGGGGGCGGGGGGCGACAGGGAGGGACTCAAGGCCGGCCAAGGGGCCTTTCGACACCAGATGGAAACTGACCCCAAACTTCTGGAGATTCATTCACTCCTTCCTATGGTCAGTCACCCTCCTGTGACATGCCAGGCCCTTTACTGGCCCTGGGGACACCATGGTGACCTTGGTGCCCCTCATGGAGGTACTACTGGCCAGACACAAGGGCAGAGAGGTAAGTGGGTGCTGACAAAACCAAAAGGGAAGTGGCAGGCGGGTATGGAGCATCTGCACCCCTCTGTGGGGGCCTGCACCCCTCCATCCGGGCCTGCACCCCTCTGTCCAGGCCTGCACCCCTCCGTCTGGGCCTGCACCCCTCTGTCCAGGCCTGCACCCCTCCATCTGGGCCTGCACCCCTCTGTCCAGGCCTGCACCCCTCCATCCGGGCCTGCACCCCTCTGTCCAGGCCTGCACCCCTCCGTCTGGGCCTGCACCCCTCTGTGGGGCCTGCACCCCTCCGTCTGGGCCTGCACCCCTCTGTCCAGGCCTGCACCCCTCCATCCGGGCCTGCACCCCTCTGTCCAGGCCTGCACCCCTCCGTCTGGGCCTGCACCCCTCTGTGGGGCCTGCACCCCTCCATCTGGGCCTGCACCCCTCCGTCTGGGCCTGCACCCCTCTGTCCAGGCCTGCATGCCGAGATTGTACTGTTGTTGGTGCCCGCCCACCAGGCCTCCCCTGCCTCGCTGGCCCTCCAGGCCCAGAGCAGTCTCCACTTCCTGCTGCAGCCAGTCCTGGGTGTACCCCAGATGGATGAGTTCTCTGAACTGTCTGTCCCCTCATCAGGTTGTCTTCTCAATCACCACAGAAGGTGCCTGATAGGGGGCCCGTGAGCCGACCATCACAGGGGGACCCAACAACATTCCATCTGCTCGCTCAGGCCACCCCGGGCATGAGCAGCCGGGCCAGCTTCTTACCTGGGCAGTAGCAACGTAGCACCCCCGGCTGGATCAGGGACGCTGGCACGGAGATCTGGTCGAACAGGCAGCTGTAGTTATTGCTGGCTTCTTGCCAAGGGCCCGTAATGAGCACCTTCACACCTCCCTGCAGCGACAGAGGGGGCAGAGACGTGCCCCTGGCTGGGCACACAGCATAGGCCAGGCCCTTGCCCCTCGGCCCCAGGCTGGTGGGGAGCCCTGGCCTCCCTGCTCCCACTGAATACAACCCTCCCTCCCCCTGCTGGCAAGCACCAGATGCCTAGACCCCAGCTTGCATGCCCTGCCCTGCCCTGCCACCTTGCTAAGCCCCTCGGGCTTGGGAACAGCGTGAACAGCCATCGTGACCCCAGACCCTCCCCCTAACATGCCAGTCACGTGTCTGAGAGCTCACCAGGCGCGACCCAGGAGGGAGACACAGGGGAGGGAGGGGACCTGTGCCTTTACTGGGGGGTCAGATTGAGAGAACGCCACAGCCTGAAAACAGCCCTGAACTTGTAGGGTTGTCCCCCTCCCCTATCCTGGGACCGGAAGTTGTGTAGGGGATTCAAGAGAGAGGCCGGAGAGGTGGGAGACGCAGAAGAGATGGGACAGAAAAATGGTCCCACCAAGGGCTGGGTGTTGGGATGGAAGGGCAGGCCGCCTCGTGCTGGGAGGGGCAGCTCCAGGGGAGAGGACGCGAGGACGCGAGGCGTCTTGGGGCGGCTGGCGGGCATCAGGAAGGCCGGGGGCGCCCAGACCTCGGTCCAGCCTGGGGTGGCGCCGGTGCCCTGGCCAGTGAGGGCCTGATGGCACCTGCTGTCGCGCCCGCTCGCTCGAGCCCCGGGCGGACGGAGCCTTTCTGGTCCTGTACTTACGGCTTGGCTAAGAGGCGGGGCGGTCACCCAGAGTGCGCGAAGGCGCTCCCTGGGGGTGCAGGGAGCGGGGGCGCTGGCCTCGGCGGCTCCCGGCTGACCTGGGGTGCACCCACCCAAGGCGCCCGTAAACACCTTTCCCCGCGGTGTGTGGGGGGGTCCAAGCTGCGCAGGTCAGGGCGGAGAGCGCCACCTGGTGTCCAGGCCGGAGAAGGCCGATAGGCGCTCCCGAGACGGGGCGGGGCGCTGGCCCGGAGCCCGCAGTCCCACCTCCCAGCCAGGCCCTCGTGGGCTCTCCCACTGCAGTCCCTGGCCAGAGGACCCTCTCCCTGGGACTGGCCCTGCCTCTCCTGGAGCTGACCTGAGGCTCCTCATAATGCCCTGGACTCCAGACCTGGCTGGAGTTGGCTGGTAACATGAGGAACTAGTAGGGGCTTTTCTAGGGGTCCCTTCCCTGCTGGGTGATGCGGGATGGGGTTTTCTCTGGGGTGAGCCCTTGCCTGGGATGGGCTGGCTCTTGATGGGTCACCGGACTGCCAGGCCACCAAAGCTCAGAGGCAATGGCAGAGAGCTCAGGGCAGGAACCTTAGGGCAGGAGGCCTGCTCCACCCCCCCGGAGCTGGGTGGCATTGCTCCCCAGGGCCTCTAGTGTCTGATGAATGGCTTCACTGGAGGATCTAGGTGTGCTGCTGTTGGGGGCAGGGAAGAGCCTGGCTGGGAGGGGTGCCAGGTGAACAGGTACAATCTCACTTTGGGATGTCTGGAAACCCAGGAGGCCAGATCAGAGCATCATATTGCCCGAACCTTGGGAAATGACAGAGAGAGAGAGAAGCCTCAGGCAGCCATGGGCAGTTACCCCGTAGGGGAGCAGCAAATGCACCCCACCGCTGCTGGGGCGAGGCTGGGAAACAAAGAACAGGGAGGATTCCTAGGAAACATCAGGGCCTTCTCCATGGAAACTGCCGCAGGTCGGCACAGCATCCATCCGTGCAGGGTGGTTGCCATGGCAACAGCTGCTGGGCTGCACTGCAGTGGTGGTGGTGACGTGGCGCGTGCCTGGCAGCTCTAATTGCGACGGCCTCTCTGCTGGTGCCGTGGGAATGTCAATGGTGGGAGCTGACGCAGGAAGGCTGGGTGGGGGTGGGAGGGGGGAGCAAATGCCGTGTGAGGTCTCTGTGTCCCGGAGCTCTGGTGGATGACAGGCAGGAGGGATGCCCCAGTGTGCCTGTGCGTGTACACCCGTATGTGCAACATGCTGTGCATTGCTTGTGTTCACACATATATACAGTGTACACATATGTTCATATGCATGTGTGTGTGTGTGTGTGTGTGTGTGACTAGCTGCAGCCCAAGGGACAGCAGTGGGCAGAGTGTGGGAGAAAGGAGAGCCGTTGGAGGACGGGAAGGGACACTCCAAAGAGGCAGTAAGGTGGCCCTGGCCACGGCTTTGCTGTTCAGCAGGTGCCTGGGAACCACAGATGCTTGGAGCTGAGCGGGGACCCTGAGCTGTGTGCCAGCTGCAGAGCTGGTCCTGAGTTTGGCCAATTCAAAGCCCTTGGCACAGTCAGTGCCCAGAGGGGCCTCTTGCTGGCTGGGAAAGGGGACGGGGCAGGAAGCAGGCATGCTCGTGTCGGAAGAGCGGGGTTCTGCCTCTTGCAGGATCCCAGAGAGCGTGGCTCCTGTTCCTGGCATGGTTTAGCCTTGGTGGGAGAGGACAGCGAAGAGGAAGTGGTTGGTCAGTGCCACGGGGGCCCCAGAGCCTTCCCATGTTGCTACACTGAACCTCAAGTGGCATTTTCCGCATCGGATCAAGCCGGAGCTGCTTTCGTGTCTGGGTGACTGGGAGGCAGCACCCAGGGCTCCTGGGAAACCCGGCTGGATGTGCGCCAGTGCTTCTGCTGCTCCTGCTCCTGGGCCGCCCTCGTGTGGCGAGCTGCTGAACTGCAGCCCAGGGATCCGCAGGCGGGCAGGGAGTAGAGAGAGCAGGGTCTGTGCCCAAGCAGGCCAGTGTGCTGGCCTGGACCCAGCCCAGTGACCTGCGCCGTCAGGCCGAGGTCCTGGGAAAAGAGGGGACCTTCTTCCTCCCCCTCCCAGCCCTGCAAGATGCGGCTGCAGGTCCCCAGGGGCCAGATCTCCAGGTTCTGGGGCTGCCGCTGCTCAAACCTCCCACCCTGGGATGGAGCCGGGTGCCTCCCTCTGGGCCCTCATCAAGAGGTGGGACCGAGTGGATACAGCCAGCCGGGGCACTCAGGGAACCCTCAACCGAGCTCAGGGGGGTCTTCTCCCTTTTAGAAACAGGGAAGGCGGCTGCCTGGCCTGGGACCCAGGAGAGCCAGGCCGTCAAGGCAGCGTGACCGTGGCCCTGAGCAAGTGCCCATTGGGAGACGCAGAGCTCCTGGCAGCTTGGTGGAGCAGGAGTCAGGGGGCACTGCCCGTGGGTGACAGGGCATTCACCCTCCTGTGCCATCCTCCCCTAGAGAGAAAGAATAACTTCCCCCTGCGATTCCTGTGTCCCCAGGTGGAGGACGGTTCAGAAGCTGATGGGGCAGAACTCAGGGTGAAGACCCCAGGCCCACACCAGGTAGGAGATCTTGCCAGGCTCTGGGAGATGGCTGTGTATGCGGTGTGCTCCCTCAAGACGCCACCGGGGAACTTTGTGAGTGCTTGGCAGGGAAGTGAAAGATCAGGTGTACAGGTGACCTCCGTGGTCATTTGGGAATGTTAGGATAGCAACCCTAGGACCCTCGTCTCCAAAAGAAAGGAATTAAAAATAAATAAGGCACAGCAGGTGGATTACATGTCCCCAAGCCCTCTCCCATGCCAGGAAGCAGCAGGTTGGCTGGGGCAGAGCTTCTGCTCATGCAAATGCAGACAGCGCGCTTGCGGGGGGACGGGGAGGCGCAGCAGCTTACCTCTGGGTAAGACCACTCGGGGGAGTAGTCGGTCACCATGAACACTCGGCCGCTCTGCTGCAGCATGCCCAGGGCACCCTGGGCCGAGGTGGCAGAGACCACCTCGGCGACGTGCATGTAGGCCATGGCGCTGGCCCCGCCCTCGGCACTGCTGAGCTGCAGGCTCCCCTGCTGGGGGCTGCAACAGGGCATGCACATTTCGGTCTGCGTGAAGGGGCCACGGGCCCCGTCCTCTGACTGCGACAGTGCCGCGCTGTCCCCGGACACCAGCTGGTGCCCGTAGAGGGTGCCGCTGCCCCCCTCGACGGAGATGAAGTCATTGATCAGGTCAGAGAACTGGTTGCTGAAGGAGATGTCGAAGTGGTCCAAGCTGAGCTCCATGTTGGCGGCGCTGCCCAAGCCGGGCTGGGCCACGGGGTAGAGACCCTGCACCACGTTGCCCGGGAGGACGGGCACGCCGCCGGCGCTGCGGATCACACCGTTGGACTCCGGCTGTAAGTAGTGCTCGGAGCTACAGGCCTGCAGCTCTCCGGACTTAAGCAGGACCTCGCCACCCTCGGGCGCCTGCGAGGTCTCCATGGTGACCTCCGCCTCTACAGTCATGGCCTGGAAGTTGGCCTGGAACTGCATGAGGTGCAGGGAGGACGAGGGCTCTATCCGAGTCTCCACGTGGCCACTGCAAGAGCTGCTCTGGGGCGAGCTCTCCGTCTTCACCGTGGGCATCACAAAGGTGCTCCCAGACTCGCCCAGGCTGCTGCGGGCATTCTGCTCGGTGGGGAGGGGTTTGCTGGCATCCTGCAGGAAGAAGCTGGGGGAGGGGGTCTGGTGGATGTGGGGGCTGTGGCCCGGCTGGCTGAAGCTCGACGAGTAGTCCTTGTTGGAGTCGATGGCGCTGAAGTCCATCTGCTCCAGGGTGGTGCTGGGGCTCAGGCCGCCGCCCGACGGCAGGAGGCTGGAGCCGGCGCTCAGGGTGAGGGAGCTGGACGCCGCGGCCGCCGAGGACGAGTAGGCCTCCTTGGCCATCTGCTGCTCGAAGGATGTGTCCTCTGTCTTGATTTCCTTGGCCAGGACCGTAGTGAAGCTGAAGGCCCTCTCGGCGGGCGGCGAGTGCCGCATGTTGGCGCTCACCATCTCCGCCTTCAGCCCACTGCCCCCATACGTCTGGCCCTGCTTGGGGTTGTTGAGGAAGCAGTCGGGGTCAAAGTTCATGGTAGTTTCTGGGATCTTGCGTCCAGCGTCCAGGGTGGTAGAGAGGACCAGCTCTTCGGACACGTTGGTGGGCAGCATGGTCAGGCTCTCTGAGCTGCCCGGGGTGGGGAAGGCGAATTTGTGGCCGTCGGAACTGACGGCCAGGACGAGGCCCTGGGAGGCGTCGGGCGAGAGGAGGTGGTGGTTGGGGCCGGCGGTGGGGGACATGGTGTACACGGCCTCGTTGGTGACTTCGGACATGAACACCGTGGCACTCTGGGGCAAGCTGCCCATGACGGAGGCCACCGCCATGCTGGACACACCCGTGACCACAGGGCTGTCCACCATGTCTGGGTCGCTGTTGAGCCCGCTGCTGATGGACACGGGTGAGCTCTGGGTGGTGTCCGGGACCTCCACCTGGTTGGTGGACGAGACCTCGGTGCTGCTCTGGTGCAGCAGCACAGGCTTGGCCACCTTGCCATTCCTCTTCTCACGACTCGCTCCCTTGGCGTGGCTGTGTTCCTGCTTGCCCTCGGATACGTCATTGTGCTGCACCTCCGAGTGGCCCCCGTAGCCCCCTGACCGGGGCTCCACCTTCGGGGAGATGATGCGGTGTTTGGCACTGTTACACTTGTGGTGCACACTGCTGCCCGCTCCTGCAAAGACCAGAGCACAACGCACACGCACGTGCGTGCACGCGCATACACACACACGCAGACTCAGGGCTGGGGCTCCCAGCAGCATCCAGGCCACTACCCCATCCTGCTGCTTCCCCCAGCCTGCGGCTCTCTGCTGCCCTGGGGGATCTTCCTCTGCTATCATGACACCCCAGCATGTGGGAGGCTTCTACTCTGCAAGAAAGCCTCACTTGGCATCAGGGAGAGACACAGGAAGGGGCCCGCTGGCCAGAGGCTGCCAACCCAGCCCAGCGGTGGTGGCCATGTCCCACCCCGAGTCCTCCCCACTCTGCCTTCCACCTCTTCCAACCTGGGGACAGCATGCAGGCGTCCCCTGGCCTTCAGGGGGTCTGGTGAGCAAGCCAGAGATCTGCTCCCAGGCCCTGGGGCCAAGGAGGGGTTAGGCTCTGCTCCGGAGGGAGAAAGCCATTCGGTTACTTCCTCTGGGACATGTCCCCGTCGTTAGGGGACAAAATTCCTGCGAAGCCCAGAGCAGGGACAGAGTCCTGCTGGAAGTCAGGCCTTTCTGGATGGCGCGAGTTGCACCTGCAGCTCCTCGCCCAAGCCCCGTGGCCCTGGTCCGGGGGCCCTTTCCTCTTGAAGAGAGCAGTCGCCCCCATCCTATCATGACCTCACCGTACCATTGCAACTCCTACAAGCACCAAGACTCTGCCAGCAGGCGACCCGCCCCGATAGAAATGGGAGGAGGCAGTATCAGGGAGGGAGAGTGACACCCTCAGTGGGCCCTCAGTGCCCAGCGGGAGGCAGAGGGCAGAGAGAGGTCATCTGGGCACAGGACAGAACTCTCTGAACAAGCTCAGGGCCTGGGCGCCTGGGCCTGCTGCCAGGAATGGGCTATGGGTGGACAGAGGCCGGAGCTCCTAGCCTTTGCCCCTCCCACCTCAGCTCTTGCACCCACATCTCAAGGGAGCTGCCACTCCAGAAACACCTCGCTGTCACCCACGGTGCCCATCCTGGACCCTGCAGTGGCGCCGGCTCCTGGTGGAACCTCCCTGGCATCACGAGCCCTCAGAGCTGCCCCCAGGGGCCCTGGCTCACCCAGGCTGCCGGTGCAGAGGCAGTTGTGGGTCCGCGGCTGGGGCTTGGTCTGGTGGCTGTCCAGGATCTGCTGTACCAGCTGCTCCACTGAGAAGCCGGAGCTGCTGTTGCCGTTGCTACAGGTCCATTTGATGCCGTGGACTGTGGGGAGAGAGGACAGATGTGATGGGCGAGAGCAGCGGGCAAGGCCTGGAAGGAGTTGCTGGAGGTGTGCTCCAGGGCTGGGAGGGCAGGAGAGGCTGGAGAGGGACCTGGGCCTGGACGGTGGGCCCTCAGCCCAGCGCTGACCACTGAGCAGCCCTGGGCTTTTAGCTCGGTCCTCCTCCCTGGTACTGTCCCAGCTACTGGCTGCAGGGTGGGGAGGGAGGCAGGGAAGGGCTGGCCCTCTGGACTAAGCCGCCATGTCTAATCATCTGTGGATTGTTGGACATACCCTCTGTCCTTCTCCTTGGCTGGCACAGAACAGGTCAAGGGGTGGCCAAACCCCAACTCTGGCATGGGGCCCAGCCCAGCACTCCCTGGGTAGTCCCCAGGGTCCTCCAGGTAGGATGTGCTCATGTGTTATGGTGCTGAGAAGGGCTGTGGAGCACAGAGCCCTTGGGGCCATGGCGGGAGCCATAGCAGGGAGCTGGCCCGCGCGGGGTCCTGGATTGTGTCCTGGATTGGGTCCGGTGACACGCTTGCTGATTTGCGCAGCTCACAGCGCTTGGCCCTCTGGGCTCTTGCCTGTCTGGGGGGGCCAGGCAGGAAGTAGAGCCTGGAGGCTTGGTGTTTCCTGAGTGCAGCTCAGCAGGTTGCTCTTGACACTGACCGTGGGGCCAGCCCTGCCCTGGGACTGCCCAGGGGAAGGCAGGCTTTGCCTGGGAGTGCTGGAGGCAGCTCTAGTGTCAGCCTCCAGGCAGCTGTGCCCTTGGCTTGTGTTGGTCATGAATGTTCATGATGTTCCAAAGGCAAGAAACCCATGAGTGAAGGGGTGTGGCTTGGTGGGAGCACCTCCCTGTCGGGTATCCCAGGCCCCGGGGTTGCTCGCTCTCCTCACTCTGCTACCCTGAAGGCCTACAGGGTCTTACATCCTGTCCCTGTTCCCATCAGGTCCTTGGAGGGAGTGGACACAGGCCGAGGGGCACCTGGACTCTGAGCTTCCTGAAGATCTGTGTGCTTACAGCTTTACATAGGGGCAGATGTACAGGGACTGTGCACAGCCTGTTGTCTGAGGTGGTAGAGCTTCCATCTTGGGGGCCCTGGAGGAGGAATTCTCTACAAATCCAGGGGGCAGGGAGAGGGGCTGCTGCTGTTGGTGCAACACCCCCTCCTTGGTTTTCTCCTCCTAGGCACCTGTTACTGCATCCAGACTGGGTCCCTCTCTCCAAGTCAGCCCCTGCTGCCAACTGCAGTATAGGAGGTACACAGAACAGAGGGCCTGGGGGAGCCAGGGAGGAGGGTCAGTGGTTCCAGGCCCTCCATGTCCTGGGACCCTTCCAGACCCATTTGTGAGACAAGCAAGCAGAGGCTCAGGGAGGGAAGGGGACCGCCACTGCAGGGGCCGGCAGGTGCGACTGCGGACCTGGCTAGGCTGTGCGAGCAGAGGTCTGACCTGGCGCTGCAGGCCCAGCCTGGAGACGCTGGAGCGGCTGGATGTGCTGTGCCAAGCATGGCACTCGAGCTGCCAGGGTGCTGACCAGGGCCACTGGGCTTGTCCGCTCCATGGCCAGACTCAGCTGGGACCACCCCCGTACAGAGCGCCTGGAGACCCAGGGCAGACCCACAGCCAAGCCAGGCTAGTTGTTCTCCAGGAAATGCCCACCCTAAAGGGATCCGTCCCCAGGCAGCCCAGCACTGGCTTCCGGCCCCCAGGGCCTCGGGCTGGGGTCGGTGGGCAGCCCAGCACTGGCTTCCGGCCCCCCAGGGCCTCGGGCTGGGGTCGGTGGGCAGCCCAGCACTGGCTTCCGGCCCCCAGGGCCTCGGGCTGGGGTCAGTGGGCCCGCTAACCCCTCTCTGCTCATCCAGCTACCTGCCTCCCCACACTGAGGGCTTCTCGCCTTCCTACTGTTGTAAAGGTTCTGAAATGCAGACCCAGCGGAGGGGGCAGATTGTGAGCTGGGAGTTTCTGGATGTGTCACATGGATCACCTACTGTCCTGCCATCCTCTCGCCTCGGGTGTGGGGTGGCCCCCATCCTGCCCAGGTGGCGAGCTGTTGGTGCTGAAGGTCAGATGCCATTCCCAAGGCGCCTCCTGCGTCACGCTCTGCTGGCCGACCCGTGATGAGTCAGCGGGGGAGGGGATGTCAGACGCATGTGTCACGTTAGGAGGCAGGGCCCCCCCACGTGTCATGTTAGGAGGCAGGGCTCACACACATGTGTCACGTTAGGAGGCAGGCTCACACACACGTGTCACGTTAGGAGGCAGGCTCACACACACGTGTCACGTTAGGAGGCAGGCTCACACACACGTGTCATGTTAGGAGGCAGGCTCACACACATGTGTCACGTTAGGAGGCAGGGCTCACACACACGTGTCATGTTAGGAGGCAGGCTCACACACGTGTCACGTTAGGAGGCAGGGCTCACACAAACACGTGTCACGTTAGGAGGCAGGGCTCACACACATGTGTCACGTTGGGAGGCAGGGCTCACACACACATGTGTCACGTTAGGAGGCAGGGCTCACACACATGTGTCACGTTGGGAGGCAGGGCTCACACACACATGTGTCACGTTAGGAGGCAGGGCTCACACACACGTGCCACGTTAGGAGGCAGGGCTCACACACACGTGTCACGTTAGGAGGCAGGGCTCACACACACGTGTCACGTTAGGAGGCAGGGCTCACACACACGTGTCACGTTAGGAGGCAGGGCTCACACACACGTGTCACGTTAGGAGGCAGGGCTCACACACACACGTGCCGCGTTAGGAGGCAGGGCTCACACACACACGTGCCGCGTTAGGAGGCAGGCCTCACACACATGTGTCACGTTGGGAGGCAGGGCTCACACACACGTGCCACGTTAGGAGGCAGGGCTCACACACATGTGTCACATTGGGAGGCAGGGCTCACACACACGTGCCACGTTAGGAGGCAGGGCTCACACACATGTGTCACATTGGGAGGCAGGGCTCACACACACACACACACACACACACACACCCCTCCTGCTTCATAAAGCAGCCAAAGGGAGACCGCACAGAAAGGCCCTGAGTCAGGACATGCCATGGGGAGGGGGACAGGGGAGTCCCAGGAAACACCCCACCCATCCCTGCCTGCTCACAGAGCCCGTGTACGGGTCATGCAGGGGCCTTCCTGGGCCAGGGGAGGGGCCAGGATGGAGGACACCCGTGTCCCCAGAAAGACTAGGACCAGGCAGGTCCCCGAGGAGGCCTGGGGTACCCAGGGTGCCCGGGCTGGGGCCGAGAGCCTCTAGCATGGCTGGACCTGCTCAGGCCAGCAGCAGCCAGGAGGGACACGCTGACCACCCATGAGCAGGAGCCCAGGTCCCCAAGAAAGCGTGGGGACCATGTAATCTCCTGCAGCAGGGCCTGGCTGAGATGGAGTTTGCGGAGCTGAGGTTGGATGCCTGTGGCAGGACCCGCCCCCTCCCCACAGGCCCACTCCCACACTGACCTGGTCCGCATGCTGTGTTTACCCTCAATATAACTTGCGGTGCTTCCACTAATATGAATAATCAAGATGAAATGATTGGCATCAGCAGGTGGCCTGTGCTTCTGAGAGTGTCTCCTGATGAGCAGTTTACCCAAGAGGTGGCCAACCGCCTGGAACAGAGACTGAGACCCAGAGGAGGGGCTGGGGCAGGGCTCTGCCCACTCGGCCACCCATGCCTTGGCCACCCCAGCCCCTGGGAGAGGGGCAGAGCTGGGTCTGTGTGTCCCCGGATCCACTTGCTGAAGTCCTGTATGCCCCGCTACCCTGGGTTGGGATGACTGTCCTTGGGGGACTGGTCTTTAAGGAAGCAACAAGCTTCAATGAAACCCTGTGGTGTGGTCCTTCTTATTCCTGAAATTGGTGTTTGCTACAACAGGACAAGACCCCAGAGTGCAGCCAGGACAGAGGCCTCCCCAGACAGCAACCCTGCTGGCTTCCAGGCCATGGACCCGCAGCCTCCGGATGCGAGTTATGCAAGGGGCCACTGGGCTGCTGGGCTGCCGGGCTGTGGGGCTCGGGAGGGTGCCTCTCAGGCCGCCACTGGGCGTGAAGCCGTGCACAGCATGGTCACCTGTCACCAGCAGATCCCTGCTGCTCACAGCCCCGGGGGCTGGGGCCCCACCAGAGGGCAATGGAGACACTGTCCCCCAGAGTCCTGCTGTGGCCGGGAAGGTCAGCTGGACACCTCCGCTTGGCTCCACCCCAACATGGCTGCACAGGGGACAGCGTTTCAGTGGGGGCTTGTGAGGGGACAAACGTGCTAACTACGGCAACAGCCCATGCAGACTCAAGCGCCCTGTGGGCTCCAGGCCTCCCCGTTTGCCAACCCCCAGACCCCAGGGAGAGACACCCTGCCTGCCACTGACTGTATCCTGGTGTGTCAGTGTGTGTGTGTGTGTGTGTGTGTGCTGTATGTGGCATGTGTGGTGTGTATGTATGTATGGGGTATGTGTGCATGCATGTGTGGTATATATGCATGTGTGATGAAGCGGGTATAAGTGAGTCGCTCACTGCCCACTGCCCCTGCTGTACCTGTATGCAAAGTGCTCACTGATGTGGGCAGAGTGATGTGGGAGTGGCCGGTGCTTGTGGCCTGGTGGGCATGGAGCTTCCTCGTCCCTTGGGGTCATGGCCTCTGCCCCTGAGCTCTGGTCATGGCAATACCAACACCAACAGCAGTTATGGGTGCCAGGTCCACGCCAGGTGCCAGGGACCTGTAGCCGCGTCTCCAGACGGAACGAGCATCAGCCAGGGCCAGCGCTGGCCAGTTCTCAGGGTCCGGTCCCACCAGGGGAGGGACGAGACATGCACATTCGCAGGCTCTGTCTTCCTGCATCAGGAACTGGTGGGGGGGCAGTAGCCAGGCCCCGCAGGCCTCCAGGGGGTCAGGGTGGTCTCGACCGCCCAGGGTCCTCTGACGCTTTTATCACACATGCAGGAACAAGGGCCTGAGGTCATCTAGCAGGTGAGTGGGCTGGGCAATGGCTCCCACTGCAGGGGTGTGGGGCTGTCTCAGGATGGATAGGACAGCTGGCCACTGTGCAGCTGTCAAGCCCACTGCCCCATCAGAGCAGAAAAGAAGCTGGGTGGTGAAGCCTGAGAGTGGGGCGGGGTCGGGGTTTGAGAAGAGTCCAGAGGAGGCCACTGGGCGGTGGAGCAGGTGAAGGCCACCGTGAGGCTGCAGAGGCCTCTGTGGGTCTGGGGTCTCCAGGGTTGTGCCCTGGCTCCACCCACTGTGACTGAGAAGATGGCGGGAAGACAGAATTCAGCCCAGCTGATGCAGGATTTGGGGGGCAGCATTTGGCTGAGGCAGGGCTGGCAGGCTTGGGGAGAGGGAGGGGGTGTGTGGAATGCTGGTCATGCGTGGAAGCTGCAAACGTGGGTTCCTGACAGCGCAGGGAGAAGCTTGTGGACAGAGCAAGGCCACGTGGGGAGCAGGGGCTGGGACTGGGAGAAGTCGAGAGCCTGCAGGAGCTGTGTGGCTACAGCTGAGTGTGGCCTGGGGAGCCCTCGGTGTTTTTATCTGTAAAGTGGGTGCCTTTGCTTTGTAAAATGAGGATTTCCCTAAGGACTTGGGTTCCTCCACCTCGCCCTGGGGTTCTGGTTGACACCTGTGAGTGATGGAGGCTGGCCTGGGTCAGCAAGCAGAGCTCCGGGCCGTTCCATGGCAGCCTAGGGACCACCTTCCAACTCAACTCTACCTCTGCAAGGACAGGCAGCAGGGGAAGTCCAGCGGGGCCGCAGTCACCATGGCAACAGCACAGGCAGCACCTGCTGGAGCTGCCATCTACACAGGAGGGGATTTCTTGGTGCTTTGGGGAGCAGGGGGCCCTGGGCGGTGGGGGGCGGGAGGGATGGGGGGGCTCCCTTCTTCCCAGCCCTGCCTCATCTGTAGCTCTCCCAGTGGCCTGCCACCTTAGAAAGATCCAGAATGACCATTTCACTTGCTCTCCAAACCAAGTCTCCTTGGCAACAAGAAAAGAGGGATACTGTGACCATTGGCCTGGGCAGTGGGACAGCTGGGAGGCTCCTGGCCACCCCAGGGGGATGGTGGCAGCCACAGGAGCACCCTTGGCAATGCGGGAGCCCCTTCCCACCCCCGCAGGCTGTTGACACTGGCAGGCTGTCACCATGGCAACAGCGTCACTGGGCAGTGGCTTTGCTTGAATTTTCGCTGTATTCTTGTTGACAGGCATCAGGACCCCGCTTCTGATTCCTCGGTTCAACCGGATGAAATTTTCATTAGATTTAACTTCGCCTTCCCAGACACCCATGTGCTATTCAATTTCCCCATCTCCCCACTCAGCTCTGGTTCTCCTATTGGTCCCGGGGACAAGATTTCCAAAAATCTCATTTCCAGGAGCGCAGCAGAAGCTGAGGGGGCGAGGATGGCGCCAGTGCGCCCACAGGTGTGTGTGCAGTAGGGGCGCGTGCGCACCTCTCCCCAGTGGGCTTGGGGTTCTTGGCGCTGAGAGGCTGTCTCGGCTCCCTTCCAAAGGGCCGAGGCCTGGGGTTCGGAAGGGAACCTGAGGGGTCGCAGAAGGAGCCCTGTGGCTGTTGAAGCAACGACCGAGGGGCGGCCAACTCCAAGGCTGGTCTCAACACCCAAGAGATGGCTCAGTGAGGCGAGTGGCTGTGGGCTTCTGCCTGGCCACGTCCAGCAAGTCCCCGTGGCCAGCTGGCCCCGTGACTGAGGCCGGGCCTCTCGTGTGACGGTGAATGTGCTAGAAGAGCTGATGGTTTTGGGTTGCCCAGAGTGCAATGGGGTGGGGAATGAGACTTCACTGGTCATCTCCACGTCAGGCGGCCTCGAGGTTCTGTGAGCTTCTTTTCATTCAGGCACAAATGCGGCCAGTGTCCTAAGCCTGCCTTAGGAGCAGAGATGATGAAGAAGTGACCAGCTGCCTGCCCAGGCCTCCAGGCCACTGGGCGCTGGAGGGTGAGGGACGCCCTGAGGCATTCCAGATGGTTTTTGGGGGGTTTCTGGTTGGCTGGCTGGCCAGAGGCCAGGTGTCCCAGGGGGTGCGGCAGGCTGGTGGTCAGCTCCCACCTAGGAGGCTTTGGGCCTTCAGGGTCGTTAGAGAACAATTCTGAGATTCTGGAGGTGTGAGCCAGGGCCAGGAATTCTACATTTGACAAGAGGCAGTTTCCAGCTCAGAATCAACTCCACATGATAGAGACGGCTTTGGGACATGGGTAGGTCGAGCTGTGTCCCCAACACCAGCCCTGAGCTGCACCCCACAAAAGCCCAGTGAGAAAATAAACAGAAGCAAGGGGCCGCCCCCTTCCTCCCCCGGGCAGGGCATGGGTGTCAGAGCTCAGGGCTTTTCTCAGTTCTGTCTTGGGTTCTGAATCTTTGACCAGAGGGAGACACACGCATTTTCAGTACAAGCCTGATTCCCAGGGGCCAGCAGAGGCAGCAAGTCCCCACTCCAGCCCAGCCTTCCCCTGGGGCCGGAAGTTCCCACAGGAAGGGTGCCTGCAGACCCCCAAGGCCCATGTGCCTGCCCACAGGACCAACGGCTCCAGACCAAGGGGGAGAGCCAAGCTTGCCAGGGAAATTGCTCCCGGCCCTCTGGCACTGTCCCGTCCTCCTGTGGGATCGTCAAGTCCCAGGTTCACGGTCAGGGAGAGAGGTCTTTGCTCTGGGTGCCACAGGGATTCAGATGGGCTTCCTCTCATGGCACCCCAGGTTGTTCCCAAGTTCAAGTCAACGCCAGTGGCAAGGTGCCCCTTGTTCTGTGACCCCCAGACTCCGAGTCCACAGAGAGACCCCAATGCTACCCCAGTTCTCCATGTCTGCCTGTGACGCCTCCTCTGGGAGAGCCAGGATTACACTGGTGTTGCCTGCACACTGCCCTCCCACCTGACTACCCCCCAGGAGGTCCACAGAGCGCAGACGCCCCGCTCGAGCTGGACATGCTTCAGCTGGAGCTCCCCTGAGAGGACATCTGGGGATCCCACTGAGAGCCCTGTTCCTCAGGAAGTCCAGGTCCTGAGGCCCCAGAGTCCTGCTCCGTCTCTGCTCTGGCCTTGCTGTGTCTTGGCGGTGTGGGTGGGGGGTGGGACAGCAAGTGCCGGCTGACCCAGGGTGGCCCAGAGACAGGGTGCCTAGGCCTGCCCTCCACTCTCATCCCTCACTGGCCAGAAAGAAGCCCTCAGGACTCTGCAGCCACAGTGCACTGGCTCTGTGATCAGAAGGCTCCTTTTCAGTCCAGGGTCCCCCTGTCCCCCACGGGCTCGGACAGGGCTGAGAGACACGCCCTGCAGCTCCGGGGTGGACCTTCCTCCACCAACTCAGCAAACATGGAGCTTCAGCCTCAGACCTCTGCTTTTTCAGCCCCCCACCATGCCCACCCTCCTCAGAATCCTACACAGGCATCCCGGTCCCTAGCCCTCCACACCCATCCGGGGCTGGGTGTGCAGCTCGGTGCTGGGCCACTGCCAGCCACCAGGTGGCGCTCATCAACCAGGAACGGGTGCTGCAAGCCCAGGGAAGCCTTTGTTGATTTTACGTCTTGATATTCTATAATCACCAGGATTACAATCTAAGCAAAAAAGCAAAACAAATAAACACCCCCCTCCCCACTGGATCTTTGGTCTTTGTCTGGAAAAATCACAAGGAAACAAAAGACTGATGACAATGCAGCCCCGGGGCTTGGGTGTTAGCAACAGCAAGGCCTCCCCCACAGGCTGGGACGCTGGAGATGGAGTGCCCTGCTGGCTTATGAAGACCACAACCATGACCAGGCCACTACCATGACCACAGCCAATCATGATCATGACCACAATCAGACCACAACCACAACCGTGACCATGACCAGACCATGACCACAACCACAACCATGACCACAGCCAATCATGACCATGACCACAATCAGACCACAACCACAACTGTGACCATGGCCAGACCATGACTACAACCAGACCATGACCATGACCACAGCCAATCATGACCATGACCACAATCAGACCATAACCACAACTGTGACCATGACCAGACCATGACCACAACCATGACCATGACCATGACCACAGCCAATCATGACCATGACCACAGCCAATCATAACTATGACCAGACCACAACCGCAACCATAATCATGACTAGACCATTACCATGCTCACAACCAGACCATTGCCATGACCACAGCCAATCATGATCATGACCACAATCAGATCACAACCACAACCGTGACCATGACCAGACCATGACCACAACCAGACCATTGCCATGACCACAGCCAATCATGATCATGACCACAATCAGACCACAACCACAACCGTGACCATGACCAGACCATGACCACAACCAGACCATGACCACAGCCAATCATGATCATGACCACAATCAGACCACAACCACAACTGTGACCATGACCAGACCATGACCACAACCATGACCATGACCACAGCCAATCATGACCATGACCAGAGCATAACCATGACCACAACCAGATCATTGCCATGACCACAGCCAATCATGATCATGACTGCAATCAGACCACAACCATAACCATGACCAGACCATGACCGCAACCAGACCATTGCCATGACCACAACCAGACCATGACCACAGCCAATCATGACCATGACCAGACCATAACCATGACCACACCACAACCACAACGAGACTATGACCATGAGGAGAGGCGACAGCCAGGGAAAGACCTTGACCCAGCTGGCCTGCTGTTTGCTGCCACTCCCCTCACCACAGGGTTCCCTGTCCATGGCCCCTGGACTGCCCCTGGGCTGCCACAGACTTCTGCCTGCCTGAAGGCTGCAGGGTGGCCTTTCTGTGTGTGTGTGGGGAGGAGGCTAAGCCCTTAGCTCCTGCAGGTAAGGACCCAAGATGCTTAGGGGCAACCCAGAGTAAGCTGGGAGCCACAATAGTGCCTGGTACCCCACAAATCATCATGCCTGAACCCCTATGCCCGACCGTGCTTCATCCCAGTTCCAGCTCCGTCACCACGCTGAATGCAGGCGGCCTCCATATAACATGCCCACGACCCTCATCGCCACTCTCTCCAACCAGCCTTGCCTTCCCCACGCTCCTAATGGCCTCCTCCTCCTTCAGGGTCAGCGTGGCTTGGTCACTAACACTCAAGTGCTCTCAGGAATCACACCCAGCATGGCTTCCATCCCCTCACTAGGGAGGGCTTCATCACCTCATGCTGCCTCTGCCTCCTTTATCAGCGTGGCCTTGGTCATCACACGCCACATGACCTCCGTCCCCTCACACGCCACATGACCTCCGTCCCCTCACACTCCACATGACCTCCGTCCCCTCACACGCCACATGACCTCCGTCCCCTCACACGCCACATGACCTCCGTCCCCTCACACGCCACATGACCTCCGTCCCCTCACACGCCACATGACCTCCGTCCCCTCACACTCCACATGACCTCCGTCCCCTCACACTCCACATGACCTCCGTCCCCTCACACTCCACATGACCTCCGTCCCCTCACACTCCACATGACCTCCGTCCCCTCACACTCCACATGACCTCCGTCCCCTCACACGCCACATGACCTCCGTCCCCTCACACTCCACAAGATCATCATCTCACATTCAACATGGCCTCCATTCCCTCACACTTGACATGACCTCAGCTCCTCACACTCCTCAATGCCCCCACCCTGTCACTCCCCCAGCCCCATTGGCCTGAACCTTGTGTGTTCCCTCAGCTCAGTGCTACCCGGCCAGTGTTGTGTGTCCCCTGGAAGCTGCTCCCCTCAGATACGCCCCCACAGCCTCCTCGGCTTCTACCCTCCCCAAACCCTCCACACCCTTCAGGCACAAGGACCACCTGTCTCCCACTTGCCTCCCACCCTGGCAGTGCTGGCATTGGGGTATGCAGTAACCTGCTCACCTCCCACCCTGGCAGGGCTGGCACTGGACATGGAGGCAGAGTAACATGCCCACCTTGGTGTCATCTGCCGGACTCGTGGGCAGGAGCTTCTGGGAGAGTCCCTGAGGGTAGGACCTGGGTTTTCTCCCTTGTGGTACCGGCTGAGCACATAGCAGGTGGTGGACAACTTGCTCGCTGTCAGGTCCTGGGGTCTACAGGGTCTTTGAAGGCCCTCAAGTGCCCAGAAGAGCCCAGCTGTGTGCAGGTTCATTTTCAGGGAAGATGCCACTGCCCAGTATTGGAAGTTTATACTTCTGGTATGGCCATGGTCTGGACCCCAAACGCTACACATCTGAGAAGTTCCCTGACGTCCAGGGACTCTGGGGAGTGGGGTCCGCCCCCTGGAGGGGCAGGAGGTCCTACCCACCTTGGTCAAGCCATGCCCAGGTAGAAGGGCCTGGCCTCCACCAGGGACTTGTTGCTTCTGCCTCCAGGGCACAGAGCCAAGATTGCTTTTGGATGCAGTGGCCCCAGGCTGCACCTGCTGGGCTCCCAGGTGTCCCTGCAGGCCAAGGGTGGCCTGAGCACCTGGTGTGGTGGGGGGGCTTTCTGTGTCGTGTGGATGTAGGAGTGGGCTGGGCTCTCCTGTGTGTCCCCACTCTGCTGTGCTGCCAATGGCATCTGCCCAGAGGCCCCAGGGCTCAGAACCAGGGGTTTCTGGGAGCAGTAGGCTGGGAGGGGGCTCCTGGGTGACCTCTGGGGTCTCCGAGGCCTGCAGGGAGGCCCAGGGCTTGCCTGGCAGTGCAGGGCTACCCAGCTGGCAGGGCAGTCCACAGCCAAGCAGGTAACCTCTGTAAGAAGAGCTGTGAGCACAAAGTGTCCCCTTTGCCTCTCACTGATGGCTCAGCCTCACCCACTGCTAGGCAGGACATGTCACTTCTCGGCCCCCTCCCGGCTGCCAGGAAGAGGGGCAGGGCGGAGAGCTGGCAGGGGTGTGGGGGTGCTCCTAGCGGGGCTTCAAATGGAGTGGAGGATTAGCAAAGCATTATGCTTCTCAGCATGGGGCGGGGCGGTCCTTGCGACTGGAGCTGACCATATGACGAATTTCCTGCCAATGACATGGATAGCAAGGATGTGATGTGAAAGGAAAGGCTCTTTCCCTCCACTCCATCTTCTCTCCTTCCCGCTGCTTGGAATGCAGCTGTGATGGCAGGAGCTGTAGCAGCCATCTCAGGCTTTCTGAAAGGGGTCAGTACCCTGAGAAAAGCAGAATGGCCCTCTGGGAAGAGCCTGGGTGGCTGACCAATCGACAAGTGGGGTGGCCATATTGACTCTGAATGGCTCCGCATCAGAGAAATTCCCTCCTGTTCCGTTTAAGCCACTGACACGTTTTGACAAGATCCCAAGGGACAGAAGGGATCTGTGGGTGCTGGGAGTTCCTACCAGACCCCCGAGCATTTAGTCTGAGTTCTGGAGGAGGCAGCCCCAGAGTACTGGTTGACCAGAAGGCCTGACTGCAGGCCTCAGGGTTGCGGGGTGCTCCTGGGCATCCTGAGGCCCCATCTCGCCGCAGGCGAGCCCAGGGCTGGGCATCAGCATCTCTTCCCCGCCAAGAAGCACAACATTTTGATTAAGCCCCTGACAAGCCTGCTGCAGGGCAGAGAAATTTGCGACATCTCTGAAGGGACATGATTTATGGGGGCTGTGGGGAAGCCAGCGTGTCTGGCTGCAGTGCCGGGCTGCACGCCTGGTGCCGGGAACCACGCCTGGTGGGCTCTTGGCACACCTCTGCTTTCCCAGGTTCCAATCCCATTAGCCTCGAAGCTCTCACTGGAGCTGCTGGCCAGGGCTGCACCTGCTGGGCTGTGCCTGTGTGACAAGAGCCATGCGTGCACCCACATCGGTGAGCCCCGGTTTGTTAGGGCAGCCCTTTGAGGATAGCTCTGTGGGTTGGGGACCTAAAAGCTTCTGACCCAGGGAATTTCTTCCTGTAGGCTGACAGCTGCAGGAATGCGCCTGGAAAAAAGGGGGAGGAGGGCACCCCGGGCAGGTGGGCTGTGGCTGGGGAGCCCCAGGCTGGAGAAGCCCTGGTCTCCGTTTCCCTGCGTGAGAGACCCCTCAGGACCTACATTTCACTAGCAACAGTTGAGCCCTCAGAAGAGGATCCGGGCTTCCCCTGTGGGTGGCAGCTGCTGCAGGGTGACCCGACACCCATGGTGACTGTCTCCCAGGAAATGGCTGTGCAAGCCTGGAGAGCCACAGCAGGCCCTGCTGAGCCAGCATGAGGCAGAGGCCCCAGGTCCTGCCTCTCTGTCTCCAGGAAGGGGCTGGGGCGCAGGGGAGGATGGTTGAAGGTCCTGCAGCCTTGCCCCTCCCACTCACCATCTCTGTCTCTGCTTCCTGCCCTGGCTGAGTGGGAGGCTATGCCCACTCCCACCAGTGCTCACTAAGAGCACTCAGCCCAGCCGAGCCCTGCCCAGGACGGGGTGGGTAGACCTTGGCCACTGCCAACAGAAGAGGTGGACAGGAGGGCCTGGAGCCAGGGCCCCTGTACCCCAACAAAGAGGCTGCGTGGGCCGAGGGTCTGGGTGGTCTCCTTCTGCATGGTCCCCTTCTCCCCCAGAACCCTCGGTCCCTCCTCACACTCATCCTCAGACACATGGCTGCCTCTGCATGCCTGGGGACCCTCAGGAGGGAGGTGGCTGCAGGTGCCCCCGGGCCCTAGCTTGGACCCTGGAAAGGGTGTGTTGGTGGCTCCTTGGATCCTTCCCAGCCACCGCCCAGCTCATCCTGATTCCTAGTGAGCCAAGACCCACTCTCCATGGTACCAGTGGCCAGTACTCCTGGTACATCCGGGGCCATGGCCTGGGGTTGGGCAGCTCACAGCCTCCTCGGGGCTAAAGACCCGTGTTTGCACTTCCCAAGCCTAGCTGTCAATGGGGACAGGAGAGACATCCTGGGAGCTGAGGCCCAGGGAGCTGAGATCCCGACTGAGTCCCTGGTCCCGGTCCCAGTCCCCAGGCTCCCACGGCATTTGGCATTCAGTGACTTGCACCTGAAAGATGTTTGAGCATGCATCACTTGATGACACACTGAAACCCAGCTCAATTTCCATCACCATTTGCCACCCAGGCTGGGAGCTGCCACGGGTCCCCAGTTCAAGACGCTTGACTGCGTCTGGGGCTGGCACAGATGGCCTGGGGCGGGAAGCAGGGCCAGCTGTGGCCAAGCCCTCCCTGCAGCCCAGTCCAGCCCCTCTCCCAGCTGTGGCCTGGGAGGAGCGGTTCTGGGAGCACTCTTGGCTCTGCCCTTGCTCCGGCTGTTGTGTGGGGGTGTGTGTGTGTTTCTCAGAACCTCACCTTTGTCGCCTGTGCCATCATGGCTGGATGCTGTGGGGCCCTGCCTGTGGGGGAAGTGGTTGATGAGGGTACGCTGTGGCACAAACAGGAGCAGGTGCTGGGTTCAGCTCATGGGTGAACCGAGGGAGGCAGGGCGCCCACGGCCAGTGCGGCTACTCACACATGGGCTTCAGCTGCCCGACGAGTTCTTCCTTGGTCCATTTCGCCCACTCCTTCTTGTCGGTGTTGATGGAGCAGAGGATGGGGCCACAGGGCTTGCCGCAGTCCTCGATGGCTGGCACGTTGAGATAGTGGACCAGCACAATGTCGGGGTTCTGGTGGGAGAGCACAGAGACTGGCAGCATGGGGCTGGCACGGGGCCCGCCCCAGTGTGGGCACCCCCAGCCCCTAGCAAGTGCGAGCCGAGACGACGTGAGGCAGTGTCCGGCCTGCAGCCACTTGGCACCATGCAGCCCTGCCCCTCTGCGGTGATCCCCTAGAAAAGCCACAGGCCTGTACGGCTGCTGTGTGACTCGATACATAGCGTGCATGGCAGCGCCATGCCACATGCCAGCACCGGTGCCCACGGCGTCTGGGCTCTGCTTCATGTCGGCCATGCACTCATCGCCTCATCCTATTGTGGGCAGCCCTGCCGCGGCCTCTCTGCCCTCTTCTTTCCAGGGGAAAGTAGTGGGCATGGCACAGGGGGGCAGAGTTCCAGGCTCCTGTTCCCAAGGACCAGAGCCCTTCCTGACTTGGGGTCTGCCCCCAGCTGCCCCTGGCTCTCACCGAGGCAACATCACCCAGGGATCTCAGGCCTCCCTGGTGCCCCACTGGGCGCTTAAGAAGGGGAGAAGTCCCCACGGAGCCCCAAAGAGTTCGGTGCAAGCCACTCGGTCTCTGCCCTCTGCCTGCCCTGACAGGGAGGCGTGACCGGGGCTTGGCAAGGTAGTGGCTTAACTGTAATGAGTGTGGGGCCCACTGGAACCTTCCCAGGGCTCCCCAAAGGTGAGGCTGTTGGTTGGGGCGGATTAGGGGTGTTAGGTCATGGAGAAACCTTCACGACGCTTGATAAATGAATGCTCCAGCCCTCCCAGCCCGATTGGAAGGCCTTCCTCCTTGTCCTAAGGAAACCTTGCAGCCCGCTGAGACGCCACAGGGAGCTGCAGCCCACACCACATGCGAGGCCTCTCCGTCTGTCCATCTGTACTTTTCTTCTTGTTTGGTTTAGTTTTTTGTAGATCCATCTTTTCTGCTTTCCTCAGTTGATATTTGGCCAGGAGTGGGCAGGACCCCAGGCCCTGAGCAGGATGTGGTCCGAGTGAGAGTAAGAGATGAAGCCATGTATCAATCTACTTGTGAGTAAGTAACAGCTACAGGCTGGACTAGGACCGGTGTGAGAGAAGAGACGGGCATATCTTAAAAGGATTTTTAATAAGGGTTGAAACACAGTTTTTTTTTTCCCCTTGCCAACGCTCAGTTAACCAGGAAATTAAATCAACACCAACAGGAGTTTCCTTGTTACTGGTGGCTTTTCTGGATTGCGGTAATCACGCTCCTTAATAATAATGTTAATCCCTGACATTGTACACTCTCTTCTTCTCCAAGCACTTTCCAGCCATTATCTCATTTGATGCCCATGTTAGCCAGGGAGGCAGGCTGGGCTGGATTGGGCCACCAAGGGACCCAAGCTGTGGCTTTGCCCAAAGCCATGAGGCTAGCCAGAGCCAGGAGCCTGGGCTGGCAGCCAGCGTTCTGACTCCAAGCTCAGCTCCTGCCAAGACATGTGCTAGTCGCTTTTCGTTTGGCCCAAGTGCGTTCCCACCTCCCCCTGGCCATATGCCCAGGGGGAGGTGGGCTGGGCAGGTGTGCTGTGCCTGGCACGACTGGGGTGGCCCGGGGGAGGAGGGGAAGGTCTGTGTTCTGCAGCCCAGCATGTCGCACCCTGCAAGGCTGGGGTTGGGTGGAGGAGTTGCCTGGCCTGGCTGGGTGGCAGTGCCAACTGCTGAGCAAAGCACTTATGGATCAAGGAGCCACAGGAACCAGCCAGCTCCCTGGGGCTGCCTCTGATCTGGGCCTGGGAGCAGGAGGAGTCTGCCCTGTGGGAGGGAGTCCCATGTCAGCCACTGGGGAATGGAAGGGCGGCAGCCTCCTGCCCCATTGCTCCGCTGAGCCAGGAGGCTTCATGTACCTTGCAGGAGGCCAACATGGCGGCCCACCCCCGTCAGGCAGCGAACCCCAGATGCTGCAGCTGCTGCCCACCTCCTTCTGCCCACCAGCCTCTTCCACTTGTTCTCTGAGAACAGCACAGGATGCCCGCCTTCTCGGGGAGCCTTCGCTAATGGCCCAGCTTCTCCACCTGCCCACAGTAGGTTGGTGGTTGGCTTCGAGTCGGATTGGTCTGTATACGCTATCACTTCGACCTCTGGCGTGGGAACCTGGAGGTGCCAGAATGCCTGATATTTCAGATTTGTGCAAATGAAAGCCAGGAGGGAGCCCATTGGGGCTGGTGGGAAGACAGGGCATCCTGGTGGGCTCAATTGAAACCAGCAGCTGGCTGGATGGGGTCACCAAGGAGACGGGGCAGAGCGGACACCTGCAGCAAAGGGAGTGTGAGCAGGCAATGGGGGGACCAGAGGGGAGCTCAGCCGGCCACTCTCTTGGCGGCCCTGCTGGGCTTCTTTCTGTGGTGCCTGGGATCCAGAGCAGCCGTCTTCTACCTGGCCCGCATCCCTCTCCAGGCCCAGCCCTGTACACTGCAGGAGGGACAGCTGGGGGTTCCCCAGGCTGTGACTCTCTCCGGAAGGTTCTGGAGCTTCCTGGGGACTTTGTGTCATCCTTGGCTTCCTGATCACTCAGTACACACCACCCCAAGGTCTTCTCCTTGTCCTCCTGCCCCACTCACTGTGAACACCAGCCAGGGCTGCAGGGCATTCAGGGGGTCCCTTGTGCTCACTCTGGAAATTCCACAGCCCAGGGAGCTGTAGACACCCTCAAACCCTCACCTTGCAGGACCTGAGTGCCCAGTGAACCAGAGAGCTGCCCAGGCAAGGCCGTGGCTCCGTGATCATTCAGATCCCAGGCCCTCGATGGCTCAGCCCTGGCTGGGACCTCTGATGCAGGCCCAGCTGAGAGCAGGTGCCAGCTGACACTCTGTGAGGCTGAGCACCTGGGGCTCCAAGGCTGACAGAGGTGCCTGGTGAATGCACAGTCAATGAATCCCATCACCATCACCACAGAGCACTCCATGCTCCCAATTCCCCCAAAATGCCTCAAGTGGAACCTCAGAGGCAGTGGAAGCCATAGCCATGCCCACTCTGGCTGCCTGGGGCTGGTTTGAAGGTGCCAGGGCTGGGAGCCTTAAGTAGTCTGCAGCCGGCCTGCTTACCTGCAAAGTGAGCCAGAATGATACACTGACTGCCTTGGCCTCCACGGGCACGGGAAGGGTTGGGAATGCTCTGCAGAGAGCATGACCCTGGCTGGCACAGGTCCCGTGCAGGACCCATGGGGGCCTGGGTGGTGCCATGTGTGGGAAGTCCTCTCTGGCATTGCAACACACGGGCTCATGCATGCCTATCTGACCACGAGCCTCCACAGCCCAACTGGACCCTAGCACTGCTGAACGCAGTCTGTGGGAGCACTCCTGATAGGGCTCAAACAAAGAGACTTTGAGCACCCCTGGGAGGAAGGGTGCAGCAGTGTAGGGGTCTCCGGGGCATCGGGCAGCCTCCCTGCTCCTGGGCCTGGTGCACAGACGGGGAGCCCAGGCCCCAGCTGCCCCTCTGCTGGTGCCCAGTGTCAGAGCTGGGCTGCCCATGTGATGTGCCTCCTCCCAGCTCTCCACGTCCCAAGGGTGGCCCTGCCCATCGCTATGGCCAAGGTCATTGCCCAGGGTGGTTTCCATGGGGGAAGACTAGTGCCAGGAGAGAGGTCGGGGCGTGGGAGTACATCGCCTCCCTCCTCAGACACGGGCTCACACCTTCCTGTCCTGGGCACCTGAGCCACAAAGATCCCAGTGGGGGAAGCTGAGGGCCCAGGCCAGGGACAGGTGGTGGGGCAAGATTCAGGATTTCCTCTCCTGAATGACAGGTGATGTGGGCAGGGAGGTGAAGGACTGAGACTTGTTTAAATAAGAAAGTATTGCTGGCTCAGTTTGGGCAGCAAGGACTGGGCAGGAGGCCAGGGCTGAGGTGGGAGGTAGGCGGGCCTGCCTAGGGTCACAAGGAATGGCCCCTGCGACTTGAATGACTACTCAGCAGCCTCTGCAACAGGTGGGGTTTGTAGTCTGTCCACTGCTTTGGGCAGCCGGGAAGCAGCAGCAAGGCAGGCCGAACCTAGGAAGCCAGCCTGGAGGGCAGGACCTCAGGCCAGGCCAGGCCAGACCAGGCCGGGGAGGAGGACAACCCAGAGTCTCCCAGTGCCTGCTCTTCAGCAAGGAGAGATGATATTCCTCCCTTGACCATCCTGGGAGGGAGGCAAGATAAGGAGAGGGCTCTGGAAGGGCCTGACCCCTGTAGCATTCACATCCAGGGTCCCCAGCATCACTGTCAATGGGGTAGGTGGGGCCCTGCGGCTGCTGCTGTGAGCAGGAGGAGGCTTCTGGTTTGAAGGGTTCTCTGCGCCCCAGCCTGGAGCGCCCTAGCCTGGAGCGCCCCAGCAGGTTTCTGCTGCAGGGCCTCAAGTTGCCTGGAGCAGGAGCCCCTGGGATGCTCGCATCTCCTCTAGGCCACTGCAAGGGGTGGGCCTTGGGTGGCCGGGAGGGAGCCTGGGGCCCACACCCCTCTCTGTAGAGTGAGTGGAACTGCAGTGCAAGACATGGCTTAAAATGCAAAGAGCTGTGGGTTTTGATAAAGAAAAACGCAGCTGCAACATCTGTTTGACTTTTGTTTGCAGCTTCATCAACGCTAAGTGGCCAATAAATCAGAGTGGCGTGGGGCTCCGTCTCTTCTGCGGCTCAATCATTCATCTCGTGCCAGTTCTCATGAAAAACGGAGAGAGGCCGACGGGTGGGGAATACATATACATTGCCCTGAAAGCCATCACAGCACGTAACGGTGCCACACACCTCCCCGCGCACCATGGGGGTCGCCAGCCGGAGGAGGGGACCATGCCTGAAAACCAGCACCGCGGGCACCGCGAGCCCCCTCGGCTCCATGTGTGCCCCCTTAGCGCCCTGTGAGCCTGTTCCTGGATGCATAATGAACACCGCAGGTAGGAACCTACAAGATAAGGGCACCACGTAGCCGGGAAGCCCAGCAGGGTGGGTTATGGATGGGCATGTGATGGGCCCAGGCTACCCAAGGCTGGCACTGTCCCCAGGCTACAAGGCAGAAAGCCTCTGCCAGCTTGCTCCATGATCCAAGTGCTTTGCTACCAGTCTGCTCCGGACAGGGGGGTCTGAGGTGCCTCAGGGAACCCAGGGAACCGGGGCAGACCTGGCCCTGGGATAGCCAGTGGCGGGGGAGGGGTGAGCTGAGGCCCGGAATATGGGATGAGGGGGGAACTGTGCCTCCTAAGAAGCCCCAAGGTGGCAGGCGACAGCTGGCAGTCCCGTTGCCCAGGGTCTGCTGCCCTGGGAGGCTTCCCTCCCTGGCTTCAGGTCACAGAATTATTCACACTCGGTGCCTGTGGGGGCCTGGGTGTGCCTGCATCCCAGCACACGCTTGCTCCCCAGCTCTGCTTTCTGAACCATGTGACAGGGCTGGGCCATTCCTGGAGCATGGAGGACCTTCTACAGAAACTCCTTGGAGTCCTAGGAGTGCCACGTTCCCAACCCAGCCCCATGCCCTGAGCCCCGTCTGCACATTGTCCTTCGTCTAGGCCCCGGGATTCTGCAGGAGTCAGTGGACTGTGGCTGGGTGAGGGGCTGTGATGGTGGTGGCTGGGGGAGGCGGGCTGTTGCTTGACCTCAGGACTTTGGGCACCCTAGCCCAGGGGCAGCCTCTGCCCTTTATCAGAATGTTCCAGGTAGCCTGGTGGCCACTAGGGGGCTGTGGAGAGCTGCCCGGGGCTGAAGACTTGGGCGTGGATCTGTGAGCCGCTCTTCTCTTGCCTCTAGCGGGTGTGGGAGGGCACACAGCCAGAGAGCACCTGCCAAGGAGTGGAGAGAGCCGGGCCCTTAGTGTCAGGGGTGTTTGAAGCTGAAGCAAAAAGGGGGAGGAAATGAGCCCAATGAGCGTTCCTGCAGCCCCTGGCAGGGCGGAGCCAGAGGTCGGTCACGTCCTTTCCCCCAGCCACCCAGGCCATACTTCTGCTTTTTGGTGCTCAGAGGGTCGGGGGACACAGAGTTTGTGCATGAAACCCAGAAGCATTGAGTTGGGGGATTCGCTGGGTGCAGGGGCTGGCTGCCCTGGGAGTGTCCCGTGGTTCCTTCCTGGCACTGCCTTCGGCAAGGCAAGCCGGCCTGTGTGCCGCGGGAGCCTGGGGCCAGCAGCCCCTCCCTGCTTCCAAGGGAGGCTGGGAGACTTAATTAGTTAATGCAGGCAAAGTGGTCTGAAGATGAAAAACCCTGGGAAATTGCCGAGTGCTGCTGCTGTTGTTATTACACAATTACCGGGATTTTCCAGTTGTGGGAATGGAGTTAAACAATTTCCACCTGGTGCGGGGTTCCGGGATACATGCTGTGGGCTTGCCTGGCCTCCTTGAGGCTGGTGGGAAAAACACCCTGGAGGCAGGAAACCATGCCTGACGCTGTTCCTGGGCCATCCCAGCCCCAGAGGGAGTGCTGGGGCCAAGGCCAACTGACCTCTCTTTCTGAGTAGGTGAGGGAGTCTTTTCTAGAAGTTTCTGAGATATTCTACCTGAAGGCTCCTAGGAGGCCCAGCCACTGTGGTTGAATGGTGCTGGGGAGAATATTCTGGCAAACCTGGCTGCTCAGGGCAGGGACACGTGACAGGTGCTGGTCGGCATTGGTTGGGGGCCAGGCTTTGCCTTGGGGAAAATTCTTAGGGAGGCTCCAGTAGCAGAGGAACTTGGGTGGTCATAGTGGTGAGTGGGAGAGTGACAGATGGACATGGAGTGGGTGGGAGAGCACAAGGCCCATGGAGGCTGGTGCGGTGTGTGTATGCATGTGGGACCTTGGAGGAGCGCTGTGCCTTGCAGAAGCCACTGCCCCATGTCACATCAGGGACTGGAAAGGATGGGGGCCTGAGAGGTGGGGCCAGGGTGCCCAGGGCTGCCCAGGGGCGCCCAGGGCTGCCGAGGGCCATGTACACCTTGATGTGCAACAGCAGGGGGCATGGCTGGTCAGGACCTGGGCTTCGAGCCTTGCAGGTCAGATGGAGCCCCTATTCTTCCAGACCCCAGATTGCTAAGATTTGATTCCCCTTTGGAGCTCTGGGAGGTCATTGTTGCACAAGGAGCACTGTGGGTAGGGAAGACAGGAAGCTCATTACCCCGTGGGAGATGGGGACTGAACATAGTAAGCAGATTTTTTTAAGCAAATGGATGACATCTGTTCTCGGGTGGCAAGTTTGGAAGGAGACAGGAGGTTGCAGGGAGGCATCCCTCGCTGGGACCCCAATCCAGGAGGCACTGCAATGTTTGACCCCACCAGGTTGGAGCCCAAGCTAGATGTGCTAGCTGGGTGCTGGGCACCTGCCCGTCTGTTTCTGGCCTGCCAGGGATGCGGGTGGCTGCGGCTGGCAGAGCCAGTTGGTTTGCATCCCGTGTGTCCTGCTCTCACCTTGAGCAGATTTAGAGCAACTGCAGATTACAAGGGTCGCTCCAACCAGTCCTGAGGTAGCAAGCCCTGGGTCTTTCTCGGGAATGTGGAGCACCGCTAGGGGGAAGGGTCCAGCTCAGGGCAGGTGGTCGGGGTTCAGTAGAGGCTACGGGCGAGCAGGGTCGAGCTGATGCCAGGGCATCAAGCCTTGGGAGGCTGTGATTCGGGCACCTCTCTCTCAGGAGTTAAGTCCACGGGCTCCCTCCCAGCAGCCTCCAAGAAGCCCTGCCTGCAAGCTTGGACTTGGCCGTGTCTTCCCAGAAGCTGGGCGCCAAACCCACTGCCCTCCCAGTCCTTCCTACCCTCTCCCAGTCCTGCCCCGAGGGTAGGGGGGCTGACTCAGAGCCACGTCCCATTAGGCACGAATGGACCCCATTGGATAACAAGGGAATCAGTCACAGCAGCATCTCGGGAGAAGCGATGTACCCTGGCCGCTTTCCTGTCCATCTGTCCCCTCAGTGAGCCCGGAGGAACTTGTTCCCGGTCATCACCCCTGCTGAGCTGGCCGTGTTGCACGGCTGCTGGGAGGCGGTGCTGATCTTGACCCTAGTGCATGTGGGTCCCTGCTCAGTGCAGCAGGTCCCCAGGGTGGTGGGAGTTCTGCCTTTTTGGGTCCCCAGGGTGGTGGGTGTTCTGCCTTTTTGGGCTCAGGCTGACCGGCTCAGGGATAGGCTCACATCCCCAGCACAGGTCATTGCGGCTTCTGCCTAGATTCTGGCTGGAGCCATGAGGAGGCAGGTGCAGTTTCCTGCCAAACTTAAACCTGGAAGAGTTAACCTGCTCCTGAAAGCCACCTCTTGCCAGCTTGTGGGGTCCCACAGGCAACTGGCATGGAGGAACCTGGCTTCAAGGGATGAGACACTCAACCCCAAGGCTTGAACACCTGGATCCAGCTGAGCGTGAAACCAGAACAGTTTCCCTAAAATTTCACAGAAATGGCACCCGGAACCAAGCCAAGTAGAGTCAGACAGTGGGGAGCTGTGCTCCTTTAGGCCAGGAAGCTGGGAAGTTCCAGACACCCGGGCAGTGAGCGCTCCGACCGCGGGGGAAACTTGGTCATCCTTTCCAGTCGCAGGGACGGGATCTCTGGGATCGTTATGGCTGCACGGCAAGGTCCAGGGCAGAACTCTGTTTCCTGGAGAGGCATTCTGCACACCTCCATGAATCCAGAGGTTCCCACCCCCATCTTGCCACACCATTGGACCTTGTGGGCCAGTGGGGTCACCTCAAGGTCTCATCCCAGTGACACAAGCGTCAGCTAATGAGCAGACCCTCATGCTGACCACAGCCCTCGGCACCTCAGTTGTATACAAGATGTCCTCCAGTCCTGGCCCAGAGCCTTTATTCTGCTCCTTCTCAGGGCACAGAGCCTGATCAACAGTAGAAGACCCTTGGCCATCAATTGTCCGGGGCCAATTTATCTGTCCTCTCATATTTCCTGCTGGGGAAACTCAACCCAGAGGGACCAGTTTGCCCCGTGTGCCCCAGTGTAGGAGGAGGAAGAGAGCGGTCTGGAGCCCTAGCAGACTCCCGCCCCTGCCTTCTCCCTGCCTTGGTCCCCTCCTCATGTTCAGAGCCACCATGCAGCAAGTGCTTGCCCCTCTCTTGGTCTGCAAAGGGGACATGCAGAAGGGAGGACCCAGTGCCATCCGCTGCTGGTGGCTCTAGAACAATGCTGGATTCCACTCAATGGCCTCCTGCTCCACTGCCCACCAGGAAGGCACATCCAGAGCTCGCAGGGCCAGCTAGGGGTCACGAGCGTAGCCTTCAGCCCTCCTTCTATCTGTTCCGTGTCTTCCTGGTAGGAGCGAGGGTGGAGCAGGTGCTAGAAGTGGGGATGATTGGGAGACTGAGACCTGAGGCCCCTCCTCCTGCTGCGGAGAGCACCTGGAGAGCTCTCCACTAAATCCCATAAAAGGTAGAAGCCCCAAAGCTCTTCCCTGACTGATAAATGTGCCAGCTGTGGAGCCAATGGAGAGGGAGCTGTGCCCGGCCCAGGGAGCGTCTATAGGATTTCCATGCTCTGGTAACCGTAACGGAGAGACCCCAGCGATTGTTTTAGAGGGAATCATGATTAAATTGGGCCATATGTTTTTTTTCTTAATGTGCTCCCTGGTTCCTCCTTAATATCTTGGTAGGACAAGTTAAAATGTAAGCACTGTGGTAATTGTGGCCCTCACCAGTTTATGTCTTGAAAGAGTGACTGGGGGTTAACTAAGCCACTGCAGGGCAAGGTTGGCATTAGAAAATATGGTTTCTCTTTTTCCTATTTACTTTTTAAATCCCTCTTTATCTTCCTCTTCTCTCCAGTGGCTCTTGGAGCTCGCTGATAACCAAGTGCTTCCTTGGAGAATGCTGGACCCCGCAGTACCCAGGGATGTGGGGGAGCCGCCCCTGGCCCAGAGCCCAAACCCTTGTAGAAAACACCAGTGTGTCCCCCAGAACCGAGGGGCTCAGCTTCCTGCACTGCAACATGATCAAACTTCTCTCCTGCCCCTTTATTGTCACATCCTCAACCCTCAAGTAGTTGGTGGCAGAAGGGAGGGAGTTGAATGGACAAACCCCAGACGCTACTCTGGAATGTCCCCGGAGGCACATAACAGATGTCACAGCAATGCAGCAGGTGCCTGCGGCCTGCAGGGAGTTGGGAACCCCACCACCCCTCCTCAGGTAGAGAGGCCCAACCACCTGGGGTTGGCCAGCCACCGCTGGGCATCTCCAAGTATCTGCCAGCAGGGGCAGCACTGATCCACAGTGACCCTCCCTGGGGAGACCCGTCTCCTGTCCAGCAGCAGGTGAGAACATGGGAAGGGGGAAGGAGTTTTCTCTCTGTCTTCCTGTCTCATGCTGACCGTCTTGCCCATATGCCCTGGCACCAGGCTGAGCTCCTGTCTTTAAGCCAAGCTGTCCCATCAGAGTGAGTCATCTCTCTGAGTCCTAGCCCTGATGGTGCCAGGATGGTTGGCCTCTCACGGCACCCCGATTCCCATGAATGCAACCCCGTGCTGGATCCCAGAGTCTCCGCGATTGGCCCAGCCACCACCATCTACACACTGTGCTCCCTCCCTCAGCCTGCTTTGCCTCTGGCTGCTCCCATGTTCTCTGTCCCCAAGGGCTGGAACCCTTCACGTGCCACTCCTTGTCAGCATCCAGCCGCAATGCCTCTTTATCTCGAATCTGACCAAACCAAACCAAACCAACAAAAAACTACAAGAGTTGCATTCTTCCCAGGACTCCCAAAGCAGAGGCCCTGCCTGGGCTGAGTTCTACGCTCTTCAACCTGACCCTAGCACAGCCTAAGACACAAGGAAGCCCAGCTCCCAGGAGGCCATCAACAGGTGGCTGACTGTCCTGGAGGCAATGGTGAGGGGAACGCTCAGCCTGCACGGGTCATTGGAGGGTCACCCGTGGAGGGGAGCAATTACATCTTTACTGAGTGAGTGACCCTGTAAGGGTCTCTCTGGGTGCTTCTGCGTGTGAGCTCATCTGGGTCTTCCTGCTTTACGCATGGGAGTCAGGGTCTGGCAGGACAATGGGCTGCAGCCACTCACTCGCCAATCCCCACTCCCATCTTGGCTTTGCCAAGTTTGTATTGTATCACAGCACTGTTTTCCGCTAAAGCTCAGGAGGGGTCCCGGAACTCTCACAGCCAAGGTCTGGGTTGCTGGCCAGCCCTGATGTGGCCATCGCTGTTTCATACATACATACATGCATGCATCACACAGAAACATGATACATGTAGCACACAGAAACACACATGTACACACACCCCATAGGTGTACACGTGTGCCACAGACGTGTGCAAATGCCCCCCTAAGCTACACATCCCCCTGTTTGTTTTCAGGTCTCACCACAGCTGTGTGGAAGCCAAGGAAGCAGCTGCTGGGCCGGGGCCTTGGCGCCAGCCCAGGGTAACTGGGACACCGTGTTTGCAAAGAAAGCATTTGTGGAGTGTGAAGAAATGAGAAGAGCACCGTTCACAAACTGTGTTTAGATTTCACTGAAAATGTTCTATTTTGTGTGGAGGGAGAGTCCCTTTGGAAAAACCACTTGCTGGCATTTGCAAAGCTGCGTTGCTATGCAGCTGGTGGAGACGTTCGCCCCGGGAATGGCGATTAATCATGGGGTTGCAGGCAGATCGCGCCAGCAGCTCCTTCGAAGAGAGCTGATAGGAGCGGGGAAGGTAAAAGGCACATTGCCAAGCGCCGACTCTCTGGGGTCAGGCCCTGCCTCTGCCCTCCCTGGAGCAAACAGGGGCCAGTGTGGTGCTCTGGACACAGTGCCAGAGCTCAGAGCATTCCGGCTCACCCCGTCCTCAGTGGGGTCCATGGGGGCTCCACCTCCTATCACACCCCCACAAGGGCAGAGGTAACCTCTAGAGGACGCTCTTTTGTTCACTCATTCAACAGTATCTCTCACGGGCCAGAGGTTTGGCTTTTGAAGGTAACTGATTGCGTACCTGATGGTCATTTCTGTGGAATTAAAGGCATACAGGAGCCTGGGGCTGTAGCCTAGTGGCTAAGGTCCTTGCCTTGAGCGTGCCGGGATCCTATATGGGCACCAGTTCTAATCCTGGCAGCCCTGCTTCCCATCCAGCTCCCTGCTTGTGGCCTGACAAAGCAGTCAAGGGTGGCCTAAGGCCTTGGGACCCTGCACCCTTGTGGGAGACCGGGAAGAAGCTCCTGGTTCCTGGCTTCAGATTGCTTCAGTTCTACTGTTGCGACTCACTTGGGGAGTGAATCATTGGATGGAAGATCTTCCTCTCTGTCTCTCTTCCTCTCTGTATATTTGACTTTCCAATAAAAAGAAAAATAAATCTTAAAAAAAAAAGTCTGACGGGAGGACAAGGTCACGGTGGTTACCCAGAGAAGGCATCCTGTTCTCATGTGTCCCCTCACCCATATGCCCCCTCACCCACATGTCCCCTCACCACGTGTCCCTCACCCACGTGTCCCCTCACCCATGTGTCCTCACCCACGTGTCCCCTCACCCACGTGTCCCCTCACCCACGTGTCCTCTCACCCACGTGTCCTCTCACTCAAGTGTCCTCTCTGGAGACACAGCAGAGACAGGCCATGCCAGCAGTGCACGGAATCTTACAACAAACCCCAGCCAAGTGATACACAAAGTGCCCTTCCAGGTGGCAATGGTCCCAGGGAATGGGCTGTGCTGCCTGGGATGGCACAGACTTTCTCCCCCCCTTCCAGGAAATTTCCAGAAGGACCAGCACAGCCCTGGGCACCACATTCCCCAACTCCCCCACTTCCCAGGTAATTGCAATTCACAGTGGGTGATGGAGGAGGTGAACTGTCACTGCTGGCAGGTGCACCTGCTGGGAAGTTGATGTGAAGTCTCTTCCTCCTGGGGCTCCTGGGGACACTGCTGTTGGGGAGCTGGGATTAGAGATTGGCGCCCCAGCCCTGTGCCCGCCTCCTTTGCCTCCTTCTCAGGCTGCCACCTGGCTCAGCCTGTGTTTTAGGAGCAAACGGAAAATTCCTGGCATCCAAGACTACGGTCCCTGTCCACACCCTGCTGAGACTGGCAGGTGATGGGGACAAGACATTCTGGCTCTGGCCTGACCCTGCACCATGGGAGTACTCTGTGCTCTCTGGCCCCTGCCGTGGGAGTCCTCCCAGAGCCTGCGGTGGACCGCTCACCACCCCGAGGAGAGGGTGTCGGTCCCCTACTCCCTCCTTCCTGTTGTGGCCAGGCTCTGCTGCATCTCTGGATTTTGCCGGTCTTCCCGGCAGGGAAGGGAACTTGGTGGGTTGCATCCTTGGCCTTCCCTCCACTCTTGTTCCCCCTCCCCCACCCCTTTCATCCTGCACCTGTCCTCAGGGTTGCGTCTTCTGGTGCCTCTTCCCACCTGCTCCTGTCAGCCAATCCTTTGGCTGGGTCTGAACTGTCAGGTTTAATTTCTCAAGCCAAACCTTGGAACATCTCTAAGTTGCTCCAGTTGTCTTTATCTCGCAGCACAGAATTAGCTGATGTCAGCTCAGCCGAGGTGTGCCTGGAGGGCCCCCCACCCTCCCTGCATCCTTTAACCCCCATGTTGGGGATCCGGGGATGGCTGGAGGACCCTGCTCTCTGAGTCCTGGCGGTCTCCCAGGGAGACAGGCTAGCACAGCATAGAAGGGAAAGGTAGTGGTGAGGAGCGGGGTTGGGGGGAGCATGGTTCTCTGTCGCCAGCATTAAGCCACAGCCTGTTGGGAAGCCGTTCTTCTCCCACCCCCTCCAGGTTGCAAAGCATCATGGGAGTACCTGGACACATGTTGGCTCTAAATAAGGCGTCCCAGCCTCACACTACAGATTTAGTGGGCTGGGTCACTCTTGGGAGCACAGAGGGCTGTGAATGTCCTGTAGGATCCAGCCATATCTCTGACCTCTATCCCTAAACGTTTTTTTTTTTTTTTAATCCCTAAACGTTTGCGACACTCCTGACGCAGCACAGTTAACATCCTCTCCAGTCGCTGTCCCCTAGCAAGTGGACTCATCCATGTGTGAGATCCATGGGGTCTGCTCACTCTTGTGACACTGTCCTTGAGTGGGCATGAAGGCTGCGTCTGGAGGTTCATTTTCCTGTTACCTTCTCTTTCGCACATGCACATTTCTCTGTGTCCATCACTTTGCAAGTGTGTGGCAGGATCTCTTCCAAGACCCTCAATGGGTGCCTGAAAGAGCTAATAGTACCGTGTCCTACGGATACCAGCCCTGTATCATGATGCTGACTGGGTGGGTAGCATATACTGTGTGGATACACCTGGCCCAGGGATGAGCCACACTCCAAACAGAGCAGGCAATGCAAAGTCTTAGGAACTGTTTACTTCCGGATTCTTTCATCTGACAGTCTCAGGCCACGCTTGGTGGGCAGTGAAGTCAGGAGAAGCTTCTGCAGATCAGCGCTGACTTCCCTCCATAGCAGCGAGGTGGGGGCTGCTGCCTGGTCAGTGCACACTCACTGAACCTGGAGGCCACCCTCCCTGGATAGCCCCGAACCTTGCGTGTGTGTGTGTGTGTAGTGATCCTGGCTGGCCAACTGCTCAGGAATGGGTATCCAACCAGTTCTGCTGGCAGGCATTGCAGCTCACCCCGTCCCTTATCTCCCACTGCATTGACAGGTTCAAGGTGCATGGAGAGTTGCTGCTGTTGTCTTGCTCCCGCCAGAGGCTGAAGCTTCCACAGAAGATGGCAGAGTGAGAGTTGGAAAGCCTGAGGGTTTTTGGTGATCTGGATGAACCCTGAGTCCCCGGGCCCTGCAGACTGCATGCCCTCCGGCTTCCCAAGCAGGTGGGTTGGTGAATTCTGCATCACTGAGCCAGTGAGGGGGGGGGGACCACTGTCTGGGGTGGGAATGTCTTATCATGGCATTGCTCAGATGTGGAAGGAAGAGAGCTAAGCTCTGGCCTTCTGCCTTGGATTAGGCTTTCCCAGTCTCGCCATGCTTCCCTGTCTCCCACCTGGCAGGCTGGGAAGCAGCCTTATCCACCTCCCTGGCCTACTCTCCCTACAATTTCTGTCTTAGATGCAAATTTCTTGATCAGAATTTGAGCAAGTCCCCTCTTCTCTGTACCAATGCCAGAATCAGGTGAAGACAGAATGAAAAATTAACTGCAACAACAAGAACTCTTTTCTGAAACAGAACAGGATAGCTCTTAACACATCTTTCCAACGGGCATTTGCAAGTGGGCTGAGCTAACCTAATGTAGTACGGGAGGAACAGGGAAGGTTTTAATTATCTCCTTCCCATCATGGGAGGAGAGGTAAACAGCCAAAACCAGGGCTCTCCATGTAAATCACAATGCTCAACTTGCCCTGACAAGGAGAGCAGAATGGCTTTCTGGTTGATGACATTCCCTGACATGTGGCCTCTTACTGTAGGCATCAAGAGTTGGTACATTAGGAAGGTGCTGTAAGAACTGGCTGGGATCTGCCACAAGGAGCCAGATTTCCAGCCGAAGTCTTGAAAATGGGGGAGATAGAAAAAGCTGGAAAGCCAATGTTTGGGGGTAGAGTCTCCTGGGAGGAAAGCAGGCATGCCCTTTGAAGGAGCAGAAAGGTTGCAGGATGGAAGGTGGGGGTTCAGCCCCTGAACACTGTAATCTCCAGACTAACCATACAGATGGGAATGATGCTGTCAGGTGAGGTGCCAGCAATGATGGTGATGCTGATGATCACGTTAGTATGGCATCTGGGCTGCCTCAGGAGCGTGTGGGTCCACCTGCTGCATGCCCAGAGCCAGACATCACAAGGAGAGGTCTCCCTCCTTGCCCTGGACCCTGAGCTGTGGGTTTCAGGGGATCCCTTCCTTGGATTTTCCCAGGAGCCTCACTAGGATCAGCCGCCCTATAAAGCAGAGGAAATGGGCTCAGAGCAGTCAAGGAGCCTGCTTCCGGCCACCCCTCTGTGCTTGAACTGGCATTTGAACCCAGGACACTCGAATGGAAGCTGGAGATGCCCCACACCCATTCAGGGGCTCCACACTCAGGGGGATTCAGCATTGAACCAATTCCTGCGAGTACCATACCATCTGGTTCTCTGAAAACAAAGTCTGAAAACTCTGTGCTGTCAGGTGTGTGTATGTGTGTGTGTGTGTGTATTGTGTGTTGTGTTGCATATATATGTGCATATACTTGGCATATCTATACGTGTATGTGTAATGAATGTATATGGGTATGTCAGAATGATGTGCATTTGTGTGTTGTGAATATATGTGATATGTGTATTTGTTGTGCACACATATATGTGCATATAAGTAGTGTGCATGTATGTATTGTGTGCATGCCTGCAAATGAATGCATGTATTTTACATGTGCATTATGTGTTTGTGCATAACATGCATCTATGTGCTTGCACATGCGTGTTTAATGTGGTACCTGTATATGTGTTGTCTTCCTCTCTTCCCCAGCTCTTTGCTGTCATGTACATGTGTTCTGCTGTCTTTTCCCTATCTAGTGTTGTAGCAGGGACCAGGAAAAAGAACCCCCCCATCTGACCTCAACATCAACATTTCAAGACAGACTCGAGAGCCTTCTCAGCCATGACCATGGATGTTAGCTGCTAAGTCCCAGGACACTACAGGGCCCCAGAAGTCCCCAGATCCTGAAAGCAGCCCATGGCTGCTCCTGCTTTGTCTATGGGCCCAGCAGGCACCCTTCCTTTCCCTCTTGGAAGGGCCTGTGTGTAACAGAAAGTACAGTTGCAGCCACACATTACCCCAAGGACTCAGCTCTGGATGTCTTAGAGAGAAGACTTGACTGCAGGTGACACCTGTGTGATGGCAAGCCTTATTCAGGAGACAGATTTATAATAAACAGCCTTATTTTATAGAGCCCCAAACATTTGCACAAAAACGAGCTCTTCAGGTAACTCGCTCCATTTATCTCCCTGCTGTCACTGGGTGAATCTCTATTTTATCACTGGAGGTTTCAGTTCCCCCTGCTTGCAAGCACACCTCCTATTTCCACTGCAGCTGTTACTCCAATGGCCCCTCCCCTCCCTCTCACCCTTCTTCGGTCTGCTGGTGTTCCCCCTCCAGCTCATGGGGGGATCAAGGTGAGGCGGGGCTTAGCCTCAGAGGTTCTACTCCTTCCCCTCCAGGATTCTAGGGAGCAAGCAGAATACACCTGTTCAAATGCTCATTCCCAGCAGCACGCCTTCCCTCTGAGCGCTATGGACAGCGCTCGCGTCAGAACCACGGACAGCACCCAGCGCTCTGTCATCCCTGTGTGAGCCCTGCACAGCGCTCATATCAGCACACTGGACAGCGCACCCGAAAGCCTTGCTCAGGCACTTTCCACTCCGGGGGCTTGCCTTCCCCTTTCAGCACCCTGGACAGAGCTCCAAACAGCCCTCACTTTCCCAGGCTTGGCCTTAGGTGCCCCCTGAGATGGCCTCCTGCCCGGCCAGCCCCACATGGCTTCTCGGCTCCACAATGAGCCCCAACAAGGCTCACCAGCAGCAGTGAGAACCGGGTGTTAGGGAAGGAGCGATTTTCATTTCAGAGTTCTGTGAGCACTCCTTGAGGGCTCTCCAGGTTGGTATCAACAGGATGAGGCTGCTTGAAACAGCACTTCGAATTCTGTGTGTGCCCTTGCAGCTCTGCAGCCTGCTGCTTTTCTGCCTCTTGGTGGAGGATGCCTCTATGTTTCGACATTCAGAGGCGCAGGAACTGCAGCTGGGGAAGCATGGCCTGGGTTTTCATCATCCGAGTTAAGCTTGGCTGAGTGGAGAGAAATACCCTCTTCAAAGGGCGATAAGTGGGAGTAATAATCTCTTAGGTTCACGCATCACTGGGCCTTCCTAGAGCCCTCTTGTGTTCCTCAGCTCACTAGATTTTCACAGCAATTCTGTTCAGAGCATCCAGACATAAACAGTGGGGACCCCACTCTTGGCAGATGGGAAAACTGAAGCTGGAACAGGGTGAAGGACAGACTCAAGGTCACTCCATGGGGCGGGGCACAGTGGGCAGGGCTGCAGAGGTGTTCTGTAGGCTGTGTCCTGCTCTGTAACTTCCCACCTCCCCAAAGTGGCCTGTCATTTCTTCTCACATCACTCATGCCTTTTCCAAACGGAGAGGCCTCAGAACTTCTCCCAGTGCCTCTGCCTTTCAAGAATAACTAGCTGGGAGCTGATTGGTGCCATGGCATAGCAGGTAAAGCCATTGCCTGTGCTGCTGGCATCCCATGTGTGTGCCAGTTCAAGTTCCAGCTGTTTCACTTCTGATCCAGCTCCTTGCCTATGCACTTGGGGAAGCAGCAGAGGATGGCCCACGTGCTTGGGGCCTTTGAACCCATGTGGGAGATCTGAAAGGGAGTGAACCAGTGGATGCAAGTCAGTCTCTCTCCCAAAGCCAAGGGAGAGAATCTCTAAAACCACCCAAGTCATTTTCTAGTGCATATGGAACGTGGAAGTGCTGAGTTCCCAGTGTGCCTTGCTTCCATTCTGTAGCTCTCAGAAGGTTTGGGGTCCATTTTAGAGCTGAGGAAATGGATGCCCAGACGCCATCAGTGTCACGACCAGACCCATGCTCGAGCAGCCTGCCCCGTGGGGAACCAGAGCATCCACTTGTGCCATGCACGGCCTGCTTGTCTCTGAGGACAGCTTCAGGGTCAGCCAGAGGAAGGCCTGGGCAGGGCAGGAGCCACGGTCTTTGCCTCTTGTCACCTGTTCTGGGCATGAGGACAAGAATACTGTGGATGCTGAAATCTGGGTCTCGATGTTATGGCCTGGGCACTCCTGCACAGTGTTACTAGTGTAACCACAGTGATACATGGATGAATCAGTGAACGAATGAAAAAAAGGAAGGGAAGGGGTGTTCCTGGCTCAAAGCTCTGATCCTGTCACATGCCCTCCCACCTGTGCAGGCTGATTCCGCCAGGCAACACGAACAGACGCAGATGGCATAGCCAGGGCATTGCAGGATCAAGGTGAGTGAGGTTGGCAGGACTGAGGGGGGCAGTGCCTGGGGCCCAGGAACTGGGCCTGATATGATAGTTGTGGGCCAGCCTAGGCGGGGGTATGCTGGCAGCAGATTGCTTGGGCTCTGTCTCTGGGGGGTGGTGTCATTTATAGGTTCTTGAAATGTGTGACTGCTGATAACGGTGACGACCCATAAACCTCTCCAAGTGAGGAATGCTAATCACGCAGGAGGCATTTTTCCAGTAGTGGCTCTGGGGAGCCTTCGGCGTGTCCGTGTCGACACAGTGGCTGTTGTCACTGTCGTATATCTGGGAAGTGATTCTGGGAAGGTCACACAGTGACTCCATTGTCATTACTTAGGAAATATCTCCATTCTCCAGGATGCAGCATGTTCTGGGCTCCATGAATCTTCAGCTTCTCCCCTTTTGGTCTCTGTGTTGGTCTGGGAAGGCTGGCATCATTGAACAGAAGGCGGATGCACTCAGGTGGTGCAGCTGGGGGTCAGGGCTCTGAATGTGGCTGAGCACACCTGTGTGTCCCAACCAGGCTGTTCCCTGGACAGAACCTGCACCCCAAACCTCTGGCCACACCTGCATTTCTGCTGCTCAGACCCCTCACTGCAACCCAGCTTCAGCCTGCTTCTGCCCCCTGCAATCTCCTACAGCTGAGAGCGCTGCAGTAGGGGTCATGCAGCCCCCACTGACCTGCCCCACCTGGCTTTCCCTGGTCTGGCCATGGGGGGAGACAGGAATGAGGGGCATTTGGGGAAAGTCACCCAAGCCCAGGAAATGCAGCCCTCTTTGTCCCAAGAGCCCCCAGATGCCTGCCCTGGGTTGGAGGGGCCTGTCCTTTTCCTGAAAGGCTAAAGCAGCCATGGGACCAGTCCTCAGACTCCTCAATCAAGGCCCCGGAGGCTGGCAGTGGTCTGTGGTCTGGGTGGAGAGGCTGTTTTGGGCATAGTTTTAGGGGACCCGAGCACATGAAGAGAGAGGATGCTTAATGCAGGAGTCTGAAGACCTCACACCAGCGTGAAAAAGCGCACAGTGAGCAGAGCACACTTCTGTTGCAGTACACATGCAGCAGAGGCCCCCAGGCACAGGCCCTCTCCTCACACCTGGTCTCAGCCCTGCACCATCAAGGCCAACCCCACCCCTTGGCACTGGGCATACTCCAGCCTGTCCTCCCCTGCAACCAGGCACCACTCAACTGTGCTTGGGGACAAGGTTTTCATGATGCCCACTTTACAACAAAAGAAAGCAGTGCCTGAGAGCTGCAGCAACTGGTCTGGGATCGCAGAGTCCTGGGACTACTCAGTCCTGTCTGGCTCAGTGGGATGCATTTTACTGCAGGCCTGAGCACAGCTCTCGCCTTCACCTCTGCTTGGGCTCTCAGCAACCAGGAGCAGGAGAGGCCTGGCTCTGCCCTCTTGGGTGGCTTTCCTGGGACCACCTGGGCACCCAGATGCTGCCTGTGCCCGACTTGGTTCCAACCCCAAGTTTAGGCACACACGCAGGGCAAGGCTCTGTCCGGCCAGTGAGGGAAAAAAGGAAAAGCAGCTGGCATCCCACGCTATGTCTTCTGGGAGCCCCACCAGTTCAGATCTCTTCAGCCCCCTGGGTGCCTCCTTCCCTGGGTGCAGCAGTAGAGTGGGCACCCCCTGCCCACCCCTGCCTCCTGTAGCCATTATTGCCAGGCCTCTAAGAGGGCTCCCTGTCTCTAATACTTGTGAGTGGGAGGTGCCTGCTAGTACATTTTGTGGAGTTGGGATGTTTGCATGGTTAGAGATGCAACCCTCCCATCTGCTGCTTTAATTCCACAGCATAGGAGAACCGAAGGCTGTATGGAAGGACATGTGGCTAACTGTGTGAGACTGACTTGGTTTGATGCTCTCTGCCACGCTCGATACAGATCTGTAAACTCCCCTCACTGTCCACTATTGATTAGGCACAGATTGGGAGCCAAGTGACGTGCATGTGCAGGAATCAACTCCTCCCTTCCTGCAGGGAGCCGAGGGTGGGCTGGGCAGAGCAGACGGAGGAGAAGCGAGCCCGGGTATCCAGCACATCCCTCCGAGGCTGGTGAGGTGCTCACTTGCTGAACTAGTTACAGATGTGCTGGGGAAGGCAGTGGTGGTAAGCTCGCTGTCCCTGCATTTGTCTGGGCACAAGTGCATATGGATGGTATCTGGGCACAGGCCCTCTACAGGCTGGCTCTGCCACACCAGCCTGCCTAAGACATGGCCTGAGGATTCTTCCTGGTCAGTGCGTGCATGCTGCTCCCAGTGCCTGCATCCAGGGCTTCAGCAAGCACACAGCTGTGCCTTGTTCCAGGGGAGGAGGCATGGGGACCACACAGGTTGTTCCGATTGTGGATAAAGGCAGGAGAGGTAAGGGAACAGCAGGGAACCCCAACAGCTCCTGCGTTTGGATTCAGGCATCCCACGGGAGAGCCACGCTTGCCCCATCCACAGACAGAAGGGAGGGAAGCTCAGAGAGAAACAAAGCAACCTGCCTAAGGTCATGCTTGCTGTGTGTGGGGTACCCTCTGGGACCTGGTCAGGGGAAATCTGCCTGGAACTCGCTGTTTCCCATCCCCAGGAAAGTCTCAGGACCCTGGCACATGCTCCCATCCCTGCAGGTGCAGGCCTGGCCGAGGCTGGCTTACTGCTGTAGAGCCAGACAGGGCCCTGATCATCCCTGGGGGGGATCCCGGGGCCAGGGCTGGCCCTGAGTGTCCCTGGGGGGATTCCAGGGCCAGGGCTGGACACAGCCACTGCTATTCAGCTCTGCTGTTCCAAGGGGGCTTTGATTTGTTGTGAACACCCAAAGTTGAACGGCGCCTCATGCATCATTCATGAAGGCGCTCCGAGGAGATCATTATTGTTTGTTGAGTGTCAGGGAAACAGCATCTGACGGGTAAACATGATGTCTGATGACAGAACAGCCGGGGTGACCTGGTAGCCGGGCACCTGCCATGCTGCTGAGAATTTTTATGCATCAAGAAAAAAAAATTCCATCCCAGGCTCAGGGAAGAGCAGTCGACTCATCAACACCCCCTTTATCCACTGTTCCCCATCCACAGAGGCAGGTGTGGGCAGGCAGGGCAAAGCCTCGTAGAGTGTCCTCTGGCAGGCAGTGCCTTGGTGCCACCACCTCACTCCCTCCAGGGAGTGCCCCACACACTATTCTCCTCTCCCCAGGGCCCCCAGGGCACACCTCCTGAGCCCACAGCTCCCACCCTTGCTTCGTCTCCTGCGTCCTGGGCATCAGGCCAGGGCTTGTGCCCCATTGCCTGCTATGCCTCTTCTTGAACACCTGTCACAGATGTGGGCTGGACCTGTGGCTGGTGAGGGCCCTGGGAGCCCTTCCCAGCTTCTGGCGATGTCAGAGACACTGTCTAACTGATGGCAGGTTGTCGATAGCCTCACTGCCTGCGTTATTTAAGCAGAGCAAGGTGAGCCTTGGCTGCGCCCTGAGCTCTGATCCAATTGACAGGCAGAGTGGCAATTAGGTTTCCTAGAGAGAAAGAGACACCAAGGGAGCTGAGCGGGTCAATGGGGCTTCTGGTGGCAGGTGGGCACGTGTGCTTTCCCTGCTATCACAGCCTTGGGTCCCAGCTTCCCTCTCAAGACTTCCCCAGATCCTTTGGATCCCAGTTTCCAGTGGCGGAGGCAGGTACCAAAGACACCTACTCACTCCCAGAGGGATGGGGCTCCCAGCACTGAGCATCCCCCAGTCAACCAGAGTACAGTAGGAATGTCTGACAGCCATTGCCGGCCTCTTCCTGAATTCTCTCTCCCTCACCTCTATCAGATCCAGGCCTGAACTTTCTGTCCTCTTGGCTGGCCAGCTTTCAGCAGGGGAGCTTCAGGGCAGCGTGTGGAAGCTGTCAGAGTGTGGACAAGAGGGCTGCCCTCAGTGCGGGTTGCAGGATCCAAGGTAGAGGCTGACCCAGGAATAGTTGGTTCCACTGAATCACATGAAGCTAAGGGCTCAAGAGGAATCCCAGTGATTCAGCTAGAATGGGTTTCTGAGGGCACCCAACCTTGCCCCCTGCCTGCCCAAGGTCACCTCTTTTATACCCAGAGGATGCTGTGCACTGCCAGGGACCCCAGGCTTGACCCTCTCTACCTGTCTGGGCTACCAGCAGACAATGCAGTAGGAAAGTCATTCTGAGTCAAAATATACCTCCCTAGTCAAGCCACCATGATTCTGGTTGCTAGATCCACAGAGGATTCCACTCATTAGGATGTGATAGCCCTTGAAAGATTTGAGCAATATTCATGTTCCTCATCTGTTCACTCAGTCTTACACCCATCTGTCTGTCCATCACCCATCCATATATCTATCCATCATCCATCCACCTATCCACTCATCCATACAGCCAGATATCTTTCCATCCATCATGCAACCATCTGCTCATTCATCTTCCAATGATACATCCATTCATCCATGTATTCTTCACCTGTCCATCATTTATCTATTAACCCACCCACTTTCCAATTACTAATTATCCTCCCAAGAATCCATCTTTCATGTATCTATTTGTTCGTTCTTTCATTACTCACCTGTTTCCATCTATTCATCTGTGCATCCACTTACTCATTTACCAACTATCTACTCATCCGTCCACCTATCAATCCACCTATCCATCCTCTCTCCCACCGACCCACCCACCTAGCCCATCCACCCATCCAACTTTCCTTCCATTCTTTCACACACCCATCCATCCATACATACACCTATTGATCCATCCATCCATCCAGCCATCCAGCCAGGCAGCCAGCCAGCCAGCCATCTTCCCTTCCATTTGACAAGCATTGAGGGCTTGCTAAATGCTGATAGCACTGAGTATTGAAAGGCACAGTTCCTGGCTTCAGAGCATGTACTCTCTTGGTGTTGAGACAGGTGTGTAACCAGGATCACAGGCAGTCTGAATGCTCCCTAGGGGAGGGAAGATAACACCAAAGGCTCATGAAGCTTGACCCTCTCAACTCCCTCCCTGATCATCCTGGGAAGTCCAGATCCTTCCTCAAGCCAGGCAACTTTCTCGGGATGCCTCCTGGTCTCAATATTGTCTTCCAGTTCAAGCCAATGGCTGTGATGGGCATTGTGCCATCTGAACATGGTGGTCTCCCTAGGCTATAGGCAGGCCAGGCCTGAGCCTGGGGAGGGGGTCAAGATCCGACTCCTGGCCCACATTCCTGCTGTGCAGATCATGACCAGGGCTTTTCTACACACTGAGCAGTGTTTCTGCTTAGTCCCTGTCAGGCTCAGTTGGGAAGTTCTTTCAGTCTCTTGAAGTCTCAGCCTCAGAACGTGAGGCCCGCTGGCAGTAATTGTTCAAGAAAATCAAATGAAAGTGGATAGAGCAAGTTCCTGGTTATTTATCGGCCGTAGATACAGGACACTTTTCATCAAGCTGAGCCTCAAGAAAAGATAAAAGCGAGAGAATTGATCTGTGCTCCCGTGGGAGACACGTTCCTTGCTGGCAAACAAGTGTCATCTTAAAGGGACCACCTCCTGGTCTGTGCCTGCTGGGTCTCTAGCTACTCCCCTCGAAAGCCCTGGCTTCTAGCAGTCCTCTGTTACTGCCAGGGCATGCTGTAGAAGCACCTGCCAGCCTCTGCCCAGCCAGGAGCAGCTGGAGGAGCTCTGGCTGGGGTCTGGCTTGAGGGTCTGTCCAGTGCCTCCCGTGATGACATGGTCCTGTTCTTGAAGACAACCTGGGTGAGTTCCTTGCTCTCTTCCCAGGAGCCTTGCTTGAACTACAGGACGCAGGTGCAACACCACCCTTTGCTGAAGCTCCCCACTGGGTGGGAGAGAGCAAATCAGATTGGGCCAAGCCACTAGGCCCCAAAGATCACCGGATTGGCAGAAGATGTCCTGGGTATCTGGTTGACCTTTCGGTGCTGGTCAATCCTATGTGTCAACTTGACTTGGGCCTGGAGCCATTTGGCCAAAACCCTGCTAACAATCCCTGAGATGAGATCAGTATTGAAAACAGCAGACTCTTGGTTAGCAGGTAACACTCCACAATGCAAGTGGGGCTCAACCAGGCAGCGGAAGGTCTTAAGAGAAAGACTAGAGTGCCCTGAGCAGGAAGTGACTCTGCCATCTGACGGCCCTTGGACCTTTGTTTTCCGGCCTGGGTGTTCAGTCTCACCATGATAGAGGCCAACTCCTTAAAACAGATTTCCGTCTGTCACTGCACATCCTACTGGTTTTCTTGCCTTGGAGCTCCCTGGCTGTTCCAGCTCCCACTGGGAAGCCTTTCTCTGTTCCATGGACCTCCTAGGGTGTGTCCTGAGGCTGCCTAGGCTGGGGCCAAGGTCTCTCTTCCTGTGCAGGTCTTGTACCCACAGTCAACAATGAATGAGCCCATCACTAATAAGAAAGTATCTGTCTTGTGCACAAGCCTGAGCTAACATGTCACACACATCATCTCATTCTGACACTGGCCCTGGGAGGAAGGGTGCCATCATAGGAGGCACAATAAATGGATATTCGCAAAGGTCAAGTCACCTGCCAGGCTCAGGTGCAGCTGGAAGTTACGGGAGCCAACATTTCTGTACAAGGCCCTTTTCCCAAGTGGTGGGTTCTTGTCCTGGTGGGTACTGGCAAGTCTGCAGGAGCAGGTTGGAGTGTCATGAGCAAGGAGGCAGGAGTATCTTGGGCAGCAAAGAGATTGAGACTGCCAACCAAGACTGATGCCAGAGGATACAGGGGGAGGAAACGCAGAGGTGCCCAGGGCCAGGCAGGGCCCTCCATGCCCTCCATGTCCAGGACTCTCCAGGAAAACAGCTTTCCCTTGCTCGGGCCATTGGTTCCAATCATGTTGGGAGTTACTGAGTGCCTGCCCCCAGGTGGAGTGTGCTCACTCGAGTGATCTCCCAGCAGCTGCTGCCCCCAAAGGGCCTTAAAGCGCAGAGCACCAAGGCAAGCCTGCCGGCTGGAGCTGGACAGATCTCGTAGCTGACAGCTAACTCAGCCACAGAGGAAAAGGGCAGTAGTGGCGAGTGGTTAGTCTCCTCCTCTGAGGAGTGGGCAAGTGTCAGTCCACAAGGGGACGTGTCCCAGATAGAGGGGGTGGGAATGGCAGGTCCCATGCAGGGGGTAGGGGATGCGTGATGAGCACGCAGCACACATGGGAGAGAAGCAGGCATGTGGGTGGGTGATGCTGGGCAAATCTGGGCCCAGGAGCCACCGGCCTTCAGCTTTGCTCCAAGTCAAACCCGTACCTTTGGAGCTGACCCCTTGTTCCAGAGGCCTAGTTGCAAGGAGTATGGATTTGCCTTTCCAACCTTTCTCCCTCTCTCTGCAGGCCCTGGCACTGGCCCCACACAATGGGGTTCAGAAGAGGCGTTGTGGTTTGTGGGGATGGTGCCAGACACCACCAACTCAGTGAGCCCCTCTGTGAGCCCCACCTCCTACACCATCCTGTTTCTACTACTCATCTTTACCTCCTCTCTCCTCCCCTGGGGACAACTTGGCCTCTGCCCAACTCCCAGGACAGAGGGGGGCATGGGTCGGTTCCAGCTGAATTCCCGGCTTGCTGCTGCTGCTGGAGCTGGGGCCCTGGGGAAGCCTGGAACAGCCTGATGCCAGCCTCCCTTACTATGGCCACCCATGGGCAGCCAGTGTCCCCCACAGTCCCCATCTTTGGTTTGTTCCTGAAATACACAGCCTCCTTGGGAAAGAGGGCCAGTTTAGGGGCATCTGTGAGGAGACACTGTCAGAGGCTTGGGTCTCTGTGCCCCAGGCTGGGTAGGGAACAGCTGACTGCTAAGGCCCCTGTGGTCCTCACAGCCCCTGGCTCTTTGCCACCTAAGGGCATGGCCGGGTAAGTATGGCACCCAGACAGGGAGTATTGAGCTGCCCCCCCTCCCCATCACTCTGGTCCCTCTGGGCTTCATGTTATCTCCTTGTTTCTGGCACAAAGCTAACCCTGCTTATGTCCCAGCCTGGGCCTCAGTTTCTCCATTTCATTGGCTTCACCCACAGGGCCCAATTTCACTGCTTTCAGCCTGCCCCAAGGGTCCCCAGGAGTGTCTGGGCCCAGCAGGTACTGGCGGCCATCCCGCCCGCCACCTCCAGATTCAACGGGCTGCGGAGGAGGAGGCAGCCTGCTACAGTCATTGTGGCTTACAGCAGAACCAAATGAAGGCGCTAAGTTTCTACATTAATTTTGCCGCAGGCAGGAGGATTGAAATAGCTTTCGGAAAGGTATTTTTAAAAACGGTTTCTCAATGTTCCATTAAAAAAGGCTCTTTGCCTTGCCTGGGAGTCTCGGCGGAGGCCAACGACATGATGAGAATTACCGAGACGCAGGCGGGGGTGTGCTGGCTCCGAGATGGCGCTTACTAGGCTCGCTGTGGGGAGTCGGGGGGGGGGGGGCTGCGTGTGGCGCCCCCTGCCCCTTGGCTGGGGTTTGCAGACTAACCTCGGACCCCATGGACCCCCTGCCTGGGGAGTGGAGTCTTCCCTGACCAGTTCCTTCTTGACACCCTGTGCCTTCTTCCTGGGACATGAAATGTGGGAGTGCTATCCTGGGCCTGGCCTTGGGGCCCCTCCTTCTCTTCCTGGGTGCCCCCCATCACCTGAACCAGGTCTCCAGTTCAGACTGCCTCACCCCTCTTCAAATCTGCTCGTTATGTCCACTGGCATGTCCATGGCCTGATCACAAATGGCCCCACCCCAAATGCTGTTGGTTCTTCAGCCCAAATCTTCTGGTCACCCCGGATCCCTCTCTCTGACTCAATAATACAACCAAACCATAGCAGGTGTTGCCCCCGCCCTCCACCACGGTCCCAGACCTCTGTGTCTCTCTCTCTCTCTATTTCTACCTTGGTCAGTGTCGTGTCCACTCTGCTGGGACCCTGCCAGGGCCACCCAGTTGCTCCGGAAGTGGCCACCCTCAGTTTACAATTGTCCTTTCTGCTCTGAGCAGTCAGTAGGAGCCTTTGGGTCATGCCAGTCTCCCCAGTCCCCCGGCCCACGGCCTGGGCCCCTCCCTCCTGGTCCTTCTTCCTTGTTCATCAGCCTCTACATCTGTCATTCTTCCTGTCCCTGATGAGAGACCCAGCTGTCCTAGATGGGAGAGACCCATGAAGCACCCCTCTTGTGCAAGGAAGACTCTCTGAGATACTGGCTGGCCTCCGTAGGGTGCTCGGGACCACACACAGAGAAACAGGCGTCTGTCCTGGAGATCCCACACCACCCATCCCATCAAACGTGTGCTTGCCACTCCTGCCCCTGGGGATGCTGGGGCACAACACAACCCAGAGGCGGGGTGCACGGCAGACGAGGTGAGCACGAGTGGATGTGGCTTGCATGCCCAGACAGAAGGACAAGAAAGAGTGTGGTGGCTGGGACAGTACTGGATGTGTTTGGGACCAACCCTGCACGGCGGACGGCGGGGTTGAGGACACAAGGTGGCAGCGACCATGGCAGGAGGGGGATGGCAGACAGAGTGAGCAGCCAGGCCTTGCGTTGGGGTGGCTGCTTGTGACCAGCAGGAAAGGGGAGATGGGTGTCCAAGCCACACACCACTGATCCATAAAGCAGGCGAGGCCCAAGGGGCTGGGCAGGGGCAGGGGAGGAGAGCAGCAGGCAGCTATGCTGGGTGGATTTTGGTAGGAGCCGGAATTCGGCTTTTCCCCATGGACCTGGGAGTCATGGGAAGGATTTGTTCCCCGCTCCCAACCACCACCAGGGCCCTTGGGTGGGGGGTTTCCCACCAGTTCTCAGTAGCCTCTTCTTGCCGCTTGCTCCACAAACACCAAAGAACTACTTGGAAGTTTTAATTGCTTCTGGAAATTTCAAGATCTTAGAGCCATATAAAAAGCTCCCTCCCACCCCTCTACACACACACACACACACACACACACACACATTTTGCAGTCATGCTCTGCTAACAGATTTCAGACTAATTTCTCCTAGAACTTGTTAAAATTCTCTCTGGGCAGCCACCAAAGGAATGTGATTTTGAAGTGATTTACTTACCGATAAATTACAATGGTCTGAAATCATTAGCAGCAAAGTAAATTGTTTTAATTGATCTGAACTTCGTTAGGACCCAGGGCCTCCGTTTCTGAGCAAGCTGCCCTTTCTACAATATCGCATTTCTCTCTCTTGAGTCCGTCATCTCTGCACCCTTCCTTTCTCTCAGAGATGTGGATGGGGCCAAATCGGTGGCCAGGACGGGGCATGCTGCGAGGAAGCAGTGTGGGTTCAGTCCTGGTCACCATGTGCTCTCAGAGAGAGCCAGCCTGTGTAGTTATCTCTTTCTGGCTCTGGGGAGTGGCACATGCCCTCCGGTGATTTTTCCATGGGTTGCCGTATATTTCCCTTACTTTTCCGTAGGTATACAGCGTATTGTGACAGCAAACATGAGCAAATGCAAGCGTAAAGATAGGAGCTGCATGGCGGGATGCATCCCGAGACATGCATCTTTGCATGACTTCGGCTTTGCCTGGTCACAGGTGTGCACACACAGGCTAACGTGGCTGTGATGTCGCCAGGTGAGGCAGTCTTGGGGGATTGCAGCAGTGACCGCCCACACACGGTGTGTGACCTCATGTGGCCATGTTTACATGTTATCTGCCGGCATGTGTCTAAGGCATAGGCAGTGAGGCCAGTCAGGGTGTCACTACAGGACCCCCAGCTTCCCCAGACCCAGAACGGCCCTGTTACACTCGAGGTGGGGTGGGGAGCCCCCCATCCTGCTAACCGTCCCCCGTGTGTGTCCAAGAGCCCTGCCTGACTCACTGCTCTTCCTGCCTGCGGCTTTGTTGCCCCTTGCTGCCCTGGATCAGAGTTTCGGCCTGGGTTCTGGCTGGGGTGCTGCACACGGCCCTGAGCCTGGAACCCCGCACACTCCCTGCCCCCAACCAGGGAGGCAGGTCGCCACTTGGATGCTCTGCAGGGAGGGGACCACCAGGACGAGGGTCCTCAAGCCCTTATGTCCAGAGTATGTGCGATGTGAGCCTGCAATGTCAGGGTGTGGAGAGGCCATGGGAATCCTATGTGTGTATGAGCCCTGCCTGTGCAGACAGACAAGGGGGTGGGGAGAGTGCCCATTAAATAGGGGATGGCCCAGGCTGCAGCCACACAGCCACACAGCCACACAACCTGGGGACAGCCTGGGAGCAGCCAGGGGACAGCAGGGGGACAGCCTGGGGACAGCCTGGGGGCCTGCCTAGGAATAGACTGGACAGCCAGAGGACAGCCGGGGACAGCCTGGGGACAGCTGGGATTGAGATCATCACAACAGCTTATATTGGTGGCCTTGACTGAGGGGCTCAGGAAGTCACCACTGCATTTACAGCTGGGGGTAGTTCGCATCACAGCAAACTCCTCTCTCTCCTGCAATAAAAGGAAACCAAGGAACAAGCTGAGGCCCTGCCTGGCCTCCCGACTGTCCACACCGCCAGGGCGGAGTGGTTCTGTCCCAGGACGCTGGGCAAAACTTGCAGGATTTACCTACAGCAGTGGCAGGGCTTGGGGGAGGTTACTAGGGAGCTGTGAGATGAAAACCCTCTCTGGCCAGAGCCACAGGACTGCCTAACATGACGCCCTCCAGTCACAACTGGACTTGGAATTAGATCCAACATGTCACACCATGAGTCCTGACCACTGTCACCAAGGGTCTGCCTTCCCAGGGTCCCCAGGCTTCCCTGACAGCAGCCTTTGCTCTCCTAAGCAAGGTGGGCTTCGGGCCACCTGCCTCTGAGCCACGGTGGGGTCAGGTGGGGAAGAGGTGCTTGTCCCACCCCACTCCCCAGGGCGTGTCTCCCTGAGGGACTTGACAACAGATTTCGGACTGCTGGATCGCCCAAGGGCCCAGCCACGGCTGGGAGGGAGGGGACGGCATTGACCTTCCCGGAGGAGCAGCCCCTGCCCCAGCTCAGCCCACCCCTAACGGCGGGTTCTGAGGCAGGACAGGGGTCTATTTCCGCTGTGGCGCCTCCGCCTGCACGGAATTCTGAGGAGCGATTGAAGGTAAATTGCTTGGTTTTCAATTTTAAGCTGCACTTATCCAAGCACAATCAGTCTTCCCTGATTGTGGCAGAAAGTAGTAAGCGCCCGCTCGTGGGGCCGTCCTAGCGCCCAGTTATGGGAGCACGTTCCATCACAGAAGGCAGAGCGCGCCTCCGCGGCGCTTGGATTTGATAAATTGGCCCTTCTCTTCCCCCCTGGGAATGACTTCTGCCTGTGGGCTGTTGGCTGGGCTCCAGGGTCTGGCACCCCATTGGCGGGGGCAGCACCCGCCTGGACACACCTGACAGGGGCTAAGTGATGACCCCAGGGGCAAGTCTTGCCAGCCATGGGGGGCCAGGGGCTAGTGGGGGCGGAGCGGGGAGCCAGGCCTCAGGCGCAGGGACAGGATTTTTCCCACTGAGGCTGGGAGGACAATGGGGCTGTCACCCTCATGAGGAGCCCCAAGGGACGGCAGTTGTGCCCCCTTGGGAACCCAGCCCCCGGGGATATCCCATGGTTCTGGACCCTAGTAGGTTCCTATAATATTGCAGGAACGCTTGAGTGGGTGTGAGAGCGGCAGCAGTGGTCTGGGCCTCCCCAGTTGTACCACCTGGCTCTGCTCTGGGGGGGGCCTTCCTTGGGGAGGGAGCTATGCCACGGAGACAGCAGGAGGAGGTGTGTCTCCTGCAGGAGCCAAGTGCTTGGTGGGGGCAGGAGTCTCGGGCGTCTGAGGCATTCGCTATGAAGCTAAATGCACCCGAACGGAGTGCCTCCCCCTCAACCCTGGAAACACGAGGCGGCAGCGGAATGTCACATTAGGTCTGACACGGCAAAGCTGCGAGGTATTACTCACCCTGTACGTTTAATGTATAATTTAGAAACATATCATCAAAATGGGAAAAAGGGGGAAGAAGCTCTTAAATAACTCGCAAAGATCCTTAGGCGGGGGTGAAGGCAGCGAGGTGTGCCCGCGCTGAGTGCTCGGGCGGCGCTTGGGAAGGACAAGGACACCCTCCCCAAGGTGGGTGCGGGTCCTCCTGCCCAGGGGCCCAGCCCTCAGCAGGCCACCTGCAGGAGCCCCGCTGGGCAGGCTGCTGGGGTGGGGTGGGGGATGGCTCCCTGCTGCACCCCTCCCCTCCCTGGCTGCTGCCAGAAGCTCCCTTCCCCTCCCCTGACCTTGAGTGGAGACACCCAGATGGACAGAGCGACTCCCTCCACTTGTCACCCATACTGTGAGGCCTGAGCAGCCAAGGAGAAGCAGTGCCACCCAATGCCCAGAAGGGCACTGTACAGTTCCGTGCTGACACAAGCTAAGGGCAGAGGGTACCTGGGCGGGGTGGGAGGCCATGGGGCCTGGGATCTGGGAGCAGGTGACCCCACCCTTGCCCTGGTTCTCCAGTCATCAGCCCTGGCCAGCTGAGTTATCCATCCCACAGGCCAGGGTTAGCGATCCAGCCACAGGCTGCCCGGTTTTCATCTGGGCCTCGGGAAAATCCAGAGAAGTCTTGCTTCCGATAAGGGTGCCTGAGCCAAGGATGCACCCCTGATTTCTGAACTTTATCTTACCATCCATGGCTACCCTGGTTTCCCCCTAGACCCTGCCCAGCCCTCATGTCCACTCCATCTGCTGGTCCCCATGGTTCTTCCAGTCTTGCCTCCCCGGGACGAGCCCTGACCGCTCCCTCTTTCTGGTGAACTCTGGCCTTTTCCTGTGAGCCCCTGGGGTCCTGCGAGATCAGCCCAGTCACTTCACCTGACATGGCAAGGCCATGCTGGTGTAGGAGGAGTGCCAGGGGCCAGGTTGGGGGTTAGCATGAGTGGCCCTGGGACAGACCTAAGGCGGATGGGGGCCGGGGGCTGATGGACATGTCCTCTGTCCTTGCTCTGCATCCCTGTCCACCAGTGCGTGAGCTTGACTTGGAGCCATTCACCCTCTGTCCCTTGGAGGCCACTGTGCACCCTGAGGGACTCTGCAGTCCTCCACTGGCCTCCTCACTCACACAAACTCCCCGCACCTTACAGCGCCTGGGGCCTGAGCCCTCTGCAGCCTGGCCCTCACTCCCTCAGCCATCAGCTGGAGGTGAGCTGGCCTCCTGACTACCCTTTGCCGCTGCAGGCTTGACTCTACCACTGGGCCTTTGCACGCACTCTTCCCAGTGTTGGGATGGCTCTTCCTCCGACATCTTCCAGGTCCATCCCCTCGGCTCTCTCCAGTCTTGGCAGAGGGCCCTGGGTGGCCATGCCATGGGAAATCCACTGTGCCTGCACCCCCGGCTCCACACAGGGCATTCATCACCATGTGAAATGATATTACAGCCCCACAATCCAATTCTGAAATCCATAAAGCCCTGAAAACCAGAAGCTTGTTCATAACTCATCCAGTGGCAAAACGTGACCCGCACGGCTGCTGGGCTATTTATAGCTGCAGCTCGGCCCTCTGCGTGTGAATATTCATACGTTTTGCTGCTGAAGTATGAATGTGTGTTATTACGCGCAGCTCCTCCTCTGCCTGTCGTGGGCGTCATGCATGCGTCACGTGGCTCGCGTGCTTCGCCCAGCCTCGGTAACACCTGTACCATGGGCAGGTGACTGCTCCAGGTGCCATGGGTCCTTTGCAACAGCCCTGGCTGTCACCCTCAGGGGCAAGCAGTGTCCCTGCCCCAGCTGTGAGAGGCAGCCTGTGGCATCCGCTGCAGTGCCAACCAACCCCAGGTGGGGACTACAGCTCTGAGTCCATCATGCCCCAGCTGAGAACCCTTGACCTCTCCCCAGAAGTGCAGATGTTCTTCCCCTGACTGTGCCCCTACCACTGGCAGTACCCATGACCCAGGTGGTACCTCGAGCGGACAGAGGCCCCTCCTTGGGTTGGAGCTGGAGTCAGGATCCCCTGAGAGCTCCTGGCGACCAGGCCCAGCCTTGGGCTTCCTCTCCATCCCTGGAGAATTCAGCTGGTGCAGGAATACCTCCTAACCACTCCCCCAGAATGTGACCACCACTGGCACCCTGCTTGTCTTTGGCAAGGATCCTGGCAGGTGTGTGTGTGGGGCAGCCCCCAACCTCACTAGCTCTCCATCAGATCCCACAATCCCATGTGGGATTGTGGGGGTTCCCAGCCTTGTTCCCCTCTGCAGACCTCTCGGAGGGAGCCCCTATTCACCACCAAAGGCTGCCACAGGTGCCATGAACATGTTTTTCCTCCAAGAGTGAAGACACCATGGATAACATGGTTCCTGCAGCAATCTCTAGGGGTCTGAATCCTCAGCTTTGAGGATCGCCTGTCCTCTCTGCCGGTGTGTGATGACGCCAGGGCTTGGGGCCCCTTCGTCTGTCCCAATGGCTACCCAGTGGCCTGCAGGTGTGCCCTGAGCTTCACGGGCGATGGCTGTTAGAGGTGACTTGCTTCACTGTACAGAATGGAGCTCACTTCGCTGTCTCCTGCACCTGGTAAAGGTCTGGGCATGTGTGAGGGCCTTGTGGGTCAGCGCTGACTGCGAAGGGACAGGGACAGAGAAGACAGAACTTGTGGGCAGGTGGCAGAGGTGAGGGACAGTCAGGAGAGGTTTGGTCCTGGTGGATCACACCAGTGGGTGGGGCCTTGGGCGCCTGGCCTTGGGCAGCCTGGCCTTTTGGTTCCTGGCTCCTGGCCCAGCCATTGTTTCTATACTTCTTCCAAATTAAAAACCCATAGATACCCCTTCCTAGGTAAAAAGAGTTAATTTTCAAATAAGAGCATGTGGGAGGGTGTCTCCAGGGAGCAGAGTAATGAAGCTGCTAGTCCTGGTTGCAAAACAAATAGATAAATCAATGTTTCAATTTTCTCCGACAGCCACCATTGCTTAGCAATGCAAAGAACAGCATCTCCGTGGGCTCTTCTGAGGCCACCAGGACCGCCACCAATAGTTTCCGGGGTTGGAACGCTATCGGAACCACAACCAGACTCCCTTCTTGGGACCTGAGGAGGGGTCTGCTCCTAGGAGGCAAGCTCAGCCCCTGGAGCGTGTGGACACAGATCCCCTGAGCCAGGCACAGTGCGCCAGCCAGGGCAAGCCTTGCTTCTCATCCCCGCAGGTGAGGGCGTGCTGATCCTCTGGGCCACCAGTGGGCGCTGGAGAGAAGGCAGGCAACCTCCTTCCCTGGCCTGGGAGACCCGGGGCCAGCCCACGGGTTCTTCCAGCTCCACCCTGGGCAGAGGTCCCTGAGCACATGGGCCTGAGAACTGCCCGAGTGCCCTATCTGCCAGCTGCTTCTCTCTTCCCGCACCTCCCATGGCTTCCCAGTGCCCCCAGCTCCAGGCCACCGGCTCTGCATGTTGCTTGGTGTTCAAATGCCATTCGGGGCAACTTCTACTGCTGCCCCCAGTTACAGATGGGACAACGGAGGTCTGGCAAAGCTTCATCACCTCCCCAAGTCAAAGGGTTTCACTCTGTATGCCTCTGAGTGAGCATCTCCAGATGTGGGCGCTGCATGGGTGGGGTGGGGGCGAGCTCATGGCTGTGGATACCCCGACCCTCCGAAGGCCAAGAGCCTGATTGTGGAATCAGGATGTGGATCCCCCTGACCAGCAGCAGCCTGGTCCAGGGAGAGGCAGTGTGTAAGGGGCTGGCTCGGTGCTGGGCACTCAGTCCATCCGCAGGTCCATGTGTTCAGGGACACCTGCCCAGTGGGCCACGGTAGCCTCTGGTGTCCCTCCAAATGAGGGATTTCCTAAAGCCCAGTCAGGGAGCTGCGACCCCCACCTGCCAGCCCAGCCTAGGTGCTGTTCTAAGTCACTGTTGGTTAGTGGCCACTGCATGGGTGGGTGTCCTGTGTGTCCCTTGGCCCGGCAAAAAGATCATGCCACTCCTAGGTCCCTGCAGTGTCCCCAGACAGGCATCTTGCCCATATGATCTTGATGTGGCTCCCATACCTGGAGCCCCCAAATCCCCCTCACCTGTCTTCCTGTCTCCCCACTTGCACCCTGCTTTGTCTGGAGCACTGAAGCTTCTAGAACATTTGCCAAGTTTGGAGAAAAACCAAACAGAACAGAACCTGTCACGCTCAGGTGCTAGAGCCCTGGAGGTCTCCCAGCTCCCTGACTTCCTCTCGGCTTACACTGTGGCAGGTGATACCAGCACCTCTCCAGCTGCCACAGGATCGTCCACGGCTAGGCAATGAATCTGCCATCTTTCTAGAAGCTTCTCCTATGCTGCTGTAACTCCTGCAGATCAGGCCAGCTGCCATGTCCCCGCCTGGGGAGCATGAGCACATATGGAGGGCCTGGGTGTCCCAGAAAGTACCCAACTACCCTGGGCAAGCCTTTCTCCACTCATCTCAGTCACTGCCCCCTCCCTCCATGCCCAGGCCTGCCTCACCTCCTCACACACACCTGGGTTCCTCTGGTGCTGGGAGCAGGGGCAGAGGGAGCACTGGTCAGCATTTTGGCCCTATTTCCTGGGAGCGTGGCTGTTCCTGCCACCAAACAGGCTACCCTGCTAAGGGCAGTGAGCCAGCCTGGCTTCTAAACCATGTGACCTGGTTTGGGGACAAGGAACCTTCCAGAGGAAGGTCACTGAGTGGGCCTGGGCAGGAGGGCTGGGGCACTTGACCTGGTACCTGGTGTTCCCTGCCTCCTGGGTTTCTTCCTGTTTCAGGGGCAGGCCATATTCCTTCGGGAGAGGAGGAATGCCTGAGTATGACCGACTCAGTTCCTTGCCTAAACTGCTTTCTGAGCAGTGTTGGCAGGTATGTGAAGCAAAAAGGAAGTTGCCAGAGCCCTGGGAGTAGGGTTCATGATTTGGTGAATTTGGAGAACTTGTTCCCGGAGTTTCTCGCTGTGACAGTGGAATTTGGAAGGGCCTGGGAAAATCTGTCTGGCTTGCTCAATCCCATTGGCCCAGCCTCTCCAGATCACGGAGCCCTTCAGCGAACAGTGGTGCCCTGGGAGTGCTGTGGACACGATGCTCTGGTCTGAGTACAGGGCTGGTAAATCAGAGCTTCTGACTCTCCGCTTGTTGTTGTGGATAAAGTTTTATTGGCACCACGCACAGTGTCTGGTCAGTGGTGGCTTTCTTGCTGAACAGTGGAGTTGACTAGTTGCCATAGCAACTGCAAGGCAGAAGATGCCGTCTGGCCCTGTGAGAAGGTCATGGGCTGAACTTTGCTATAGGGTAAGACCAGTCTGATGGTTGGCATGGGGTGCAGGTGCAAGGACCTGAGCCCATTGCTAGGCCGCCGGGAGTGTGTACGGCTAGGGAGGAAGTCTGGTCCTAGACAAGTGAGCAGGCATCTCCTATCTTACACTCTGGTCACCGGTCTTGTGTCCAGGAGGGGCAGGTGCCCCGGGTCATGGCTGTCACTAGAGGGTCTCTCGGCCTGTGTCGGCCGTGCTGAGGGCTTGTTTCTCAGGGGAGTGAGGCTGGGAGAGGTGAGGGCTTCTCTTCTTGGGGCATCCATCTTGGCTCAGTAAAAGCAGCCAGGGGGCACACCTCATGCCACACATGGCAGATGTGCCCCGCCCACATCCATGCCAGACATTGCTGATCAATCAAAATGCTCCCATTTTGAGCCTGAACCCCGACCAGGTCCTCCTCTCCCACCCTTGGGTCCTGCCACACACCAGGTGCACCCTGAGGTCCCGAGCAGCCAGCGGTGCAGGAGTGACCTGGGCTGAGCTCTGGGAAGGGAAGATGCTGGCTGACTCCATGCCTCCATGCCTCCCCCTGACCAATCACTGTGTCCTGAGGCGGCTGCGGTCCCAGCTTTCACCCCTACAAGGCACCTAAAACTCCCCCGTACTCCAAAAGCCAAGTCTCCCTACTGTCAGGCCCATAGCCCTGCTCTGTAACCTCTTTCACCCCCTCAGCCCCCTTCCCCTATTGTCCATGGTGGTGGTGAACAGGAACTGCTGAGTGTGGACACGACAGACAAATGACAGGCAGGTGTGCCCACATTCCTGGCCTACATCTGCACCATACATTGCTAATCATTCAGCATTCTGTACTGAGCCAGAAGAGTGGAGGTGGAGCTGGGTGGTGTGGGCAGAGCTTGGCTCGCAGCTGGCCTGGCTAGGCAGAGAACAGCCAGGCACAGCTCAGCAGATAGGTGACTGGCATTCAAGCCAAGCATTCACTGGGAGCGATTTCAGGGGTCCGCTTGACCCTCCAGAGAGCCTCATCAGCCCATTCTGCCAGTGTGTCCACAGAAGTCAGGAGGGCAGTGGATCTTGCTGGTTCAGGGACAGGGAACGGGACAGAAGCGGCAGCCCAGAGCTTAACACGGGGTTACCATGGGGATCAGGACCATTATGGGCCGACAATGGTGTCCTGATCTGGGGCAGCCCTGGGGTGGAGTCCAGGCTTGTAGGTCTGGGACCTTGTGACATGGAACTGGCAGCTGGACCTGAGTTGGCTGGGCCCCTTGCTTTGCCTCTGTGTTTGCCCAGAAAGGTGGTTGGGTAGCAGAGGAGCTGGAGCTGGCCAGGCAGCCCTTTCTACAAGGCATCGAAAGGCGGCACAAACAGCCCTCCTCCTGGCAGGTGACCCCATGACCCCAGAGTTAAAAATAGAGGCAGCTCGATCGCCCGTGGGCCAGAATGCCTGGCGCCAGTGATCAGAGCTTCATTGGAAAGGAATTGGCCTGAGTCAGCCCTTGACTTACTTATTTTTCTGCTCCACTGGCTGGGGCGTACCAACCCCAACATCCTGTTGAGCAAATGAGGTGCCAGAACTTCTGACTCACTCATCATGGTGCCACTGTTGGGTATGCATCCCCAGGAAGGACTGCTGCTGGGCAAGGGCTGGCAGGTGTCTGGGGCCCCTGCCCTGCTCATGGTTCTGCATGTGGGCTTGCATTCCTGGCTTCCTCTTCTACAGGTGAACTGCTGCTGCAGACTCCAAACCCTCTTGGCCTGGCAGTGCCCTGGTGGGCTCTCAGGCTGCCCAGACACCACACAGGTGCCCATCTGCAGCTGACGCTGGAACTGCGTTCTCTTCCACCCTGCCTTGGTGTGTGTGTTCCCCTTCTGAGTGGGTTTCCCCGCTTGCCACGTCCCCGGGTGTTGTCATTGGGTGCTAGCACTGTCACTTTATGTAGCACTGGGCTGTCTGGTGTCCCGACGACACACATGTCTACCTGGAACCTCAGAATGCCACTTTAAACATGGGACCCTTCAGGAGTAGGCCAGCTAGCCTGAAGCCACCCCCCCATTAGGGTGGGTCTGGGACCCCAGGGTGCAGCTGCGAGCCCAGAGGTGGGCTACCAGAAGCTGTGGAGGGGTCTGGGGCAGGTCTGCCCTAGCCTGCAGCAGGACCCAGTGCTGCCCATTCTCTGATGTTGTCTGCCTGCCTGCACTGTGAGAAAAACAGTGTCTGTGGCTTTCCGTTCCCTGGGCTGTGCCACGTGATAACAGAACCAGGGATCCTACAGCCTACGATGTGACTGTGGTTTCAGAGGGCTGGGAGCCAGGCTGGGAGGCGTTCACACCCCAGGTACTTATCCTGAGTGAAGAGGGGAAGTGTTGGTACAGGCAGCTGGAACCAGACAAGGCCCCCAACTTCCGTCTTCCACTTCTCTCCCGTCTTTGGGCACTTCCTTTCCGTGGGGTCTGAATGCTTGGATTCCCTAACTTCCAAAAGTGGTGGAATGTGGCCAGGGCTTCGGGAGATGACCTGGTCATGGGGACAGGACCCACACGGGTGGGTTACAGCCCTCATGCAAATGGCTGAGAGGTGTTTAAGCTACTGCCTGTGGCGGTACCAGCATTCCAGTTCTGATCCAGCTCCAGTTCTGATCCAGCTGCTCGCTGATGCTCCCGGGTCAGCAGCAGAGGACGGCCCAAGTACTTGGATCCCTGCCACCCACACAGGAGACTCTGGTGAAGTTTCTAGATCTGGCTCCTAAATGGCCCAGTCTTAGCTGTCACAGCCATTTGGGGAGTGAGCCAGTGGATGGAAGCTCTCCTTTCTCTCTGCCTTGCAAATGAAAAAATGTGTATATGTGTGTGTGTGTGTGTGTGTGTGTTTGTATTTATATATACATATATTTTTAAGAACGAGGCTAAGAGATTGCCTGCCTTTTCTGCCACTGGAATACAGGGAGAAGATGCTGTTGCTGAAAGACAGCAGAACCAACCCCAGCAGTGCCTTGTCTGGGCCCAGCCCCAGGACCATGCACAGTCAGCTCAGACACCCAATAGTTACCAGTCAATAGTGTTGTGCAACAGTAACCCAGACCTGTGACACAGCCCACCCCTTCCAGGCCTGGAGGGCAGGGAAGAGATTACTGTGCGGGGTCAGGGGCCTGGCTCTGCATCACAGTGAACCCGTTTAACCCCACAGCATCTGGACAGAGAGAGCAACAACCCTTGGTTCTCTGCTTGGGGAACAAGCTCTAAGAGGTCGTGGTGCCCTGATATCACGCAGCTAGCTCTCTTTCTGGTTTGCTAAGGTTTCCCCAGTGTCTGTATTAAGTGGCCTCCTGCCAGGGAGCAGTGATTCTTCTCCTGGGGCAGGGGATGAGGAAGGAGAAGGGAGACCCCCAAATGCCCCAGGGAAGTAAGCGTCCTGGGCAATGTCAGTGCTGCCCAGCACGGGCCTGAGAGCTCGGCCACCTGGGGACCAGGGGAGAGCCTGGCTCAGGAAGCAAACTGGAGCAATCCATCAGCCAGGGCCCCTGGAAGTCCCTCAGGGAAAAACCAGGGCCCTGACTGGGGTTAGGCACCACCATACTCCCTCTCCTGCTGGCAACTGCTGGTGTCCTGCACCAGTCCTTGGCACATGCGCAGAGTGGCAAGGTTTTGCCCTTCAATTTGTTCTCTCTATGCCCCCTCCCCACCCTGCCCCCAGCCCCTATATGCTGAGGAACCCTATGAACATGCATTGGCAGACTGTGGGAGCTGTAGTCCAGGGCATGCTGTCTATACTTGGGTGGTACGATGGTGACCGTGGGCATGACGACAGTGGGCGTGATGGTAGAGATGAGGACGATGATGGGGTGTGATCATGGTTATGGTCAGGCTGGTGATGATGGAGACGATGCTGATGGTGGTGATGGAGTGGATGAGGGAGATGCTGATAGGCTGTTGATGGTAACGATGGCAATGAGGATGAGGAAGGACATGATGTTGGCGGTGATGAAGAGGATGGTGTGATGCTGCTGTTGGCGACACCTGTCAGGCCATACTCATCTGTACAATAACTTCACTGGGAAACAGCAACAGAGAGGGTACTCCTGGGGCCACACAGGCCACCGAGGCACAGCTTGGTGTGTTTGGGACCAGAGCCCTTCCCCTTTCTCTCTTCAACTTTCACTGGTGTACAGTAAGCCCAGACAGAATGCCAGCCCAGACCAGTAGCCCACGGCCATGCATGGGGCTCATCCAAGCAGTATGCAAATACAAATACAGATAGGCCTGCCTATGCCAAAGCCTGGGAATGTGTATTTTCTCATAAGCTTGTTGGATGACACCGATGCGGTGGGAACCCCACCTCCCCAGCTGTTGTGGGGAGGGGGCTTGCTAGTCTGTCCCCAAAGCACATCTCTCACCCACTCATGTGGAGGCCACCATTGCCCTTGCACAACTCCAGCCTTCAGAGGTCTGCCTGCCCTTGCCGGCTCTGCCCCTCCTCCCTCTGCACCCTATGAGCCAGTCCTGCTGTCCTTGTCCTCAGGGTTGCCACGTCCCCTGTGCTTGGGCCACTCAGCTCCCAGGAGGACCAGCTCTCAGGGCTCCCGAGAATGGACACGACCACCTGCACTTCCTCTCCACTCCGAGTCCCTCTGATGGTGCATTCACTCTCATAGCATCTCCTGGCTCAGGGTCTCCTTTGTCTAGACCTTGTTCCAGGCTGGGACATGGGGTCCACATGGGGCCCCTGCTGTCATGTAGCTGCCATACTGGCCTGTTTTAAGTATCTCCTGCCCACAGGCTAGGTCTATGAGGACTGTAGTACATCTGTGTGGACATGGAGCGACATGGGTGTCTGCTGATGTATGAGTGAGTAAGTGACACATGCCTGAACCAATGGCCCAGAATTGGGGCTTGGCCTGTTCTCACTGTCTCTTCCCCCACCGCTATACCAAGAGAGGAGGCGTGTCTGAGCACAGACCCATCACTCCTCCTGCAGGGCTGTGGCTGCGGCCTAGGGCTCTCATGTGCCGGCTGAGCAGTGGCCTGCAGAGCCACGTATGGCTGTGAGATTCCCAGCCTGTTGATAACCATGGATGCTTGTGGATGACCATGGGGGTGAGGCAGGAGAGTCAGGTGATGGAAGCATGGCAGGGCTGGGCTGAGGTCCCTCTGGCATTCTATGCAGGCCTGCAACGGTGGGCACTAAATAAATGCTTATTTGGAGCAGTAAAACTAAGCTTGTTTGTACTGGGCCTGTCTCCCAAGACTATTTTATATCCTCCAAAATGACCTTCCTGGGCTCTTTGGACATATTCCAAGGGTAGATCAGCTCCTTGAAAATTAGAGTCGGGGAAGGACCCAGTCAGGGACAGCGTGGTGGAGGCCCCTCGGACACTCCTAGCCCTCTTCATTCAGGGCTTTCCCGCTGTGTCCCCATCATGCCACATGTCAGGTTGTCTGTCATCTCTCACTACCGCCTCAACTCTTTCTTCTCTTCCTGGCCTTACTTTCCATCTCCTCCATCCACATGGTCTCATCCTCTTCCTCATTCTCCACTCCCCGGGGCTCCCACGGCTGGGGCTCCTCCCTGTTCCTGAACCCAGTGTCCACATCCCACGGGGGATGCTGAAAGGTCAGACAGTGACCATGTCTGGTGGCACACATAGTCACACGCTCCTAGAAGTATGCACGCACACACATGAGCAGATGCAAAAATACATTAACACACAAACACATAGGCACATACACATGTATACGTACGCACATCCACACATGAACACATCTTACACAAGCAGGTTCAACACATCCACACGTGGACACACACACATGCATACCAAGCAGGACCCCCCCCACACGTTGCACACACACAAGCCTGCAGACACCCATGCACGCGTGCCCACACGGCTTGTTATCTCGTTTAGGGGTCTCGATGCTGTCCTGGGATACAGAGGTGAAGGCGGCTGCCCTCAGGAGTTCTCCTGCTTGCCTGGAAGACTCTGCCCTCTCTCACTCATCTCCAGGGCTCACGGTGAGTGCAGAGGTGAAGCCCTGAGGTGGCTTGCTCGGCAGCCTCTCTGCTGCCCTGTGCAGGCCTGGTGATCCCATCACCCCCAAGGAAGGATTAGAGCTGAGTTAGCGCCCGCCCGCAGTGCAGGGACACCCAGACCTTGAATAGAATGAGGAAGCCAGTCCTGCCCAGCAGCCGTGCTGCCACAGCTGCCCTCTGTGCCCCAGCTAGAGACAAGGGTCCAGGTGACCCCCAGGAAAAGAGGGGGCACCCCGCAGGGGAAGTAGGGACAGGCTGTCTTTAGGACCCCCTGGGATCATCAGACATTCACCATTTGTAGCTTAGGAATCACCTCCGTTTGTTTGTCTTCTCCTGCATTCTAGAAACTTCAAACAGAAATGAAGGACCCCAACACCTTCCCCTCCCCTGGGCCGGCACTGCTGTCCTCCATGGCAGCACTGACTACTGCATAGCCAACGTTTAATCTCAGGTGTTCCGTTCTAGAATGTCAGCCTGGGCAGGGGGGAGGTGGTGGGCGTGGGGCAGGACTTTGTTCTCGGCCCTGTGTATAGTAGGTACATAATAGATATTTGACGGGTGAATAGGTGAGCCCCACATTTCACACAGCTGTAGGCATCAGTTTACCTGGTGGGTGAACCCCCCAGCCCTGGGATGAAGGTCATAACCACCCCTTCCACATCTGCCCACGGGTAGGAGGTCTGTGTTAGATAAGAGAGCAATGATTGGTCAGGGTGGGTAGGCTGCGACTAAACAGCACGTGCAGGCCCCGGGGTTGGGGGCTGGGTGTTCACGTGCAGGCCCCAGGGTGTTCACGTACAGGCCCCAGGGTGTTCACGTGCAGGCCTCAGGGTAGGGGGCTGGGTGTTCACGTGCAGGCCCCAGGGCGCTGGGTGTTCACGTGCAAGCCCCAGGGCGCTGGGTGTTCACGTGCAAGCCCCAGGGCGCTGGGTGTTCACGTGCAGCGGGGGGGCTGAGGTGCAGCGGTCATGGCCAGCGTGGCAAGGATTAATGCTGCAGGAAGACCCTAGAGTTGGAGCGTGCAGAGGCGTTCGGCCATGGGACCATGGTGCCCAACCACCCCACATCTCCTCACGTGGCTGTGGATACTTCTCAAAAAGAGGAGACTGCCTTTTGGAGAAGTGTGGGCAGCATGACAGTGTCATGGCAACCTGTCGGGGCTCAGTGGCCTTCGAGGGCTGGCAGTGCTGGGCAGCCCGTGTGGGGGCCGGGCAGCCGAGAGCAGGCAGAAGGTTCAATAGCAGCAGCCGTGGTGGTGAACAAAACTTAAATCACCCCAAGTGCCACAGCCTTTCCAGGCTGCTGCTCCGAGCCGCCGATCTCGGATGGAGTTACTCCTCAGCGCCACACGGCAACAGCTGAATTACACAGCTTTGTGCCTTCCCGTCCTCAGCCCAGGCAAGACACCATGAAATACGCTGAGTAACAGCAGTTGAATGCGCACGGCCAGTGATGTTCCTTTGGCTTTAGAACAGCAGATCTGCAAGGGCTGAGGGCTCCAGGTGTGTGGGAGGCTGAGGACTGCCACACCTCAGCCCAAGGGCCTCGGGGGCAGGTGGGTGGGTGCTGGTTGCCTTGGCCTGGCTTTTTGCTGGAGCAGTCACTTCCTCAGGCTACCATCTCCAAGGGACGTCTTGGTCCCCACCCTTGGCTGGAGAGATAGTTCAAAACCCAGGCTTTCTAAGGCCTGGCTGTGGCACCCTTGCCTGAGAACACACCTGGGTCGTCAGGGAAGCCATGGTGCCTGTGGCCTGGGATGGGCGGCCACAGACATTGCCGAGCTGATGGCCGCTTCCCTGGTCAAAGGCATACCTTCTTTCTGATCCCAGGGTTACTGTTGCCTCTGGGAGTGGCATGGGTACAGGGCAGGGGTTCTTTTATCTCTGGGCTTGGGGTCCTGTGAGTAGAGCCAAGGGGCCCAAAGTTACTTCTGTGTGCAAGGGGGCTTTGGGCCCACTGTCCGGCCCTGGGCCATGGTGAGTGACCAGGTGCAGGGCTCCCCAGCCCTCTGTTCAGGCAGCTGTGTACCAGGCACAGTTGTAGCTGTGCACCCGGCAGGAGCTGGGACCCCTGCCCCCTGCGGGGTCACATGACTCACAGGAATGAGGCCTGCACCCCTGCCTTCCGTCCCTCTGTCACCCTACAGGGTACCTGGAGGCTGCTCCAAGCCTGCTGTGCTCAGCCCCAGTGGCTGAGCAGATGGCAAAGGAGACGAGATGATTAATAACATGACCGGAAGTGGCCCGTGATGCCAGCATGCAGCCTGCACAAATCCTCTCAGCCAGCACCTTCCTGTGCCCCGGCTGTGTTGAACATGAAGATGAGGATGTGTCTGGCCCTGGGACCCACCCTGACGCAGAGGGCTCATTGCCCACCTCTGTCCTCACGGTTCATTCCAGCTCTCTGCACTGGGGCCCTGCGTGAGCCCCGCTTGCAGTGGTATCCACACCCTGGGCACCCTGCAGTGGCTGCCAGCCTGTCTGCTCACCTCCCTGAGGCCCCAGCCCTGCCCGGTTCTCTCCTTCACCACATGCCCACCTGGCTTCCAGCTACTCATGAGCGTCTCCAGTAGCACCTGTGGGCTGATGGGTGGTGTCGACAGTGAGCTGATGTGGCCCTGTGCTTGGCAGCGCCAGGACTTCAAGCAGCAGAGGGCACAGTCTGTCTCGTCTGCCCCCTCTTGGCTGTGCCCTGCCTGTGGCCTTCCCCAGGAGGTGCTCTCACTGTGCAGAGCGCGAGCATCTCTCATGTCCCAGGCCTGAGGCTCTGCCTACAGCCCTGCTGGTGACTGGCAGGGCACGGTTAGCCCCTGTGTTGGCTCCTACTGCTCAGGCTCAGCATGGGGCTGCAGGATGGGCCACAGCCTATGTGCCAGGTACCTGAGGGGCATTGGGATGGGCACAGGGTGGGCAGGGGCGCCTTGAGGGGTCACCAGGTGGGGTGTAGGACTCCCTGCTGGTATCACCCAGCTTCTGCCCACCACCTACTTGCCTTGGGGACCAGGACAGGGATGTGGAGGGTGGAGTGGGGGACCCCGGGGCCCCTTCTCAGACTGGGATGTTTTCAAAGGTTCTGTGCATTTGTTTGACAAGGAGTCATAGGAATCACAGGAAACTAAATTCTCTTCCATCTAGGACCTGGGGCCCTCCCTTTCCGTCCCAGGGGCTGAGCCTGGCTTGCTGTGGGGTGCTCTCAGAATGCAGGGGTGCAATGGGCCTGCTTCTGTGGGGAAGCCCAGCTCCGTGGGGCTCCTGCACCCACCACGGGATAGAGACCAGCTCCACACCCGCCTTCCCTCCCACTCCTACCCTGAAACCTGCCTGTGGCTTTACAAGGTCCTTCTGCAGGTGCCAAGGTGTGCTGGGTGCAAGGCTGTGCAGCAGGCATCGGGGCTGCCACTGCTCTGTGTCTGAGCTTTTAACCTAAGACTACGAAAGCTTCATTGAACTCCCATTTGCAAATTATCAGTTACTATCACCAAGTAGGCCCTGGCTGTGACACTGGTGGGGTAATGTCGGAGGCAGGAGGCACCCCCAGGCTCCTCCCCTCCCTTGGTAGAGCTCAGGCCAGGAAACCATAAGTCCTTGAGAAGGCGGGGCTGCTGGCGTAGGGCTGGGACACAGAGCACCCTGGCCTGGGGTTATTGGGCTGGGTGGCCAGCAGCCCTGGGAACCCAGGCAGGGCAGCCATAGCAGTGCTCATCCTGCTTCCTGAGTCCCATGGTGCTATCGACCCTACTGAGCTGGCAGCACTGGTGGGCAGGTGGGCATGGCAGGGTCTTGGCCTCTTTTCTTCCCAGCTCAGATGCTAGGTCCCATTGTTGTCCCTTCTTTCAAGGTGACCACGACCTGCGGGCTAGAGGGATGTGCGGGGTTTTGAGGCTGAGTCCTTTAAGTTGGATTTTGGCAAAGTGGCACCAGCGTGGTACTTGCTGCTGGATTATGGGTCCTTTTCTTAATTAAAAAAATCCAATTAAATTAAGATCTCAGAATGAAAGAGCGTTGGAGTCATTAGTGAGACTTTTATATTAATGATTGCAGCTGCTGAACCTATTCGCAACTCTAATGGGCGCCTGCCTCGTGGAGAGTTTGCCCGGATGGGGCCTCACCCACAGACTGGCATAGGGGAGCCCCTGCTTCTCCTGTGCACCCCAGCCCTGCAGAGTGTGTTGAGGTGGGGTATCCCCGCTTACCAGGAGACTGGGCCAGTGCACACTGGTCTTGGGGAACCTACCCCACCTAGACAACATGGAAGGAGCTGGAACATTTTCCTAGGGAAGCAGAAGAGGTTCCTTCTAGGGTCTGGAGCCTAGCAGGTGGCTGGAGACCCTGCCAGGGCCCTGCCTAGCTCACAAAGCTCTCCCACCTCTGTCCTCCCTCACCACAGCTCCCACAGCTGCCCTCCAGTTATGTCCCCTCTCTCAGCCCCCGTGGGTGGGAAAGGGCCCCATAGTGCCTCTGGTGAGTTCTTTAAAATCAACACCTGCTTTTTTTTTTTTAAAGATTTATTTATTTCTATTACAAAGTAGGATATACAGAGAGGAGGAGAGACAGAGAGGAAGATCCTCCGTCCGACGATTCACTCCCCAAGTGAACCGTAATGGCTGGTGTGTGCAGATCCGAAGCCGGGAACCAGGAACCTCTTCCAGGAACCCCATGCGGGTGCAGGGTCCCAAGGCCTTGGGCCGTCCTCGACTGCTTTCCCAGGCCACAAGCAGGGAGCTGGATGGGAAGCGGAGCTGCCGGGATTAGAACTGGCGCCCATATGGGATCTCGGGGCGTTCAAGGCGAGGACTTTAGCCACTAGGCCACGCCGCTGGGCCCAACACCTGCTTTTAAAAATGAACAATATTGCCCAACACCTGCTTTTAAAAATGAACAATATTGGCCAACACCTGCTTTTAAAAATGAACAATATTGGGCCCGGCAGCGTGGCCTAGCAGCTAAAGTCCTCACCTTGAACGTGCCGGGATCCCATATGGGCGCCGGTTCTAATCCTGGCAGCTCCGCTTCCCATCCAGCTCCCTGCTTGTGGCCTGGGAAAGCAGTTGAGGACGGCCCAAAGCTTTGGGACCCTGCATCCGCGTGGGAGAACCAGAAGGGGTTCCTGGTTCCCCGCATCGGATTGGCGCGCACCGGCCCATTGCGGCTCACTTGGGGAGTGAATCATCGGATGGAAGATCTTCCTCTCTGTCTCTCCTCCTCTCCGTATATCCGGCTTTCCAATAACAATAAAAATCTTTTTAAAAAAATGAACAATATTATCTGTTATGTGCTTTTCTACTGGGACATAAAGACTGACAGTGGCGGAGGCTATGGAACATTCTGGAACCTAGGGCATCGTGACTGGGCAATGGCTGGGACAGCATTCAGGCAAGAAAGTGAAGAGGGCCTTGCCTTGAAAGTGCTGAGATCCTATATGGACACTGGTTCTAATCCCGGTGGCTCCACTTCCCTTCCAGCTCCCTGCTTGCTGCTGGGAAAGCAGTCGAGGACAGCCTAGAGCCTTGGGACCCTGCATCCGTGTGGGGGATCCAGAAGAGGCTCTGAGCTCCTGGCTTCAGATTGATTCAGCTCTGGCCATTGTGGCAACTTGGGGAGTGAATCATTGGACGGAAGATCTTCCCTTCTATTCCTCCTCCTCTCTGTATATGTGACTTTACAATAAAAATAAATAAATCTTAAAACAAAAAGCCTGGGGGGTTGTCTTCAGTCAGCAAGGAGAAACCCAGAGAATGAAGCAACTGAATGGCATGGAAGCCCCTGGCATGGTACCCACCAACCACACAGGAACCAACGAGCGTCATAGCAAAGCACAGTAACCATGAATGTAACTGGTTATATCACTGAGTAAAATGGGGCCCAAGACATCCTTGAAGTTAGACTCAAACGCCAATGCTGATGACAAAAATATATACATAGCCTAACACAACTTCCTACAAAAGCCTTGTTACAAATGAACAGAAGAAGAGTGACTTGGGCCAGCGCTGTTGTGCAGTCGGTAAAACCGTTGCTTGTGATGCCAGCATCCCATATTGGAAGCATGTTTTGAGTCTGGGCTGCTCTGTCCAATCCTGCTCCCTGCTAATGTTCCTGGGAAAGACCCCAAGTCCTTCCCTGTCCCCCACAGGGGAGACCAAGGGAATTCTTGGCTCCTGGCTTCTGCCTGGTGTAGCCCTGGCTGTTGTGACTGGGAAGGGAAGCAGCAGCTGGAAGATCTCTCTCTCCCCACTGGCCCCCATGCTCTCTGACACTCTGCCCTTTGAATAAATACACAAATATTTAATAAATAGCTAAAACAATTAACTTGACCATGAGAAAGCCTCACAGATACCACCTAACAAAGCTGAGAGGATGTGGCCAGCGAAGGTTCCGGGCCACCCTGGTGAGGTGTCTTCCACAGACGCACCATCTGCACCCAAGCGGAGGGAAGAGCCAGGCAAGCCCACACTGTGGCCGCTACAAAACCACAGGTCCAGTCAAGGATGGAACCAACAACTGACTGCCCCAGACTGGGCGTGGCTCATGGTGATGCCGTCACTGTTACCTTGGATGTGATGACGATGCTGTGAGCATGGATAAAGCTGTGTGGATGATGGGAAGGTTCTCTTTGGGAATTACTGGACAGGAGGGACATGCCTACATTTGTACTGTGCACATAACACAACAGGACTTGTCACAAAACCCTTCCGTGGTTAGAAATGTCCTGTGCCCCCCCAGAATGGGAACCAACTGCAACAGCTATCTGTGTAGCTCAAAAGTTGTGAGAAACTTTCAGAAGGAGGCATTGGAGCCTTGAACTGAGCGCAGTGCTCACACAGGCTGGCCACTTGGAGTCCGGCTTTTTTTGTATTGTTTCCGCTGGCAACGGGGAGCTGTGTTAACGCCTAGGGAAGAGATGAGATTTATGTGCATGCATGCTCAGCATGTGTGCATTGTTGCTGGCTGTATGCATGGTGAACGGCCCACGACAGGTGGTGGCACATCCACAAGGCGGAATATTAGGCAGCTGCCAAAAACGGTATTTTGAATAAAATTCAAATGTGACTGTCTGAAGGATCTTCCACAGATCATGGAAAATAGATCTTTTGAAAAAAGAAAACTCTCTATGGGTTTTAAATTATTATGCATCAGAACAAACTTAATCCATAAACTCTATTTCTAGGAACATTGTGAAGTACTCTTGTATAATTGTAAGTTGAAAATGCCAAACACTAAACTCCAAAAATATTCTCCCACAGGAAGAGAACAGGGAATGGTGGAGACCAAGATGGAACCCACAGCGGTCTCTTGGCTACGGGATTACAGGTGGTTTTTATTAATTTTTAAAATGTTTTCTAGTAGCTTATGAATGTTCTGTTATGAGCAGATCCATTTTTTTCTAATTAGAAAAATATTTTTAAATATTGAAAAGTAATGTATTCATTTGTTTCAATGAGCCCATTTGCCTTTGTAATTAAACATTTTTAATTAAGAAGAAAGTGAAATAAATAAATGGGTCTTCATGCAACCACACTACAAGGAGACTTGAAACAGTGGAAAAATAGAAATATGATAATAAATTTATCATTTATTTTGGTGCATAAAAGTTTTTGAAGCTCAGGCCTCACTTTTTCTAAACACGCATTTTCTGGGAGCTGACTTTTTGGAGGCTCGCTCTGCTGTTCGGGAGGGGTGCTGGGCTCTGAGGGAGCCTGGGACGCTTGGGGCACAGGGCGTGATGCGCGGGCTCACCCCGCTGGCGCAGCATGCAGTGTGACCCAGGGCTCAACAGCCCTCCCATGGAAGAGGCCACGTGCAGGACCCAGCAGGTTGCAGCCGAGGCGGGTGAGCGACAGGCCGGCCTGCCTTCTGTGTGTCTCAGTGATCACGTCGTGGAAGATTATCTGTTCAACACACTACCCTTCAATAAGCTATAACTTACAAAGCGATGGCAGGGCCTGCGTAATCAATATCACATTGTAATAATTCCAGGTAAACATAGATTTACATTCCACGCACCTTGGACAGCAATTACTTGGTTCTCCTAATATGCTTGCGAACATGCCTTTATTTTCTCTTAAACCAATTTGCTTTATTGACCAAACCACCCCGGCTCCCACCTCTGACTCAGCCATCCAGTCCCCATCAATGCCTGTGATGGCAGTGCTGGTTCCTTCTCTGTGCCAGACAGGAACTGACAGGGGTTTGCCCATCCCACGAGGTCAGGGGTCAGAAAGCAAATTCCAGAGAGCCCACACGTAAGGGTGGAGAAAGGGAGGGGAGCCAGAGGGCAGACGAAGGGCGTGAAAGCATGGCCTTGCACAGCTGGGCAGCAAGGAAGGTCACCTTGTCCTGCTCATTATGGCCCCTGTGTCCTTGGCTGGCAAAAGCCAGTGTGCAGGGGAGGGACCCTGCTCCTCGCCGTCTTGTAGGTGGCTGTGCCCAGGGCAGGTGGAGTGCAGCTCACTGGAGTGTATCATTGGCGAAAGACCTACAGGCTGCTCCTCCTCGCGGGCTGAAGCAGCTGATGCAGCTCGGCAAGCGGTTCTTTCCACACAGGGAGGTGGGTCAGGGCCTCCGCACAACAGCCAACTAGTCAAGGATCCCAGCCACGACTCTCCTACACAGCCATCCCTCAAGAGCCTGCAGCTTGCTGCTTTTCCAACCTCAACTGGTATCTGGGTTCCCACTCATGTTCTGAATAGGGCTTGGAAACCCACTGACTCCTGTCTGGGGGAGCTGGGCAGCTGAGCAGGGGCGTGCAGGGGCGTGCAGGTCTGTTCTCTCCCCAGCTGCTGCTGTAGCTGAGGTCACTCTTCTGGGTGGGTGTGGCAGGATGCAAGGCACTCTCCTCTAAGGGCTCAGGGATGTTGTTTTGGGATTCTGAATTAGTTTTGCCCTTTGGCTACAATCTGGTTCAAAGACCTCAGTCTGATGAAGCCCTAGCTGTACCTCAGTTCAAGTACTTGACTCCAGCCTGCATTCCCAGGGCCAGAGTCCTCTGTGTTCTCTTTCTAACCATTTACCTACTTACCCATCTTTCTATCTGTCCACCCGCCCATCCATCTACCCACCCATCCATCCACCGACACATTTACTGAATTATTCCCTGAGTTCCAACTACACACCAGTCCTGGACCAGGCACTAGGCACACATTCATAAACCAGATCATATTGACAGAACCACGACACACACATGCTGGGCTCTTATGGGGCTCAGGAGGAGCCAACGAGGACACGACTGACTTTCTGAAGGAGGCAGCCTCCTAGGTGGTTGCAAAGGAGGAATCCCAGTTTGCCAGTTTGCCAGGTGGTCCATGTGGTGAGTGGTAAAAGGACAGGCCGGCACAGGGGGCTGCTTTGTGACCCGGAATCTTGATTCTGAGGCCAACCCGCGTCCTGCCCTGCACTGTACCTGTGTCACATCACTCGCCCATCAGGCCCTTGTCACCCTGCCTGGGCAGGGACTTTCTGTATTAGCGTCCTGCCCTCCCACATCTGCCCTTATCATGCCTGTCCAAAAAATTCTGTGCAACATGGGGGGTGGGGCGTGGGGGGAGCAGACTCAGCCAGGCAGGTGAACCAAGGAGCCGGCCAGTTGTATGCCAGGTCAAGGGTGTGTGCAGTGCAGTCCTTTTGATGCGATTCCATCAGGCACGAGCGGCACCAACGTGCCAGGCCACACACAGCAACCACAACTCTGGGAGGCGCCATGCCCACACATTCTAGTGTGACGCCTTCCCTGTGATGGTTCCCTGCAGTGGCCGGGAGGAATATTCTTCACTCCCACCAAGAAATATGCGGTGTTGCTTTCTCCCCAAACACATGGCCTGCTGACTCTATCTTTCATTCCCCACTTTTGGAAGAAACCTGGGTGGAGGGAAATATTTCTCTAAGAAAAACTGCAGCACAGGGCCTGTGAGAAATGGCAGGCAGTTGCTTACTCCTCGGCCTGAGCCTGGGTGATCAGGCCTGGAGGGTGTGCCCCTGGCAACCCCGTGGGCTACATCCTGATTTAGGGGCTCCTGCACCTGGCAGCCATGGGACAAGTGAGGTCCATGGGGTTAGGTCTTCTGATTTTGCAAGAAAAGTCATACAGCTGGGGTTTTGTAACTTCCGGATTTCTATATGCAGGCTCAAGTTTTTATGACATTTTGTGCTCCACAGATTAGGTCAAAGAGTCTTAGATTTGCAGTCCTGGCCCTGAAGGGGCTTGGGGGCTTTGGAGACTGAAAAGGAGCTGTGACGCCTGGGGAGGGTTTAGGGGTGGAGGGATAGAGCAGGCTCAGGCTCAGGACTCACCGAGGGACAGCAGCACAGAGCTCGGATGCCATTCGGCCAGGGCACTCCCTCCTGCCCTCACTGCCAAAGTAGAAAGTTGGGGTTGATCCAACTAAAGTAGAAAGTGGGGGTGCCCTGTGCTCACCTGGGGCAGGGCTGATGCTGGGGAGCCAGAGGTTGCACGCATAGTCCCTTTGGTGAACTGTCCATGAACACCCGCATCACAATCACAGTGAGACTCGGGGGTGTAGGGCCTCAAGCCTGCAGAACCCTGGGGGCCTTTGCAGAAAATAAACGAGGCCCACCTAGGATCCAAAGCAGAGGCCTCCTAGTGCTGTGAGCAGCCGAATGCTCTTCCCTCCAGTCTCTGGGTTCGGCCACGTCTTGTCGACCCGGTTTGGCATCTCCATTCCAACAATTCCAACACCAAAAGGCTCCAATCCTTTCTGAGCACAGGCAGAAACAAATGCAAGATCCCATGTGTGATCCTAAACTACTTAAAATGCAGTTTAAAATTGTATCCGGATTACAGGTTCTAAGTAGGTGTGAACCATGGGTGATTCTTGTGTGTGGACTTTGGTTTCCTCCCCAGCACACTTGCTGTGTACACACAGATCCTTCTCTCTCTCTCTCTCTCTCTTTCTCCAAATACTTCTGATCACAAGCATTTTGGATAAGGGACACTCAACCTGCAGATTAGAACTAGCCAGGGTGGGAACGTCACCTGTGGGGAAATTAGCAAAAGCACAAATCACAGCTTCTGCCTGCTGCAGCCCAGCCCTACTCCGCCGCTGAGAACTGCGTGCTGAGTGGTGGCCAGCCTGCTCCTGAGTGTCCCAATGAGTGGCCTGGACGGGAGCTTCCTGAGCCTGGAATCCCCACGTGTGTCAGGCAGGGGCTTCCGGAAGGCAGCAGAAACTACCTGAGAGGGAACTCTCTGAGGGGGAGGAGCTGCCCTCCCCGCTGCTGAAGAAGCAAGGGGATTCACCTCCCACTTGTGTTGGGATGAAAACAAGAAAGAAAAAAAATGTCTTTCTTCTACCCCCTCCTCCTGTGGCTGGACCGAACCCTAGAGTCTCCTCTTGAAAAGTACAAGGTTTGGGGGCATCTGCTAAATAAAATCATCTCAAATTAAAATCCCATTTCTTGCAAGGGGCGGGAGACGGTGTTTCTTTGGAGCTGAAGGATTTACATGCATGGAATGGGAAGGGATTCATCAATGAGGACAGGCTAAGAAGCTCCTGGATGAAATACTGCTCCCTCAGTGGACAGGGCTCCTCTGACCACTGGGGAAACTGGGCCTTGACTGGACGTGTCCCTGGGCCTGGTTCCTGGGAGGCCAGGTGGGATCAGCTGAGCCCATTGCAGCTGGCAGGAGGTTGGTGCAGCCCTGGTGCACAGAGTCTGGTTAAGAAAAAGACTACTAGGGTCTCTGGCCAGTTCTGGGCCACACTGCTGGGAGGTAGGCGGAACCTCCTGAACTCAAGGCCCGGGGTAGGTTAGGGCACTCGACATCCTTCCTGGCAGAGGGCAAGGCACACCTGTCTGCCTGGAGTGGACACTCTGCCTGCCTAGCAAAAAGGTCACAGAAGCAGTGTGTTGCAATGACCCCTGCAATGTCCCATCCACTTAGTCACATTTTGCCCCATATGCCTCCTGTTTTACTTTCACTGCGTGGGGTCAAACCCAGTTGCTAAGCAACCAGTACCTGGGCAGACAGTCACCGGGCCAGGGACCAAGGACCACTCAACCACACCTGGTCCTGGAGCTCCCTGGAGGTTGTGATGGCCGAGATGACAGGAGAATGCAGAAGTGGCTGAGACAGCATGAGGTGTGACGGGGCCTGGTTCCTGCTCATTCAGTCACTTGGAGCAACTCAGGAGAGATTTAGGGAATTAGGGTCAAGGGGCCTCCTGCAGGGGTCGAGAGGGACCAGCACCACCGGACCTGCTTTGGGCTGTGGTCTGAGGCCCTTCACTTGTGAACAGCTCCTGGAGACAACCCCGCCCACACTGGAGGCTGCAGAAGGACAGGTATGGAGGGACCCAGGAGCTTGTGCCCAGCCCTGGCTCTGCCCCAGCAACCCTGGCCAGCTCCGGCAGAACCAGAGCCTCCCTGCCTTTCTGGGGACCATCCTGGACCAGCTCAAGGTCCAAGTCTTCTGCCTGTCCTTTGATCTTGCCATAACGCCCCTCCCTGCACTCAAAGTGCTGAGTCAAATGCAGTTGCTTTTTAATGAAAACGAAGTGTAATTTATTTTACATGAGAATCACCACTGATCTGCCCCCCTCCCTGCCCCCGCTGGGAACCTGGGACTCACTGCATGGAGGGAGAAGAAGGGGGGAAAACATTGAGTTTTATGAGGCTTGTCACTCATGCTCAGGATGATGGGAGCTGCCGTGTGCACAGCCTACCTCGCCTTCGTCAGCGTTTAGTTTAATACCACACGGAGGTTGTTATGGGCCCAAGTCTATAAATAAAGGATTTATAATTAAGGTTATTAGCATCAGGTGGAACCTAAACTCAGCAGCCTTGCCTTGCATGCACAGAGCTCATCCTGCCTTGTATTTTGCTCTGATTAAAACAAGGCAGGAGCTCCTGGAGAACATTTCTTGCCAACACAGGCTGTTTGCACACTTTGTGGCCCCTGCCTGGTTCTAAGAACCAGTGACTGTGTGGGGCATGGCCGTCTGAGGCCCAAGGCTGTGGCCCCTGGGGAGGGGATGGCTCAAGGCAGCTGTCTCCCTGAGCTGCCAGGCGAGTCCCACTAGGCGCTGGCTTTGGCCACTTCTACCAGTCACTTCATCACACTCTGCTGGCGGACGCTGAGCCTGGGGCCCAGCACGTCTGATCGCCCGATCGTTGGGGGTACCTGACTGAGCCACCCAGGAAGCCGAGAGCTCTTAGATTCTTCCTCTAGGATCATGTCGCCTGAAGGCCCTTAGCCCACCACCAGGCCAAGTATTGCTGCTGTTTCTCATTTCATATTCTGATGGGCTGGTGACTGGCGACAGTGCCTGCTCAAAGATACATCATGCTTGCATGCGGATTCCAGAAACTGGCCTTGGGGAAGCAAAGCAATCTAGCCCTTCTCGGTCCGCATGACCAGAGGTTTGGATTTGGTGTTGATGAAACGGAAGGGGCGTGAGTGGCTATGATCAGAGCGAGCCTGGGCCCCAGACTGGGTGGACCTCATCTAACTCACGAAGCACTGGGATCTCCAAACACAGTGTTTTTACTCTATCAGACCTCAGCCAAAGCAGGCTCTGGAGCCTCTTAGTTCTACCGAGCATCTTGCTACATCCTTCTCATGAGAGAGCAAGCCATCAAGCAGGTTTCTCAAGGAACTGTGCTGACATCAAAGATGCACTCTTGCCACTGACAACCAGGAGTTTCCTTCCTAGGCAGACCGGCTGCAACAAGGAGGGGCCCAGTGCCCCAGAACCTCAGCTTCCCTGGCCACAAGAAGGGCCTCTCTGCTCTCAGCGGGACCAGCCTAGAGGGGAAGCCACTTGGGAAGACCCGTGCTGGCACTTGTTCACTCACTGGAAGTCTGAGTTTGCTTCTGGGCCTTAGTCCTTGTCCCAGTGTGGGCTGGTGGCCTGTTCCCTCGGTGCCCTGTGTGAGGTTGGCCTGGGGGGGTGGAGGGTGGCCAACTCCCTCATGCTGGTTCCCCTTTCTTAGGGGAGTTTCCTTCTCTCTTCCCCACCAGCACGCCCCCACCCCACTTTCTTTCTTCAGTTCTTTCTACCTCTCTCCCCAGGTGGGGACAAAGCAGTTTCTGATAGCAAACGGCCCACTTGCCCTGCGCGTCCTAGAGGTGATGTCTAGGCCACCTGCTCAGCTTCTTCTTGCTGGCCCCTCCCCGAAGCTGAGGATGGTTAGGGGAAGCCCCCAGGCCACAGCTCTGAGCCCCTGGTGTTTCATGGTCTCAGGAAGTCCCACGGAGGAGACCCAGCTGGGACATAGCTCCTCTCTGCTCTACTCATCACCTGTGCCACCCTGGGCAGCTGCTTCATTTTTGCAGCCGGAGCTCAGGCTGCAGAGGTCACTGCCAGACAGGAAGATGGAGAGTGGCAGGGCCAAAGCAGGGAGGGGACAACAGACCTTATGGGGTGGGCAGTGCTACCCCGTAGGGAGCCACCTGGGTCCCTCCAATCTCCATAGTGCGGCTTGATGGGATACAGTTTCATGTGGACAATGAACACAGCTTCCCTGGCCACAGTGGCTTCCCTTCTTCTCTGGGTGTGGCAGAGCAGGCTCCAGGGCACCAGGAAGACACAAATCCGTTACAAAAGCTACAGATTGCTTCATGGCCCAGTCGTGATCCTGGCTTTGGCCAGCAGCCAGCCTTGGGCTCTGCAAGGGCCAGGGTGATTGCCCCCTGAGTGGATTAAAGAGTGATTGTTAGCCACCACAATGGCTGAGGGATGGGGTGGGCTGGGTGATGAATGGTGAGGAGGGGTCTCCCAGATGAGGGGTCAGTCCTGTAAGGCTCCAAAGGGAGTCAGGTTTCATGAGAGCATGGATGGGGGAGGGGCAGAGTGCAGGGCTGGGGTCAGGAGAAGGCTCCTGCCTTGGCCCCATCAGGCCATCAGGGTTCTGCCAAGACCCCACTCTTGGCTTCTGTGAAGACATGGGCCTGTAAACTTCCTGATGCTGTGTCCAGCTCCGAAGTCTGGGGGATCAAGCCCTGTGGTCCCCAACTCCCCACAGATCCCACCTTGCTGGCCACAGATTGCATGAAGAGAGCTTGGCCTGGACTCTCCCTGTGGCGCAGTACAACCCCTTCCCCACCCTTGCAAGTCTTTAGGCCAACCCTTGTGCCTTCCTGAGGGTGCCCCTTGGGGAGGAAACTACACGACGACAGAGATGCTGCCAGCCCTTCCGCAGCCCTGTCAGAGGGTCACGCAGGCATGGTCCACCTGTGCTGCTCAGGAGTGAGGCTCAGCACAGACCTGGCACTTGTGGCGGGTCAGGGAAGGCCCTGACGTTTTCTGGGGGTCTGATTAGCAGATACCGAAGCAGGCTCCACTTCAGCCCAGCAAGGTCAATACCCTCTGACTGTCCCACATGTGGCTAGATCCTGCCTGCTGCCTCACACCTGGGCACAACAGCTGTGGCACGAATAAAGCCCCACTCATTGCCAACTCTCATACCTTCCTGTGCCTCTCAACAGGTTTGCGGTTCCGGCAGGGGAAGCAAGCAACTAATTTTTAGGCTCCACGGCTGCCACCTTAGTTCCTGACAAGATCTTTGTTAGTTCCAAGGAACCTTTACCCGTTCTGGCCTAAGATGCATCTTTCATCCTAAAGGGAGTGGGTCTTTATCCTTTGCACAGGCCAGGGGCCTCCAGAGAGAAACACCACCCCGCTCTGGCCAGGCCGGACTCAGCTCTCCGCCCCTCCCTCTGCCAGGGTGTGGCCTGCTGGCGTCTCCTCCTCTGTCCCTTCTCTGCTTCCTTCTCCACCGTGGACTGAAGGTTCACTCACTCGCTGTCCAGCCAGTGAGTGAGTCCCACGCTGACCGGCAGGGAGTCAGGCGCTGCCTTCTTCAACTCCAACAAGGAGACAAGAATGCTTTCTTATGCCTAACTCGACTGATGGGCCAGAAAAGCAGACAGGTGGGCACAGCAGGTGGAGGTTGCTTGGCCAGGTTTCCTGTAGAGCAAGAAGCTTCCCTCCTGCGAAGGAAGGCCACGTGGTGAGGAGTGGACAGCCGGGGTGCCCCCACGCATGTTGGGGCTCTGGGGGACCGTCTCAGTGTGCACCCAGGATCCTCGGATAACTCCTCCCTTCTCCACCCTCACAGGGTGTTCCTCCCTCCCTCCCTCTGGCTGTTCTACTGCTTTCATCTCTCCTGGGGGCTCAAACTCCTAAAAGATGCGCATCATTTGAAGTCTCAAAAATGCCAGCAGATTGGGGCATTTTGTAGGAGGATTGAAAAAGAAATGTCCTCCACCCTAAAGGTAATGTCCAGTCCTGCGGGTGCCCAAGCTGGGCACAGAAAGGAGGGGATCTGGGGGTGCTGAGCACAGGTGAAGCCCTCTCTTGGCAGCCCTTTGCTCTTACAGCAGTTCAGTGGGAAAACTCAGGAACTAAGGGGTAGAGTCCAGAGCACCTCTCCCCCTAAAGTCCCCCATCTGCCTGCTGGGGGCACCTGGCCAGCCTGCTCGAGGCCAGCCTCTGCCTCAGGTAGAGTGCTGGAGTCCATGTCCTTCCTGGACCAGGGGTCCCTGGATCCCTGAAATGTACTGTGCATGTTAAGAGGTCACTCGGTGTGCCTATTCCCCTACACTCTCCCCCTTCCCCCAAAAAATCCTTGGAGTGAGTCCTGCTGTGTGCTCGACACATGGCTTCCAGGGGACGAGCCTCGGCTTACACAGACCCCTGGTCCACTCTGGGTTTTGCCCCTCAGCAGCTTCCTTAACGTCTCAGACAATTGACTCCGCTAGGAGGACTCCGCGTCATGCAGGGTCTGTGAGGCCCCTGGAGTGGACTTGGCTTTCATAATCACAGAAGCCAGGGTATGTCCCGGGGCTAGGGACTGACCACGGTACCATGCCGCCTCCATCGATCGACTTAAATTTCCTAACAATCCTCCCAGAGGCACTTTGGTCAGCTCAATGTGTCAGTGCCACATGAACAACAAATTACCTCTTAAATTATTGCCTTCAGCTCCTTTCATGATGCTCTGGAGAGCTTTGTGACAGGGAGGGAGGAAGAGAAGCCAAGGGGCCCCAGGTCTGGGTCCTTGTGCAGGTGGCAGCAACAGGCAGGTGTTGGGTGGAGCTGCCTAGCCTGCTGGCTGCTGAGTTTGAGGGACGGAGCTGGGTCTCTTGGGGCATACAGGAGGCCCTCAGGTGCCCCCTGCCTTCCCACACCAAACCACCCGCTGTGACTGTCCTTGAGTGCCCCTCTAGCTGAAAGCAGAGCTTTGTCTCCTGGGTCTGCAGTTTCTGCCTTCTCGCCCATACACAGACCTCAGGATCAGGAAGAAGCAGGTGCAGCAAAGGCCGCCCAGGCTCCTGACCTTTGCTTCCCCTCCCCCCACAGGGGAGCTAAAGATTTACTTATTTACTTGTTTACTTCTCTGAAAGTCAAGAGTTGCAGAATGTGTGAGCAAGAGCCAGAGAGAGCTCTTTCATCTGCTGGTTCACTCCTCAAGTGGCTGCAGCAGCCAGGGCTGAGCCAGGCTGAAGCTGGGAGCTGGGAGCTTCACCCAGGTTCCACCTTGGGCCATCCTCCACTGCTTTGCCCAGGCCATTAGCAGGGAGCTGGGTCGGAAGTGGAGCAGCCTAGACGTGAACTGGCGCCCCTATGGGATGCTGGCCTGGCACGTGGCAGCCATACACTCCGTGCTACAATATCAGCCCCTGACTTCAGGTTTTTGATCATCAAGGACACAGGAGAAGGCTTGGGAACCAGATCCCATACTGTGCCTCTCTCCCTCCTGGAAGCAGTCTGACTCTGCACTGGGCGCCGCCTGGGGCTGCCCACAGGCTGGGCAGTTAGCACTGTCCCCTCGCAGGCCTAGGGTGGGTGTGGTGTGTGGGCCCCCCGGGCTGCAGCCAGGGCTCCCTGATGCATCCCAAGGGCTTTGTCCCCTGTGTTTCCAAACTTTCCCGATCTCCTGGGAGCTACACCTGGAGGGTTAGAGTTACTATTGGCCCCAGTTTTGGAAGGAGAAGGGGCTAGAAGAAGGCGGAGGGGCAGGATCGAGGGGGAGCTGCCTGAATTTGTGGGGTCTGAGAGCCACGGTCTGGGGAGGCATCCTCCTCTTGAACTGACTGCAAGTGTGAAGCTGGAGTGGGACCCTCAGCTGCCTGGCTGTGGACACAGGCAGATTCTAGTGCCTCCTGGGAGAAAGCATGTGCTGCACCCCAACTTTGTGCTGGCCTCTTAGGGCCCAAGTCTCCAGGTCACCTGTACTCCCTCAGGCTTGTGTGCTTATGCTCTTGGTTCTGGTCCCAGCTCCTTCAAGCCTTCCTGCCCCCAGAGCAGGTTTGGCATCTCAAAGGTAAGCAAGCTCACTGGGGAGGCATCTATGGTGTGGGACCAGCTGTTGCTCCATCTCCTGCTGGGACTCTCTCTGGCTGGCTGGTCCCAGGGAGCAGGTCTGTGCACGGGGACTGCAGCTCCAAGCACAGCACGACTTGGGTCCTGTCACAGCACTCGTTGCAGAGTGAGGTCGGACAGCCTCTGAAAGTGGAGTTCTGTGAGATGTGAACAAGATGTTCATATTTTAAGCTGATCGGGGAACCAGCATATTCAAAACTTCTCAGGGATCACAGGCAGGCGGACTAGGGAGTGGCCAGGTGGTGGGGGTCGGAAGGGGCAGGCCCCCACAGGGACAGTGACAGCCCTGGGGATGGACAGACATTCCTGGAGCTTGGAATGTCTGTTGGCCGGTTGAGTTTTTGGGAAATGCAGAGGGTAAAAGCTTTGATGCTTAGTCACACAAGCAGGTGTGGAGGAGCTTGCCCAGATGGAGCTCCCTGGGGATGGGGGCCAGGCTAGGCTCTGGGGCTGTTACCATGCCGTCTACTGGCTCCTTCCCACTGGGGCTAGGTCCTGGAGCAGAAGTAGAGGAGCTGGGGTTGGAAGCAGGCACTGTGCTATCGGGTGTGGGTGCACCCAGGGACTACTTGAGTGTTGTGTCTTTTTATAAACATCCATATTGCAAATTTGGGGGGCAGGTGATTGACACTGCTCAGGACACCTGCATGTCCTATCAGAGGGTCCAGGTTTGAGTCCCGGCGCCTCTCCTGCTTCTTAACATACAGTCTGGGAGGCAGCAGGTGATGCTGCCAGTGCTTGAGTCTCTGCCACCCGCGCGGGAGGCCTGGGTGGAGGTGCTGGCTCCCGACCTCCACCTGGTCCAATCTCGGTTGGTGCAGACACTGGGGAGTGAGCCAGCGGATGGGCGGATTCTGTGTCTCCATAAAAGTTCCATATTTTATTTAGCTTGGATTTTTTGCATTGATTTTAACTTTGGGAAACGCTATATCAAAGTATTTTTGACCTCAACTACTGGGATTTTTGGAGCCCAGTTTCATATTTGGTGTGGGTCCTCTCTCTAGTCCTGGCCAGGACTTGGACACTAAGGCTCAGGGACTGCTTCCTCCCCGAGCCCATAAGCAGAGCCACCTGTAACTGATGGAAGGTTAGTAAATGCTCAAACAGCAGACACCTGTGGCCCAGCACCCCAGCCTGGCCATAGCCTAGGGTGGAGCAGAGGCCGAGTTAGGGGACAGGGTGGGTGGTTTTGGGGATGTTATGAGAACATGATTGCTGGGGATCTCAGGGTACCTGGTGCCCAGGCTGGACTGATCAGGGGCAGCAGGCAGCCTGTCCTTCCAAGAGGCCCTGTGAGGAGATCATCACTTTGACTCCTGAAGCCATGATAGCATGGCTGCCCCTGAGGGTATCCACATGGAGGAAACCCACTCCTTGATTAGAAGAAGAAAGCCCCAGAATGTCAGCTGTGTCATTCCATGGCTGGGCCGGGGAGGGGGGACCTGCAGAAGGGTCTGGCACCAGCGCTGGAGTCTCTGGTTGAGCAGGAGGGAGAAGCAGCTGGGATCTGGGAGTTGGTGGGCTATTGCTACCCACTGTAGTGCAACCAGCAGACGAGTGGGCTCTGGAGGCTGTTCGGAAAAGTGCTTCCGGGAGAAGCAAGAGGGTGGCACAGAGTTGCTCCCAGAGCCTCAACTGGGCTGCAGGGAGATGTGTAGTCATGGATGAGGCCAGCACCCAAGCTGGGGAGAACTAAGTCTGTGTGTTGGGCTAAGTTTCTCAGCTGGGGCTGGGCATGTCGATCAGGGAGCATGGCTGCAACCCAGAAATCACCCAGCTCTCTCCACCCAGGCGGATGCAGGCGCACAAATGAGCATGCTGAAACGGGCTTCTCGTCTAAGTACGACGCGCTGGAACAACTAGACATTTGGGGCCAAAAAACCAAACAAACAGGAAGCTGACCTAAATGTTACAGCTGATAGAGAAATTAACTAAGTGTGGATCACAGACATCACTGTAAAACAGTAAACATTCAGAAAAAACATAACAGAAAAAATCCCAGGGAAGCGGCTCTATGCAACTTATGCTAAAAACACTTAGAGGGAGAAATTGACAAATTGGACTTCATCAAGCTGAAGCATTTACTCTGCAATAACCCACATAAAGAGGATACAAAAAGACAAGCTACAGCCTGAGAGGAAACATTTGTAAAGTCGTCTAGAAAGCTTGCAAAATTCAGCGGTGAAGATGAACTCATTCAATCAGAAGATGTACGGAACGCGCACATCGGCATTCCACCGAAGACGATCTACAGATGGCAGCAAGCTCATCAGAGATGCTCGGTGGTGTCAGCTCCACAGAGCTGTGCACAGAAAGCAGAGACGTGGCTACATCCCATCAGAGAGGGCTCAAACACTGGTGAGCATGTGGGGACCTGGACAGCTCATGCACTCTTAGGATTGTTGGGAGAGTAGAACGGCACGGTCACTCTAGACAAAACTTCGGCGATTTCATTGGAAGGCTAAACATGTGGATACCACGTGACCTGGCAATGGCAGCCATGCGCATTTATGCCAGAGGAGACAAGGTTCATGTTCATGGGTACACCTGGCAGGTCCCTCTGCAGTCACCAAAGCACGGCCACACCCTCGCGGCCCGCAGCAGACCAATGGGTGAAACTGATGGTGTAGAGAGACCAAGGTCTACCGCTCACAGCAGAAAGGAGTCACCCCTCAGCACCCCAGAAACCTGGAGTGCTTACCTCCTGGCACCCCAACAATCCAGAATGGTCACCTCCTGATACCCCAACAACCTGAGTGATCACCTTCTGACGCCCCAACAACCCAGATGCTCACCTCCTGACACCCCAACAACCCTGAGTGCTCACCCCACGACAACCCAACAACCCGGAGTGTTCACCCCCTGACACCCCAACAACCATGGAGAATCTCCAGTTTTGATTGTGGTGCTGTACACACAAACCGATAAGCAATAAGACAATGGAACTAACCACAAACATGCATAGAGACCCACGCACGTGGAAATAAACGTGACCCAGGGGAGACAGAGCAAGATTGTTGGGCTGCGTCAGTGTCGGCACTCCGGCTGTGACATCATGCTAGCATTCCAGAAGATGGTACCAGTGGGGCAGGAGGGAACAGGTACTTTCTGTCTCATTTCTCACAAGTGCTCAGGAAGCTGTCGTTATCTTAACAAAAATTTCAATTAAAAGCAAGGGAACTGACAAGGATATTGTCCTTTTTCGTTTTGTTAAGTAAGTCGTTATGAAAAAAAAGTCACCCCGTCAACTTTCACAAAAGCCGAAACATTACAAGTGTCACCACCGCGGGAGGGTCACCGTCTCGGGGTGGAGGACGGTCCTTTGGAAGGAACATGCAGCTTGTGAAAAGCTTACCACATCTTTATTATTTTTCTCATTTCCCAGTGGACTGATAAGAGCTTCATCACAAGCTAAATGGGAGGAAGATGAGAGCTTGGGAGTGACTAACATTAAGGCTCGGCTGGTTCTGCATGGTGAGGGGATGGTGTGTGTGCCCGACTGCCCTTCTGTGGAGTGATGGCCAGGGCTTTCCTGGCCCAGCACAGTCCGGGCTACACTGGGGAGGTGCCAAGGCCGTTCACCTGCTGGGGGGAGGGGACTCCAACATCCTCAGCTTCTACAGCCTTGTCCCGCAGGCTGCATGGCTCTCTGGTCCAGGGATACTGCAACTGCCGAGGTGAGGGCCCCCTCGGGGACTCTGCTCTCCCAGGGAAAGCTAGGAGATTCCCAGCCATCCCCTGGGACAGGAGGATCACAGGACCCGACATGCCTCTTCCTCCCCTCTCAGCCAGGCCCATCGGGTCAGGTCCTGAAGGGCTTGTGAATGAGGGTCTTGGGAGACAGGTCCCACGAGGTGCCTACCACTCGGCATCAGGCCACTCATCAAGCCATCCAACTTGGTGCTCTGCCATGTGGCCCAGACCCTGATTCCTCCCAGCCCACGCCAGGCGTTCCCCCCGTGAGGAGTCCCTGGGCAATGGTGGCATTGTCGTCCTTTGCACCTGCCCGAGACGTGCCGATGCTGACAGATGCCAGCTGCAGACACCCTGAACTCCAGGGCTGTGGGAGCTGCTGTGTGAGTTAGGGCAGGGCCACTGTTCAGGGGGAATGATGGGCAGGTGGAGTGGGGGTGGGGGTGAGGGGTGGTACCCTCCTTCCTGAATACAATGATGCTGTGCCTTTGGAGCCTTGTCCCTGAGCCTGGAGGTGAGCACTTTTCCTTACCTCAAGTGCACGCATCCTCTCACCCAAGGAAGTGAGCTCCCAGCACAGCCGCTCAAATGTTCATACCCACATCCATTACTGCAGCACCTGCTTCAGGCTGGGCACTGGGGGTGGGGGGACTGATGGGAGCAGTTACCAGCTCCAACTCTGGAACTCGGCTCCTTGGGTTTGAACCCCAGATCCTCCATCAGCTATCTGTGAATTGAGGCCGGCCATTGGACCCCCTCTGTGCCTCAGCTCCCTGTCTGTGAAGGAGATAGTGCCCACTCGGGAGAGTGATTTAAAAAGCCATCATTTATCAATGTGTTAGGAGAGGGGGTCCAACACACACCTGGACTCAGACTCCAGGAAGCAGAGAGGACCAGGCAGACACACCTGGCCCAGAAGACACTGGCATTCAAGGAAACCCCATCCCCTGTGGAGGACAGTGGTCCCTGAGTGGAGCTGTAGGTAGTGGGGGGTGGGGTGGTGCCTGGAAGCCTGATTCTTCGGCCCCGAAATTCTTCGGAATTTCTGAACCCCTCGTCTGCCATGGGGCCTGGGGCCCTGCATCCTCAGTGACCTCGCCAGGGCTCCTGAATCAGAGTTTGGATCCCATGGGAGAGCTGGGTTCCAGAGCCTGCCCAGTGTGCCCTGGCATCGGAGCATTTCTTGGCAGAGGAGGAGGAGGAAGAGGAGGGGGGAGGGTGGTTCAGAGCAAGCCACAGGCTGAGGGTTGAGTGTCATTCTGTCACTGGACTTGGCAGGTGGGTTCTGCCAGTGCTAAGCTGTGGGCATGAGGCTGGGCTGCTGGCAGGGTGGGGGTCCCCGGAGGGCAGGGAGCCATGCTGGGGAGTTGCTTCTTATCCCCCAACATAAGGGGGCTTTGAAGATTTGAGGGTAGGAGAGTGGCCCCAGGTGACCCATCTTAGGAAGCTGTTCACCCGCAAGGTCGTGTGGCCTGGACACCAGTGCAGGAGACAGGACCCTGGAATGAGCAGAGCAAGGTGACGATGACCAACATCAAAGGCAGAGGTGAGACGGCTCTGAGGAGGGCAGTGGTTGGGCAGATAGAGATGGGGATGAACTGGAGGAATGCTAGGAACAGAACACACAGGATCTGCTGTCCAGGTGTGGAGGTGACCGAACGGGTGGATGAGAGCAAGCCAGCCACACGAGCACCAGGCAAAACTAGAGTGGGAGAGGGAGGGACAGAGGTGACTGCAGCCTGCCCGCTGCCAGGGAGGAAGGGTCCAGCGCTGCAGATGGACATGCAGATGGAGACATCGCTGACCGGGCAGAGGGCAAGTCAGAGACGGCTTAGAGAGAGGTCTTACAGCGAACAGGACGCACACAAGACCTGGCTGAGGACATTCTAGAGGGGTCTGCAAAGCCTGGCTAAAGTCCAGCTTCCAGCCCTGTGCAGGCCTGTACCCCAGGGGGAACCTCCAGGCTGCATCGCCCCAGGCACAGCTCCATCAGGGCTGCTCTGGCTGGAGTACTGCCACCCATCCACCTCCCTGGGCTTGTCCACCTGCCAAAATGACCGAGGCTTCCCTGAGCCCCTCATGCCCCTCATTGCCAGCACAGAGTTGCACACGGCCCCTCTGACATATCACCTCCTAAACGAGCTTTTGATGATTTGCGAAGGCTTCTAATTAGAGCATCTGTTTATTATCCCAACTTTAATTGCACATTAACATTTGTTTTCTTCCTCCTTTTCATCTGCAGTAGGACAGCCAACATGGCTCTGTGTTGGCAGAGCAGGGGGCTGGAGTTTTCTGACTCTACTTCCTCTCCCTGGGGCAGGGGAGGGTCCCAAGCCACGGACCTTCTCCCTTGAGCCCCTGTGCCAACCCTTAATGCAGAGGCTGCCAGGTGCCATTGTGAGCTGGCAGCTCCTGAGCCCCCAACAGGAAGCGTCTGGTGTCAGGAGCCAGGCTCCTCTGCCACAGGATGTGTGACCTGGAGTGCTTGGCCTGGCCCCTGCTCCTGCAGTGGGGCAGTGGGGCAGTGGGGGAGTGGTTGGCAAGCGTCCACAGGGGGTCAGGCTGTCCAGCCTCATGCTCTGCCGATTGGCTGCCTCCTGCAGGGAGGTGGGGCAGTCCCGCCCACAGCCCTACTCTGGGCTCCGTCATCAACCTTGGCCTCTAGGCATCTCACCAGTGTACAATGCACATCCTATGGGTGAGAGCCAGGCCCAGCATCACGGGGGGGGGGGGCCTACGGAGAGGAGGAATGAGGACAGCTAGGAGTGGGGGCTCTGCGGGGGTTCAGCCTCCAGGGGGGCCCAGCCACACCCCAGAAGGGGCTTCTAAATTTGGGGGCTCCCACTGCTAGCTTCATTCTGTCGTGTCTGGCTTATGTGTGTTTCAATTTACGTAGGAAGGAGAATCCAGCTGAGTCCCTCGTAGGATCCGTGTGCCCTGACCCACAGTCCCTAAATGTACGCAAGTCCCTGAGGCTATAGGCTTTAGGGAGCACCACTCCACCCACCTGTCCTCCCAGCCTCCTCACAAGAAGCTTCTCAGAACCCTGCTCTGGTCTGGAATGGCAAGAATCTCAGCGGCTTTGCCACTGGCCTGAGTTGAGTGAACCACGAGCCAAGAACGGTCCCGGCTCAGAGCTGAACCACGGGGTCTATGAGCTGAGTGTAGGAGGGTCTCCCAGGCCACCCACTGAAGGACTCCTTTTGATAGGGCCTCACCTCAGACCTCTGCTTGGACGTCCCCTCCACTTGGGGGATGGGTCTAAGGGCAGAAAGCTTGTCTCCAGGTTCTCTGTCTGTTGGGGTTGCCAGCACACGGCAGAGTCCAGTGCCAGCTACCCTGGCTGCCTCTGACCGCCCAGGCTCAAGGACCAACCCCAGCTATCAGCCCCCTTGCCTTCCAGCTCAACTGGAGTCTCCCAGCTGGGAAGGTCCCCACACCTTTCTCAACTCGTGCTGCAGGCATCCTTTTCTAAGGTTCCTCTTCCCATGGGGATGGTAAGACGCAAAGAGCTAACATCTACCCAAGTGCGTTGTGCGCTAGCGCTTGCCACACAGCAACCATAGCAGAGAAGGTGCTGGCATTCAGCAGCACCAGCTCCCGCAGTGGCCCCTTCCACTCAGAGTGGGTGGCCAACAGCCCTGGGGAGATGCCAGCACTTGGCCGAGATCATAGGCAGTAATGGACCCAGGCTTGTCCCTGAAGAGTGGCCTGTGACCCAGTAATCTCACGTGTGGGATATTTTTCAAAGGTGAACCAGACCAGCACAGTCAGGAAGGTACGTGTAAATAATGATGACCAACTCCAGTGCTGAAGTGGCAGGAGGGGGCATGGCCACTGGAAGGAAAGACAACCAAAGATGCTCTGTGATACCAGGTCACGGACCAGTGGGTTCCACCAGCGCTGTGCCCGATGGGAGCCTGTTTGCCACAACAGATCACTGAGTCGTGGGCTGGAAGTTGGTGTGGAAGCTCACACGTGGAAACGCCCGTAGAGGGGCCGCATGGGTTTCCACCATCTTCCCACACTTCCGCAGGGCTGAACTTTGACACAGACGCGGGCATTACGATTCCCGCACGGAACCAAGAGCAGAGTCATGTTTGTCCAACAGAGGAGGATCGACTAAACGTACACAGGCTCTGACCCCTGGCTGCCTGAAATCCATCAACATCTTTACTCCCTCTGGTCCCTGGGGTGTGGGCAGTGAGGTCTGACACTTGGGGAACCCCTGAGGCGCACAGCTTCGTCCCCTCTCCATGTGGGTTACTTAGGATGATTTCCCAACATTCTCTGACTCACAGGGAAGAAAACAAAGAACATAGAATCCTGAAATGAGCCCTGGGGAGCCATCTGGTCTACCGCTTTTCCCTGGTTGCCCCTGCTCCTGCCATCAGCCTGGCCCCAGGAAGTTCCAGCTCAGAGCAGGCCTGGCAGAAGCATCTCCCTGATCAGGGGTGGGGCGCATGCGCTCTGGACCCTGGCCAGCGAGCTGACCCATGGCCCTTGCCTCCTCCCAACCCCCAACCCCACAGGGTGACTCCAACTGGAGGCTTTAGGACAGCAGACCAATTTAATTCCTATTACAGTATAAAAATTAATAACATAAAAATGTCACGATCATCCCACACTAATTAGGCATCTAATGAATAATTAGCTGTGGACACATCTGACATTTTTGGTCATTAATCTGAGCAAGTGTTTTAAGTCCCAAACAAAACCCTCAGAGGTAGAGGTGGATTCCACGGACGGTGGGAGAGCCATGCTCAGCCCACGCAGCAGGAGGGGTGGTGAGGTCCTTCCCAGACCCCCTCTCCAACCAGAGAGGGTGGGCTGCAGGGCAGGGGTATACACACTCAGCTCCTGCAGCCCAGGTTGGCGCCACCAGGCTGCACGATCCCTCATGTCCTTGTGCTGGACTGTCCTTCCCGATTGCCCACAGGGCCTGTCAAACTTCTTAAGAAAGGCCAAGATCTTGAGAAAAAGCAGAACTGTATGCATCTGAGTTCCCCTGGGAGTGAGGGAGAGGTCACTGGGGAGGACGCTGGGGCCTGACCACTCTGTCCACTCCAGGGTCTGCTGAAGAGGGTGTGGCAGGGCGTGCAAGTCCGGTCACTTTTGTGGGAAGTGACCCATGTCCTGGCGAGACCCTGGCCTGAGTCTAACGCTGGGCAGCACGGATCCCCGGAGTGGGTGGTAGGCTCCGTGGTGAGTGTTCCGAAAGCCAGCGGAGCACACGCATGGTGAGACATCCATGTGCGGTTGTCACTTGCTTTGTGTTCAGTCTCTCCCTCCCCGTGTTTCATCCTACTAGTGTGTGGGGCTCAAAGCTATACCCAGTCACTGAGAAATGGGTAGTCTGGCAAAGCAGTCCCCCTTGTCATGGCCCCTCTCTCTAGTGTCTTAAGGACACCCTCCAGGCCACAAGAAGGGACACCTAGAGTGGGTAACGTCCTTCTGTGAGCGCAGTGAGGGGACAGGGCAGTCACACATTTTTGGAGCTAAATCGGGATGGCTGGGAAGGAGTGCTCATCCTGAATGAGATATCCCCAGATGCCTAGGGGAGACCACAGCTTTGGGCGGGCATGTGCCCAGGGGTGGGAGGGGGCAGCGGCTCTTCTCTGCCCACACCCACGCCATGTGGAGCTGTCTCAGTCCTTGGCTGACTGTGCCCCGGACTTCCCCCTGCAGTCTGGGCATTGGCTGACTGTGAAGCCGACCTCTCCTCTCCTCCCAGTCTTCCTGTCCCAGGGCCACGCCTCCAGCCTCCACAGGGACCACAGCACACAGCAGGTGCAAACAGAATGCTCATGCAATGGTGAGTTGAGCGCTGGCCTTAACCATTTGGGGGCTCCTCCCTCGGAGTCATGGCTCCTTCATGTCCACCTGAGCCCTGTGGAGGGCAGCTGCTTCTAGTTTGTGCCCACTGGGGGTTGGGAGCTGGTGGGAGGCGCAGGGGGTCTGGGCCGATGGCCCCTCCCTCCCCTGGCTGTTGTCACAGGTTGAGTTGTAGTCCCCCAAAGGCCTAAGCTGCGGTTTCCAGATCTCACTCTCCGGCCCTGGCAAGGGGCTTGCTGCAGGCTGTCATTCGTTATCACGGGGACCTAACCCCATATGACTGATGTCCCTGCAAAAACGGGAAATTTGGGCTCAGAGACATAGATAGGAAGGATGCCCATGGACGTGAAGAGGAGGTCAGGAATTAAGCCAGCAGCAGGGAGGGGAGCAGCCTCCAACAGGCTTTTGCTCACACCCTGGGAGGTCCAGCCCAGCTGACCCTTGACCTGGGGTTTCTGGACTCTGAGGCTCATGGCACACTGTCCAGCAGCTCCAGGAGACTCAGCAGACACCTGCTGGGTTCTCCAACTTGCAATGCAAGACTGCTTTCCCAGGCCCATGTAGCAGCTGTCACTAAAGCAGGCTTGGGTGTTAGCCTTTTTCCACAAACCCAAGATGCCAGACACCACGAGTCAGCCGCATGAGAGGTCCTTTATTCTGGCAGGGGAGGCAGCTGCGAGGCAGAGGGGAAGTGGGAGCAGAGAGAGGCAGAGAGAGACAAGAACAGAGTAGAGAGAGCGAGCAAAGGGGAGAGGATCTCCATGCCTCGAGGCGGGTGTGGGACTAGCAGATGTGGCTGTAAGTGGACACTAGGGGTAAATGCCTCAGGGGACTGGTGGAGCAGGGCCCTCAGTTTTGGGGGTCATGCAGTACAGCAGATTGTCGGGGAACATGGTGTAAAGCTAAAAGGAGTGAAGCTCACTTAGGCCAGTGGGTCTTAAGGACACTGAGACCCAGGGGATTCGAGGCAGTGCTGGACAAGCAGGCGTTCAGTGTGGCTCTGGGTCAAGGATGGCGGGGTCAGTCGTCAGGGTCACTCCTTACACTGGGAGGCAGTCAGAACTTTCTCGCTCTATGTGTGTGTGTGCATGCTATACCTCGGAAGCCCCCTCCAAATCTGCCTGGAATTGTTCAGCTCCACCCTGGACTTCAGAAACCACCTCTCGCCTAGAGGCCCCTCACCAGCAAAGAGTGAGTCAATCCCTGTTAGGAGCAGAGGACAGAGGCCTCTGTCCTCTGCTCCTGTGCCCAGGGTGCTGTCCCCTGACGCCACCCCACCCCCCTGGCTTTGTTCACAAGGAGAGACCTTAGGGCGCTCCCTGCTCAGCTCCCGTGTCTGTGTCCCCAGGCGCCCCTCTGTGCCTAGCACTGAGTGTGATGCATGACTTGCAGAGGAGACACCCCCAGGGTCTGAGCAAGGGCTTGGGACAGCTCGTGTGGCTGACCCTTGTCCCATAGCAAGGCCCATGGAGCAGATCTACTGCTGCCCTTGGCCTGGCACAGCCACAGCAGCCCCAGAAGCTCAGGGAAGCTGCTAGCTAACTCCTCAGCTGTCCATCACTCGGCAGGTCTGTACCTCCTCCCCAACAGGTGCACCTGTCCTCCCTCCGGAACCCCCGACCCTTGCCCACCTGTCTGATCTGTTTTACTCCTCCACCTGCGACCCTGCCCCAGGTGACAAAGTTGGCTGCAGTGCCAGCATCTGGGGCCACCTTCTTACCTAAGTGCAGTGGCTGTCTGCTTGGTTCCCTGGCAAATGAACGAATGAAGGAGTGAATGAATGAAGCACTCCATGACTGACAGTTTGTACTCCCTGGATGGCAGGCCTCAGCCCCTTCTGGGTAGGGAGGGCCTGAGCAGGAGCCAGGCACAAGGCTGGGCAGCCCTGGGACCTGGCTCCGTGCACCCACATGAGCCTGTCCCTCGCAGGTTTGGTTAGAGATCGTGGGAGCCCCAGAAGGAAGTGAGCATGGGCTCCTCTGGCTCCTGTTGTCCTGAGGATCCCTGGGAAATGTGCACAAGGTGCTTCCATTGCAGAACAGAGCTTAGCGGTCAAAAAAGCCACCTGTTCCACAGGCCTGAGCGTCAGGGTCTCTACCCTGGAGAGGCCCTGGCCTGACTCTGGGAGAATGGGCTGGGCCAGGAAACCCCTCTGGCACTGTCCTTGCTGAAGCCAGGTTCTGCTGAGCACAGCCCTGGGTTCTGGGTGTCTTGCTCCCCTCAGCCTCATTCCAGTGGGAGAAGACAGCTGTGTTGATAGCCCAAGGGTGCCTGGGCACCCAAAGCCACCTGATCCTAAGGCTCATCTGCTCTGCCAGGGGCTGTGTCTACAGCGATTGGGAACCCCCAGCCACCTGTTCCCGAGGCTCATCTGCTCCGACGGGGGCTGTGTCTACAGCGGTAGCAAGGATCAGCCCCCACACATGATAAAAGCTGGGAAGAGACCACACCATTTGTGTCCCTTGCTTCTTTCTCTCTTAACATTAACATGCAGAGGATAAACCCTGCACCTCAGGTGAGGCAGTGCATACTCCAAGCCACAGAGTTGAGCTGTCCCGTCGGGCTTTGGGCCTGGGATCGTGTGCTTTTAAAGCCGAGCTTCTTCCTGCGCCCCATCCGTGGTGCTGCTCTGCAGTGTTCTGGCTGAGACTGGCTGAGTCTGCGATAAAGACAGCTTCCTGGTGGGGATTTGCATGGGCAGGAAGTGGAGTCACCATGCTGGGACCACGCACGTCGCACGTCGACTAACCTTTTGTCCAGCCCACGGCAGGTGCAAGGGCCTGGCTGAGGAATGAGTGAGCAGGGCAGCGAGGTAGGGGCCAAGGGATAGGGGCTCACATTAGAGGCCCAGGGCTCAGAGCCTTCCCCCGAGAGAGCTGGCTGGCAGAGGAGCTATGCAGGGTGGTTGGGACTTGATCAGGGGTGGAGTGGCATCAAACAAAGGCACTTTGACCCCAGTTCACAGAGACTCTGATCAAGGCCTCCAGACAGAAGTAGGAACCTCAGGGCTTGCTTGTGAACTGGGGTGTCACGTGGCAGGGGCCCTGGTCTCCCTGTTCCCTCAGGGCAAACCCAAGAGAGAAGACTCAGTGTGAGTTTCTAGGCAGTGAACCAACTGCACATCTTTGTGCCAGGAACCAGGAGGGCCAGGTTGTTCCTGGGGACTGATGCACTTGGGGTTGGCACTTCCCCCACCCCAGCTCCTGCCTTGGGCTAGTCTCTGCCTGGGGCACCCACAACAGGGGCTACTCCAGCCTTTGGTCACATTCTAGGCACTGCACCCCCTTGCTACAGTGGGCACATAGGGGCACCATCAAGTGTGTGGACACCAGCAGCAGCAGGATGGGTCCCAGGCTGTCCAGGGCTGTGAGCCTAGCGCATACCAGCCTGGGGACATTGGACAAAACAATCAACCCAGTGATAATTCCCAGTAATACCCGGCTGCCCAGGCCTGAGAGCTTGTTCTGAATCCACCCGCAGGCTGCCATGGGTGGCTCTGTAGTGGGCACTTCACCTAACACTGGCTAAGTATAGCTTCCAGTCCTTTCTTGTGCCAAGTGTGGGTTCTCCTCCTGGTGTGAAAACCCACAAGAAAAGCCTTTGTTTCCTTGCTGGATGTGGCTTTCAGAAAGGGGAACCCCGTGGCCTTGGGCTTGGGCAGGTGTGTTCTGCTGAATGAGTTAGGGGTGATGGTCAGAGGTCATGCTGAGAGGTGGAGGGCTGCTACCTTGGCTATCGGCTGCCAAAGAGCCTAGTTCACTCGGGCAGACCCTGCAGCAGGCCTAGCCTAGCCCATGTGGGCAGACACTGCATTGGGCCTGGCCCAGCCCATGTGGACAGACCCTGTATCAGGCCTGGCCTAGCTCATGTGGGCAGACCCTGCATTGGGCCTGGCCCAGCTCACTAGGGCAGACTTGAATCAGGCCCCCACAAGCTCACTGGTTGCAGCGGGAAGGCCCTATGTTCCTCTCAACCGCCACACATTCTGCCTTTGAGCCCTGGCCTCTGGCTCAGTCATATGATGCCTGCTGGATGTCCCCTCCCTGGGGACCTTGAAGACACTCAACAGCAATGTGAGGTCCATTCCAGCCTCGGGCCCCAGTGCATTTTTATGGCCGAGTTATAAACCTCTGAGAAATGGGGTTTATAATGGAAACTCTGACACCAGCTAAAATATAGCAGCACTGCTGGGTGCTCCCAGAATGCAGCACTAATTTATAAACCACTCAGGGATCCAGGGCCATTCTGGAACTTAGAGACAATAATCCAGAAATAGAGTTGAGCGGGAGGGGCGAAGTGTTACAAGTGTCTGCGAATGATCAGGTCCGTGGAGGCCGACAGCCCAGAAATCAAGCCAGCTACACAGCACCAGTTTGTCATCTGGGAGGAGCCCCAGCCACAGGAGGATCCTAGGCAGACCTCTGAGTAGTCTTAGGCCACCCCAGTCCTCTGCTGAGCCTTGGGGGGGGTGGGGGTGAGAGCAGAGCTTGGTGGAAACTGGGGTGGGGAGGGGCTGGGGAAGGAGGCGTGGTCATCCTGGCAGGCACTGTCCTTTGTGTTTCTGCAGGGCCACATGGGTGCACCTGCCACGCTCCCTTGCCTGGGACTCCTCCCTCCTGTGCTTCCAGCCCCTGGCCTTCCCTTGGGCCCCCCAGTCTCCCTTCATCCCTGCCTTCTTTCCTCTACCTCGTCCCCCTCCTCCCTCCCTCCATCATCCTTCCTTTCCAGCCCTCCCTGCTCTTTGGTCCTTGTAGAGTTTCAGAGTAACTGTCCTGACTGTCCACAAACCCAGGAATTTCTGAAGCGACCCTTGCAACCTACACAGACCCCACATCCCAGCTTCTAGAAGCTTCTTGACTGCCTCTCCTGCTGAGGGTAAGGACAGAACAGCAGCAGCCTTCATTGGAGGACAGGGGGGCGATGGGGTGGGGACTTCAGGATGAGCCCTAGGCCTGGCCTTGCCCTGGTCTAAGTCTGACCTCAAAGCCTGGGTTCCTGGAAGAAAGCCAGCTCCACTCCTTTCCACCCCAGCAAGGGGACTTTTGGGTTCCAGTGTCTCCCTCTATGATGCAACCACAATGCAGTTCTGACCTTGCAAGACTGCTGAGCTTGGCTTTCTGTTCAGAGCACAGCTGTCGAGGAGCCTAGCTGGTGATGCAGTGACTTACTGAAGGGACATGTGGACACTGGAGAATGGGAAAGGCATGAGCAAAGGCCCTGGGGCAGGAACCGGCCTCCACACCACAGAGCTGGCCAGCTGCCCTGTGCCGGTAGAGGACCCAGTGTGTGGCTAGCTGGGGAGATGGCGGGAAGCGACCCTGGGGCCAGGACAGGTGATAGAGGCTGCCCACTGAGTGTACTCCCTTCATGGGGTGCTATCAGTGCCCTGCTTTTATTCAGTTATTGCTAGGAGCTTTCCAGGAGAGTCCTGGGGACCGCCCTGCCTTCCCAGGGCCTGCTCAGACCTGGCACTTGCAGCTCCCTCTGCCCCACCCTCCTCCTTCCCGCACTCCCGTCTCGCTCGGCTCCTGAGAAAATGCAATTTGAGTCCAGCCACTTTCAATTACTGCGGTGCTGTGCTCTGCGCCCACGAGGCAATGAGGGGCCGTCTTCCTCCCGGGAATGCACAGGGCTTTCCAGATGCCAACAGAGAGAAGAGAGTGAAATAAAGTGCTGTTTCCGGGGGAGGATGGGGTGGGGTGGGAGGGCAGATGAGCAGAAGGCTGGCCCCTCCGCTGCCTGGTGGGCTGCCTGGCACCTCCTCCAGTCAGGCCTGAGGGCCAGCCTGGGGCCCTGGCCTGCAGCATGGAGGCTGCAGAGCTCGGGGTGTCAGGAGCATGGGGGTCCGTGTATGTGAGTGTGTTGTGTGTGTTGTGTGCGAATGTAAGTATGAGTACTTGTGTGTAAGTGTGAGTGTGTATGTGTGGTGTGAGTGTAAGTGTGTGGGGGAAGGAATTGCATGGCAGCCTGTCAGTGTGTGTGAGTATGTGACTATGATCCGAGAGTGTGCGGGTGGCACGTGGCTGGGTCTGTGTGTTAGTGTTGTGAATGAGTGTGCAAGCTGTGTGTGTGCATGTGAGCTGTTTGCTAGGTGAGGGTGTATAGTGAGGGAGAATTCACAAGAACAAGTGTTATAGGAAGTCGGCTAAGTGTGAACGCGAGGATGATGAGGTGTGTGTGTGTGAATGTGTGAATGATTGAGTTGTGTTTGTGCACACGTGACTGTGAAGGCTGTGGCCATGGGAGCTGTGTCAGGTTTGTGCGTGTTCAGGGATGAGTACATGTAAGTGTGAGTGTGCACACAGCAGGTTTGTGTGATACGTGAGCACAGTTATGTGAGTTCTGAGCATGCCAATGCTAGGACAAGTGTGTAGATGTATCATTGTGGGAATCATGTGTGTGTGCTCTGGTGTGATTGTGCAACTGTGAGAGCCTGGCTGCCCACACTGTGTGTGAGTGTGGGTATGTGAAAGGGTGAGTGTGTGAGTCTTGAGTCAGACCCGAGCTGGACCCTGAAAGGACTGGGGCTCCTGGACGGGAGAGAGATGGGGACCCGAGGGGATGGCCAGGGCCCTGGATCCCTCCTCCCATCCAGCTCATGGCCCAGTCTGGCTGCGTGTGCTGCTCAGGCTGAGAGCTGTCCAAGAGAGAGATGAGTGGGTGAGTGGGCGAAGAAGGTCCAGGGCCTGGGGGCTGCTCAGCCCTGTCTGCACCCTCACCAAGTGTCTACTCCCTGTCCTTGGAGGTCCGAGGCCACCAGCCCTATCCTTGCATGTCCAGGCCAGCTCCACGGGGAGGTGATGCTGAGCACTGGGGCTGAAGGCTGTCGTACTGGCACAGCTTTGGCTTCATGTTTCCCCTTCACTGTTTCATTTGGCGCAAGCCATGGCCCCTCCTGCGATGCACACTTGCTGGCGGTCCCCAGCCTTGCCAGCCCAGGGCAGTAATGCTACACAACAGTTTTTGATCATCTGTCACTGTTTCACCAGGATGACTGGAGCCACCAAGCACTGGGATTGGGGCTCTGCCATCCACTTGCACCTGCCTGCCAAGGACAGTCAGGCACCCCCAGGAGACCAGAAGAGAGAGGTGCATGGTCACAGTTTGTCCCCGGGGGAGCTTTGCTCCCAGCTGCCTTTGCTCTGAGCCCAGCCGTTGCCAGTGTGAGCTATGCAATACAGGACAGGGGCCCCGCCCCTCTCTCTGGCCCTTACAGGAAACTCCTGTGTGTGCTGAGTAAGGAAAGTGCCTGGATAGTCCTTGAAAGTCGATCACACTAACCTCAGACATTCATCTCTACCTCTCTGCAGACTTCGTAGCTCCATTTGCATCAGCCACTGCCCAGTGTCCTGCGTCCTTGTGGATGAATTCCCAGGACCCTGGGTGCACTAGTACCCTGGGGCTTAGCTGTTGCTTGAAGTCAAAGGCTGGAGTCCCCCCACTTTCCAGCTGGAGAAGCACACGCCCCCCCTTCCTGGCAGGCAGGAGCTGAAGGTGACTTCTTGGTTTTGGGGGCAGGTCTTCCCTTCAAGGAGCCCTGACAAATGGAAGCCCATTTACCCACTGTCCCTGAGCTCCTGTCCAAGCCGGAGACCAGGCAAGCGCACGGAATTCCTAAGGAGACGCAGCTCGGCTGCCAGCGCCCATCAAATCGTTATTGGCTGCATTTCCTCGGGAGAGCTTGTGTACTAAATCCTGCCGGGGCCACGTTAGAGGAATAAAAATTCCGCACACAACCTCGGCTGCAAATGTGTCTCCTCAGAGACGAAGAGGCTTTCTCAGAAGTCTCTTTTCTGCATGGAGGCTGTGCTCTGGAGCGTCCTTGGCCAGGGGCCCAAGGGAAGCAGAGAACCAGGGCCACAGAGGCGAGGGAGCAGGCAACTCCAAGAACCAAGGCTGCTGGGCACCTGGGACCTGCCCTGGCTGCCGCATGCTCCTCCACTGTCCCAACCCCAAGCACAGCAACCAGCCGTTGGCTGCGTCCTTCTCCCAGGGCCCTGGGAGCCTGGCCATGCCTGCAGTTCCCAGAGCTTCCTCACTGGCCCTGTCTGCAGCATCAGTGGTATGGGCTGGCTGGGAAGACCTGGGACTCCCAGGGGGGTCTTGGGGCAGACCCTGCGACACATGGGACCCTGTGGAGCCACAGGCAACCGAGCAATGTGAGTTCCAGGAGGTGTCTGTGGAACTCCCACACTCTTGCTCAGATGAGCGCAGGATGGAAGGGCAGTAAGGAACAGGTGGAGAACAGCCCATTGCAGCAGATAGCCAGACGAGACAGAGGGTGCCAACTAAATGTGCGTTCCGGGTCAGTCATCCTTCCATTACTGCTATGTATATCCACCAATTAAAAAATAAAAAAGGTGATGTTGATCTGGAATGCAAGCTGGAGTGGGTATCTGGAGCTTGGAATTGCTAAATCGCCCGAGCACAAGCGGTTCTTGCCCCGCTCACACCCTACCAAGCAGGACCTCTTCCTGGTGGGCCACAGACACTGACCCAAATCGGGAGCCGGAGATAGTGCCGGGAAGGATTCAACCTGCGGTGCGTCCTGGGGCAAACCCCCATTCTCAGGCCTTTGCCTCTACCTCCACGGCCACACGCAGCAGCCACGCTTCTAACTCACTCCCTGATGTGTCCTTCAATTAGCCTTCTGCTGGCCGCAGGCCTGGCGCTTGAATTGCTGCTGACTGGAAGGGCAGGGACCGATGATGCTTTCCAGGAAGGTTTTCCCCGGAGAATGTCCTAGAATCTGTTCGTTCAGCTTCCTGTCTCTTGGCTGCTGCTCCCAGACCTCCAGCAGCAGCCCACATACAGCGGCATTGTGGACAAATGACCCCACATGTCACAGGTTCCTACACACTAGAGGTCTGTGGTCAGCCCAGGTGCTGACACGGCCCCCTTGGCACCCACGAGGATGGCATAGTCTCTGCCCAGGGGGAGCCCAGCTCTGGAAGCACAGTCTGAACTGCCCCTGACTCAGAGGACAAACAGAAGGATGGAAAGGGGCCCTGGGGAGACTCTGCTTTTGCAGCCCTGGGAGGAGGGGTGGTGACCCAGCAGCTGGGCCCGTGTGCGATCCTGGCACAAAAACACCACTAGATGGCACAGAAATTGGGCTGAAATTTGCCTGGCATAGAGAGTGAAGTGCTAAGCCACCACACATGCATGCACTCTTACCCACATGGGCTCACACTTCACACAGCTGCACAGACTCACACAGACACACTCACATGTCCATACAAGTCCACAACCAGGCACACACACTCACACACACACACCACCCCTGAATACACATGCTCATCTACACGAGTAGACTCACCACCTGCTACCCCAGCATGCACACACACACACACACACACACACCTTGTCGCCTTGGGCATCCCTGGCAAGCCTGGAGACATCTTCTCTGCACAACATCAGACTCCCCGACACTCTAGGAGCTGAGTTAAACGCTAACACAGGGGGCACAGAGGGTCTTGGGCAGGAGCTGGCAGCCCAGGCCCATCATCCCCAGAGCTGCCCTCTCCGCACAGAATGTGGCTGGGCCGCTGGCCCCTGTCTAGCCTGAACCCAATGCATAATGTTTTCAGGGTTTGGGGCTGCCCAGGGTCAGGTGTAGTCTCTGGGTCCTCCGTCCCCTGCCCTCTGGGCTCATGCTTGGTGGCATCTCTCCACCATGGCCAGGTCCTTGGGAGAAGGCCCTGTGGGACTGTGCAACTGATATGGGAATGATGGCACTGCTTGCTGTGAAACGGGAGCCCGCTCCCCCAGGAGAGCCAGGTGGGCCTTTGTGGGTCCACGGTGAAGGACGACACGCCGGCTGGGGCCATTCTCCTCTCTCCAGGTTGGCTGGGACTAGCCAAGGTCACCTAGGAGCGGTGGGTGGTGCCAGGATGGAGCTCTGCAGAGACACAGGCTGCCCTCCTAAGCTGGCAGCCGAGAGGGTGGGGGCTGGCCATAGGCAGCGGGCAGTAACTGGCTTCTTGCTTCAGGCCTCCTCAGGGGCCAAGCAGCAGCCATGATGAGTGACAGCAGGGGGACCTGGGCTGCTTCTGCCACCTGTCAGAAGCCATCAGCCAGTGGCCTGGGGAAGGAGCTGTGGCCACTTCCTTTCTGCTTACCAAGGGTCAGAAGCCATCATCCAGTGGCTTGGGGGAATAGCAGTGACCACTTCCTTTCTGCTTACTGTGGGTGATGAGTTTCATGTTCAGTGAGACTAAAATAACAGCGACCCTGGTGGCCCAGGCCTCTGGCCCTTGTCCCCAGTTCCTCGGAGTGGAGCTCGGTGTGGCTTCCATGCCTCTCTCCCTGAGCTGCACCTCCTCTGCGTGGTTGAGGAAGGGAGTGTGTTTCTGCGGGCACTCAGGCCAGAGGCTGCTGAACTGTGTCCACTTGAAGCCGGGTTCCCTGACCAGGACAGTACAATGACCAGCTCAGGGGGAGGTGCTAGAGGCTGGACCACAGCCTCCCAGGAAACAAAGAGTCGGACAGCTTGCTATTCCAGGAGCCTCTTTGTCAAGAGAACACAGCACAGGAGCTGGGGACACTATCCTCTTGTGCTGCCCCTATGTTCTGAGTCAGGCAAGCGAGGCCTGACCCCAGCCCTGGAACATGTGGTCATGACCATGGTGCCCCAGTGCCATGGCAGCCAGCAGGTGCAGGGAGGGGACCCGTGCCTGCCTGGTTGTTGCACCAGGAGGTGACCCATAGGGCTCATATAGCTCCTATATGTAGTCGATGCATGCGGCCTGCCACTCACCACCTTCCCACCCTCCGGGGCTTACACACCCACTGCACCACACTCGCCCTTGCACAATCCCTGCCCACAGGTCACCCTGCCCCCTCGGCCATCACAAGCCTACAGGCCCTCCATGCAGCCCATCTCCCTGCAGCCTGGGCTTGGCCCTCAGCCTCCTTCTGTCTCTGTTTCTCATCCTCCCAATATCTGAGGACTGTGTCATGACTCAAGCACAATGAAGCAAGCCGCTAACCCGTTTAGGTTGCCTGCGTGGGGGCACTGCTTCCAGTCAACACAGCTCAAGCAGGGTACCGGACTGCGCCCAGCTGCCGCTATGGGTCCAGGTGGCTGGGTTTGCTCAATTCGTTCTTCTGAAAGCCAGCCCTGGGTCAGGAGTGAGGGAGACAGAGAGAGGGAGGGAAGGAGGGAGTCCCAATTCTGAGGGGGACAAAAGGAGCTTTCATCTCTGGGTGATGAAATTATAGCCAGGAGGCGCTCTGAACAAGCTCCAAATAGATAACGGGGAGCAAGCAGCTGCACAGTAAATTCCTAGGATTTGTAGTCATTCCCGGGCTGGTTTATCCTTGAGAAGCCCGGGAGTCATTTTGTTTGAACAGGATCTAGGGGAAGCTGAGTGAAAGGGCATGGCTTCCTGGTTAGCAAAGCCCAGGCAGCAGAGAGCTCCCGGCACACACTCCAGGGTGGGAAGGCACGCGAAGCTCACAGCTACTCATCCTGGGGGGCCTGGGAGGATGCTGCTCCCCCAACTCAGGGAATTATCAGGCCTCCCTGGGAACTGGAGGCCCTGCCCTTGCAGGAGGTCTCAGACCCTATCTGTGGATGTTGACTGCTGGTCAAGGAGGGAAAGTTGGGTTCCCAGAGACATCAACACTGCGTGGTCCACACTGCTTGCTCCTGTACCAGACTTGAGTTTCTGCCCGTAAGACCCCAGAGGGAAAGTACAGGCATCGACCTAACCCCGGTTGCTGCAATCAGAGAAAGACAGAGTTCAGAGAGGAAGAGGTGCCCAGTGTTGCTGCCGGGGCAAGCTCAGCCCCCACGAGGCTCGGTGGCTCTTCCACCTGCTTCCAGGACACAGGCAGTACCTCCAGGGTGGAAAGGATCGCCAGCGTTCTCTATTATTTATGCGCTTGCATCTCCTCCCACTCTGCAGCAGCCAAACCTGCTTCTAAGCAGTGGAATGGGGGAAGGTGCACTAGGGGCGGCGGCACGGAGTTAGGCAGACCAGAAATAACACAAGGACACCCAGCGACCTGTGCCAGGAAGTGACACGGTCTGTGGTTGCCAAATGCTCTTCTGTGAAAACTTCATGGGAAAAGGAATGATTATAATGTGTTGAGGAGAGAGAGAGAGAGAGAGAGAGAGAGAGAGAGAAGGAAACAAGTAGCAAGAGTGAGATTGTGTATGTCACCCATCCCATGCTCTGGGCCCCAACACACAGGGCTTACAAAGCAGGGCAGGGCCACTGTGCTTGGCCAAGGACAACCCAGTGACCCAGCCCCTCTCTCCTGACCCCTGGCATCTGTGAGGTTCCTTTGGTCCACAGGTGTCCCTAGTCACCTCCCTGGAGCCCTTCCTTTTTGAGGCTTCCGATCTGCAGAGGCAGCCAACGCCCCTAGTGCCCACGGCTGGGGCAAGTGGAGTTTTGGCTCCTATTTTTAGAGGCTGCTCATCCTGATGAGGTTCTGTAGCTCCGCTGCCCAGGAAAGGATAAATATTTCTGATCTATAGCAAATGTGTTTTCCTTTAGCTAACATCTTGGCAGGCAAGTACACTAATCTCTCAGGAAAATCTAGAGCCTGAAAATCAAGCAGATTTTTTTTTTCTCTTGGAGCAAATAGAAATTCTGAGTTGCTTTTTTAATGCTGCTGCTTCTTTCTTTCTTAAAAAAAAAAAAAAAAGCAGATCTGGAGAAAAATCACAGTCCATTAAATCTGCATCTCCTGAAAGAAAAACCCAGAAGGCTGCCTCCCCATCAAAGACAAAATGAACAGAGTTTGGGAGTGTGTTTAAAATGTGTCAAGGGAGCAGCCGTCATCCTAAATTGCCCCCTGTTCAGCTTGCAGATGCAGGAATCCCCCAGTGTCCCTCAGGAGACAACACCGGTTGAGGGTGGCCTCCACACCCCAGCAGGCCGAGAGCCAGAAGCAATTTCACCGCTCCCGGCTGACCTGTCAGCTGCCTGAGCAACAGTATTGCATCTGGTGACCCCCAAACCGAGCATGCAGCAGGGCCAGCAAGATCTCGGGATCCGAAATGTCCTCAATGCAGGGGCCAGACTTGGGTCAAGAAGAGGCCCCTGAAGGAAAACATTCACCCTCTCTCATCAGTTCCCAGGCACGACTGTCCTGTGGTTAAGTGAGAAAGGGAAGAATTGGAGTAGAAACTTTCAGAAGGAGCTAGCATCTGGTGTCTGGATCCTGCTGCGAACGTGTGGACGCTTGCAGGTGCGTGTGCACACACATGCATGGTTTCAGGCTTCACAGGCACAGGCAGGACAAGATAGATGCTTACTGACTGACTCCTAGGAAGTTCCATGGAAACTTCTCTGCCTCCCACGGTGCCACCTCCGTGCTATAGGCAGGTGAGCTGCTCTTGCTCAACTGCGTGTCTGAATGGAGTCTGCAGATGGCCCCTGTGTGCCTCCGCGTAGCTGTCCTCATGGTCAGTGCCTGGCTCCCACCAGGGTTGTCCCAGTCCTCAGTCCCGTGGGGCACTCTCCCTTTCTTATGCCTCAGGAAACTATTTCCTGTTACCTTCACACTCAAAGAGGAGTTTGTGGCTCCTGCCACACAGGGTGGCAGGAAATACCTGCTACCCAAGAGAACTGGCCAAAGAATAGCACCCAACTTCCAGCAGATCCCCCTACACTGCCCCATGGAGTCAGCTGGCCACCAGCAGTCCCCTGCCCAGTACCCTGGCTGAGCATCCAATACCAGTGGCAATGTGGCTGCCAGGATTTTGGGGGCGGGCCAGTCTGAGCACACTGGACCTGGATTTCACACTGACTGGTGACTCCACAGGAGGGAGCATGCCAAGGCTGCACTTCCCATTGCAGAGTGAGTAAGCCAGTGAGTCTGCACCGAGAAGGAGCTGCCCATCCCAACGCTGGCTTCCCGACAGGTGCTGGGAGAGTGGCTTTAAACATTATGATCCTCTGGAAAGTAAGAGATAAAGGGCACCTCCAGGCAGCTGAATAACTTGGCTCAAAAACCATCTTCAATACTGTTTCCTCTGACAAGCCTCCCACCTGGGCCAGAGTCAACTCATTCATTTTAGCCTTGGTTGAAGGACAAAGACCACCAAGTGCTCACTCCTGTCCCCGCTGGGTCAGGCCAACAAGGCATACCCAAGTGCAACCCAAAGTATTCAGACAGTTGGTGGGACACATGGACACACCCTGAGCCATTCTCCCTCTATTTGCCTTGAACCTAAAAAGGGAAGGAGCGTTTGCCTGGAGCTCCTTTGTGGACAAAGGCACCAAGTTCAAGCCCATCTGTACCCTTAAAATGACAGTACTGTGCTGTGGCTTAACAGGTAAACCCGCCTTCTGTGTTGCTGGTATCCCTGCTAATGTGCCTGGGAAAGAGGCAGAAGCTGGTCCCAGGGCGTGGGCCGCTGCACCCATATGGGGGACCTGAGTGAAGCTCCTGGCTCCTGGCTGTGGTCTGAGCCAGCCCTGGCCATGGTGGTCTTCTGCGAAGTGAACCAATAGCTAGAGGAGATCTTTTCCTGTCTCTTTTTAATTTTCAGATCGGTCATCCAGTTCTGCTGGACAAGGCTCTGTGGGTGGGGCCAGGGTGGAGGGGCCAGGGTGGGTGGGCCCCAGCCCAGGCAGGTGGTCTTTGGGAGTCATGTAGACTGGAATGTTGTGTGGACTGCACACGTGTAGGTGGCACGTGAACTGCAGCCTCCGTTTTGATTTGGAAAGAAGACAAAGCAAGTTTTCTTTGAGATATTTGCAAAGACAGTGAAAAACATGGATGTTCAGCTTAAACTTTGCTCACGGAACAAAGCCTAGGCGGCAGATGTGTGCAGGGCCATTCTCTGCTTTCCCCAGGGCTCACCACCCTGGTCTCCTTGTATCAGAGTGCAAGACCCTTGCCACCCCACTGGCTGCAGGTTCCTCCCCATGTCCCTAGCACCTGGCGTGACGTCTGACCATGTATTAGGCTTGCAGAGGGATCTCCTGCCAGGTGGCCTCAGTGGCACTGGGCACCCTGGTCTGCAGCTTCACTCCTTGGTGGGCTATGACACGTGATCACCCTCCAGGTGTGCCGTAAGTACCCGGGAAACAGCAGCCACATTGTGGGAGGCAGAGCAAGGCAGGTGCACACTGCAGGCTCACTGCAGGGCTGGGAGTATAATTGACACTGTCAGAAAGGAGGAAGCCACGAAGGCATGAAGGCATGAAGGCATGAAAGCAGGAAGGCAGACAGGCAGGCAGGCAGGCAGGCAGGAAGGAAGGAAGGAAGGCAGGCAGGCAGGCAGGCAGGTAGGAAGGCAGGCAGGAAGGCAGGCAGGCAGGCAGGAAGGAAGGCAGGCAGGCAGGCAGGCAGGCAGGAAGGAAGGAAGGCAGGCAGGAAGGCAGGCAGGCAGGAAGGCAGGCAGGAAGGAAGGCAGGCAGGCAGGCAGGCAGGCAGGCAGGAAGGAAGGAAGGCAGGCAGGCAGGCAGGCAGGAAGGAAGGAAGGCAGGCAGGCAGGCAGTCTGGAGCCCCAGGAGGCTCATGTAAGTATGTAAGTCCCGGGCCTGCTTCTGCCACATTCAACTTGGAACATTTTCTGGTTCTAAAATCTGCCAGTGTGGCGGGTGGAGTGGGAAGGACAGCCTGTGGCGGGATCAGGCACAGGCCTGTAGACCCCAGCCAGGCACAACAGGCAGTCTGTGATCTGACAGTCTCAAAGGTTCTGAGTGACACCCTGGGAGCTGACCTCCCAGTTGGGGGCTGGCCCAGTGGAAGAGCCACCGGAGCTGGAGGCTTTCCTGCCCACACAGAACGCATTCCACATGGGCTGAGAGCAGAGTCCGTGCAGTCTGCATTGGGCGCAGGTGGGCAGCCCCGGGTGCCACCAACTCCGTCCCGCCAGCTCTAAGCCTGAGCTGTGGCTGCACTGCACTGACGTCGCAGGGCTGGCTTGTGATCTTAGGACCCACAGAAGCATTGTTTTCTGCATCAGGGACGGGGCAGGAGGAGACCCAGTGGCTAGAGGTCCTTGGGTGGACCTGCCTGTTCATTTAGAGCACGTTTAGCCAAGTAGAGTGCAAGCTGGCACCACCCTTGGCAGGGCCCATCCCAGGTGGAGTCAGCGGGCTCTGTCACCCTTCTGGTGTTCACAGGACCTGCTGGCTACACCCCGCAGGGCTCCCCCCGCCAGGGCCTGCTGGCTACACCCCGCAGGGCTCCCCCCGCCACGGGCAGATGCCTCCGCTGCCGGCAGCCTCCAGGTCTGCAAGTGGAGGCCTCTGTGCTTTCCGCCCTGTTCCCAGTGGAGACGAGGTCCACTGCCCCTCTCAGCTGGCTGACCATGCCCTTGGGGTCCCATTGTAGAGGTATCCAAGCTCCTATGGCATGGGAAGCAGGGCTGTGCAAGTGTCTAGAGTCATTGTGTGGTTGCGTACACATGAATCACATGCATGAACACACATATGTATAGGCACCTGCCGATTGCACAAATGTGCATACACATGTTAGATATGTACACATGTTCTCTGGCATGTGTATGCATTTTGAGTGTGTTGTGTGTATATACACGTGTATGCATACACGTGCATGGGTGTGTGTTGTTTGTGCACATGTATATTGTGCGACACATAATGGCTGTGATGCTTCTGTGTGTTTATTATGTATACACTCATACCTGTGGATTATATATATTTTGTGTATATGTACATGTGTATGGCATGACTTATATATGTAATATGTACATAATGTATGTGTGCATATGTCATATGTACTATGTGTAGTATGTGATGTGTATGCATAGTGTGTCTTATATACATGAAATGTGTATTTGCTGTACCTAGTATATAATGCGTATGTAATGTGTGTGTTCAGGTGTGTGTTTGTGCTGTGTAATGTGTGTGGTGTGGTGGGTATGCAGCATATTGTGTGTCATACTGTGAAATGCACATGTTGTGTAGTGTGTATTATGTGTATAGTGTATATTCTTGGTTTGTGTATGTGATATGTAATGTGTGCAGTGTGGTATGCATGTAGCACGTAGCATATATGTGTAGTATATCATATTATAAATTGTGTGTAGTGTTTATGTGCGTGTAAGTATATATATTCAGTGTGTACATGTGGTGTGCAATATGTTTAGCATGTAGCATGTATATGTAGCACACCATGTGGAATGCATGCATAGCATGCATGTGTGTGGTACGCATGTATGTCATGTGTGATGTGTCTCTGTGTGTGTCTTGTGAGATGACACTGGCAGAAAAGTTGGGACTAAGTGCAGCTGCGGTCATCACTCCCATCATTCCCTGGGTCCCTTTGGCCCCTGAGCTTTCAGAGGAAGGTGGGGGTGAAGTGGACTTCTGGGGGGCTGGGTTGCTATGATCAGAATCTGGACCACACCACCAGATGCCCAGTCCACCGCCTCGCGTCCTACCCAGCACAGAGCCCTCTGCGGCCGCCTCGGTGTGGCTCTGGACCCAGTCTCTGGCCTGGGTGGGTGGCAGAAGCCTTTGCCTCTTTTAGTCCCTCCATGGACTCCAGGTTGAATGGCAGCAGGTGTAGGACATCTAGGTAGTGCATAGGACACGTGCCATGGAAGAAAAGGACAGCTCTGCTTCCAGAAGCAGCCACAGTTTCCAACACCCACAGAGGAAGGTGGGGGTGACAGAAAATGACCACAATTCTGCGGAGAAACAGCTCAGCGGCTGCTAGGGCCCCAGGCATGCTGAGCAGAACTGCCGAGTTAGCAACCAAGAAAGCTCCAGCTGCCCCAGCAAAGCCAAAGCCAGATCCGTGGCGGGAGGCAGGGGCCAGGGTCAAGGGTGGGCCAGGGCTCTGGGGCCTTCGCTTGGGGCCAGGGGCCTGGTAGCCAGGAATGTTCTGGGAAGTGTCATCTTCGGGCCCTTTGCCGACTCTTTGGTTCCCCTGGGTGGAGGACCAAGCATGAATGAGGCAGGCCCTGGGTGGGACTTTGCACAGCACAGCAAAAGCTGCCACACCCTCGTGCCGTGGCAGCCACAGTGGAGCCAGCACCAGGACCCAGCTTCCTCCCAGGTGTCCCAGCCAACCACCTGCTCGGGACTCTCGTGATCATAGCTGGTTCTCCGCAGAGGTCCCCCTCCACTCATCACACACTACACAGATTGCACATAGTAACAGTGAATTCCATTTGGCTGTGCATTCTGAGTGCATCTCTGCTGTCTCTGAGAGCGGCAGAAGGTGGAGTGACAGACTGCGGTCGAGCAGGGGTGACATGGAACTGTGGCCCATCCTTGCTTGTCCAACCTACATCCCGTCCCTGCAGCCTGGCTGGGGTTATGGCTGGGGCACAGCAGGGGCACAGTGGGGGCCACAGCTGGAGGCCCGAGCAGGAGGCCAGACGATGTGTCTGGCTATCATATGGACAGCCTGCACTGGACTTGCCTTTCCACGTGTTCTATCCAATTACTTCTGAATTTGACTCATGGCCCTTTGAGCTCCTTCAGAGGCAAAACAGAAAGCATTTCCTGGAGGCAAACTTTTGTCTCTGGCTTTAGAACCCGCAGCTTCCCCTTTGCTCCAAAGAAGATTAGGGACCTTCAAGACCGCATGTCAGCATGTCAAAGCAAGATTACACCCAGAGGATAATTAAACCAGAGCCTGCGTCATAAGCCACCTAGAAGGCAAATTAAGCAGCTTTGGCCTCCGGCTCGCTTCCAAGGGGAGGAGGGAACGGCAATCCTCGGCGGGCTCAATGGAAATAGTAACCCAAGTGCCTTGTCCGCTGTCCCACCTTTGCAGTAAAAGCAATCGCTTCGCCAAATAATACAGTGGTGGAGGCATACACCCTCCGCGGCAGGAGGACCAGGCCACGGCCAAGTTCTGGATAACAAGGCTAACTGATCATTCCCGTCTCGAAGGAGCTGGGGCTGCAGCAGCTTCCTCCATGCTCTGTCTCCCAGGCTGGTCTGGGCAGCCTGGACGGGGTGAGTCGATGGTGGTCCCCAGTGGGGAGGAGCAGGGGGCAAGGGCTTGGCTCTGGAGGGGGAACACAGCAGTAGAGGGACGGCCAGTGAATGGAGATGGCATCCTACTTCCTACCAGGTAGTCCTTTCATTGACTTCAGCAGGGACATGTTTGTGACCGAAATAGCAACGGGATTCCAAAAGGTGAATTCACTCTGGCAGGGACAGAGTAGCTGGATTGCAACCGGGCGCTGCAGCCTCAGACGCCTGCGAGAAGGTCTCTTCCAACACTCAGTGGGAACGGAGGGTCCCACCTCCCCACAAGGCTCTGGCTACACCTCCAGCCTTGTCCTTGGCCCCGATGCCACCTGCACGGTGAGGGTCAAAGTGCTCTCATCCTCGGCTGCGAGGACACCTGCTGAGAAAGCCAACTGGGTACGGCCAAGCGGAGGGTGACATACAGGATCAAGGTGAGAGAACCTAGGGAAAATGCCCAGTGCGTTTCCGCAGGGACTGTGATAGCCATAATAGCCATTTTGGGGTATGAAGGGAAGCACTGCCATATTTTCCAGAGCCTTTAAGTGGGTACTGCAGTGGCCTTGGCATCATAAATCGTAATCAGGCGAAGGCATCTGAGGAGGAAATACTGCCCGCTCTGCCGTGCAGTCTTGGCAAGGGTCCTGAAATCTTAATGGAATGGAGCAATTTTTTGCATAGCCCTGTAAATTCCCAGTGTCTACCTTACCTTCTCATTGCGTTATTCAGGGGACATTAAATGGAGAAAGATGTGGAAGCTGCGGGTTAGAATAAAGCCGGAACGAGACGGCGGCTCAAGAATTATGGAAGCAAGGCCACAATTCATCCCTGCCACCTCCCCCCATTTGCTTTCCCGTGACCAGCCCTCACTCCAGCCACAGAAGGCCTTTCCCCTCTACAGATGGACGCCTTCAGGATGGCTCCTGGGATGCAGCTCACTCTGGAACCACTGGGCTGAGGCAGCTCCTCCATCTGGCTGCAGCCTCTGCTTTTTTCCAGCTTGAGCGCTGCCTACAGCCCAGTCCTGCCTCTATCTCGGTGCTCTCTCCAGAGTCCCTCGCCCATCCTGCAGGACCAGACCCCGTACTCAGCTGCCTAACGACCTGACCATTGCTGGATGCTTGTAGCTCCTGCCGTGCCCGTGGGCTGGGCTGGCTTTCCAGCGTGGGCCTGCAACTTTCCTGCCCTCAGTCCGCTTCTGGCTGAGCCAAGACCAGGCCCTCTGGGCCCTCAGCCCATATTCACACGGTGACAGTGATAAGGGATGCCCCACCCTAGAAGCCTCCAACCTGGGATGTGTGTTGGTGAGGGTGAGGCTGGCCACCATCAGTGTCTGCTCCGTGGAGGCTTTGAATCTGCCCCCTATCCTCGGCTCCTTTCAGAGTCCAAAGCAGCTTTCAGCCATTGCCAGGTTGGCCCAGAGCCCCTGCCAAGTCCACCTGCTCCAGAAAGGGTGCAAAGTCAGCTGGGGTGTGCAAAAAAGAGATCTAGCAGCAGACCAACCCCTCAGGGACTCGAAGGGCCTAGGTGGGTGGCCAGGATAGGTGGCCACTCACGTCTGTGGCATTGAGAGCAGATCCCACGACGGCTCCCAGCAGGGTATGGGAGCAGCTTTGTCTTCCTGTCTCTGTGGACCACCCTCAGTGCCCCTCAGGCCTGGCTGTGTGGCCTGGAGCTCATGGGGACTACGTCTGAGTTTAGTCCCACCTGCACCCATCTTTGGGGGAGTCCCTGATTCTCCCTGGCCTTGTGTTGCTTCTTCTGTGCAGCATTGGGAATCCATCCCAGAGCTGCTGAGATGGAGGACAGAAACTCAGTGCCCCTGGAGCTCAGCCAGGTACCCAAGGCCGCCCAAGGCCAGGGCTGTGGCCTCCCTGAGCCCTGGTGGTGTGCAAGCTGTACCCACGAGCTGGGCCTCTCCTGCCAACCCAGTCCACCAATATGTCGGCCATGTTCTCCACTCTCCAGGTTTGAGGTTAAGACGTTGTAAGACAAGGCCACAGTCTAGGCTGGGCTCCCTCACTTTCAGGTGCTGTGTCTACAGGACATAGCCCAGTCCTGGCACCTTCCCACTGGTCCAGGCACAGGGGGCAGGGAGCTTGTGTACCACCTTGCTGCCCTTGTAGGTCAATGCTCCCTGCAGCAACAGGCTAGGGGCAGGAGGAAGAGTTTTAGCTTGAAACACGGCAGATGGAATGTGTGGTTTCCACAGATCCCAAGGCTCAGCTCCTTTGGCAGTTCCATATCAGCCAGCCGGGCCATGTGGCCTTGCATGGACAGTGTTGGGGCCTCTGCACCTGCTAGTTCTGGGGGCCTAGGCTGGCAGTGGCTCACATACAGGAGTTGGGGCCCGGGAGCTGCTCTGCTTCCTGGTTACTTTCATGACCTGGGACAAGGTGCCCAACCTGTCTGCCTCTCAAATGCCTCACCTCTAAGAAAAGATGAGGGTGCTCGCCACAAGGAGGCAGCCTGCAGCAGTAGGGGCCGTGGAGCCCCACTCCAGTTCTGCCCTCGTGGGACTTCTGGGAGCCTCAGTCTTCTACCTAGTGAAATGGGGGCATGTGGAGAGGGCTCCCTGCCCAGACAGGAGGAGGCAGCCTTGGCAATGGGCTGAGTGGTCACTTCTGAGGCTTGGGGGCTCAGGCAGTGCTCAGAGTCAGCTGCTTGCATGCTGAGCCCAGAGCCCCTCCTGCTGTCAACACCTGCCGTGCACCTGCAAGCCCAGACTGCTCTGTGAGTACTCTAGCCTCGCCCCACCCAGGCCTCCATGGATGGCTAGGGTGGGCCAGGAAGGATCCCTCGAGGCCTCCACCCCAGCAAGCAGGGATCAACAGCCAGACAGCCCCGAGTGAGACCCAACCTTGGGCAGCTGAGGCCAAAGGACCCTTCCTATTTGACTGACCCCTTGACACCTCCTCTGATCTGCTGGCTGCAGGGCTGCCCAACGGCCAGCACTAAGAGCAGAAGCCAAGCCCTGCCCTGTCTCCTTAAGCCCAAGGACTGTGGGCTGACCTATGTCCTGACCCCTTTTTGACCTCTATGGTCTATCTAGGACTCATGATAGTGGAGGAGCTCCACAAAGCCCCTGCCCACAGAGCCCCACCTTAGCTGATGATGTGGGCAGCCCACATGTCCACAGAGCTAACCTTCTCCAGGGGAGAGCTGAGTGGACACTGACCAGGTGCCAGTTGGACAGCTGGCTTGAGCTCATCTCATCTGGGTCCTGGCTGCTGCCTCCAGAAACTCGGAGCTGTCCAGTGCTGCCCACTTCACATGGTGCCCACTGGTCATCCATGGACTAAGTGGGCTTAGTACCCTGTGTCCAGGAATTGCCTCCATGTTCATATCCTAATAAGATATTATAAATGAAGATGGCGGTGGTGGGAAGGTGTGGGGCATGACAAAGGAGACAGAGTAAGACACAGGAGGCAGTGCTCTCCTGGGGAGTCACACGGCTCGAAGCACCAACCTCAGCACTAACGGCCCCTCCCGGCCTCTCTGCTGACGGCCTGCGTGTCTGCTCACTCCTGTCCTGGCAGGTAGGCCCTCCCATATGCTAGGTGCTCTGTGCTGGGTGAGGCAGAGACCTGAGTCCCCTCCCGGGGGGCTGACAGGACGGGTGGGAAGGAAGACCTGTGTGAGGAGCCTCTCCGTGTTAAGATGGCCTGGAGGGACCGCAGTGGGTTGGCTCTGAGGCTCTGGTTGTGGTCAGTGGACAGACGGCTGCTGAGTGAGCAGAGGCTGTGATGGCGGCCAGTGTTGGGTGGAGAGTAGGTACCTCTCCTGAAGAGGCTCTGCTTGATCTAGAGGCATCCTGCACAGCCTCCTTGCTCCATGTGAGTGGGCCAAACCAGCAGGAAGCTTGCTAGGTGTGACAAGCTGGAGTGTTTGTTCACTGTTGACTGAAAATGCCCACTTTCCCAGCATGCACCTGTTGCATTTAGTAACAGGGTGCATGCTAGGACTCCACCTCATCTGCACATCCCACTGGGGTGCCACCCTGTTCCTTATAGGGAGAGGTGAAAGATGAAACTTCTCCCTTGGGCCTTGCTTAGAGGTCTGGCTCCCACTTGCCCTCTTTCTACCATAGAACATGCTGGAACGTACAGCTCTCGTGTGTTCACAGACTAACCTCTGCCACTCTCCTGCTAACCTGGCCTGGGATGGATCTTTCCAAGGATGGGTACACTGCCTGGGTTTTCTGTTCTTCCTGTACGTGGGAAGCTCTTTGGCTCATCCACGTTGGGTCTTTCTTGGGGTGGGGGGGGTACGTGAATGTATGTTTGCTATCTAATCGTCAAATAGACTTCATTCCTATTTGTACACGATGCCAGTCTTCACTTAGTTTATCTATCTGCAGAAAGCAAGAACCTGCATTAAAAACAGATACGCTCATGAGCCCTGACACCAGAGAGGAGTCTCCTCCGGCCCAGTGACCGGCTCCTGCGGGAGGCAGCCTGAGAGCAGATGTGGCCAGCCCTGGGTCCCTTGGCCCAGTGGCACCAGGTGGTGCTCAAGGGTACTGGACTGGGCTGGCATCCCAACTGCCTCCCTTCTTGGCTGGTACCACAGTCACTGCTGGGACGCCTCCAATCCCATGCCTTTCCTTGGGAATTCAGTCTCTTGCACTTCCTGCCTGAGAACGTCAGAGAAGTTAAACCTGACCGCGTTGTCATTGTCCTGGCATTGTACTCAGCCCCAGAACAAATTGCCCTGAACTCCTCGGCTACTGCATTCACTCCCAGCTCTGAGCTGGCGAGGCCTGCACTAATTGCCTCGGACTTGGCTCCTTAGCTTCCTGCTGTCATTGCGGCCTTGAGGGGAGCTGGGAACCCCCACACCTGCACACCTTCCCATCTGCTTGCAGACTCAAGCCTGGAGGACACCAAGATGGAGTGGTATGACAGTCTGCCCACCCTTTGGCACGGAGGAGAAAGGAAAGGCCCATAACCAGCCAAGAGGAGCCCATGGCTGTGACACTGGCCCATGGGCAGATGTTAGCTTCCTGCCAGCTGGCAGGTGACATGCCAGAGGTCCACGAGTCGTGTAGGAATGTGCCCTGTGCAGGGAGGCCAGGGAAGCAAAGCACCAGGCTGGGCACTGGAGCAGCACCCGAGAGAAGTCCCGGAGCAGCGGGCAGCCGCAGTGGGGAGGGCATGATCTCCACCCTCTCGGAAGCCCCCAGGTGTCTGATTCCAGGAAAGGACACTCATCGGGATTAAAAAGCCGAGAACACGGAGGGCGGCAGGGCAGCTATTCAGGATGGGGCAGGCCTGCATGAGGGGGATGTAGTCTAGCAGGAGCTGGGCTGCCCTGGGTGGAGGGACTGGGGAGACAGGAAGCCCACCCTAGGGTGCTGCTTCAGCTGGACAGAAGACTCAAAGGGCGTTTTGATGAGGGCGATGGGCAGGCATAAAAACCAGAATGGGAACCAGTCAAAGTCAGACCCTGGAGTCAGAGAGAAGTCGCCGAGAGCTGCAGGCTGGCCCAGATATTGTTCCTTCTCCATGAGCCAGAGGACTGGAGGACACAGGACACACCCCCTTCCTCTGCACTCTACTAAATGTAATCAACGGGGCAAGGCTGTGGGGTCTTTCCTGTCGACTGGCACCAGAGCACCACCCTGCGGTTCCAGGGAGGCAGGGCTGAGCCACAGGAAAGTCAGCAGCCAGCGTGTCAGGCTTCCGGGCAGGCAGAGCCAGGAACACTGAGACCAGGGCCAGGCAGCAGGCCGGAAAGTGGCAGCCTGGCCCATCCACAGTCCTCAGACAGGCTCAGGCCCGGAGTGCTCCCAGACTTGCAGGAAGGGCTGGGACGTCGGGGTGGGTGGGGCTGGGCCTCTCTATACACACAGCTCTGAGCCCCTGGATGCCTTAGGCTGGCATCCCAGGGCCAAGGGCCTCTCTGGCCCCTGGAGACACCACTGTAGCACTCATAACTTGTTCCCGCCCCCTCAATTCAAGCATCCACCAAATAGCTCACAGGTGGGTGTGGACAGTGAGCCCGCAGCAGGGAAGGCCTCGGGCAGGGACTCCTGGGAGGACAGGAGGCAAGGGCTGCCAGGACCACAAAGGCCAGCTCTCAGAGGGACCCAGGTTCAGCAACACAGCAGCACCTCCACCAGGCAAGACAGCATTCAGAACGTCCCCAGTCAGCAAGAGGCCAGCAAACTCCACAGAGACTCTCCCCTTCCTGGGCTCAACAGCATGGGGACCTCAGTCTTCTGGGAGATGGCCTGATCCCCAAGCTACCACTTTCCCCATCTCCGCCACGGTAGACATCATGAACCAATCACAAAGTTCGTGGATACTTCCTCTCACCAAGCCATCCCTGGAACCCCACGGCACCCAGCACACTGTGTGCTGTGACCCACCTGTCAGAGACAATGAACTCGCAACCCTTGGCCCCAGAAGCCAGGGCGCCCTGGAGCACCTCAGCCTACTCCTCACTGGTGAGCATGGCCGCCCCTGCTGGCAGGCCCACTCCACCTGTCTGCTCCCGACAACGCCGGGCCGGCCCCCATGCTACCCTCAGCACCACGCAGCCAGTGTCTCCAGGAGGGAGGGTCCACCCAGGGCCCTCGGTGGGGCCACATGTTCAGCCCTGTGTCCCCGCAGACCCACCCCAAGCAGCAGTGACAGAAGAATTCAGGCCCAGCCACCTACCTGAAGGAGCCAGTAGCACCTCCGGTGGAAGGTGGGGATGATGGAGGAGTGGACATAGCAGCCGTACAAGCACTAGGGAGAGAGGAAAAACGAGAATTCAGTCGGAAAGAGGGAAGGAAGGAAAGAAGAAAGGAAGCAAGGAGGGAAGGAAGGAAGGAAGGAAGGCAGGAAGGAAGGCAGGCAGGCATCTCAGTGGAAGGAGCTAGAAGGCCTAGGGAGACTGGGGTGCAATCACAGCGGGATCCAGCACGAAGACTAACTTCAGGGACAGCTTCTAACAGAGGATCTGCTAGCAGGGCCCCAGGGTGGGCGGCTGGGAGGGCCTTTCCCTCGGAGGGCCTGAGGAGCAGCCGGAGAATCCAGCACAGCTGAGAACCAGGAAGTGCCCCATGGCGCACCAGCTGTCTGTTACTTTAGGGGTTTGCAGTGTCTCTGGCATGCATCCCCACATCCCAGGTGAGACCCTTGGTGTCCAGGGAAGGAGTCAAGAGCACACATATATGTGTGCATGTACACACCACACACACACACACACTCTAGACCCGTCATGGCCAGGTAGCCCCAGTGGACACCTGCCCAGGTAGCCCCAGTAGACACCTGCCCAATGCCAGGGGCAGGGATGGCAGCTGCTTTTGGGATGGACCTCCAGAGCCTGAGATCTCTGTTACACCTTCTTCCTGGTTTTTTTCTGAATAACCACTTGTCTGGCACACATCTGTCAGCTGAGGCATAAACCGCACCTCTGCATGATGACTTGGCTTTTGAAAAACAGCCAGAGTCAGACTGGCTATCAGGGGGTGGGCATCATGTCTAGGAAGGGTGATGTGGGTAGGGACGGACGGTCCCCAGGGGCCTGGCAACTGGGAGCAGGCTGGTAGAGCTGACTGGCAAGTTGTGGTGCTGGTGTGTGTGTGTGTGTGTGTGCACTCATGTGTGTATGCACATGTGTGTGCGCACATGTGTCTGTGTGTGTGTATGTGGCGGAGAAGGGGTGGTGAGTTTGCTGGTGAAATGGACCAAGGACGGGAACCAAGAGCCCCAGCAGGAACCACGTCAGCTTCAGGGCGCCCAGCCATTTCAGGCTCTGAGTGCCCAGTGACAGGAGTCCCTGTGGAGCCAGTGCTTGGGTTCCTGCCACCCACCTGGGAGACCCAGATGGAGTTCCAGGCTCCTGGCTTCAGCCTGGCCCAGTCCTGGCTAGTGTGGCCATTTGGGGAGTGAACCAGCAGATCTCTCCAGCTCTCTGCAACTGCCTTTCAATATATGAATAAATCAAAATAAATGCTCAAGCCTCAACCTTTCCTTTTGGAGCCTTCAACTGCAAACCAGGGTCCCTCCCTTGGCTGCCCAGCTCTCCCTGGCTTCCTACCCAGGGGCTTCCACAGGCCATGTAGGGGAGCGGCCCTGCGACTGCTCTCTGCTCATTTAGCCCCGCTGCCAGCTCTCCATGTAGAACTAGCTAACCCCTCCACATGGGGGCCTTTCGTTGATGTCATTCATGCACCAGACCCAAATGCCCTGGGCTTGAATGGGAGTCTGTTGGGGCCCTGCCTGTCTGGTTATCAGAGCTGGAAAAGAAATCATTTTGGACTGTGGGAATCTGGCTGCAGGAAAATCAGATTTCCAATATGTTAGAACTTTTACAGATCACCGTCAGCTGGGACTGAAGCCCTGTACCAACCGAATAAACAAAGCGGAAATTAATTTAAACGATTCCCTTGCAATCTTGCCCATGAAATGTATTTATTATTAAGAAGGCAATATTCTGCCCTGCCTTTTCTGGGTTTGCAAGGCGCCCTGTGTTCTTTTGTTCTCTGTTTTCTTTTTTTTTTTTTCTGCTTTATTTTGTCTTGATGACTCACTCCTGGCCAAAGAAGATGGGCCAGTTGGCGTAAGCCTCTGAGTGAGGGAACTGCTGGAGCCTCCATCATGTAAACGCTCTCACGGGCGATCTCTTTGCTGTGCTGTACGCGTTGAGCCAGAGTGAGGGAGACACAGACCACTGGAGAATCTTCCCATCCCTTAGAGACAAGGGACCCCCCTCTGGCACTACCCTCTGCGTACTTCCCGGTCTCCCACTCTGCTGCCCTTTGTGGGTTGCGTGTCTGCCTCAGATGCTGCTTGCTTCACACCTGTCTGTCTGGATGTCAGTCTCATTGAACTCCACTCGCGGGAGCTGGCCAGAATTCCCCAGGGGTCTGCCAGGTCCCTTTTGGGAAGGAAGACGCGAGTGCAAAGCCTGCTCCCCGCCCACTGCCGCGTCCCAACCTTAGCCCACCCAGAACTGCCAGGAACCATCAGATCAGCAAAACGAAGTTAAAACGAAAAACCACACTGCCACTCTGTGAAGGCTCCTGCATTTTAATCAGAAGAGCCCTGGGGGCCTTGCTGGAACTGTATTTGTCTATTTTTAGCCTGAGCTCTCCCCAGCTTGGTGATCCTGCATTGCTGGGCTCATCAGGTTGGGAAGGTGGGTGGGGTGGGAGCACTGCTGGAGGTGGCTGCTGGCCTCTGGGAGTTCCATCCCACATGTCCCACATGCCCCCACGTTGAGCATCTGGGCCATTAGGGCTCACGTTCCCGCAGCCTGAGGGCAGGAAGGCTCCAGCTAGCTGCCCAGCTGCCCTGGACCAGGAAAGGTCCACAGAGAGTGCCCGCCTCACTGTGGCCCTCACGCTTAGTGCTGAAGACTGCCCGGACACACAAGGAAAGGAGTCTGTGATGCAGCTCCAAGTTGAGTGCCCCAGGGGTAAGGTTCACTGCCAAGGGCACCTGAAGGTGGTACGGTCGCTGGTCCATTGGTTCCCCGTCCTTGTGGGGCAACACTGTTTGGTTTTGATCTATCTCCTGATGAGCTGAAGTGCCCAGAGATGGAAGAGACCTGACCTACATGTGGGTCTTTGTCCTTACAAGCCCGTATAATGGGTATATGGACCTAACGCCTTCTCTTGGCTGTGGAGTCGGGGCTGAAGTCAGGAGCTCAGAGGGCAATGGAGATGGCAGGGTGCCCAGGTCCGGTGTCTGTGGAGCAGGTGGACAGGGTTGGAGGAGGCTGATGGGGTGAACAGGGCCGGCGGAGGGACGAGAAGGGGTAGGGCAGCAGGGGCTGACCCTGGGGAGGGGAGGCTTGGGGACAGAGAGGCAGGACACCACCCAGGGACACAGCGAGGAGGCTGACTTTATCCCAGGGTGGCGAGAGGGCTGAGGAATGCCACCGGAGGGCAATGAGAGCGGAGGGCTGTGGGCACGGGCATGTGCAAGGGCAGCGAAGGGCGTGAGTAGACGCAGTGTGGGACTCAGATGTCCCTGCTTTCTGGCTGGGTGGTGAGGGGGTGCCAGATGAGAACTTCTGGGGTACAGCAGCCTTGGGGGAGCTGATTTTGGATTTGAGCTTGGTGACTTGGAGGGGCTTGCTGGACACCCCAATGAATGCCCACAAAACACCAGCGGTGCGGGCTCAGGCTGGGCTGGAAATGGCAGTTAGCATGGGGGCAGCACAGGAAGCTGGTGTGAAGGCTGAGAGGCCTGGGGTGGACAGCACACATAAGCTGACATCTTAGGGGCCGCCGAGGTGGGCAGGGCAGCCCAGGGGACAATCCACTCCCACGTGGCCAGCCCCTTAGTCCTGGGACCTACTTGACCTGCCTGTTCATGAACCATCTCTCCCAGTTCACACACCAATGCCACCCCATCCATGTCCCTTTGTCTGTGGGACGACATTGTTACCAGTCCACTTGGGGAGGATTGCACCTGTCATGTCACGTGGCAGGGTATCACATCCTATTTCTTCACCCACTCATCACTGTCCATCTCACTGAAGCTTTTCCACTGGGCTCTGGGCCTTGCTTGGGGCCCCCCTGCCATGCCCCTTGCCTCTCACAGGTAGTCAAGGGTCAGGGAGACTGTGTTTCCAGCTTGGCAAGTCAGAACAACTCCCCAGAAGCAGGTGGGTGTGGGCTGTGTCCCAATAAAATTGCCTTTGGGGATGCTGAAATCTGAAGTTGTGTGATTTTTTACATTACAATAGGTTTTATTTTTGCTTTTTTTTTAAACCATTAAAACAATATTAAAAACATTCTTAGTTCAGGGAATGGGCCAGGTTTGTCCCAAGAGCCATGGCTTGCTGAGCCCTAACCTGTCTGGCTGGGGAGGGTGAATTCCCACCAGCAGTGGCCTGAGGCAGCTGCTGAGCAGGGCCAGCCCCAGGCAGATGGAACACCACACAGGTGCAAATCCAACAAGGACCCCCAGAGGTGCTGGGGGAGACTTCTGCCTCCATCTCCTGTGGGAGCTCGCCCCTAGATCTCTGCCTGTTGCCTGGTGGGCCTGGCTTACAGCTTACCTGCTCACGACCTGAGGCACAGCTTCCAGCCCTGCGTGCTAAACCTGACCTCTAACAGGACTGGAGGGTCTAGCGGAATAGAAGTGCCTTCCAGCCAATTACAGTGTCATTGTTGGGTTGGGGGACTATCGGGAGACGCCCTCCACCCCTCCCCTTCCCTAGCTTTTATAAGCTTGCAATTTGTTCACAATAGATGGAGGTCCCCCCAACCAGATCATCTGCAGTGGTTCTGTGGCTGAAGAACATGTCATCTAACCTCAGGGCTTGCTGGTCAGGAAATTCCCACTCCCCGCCTTTCCACCTTTCCACCCCACCTCCCCAGAGCCTCCCAGCTTCTTCTTTGGAGAATACTCCACTGTGTCCTTTCCTGCCCCAGTCTCCCCCGCTCCCCGAGTCCCAGCAGTGGCTCCCTGGAGGACTCCCTTCCTGGGCAGCTGTGAGCCCGCTGTCTCATTCCACATGTGGTTTGGAAACACATCCCCAGAGCTTGCTTCCCAGCCTCCCAGAGGTGCGCTGTCCGATGAGGCGGCCGCCAGACACACACGGCTGTTCACATTTGAGTCGTCATAAAATGAGACGCAACGAAAAGCGTCAGTTCCTCGGCTGTGCAAGCAAGCATGTCAAGGGCTGAACTGCTGCAAGCCCAGGACATTCTACCACTGCAGAAAGTTCTGCGAGATACTCAAGCTCCGAGGGGTAGAGGATCAGAGTGTACGCCAGAAGTCCGTGGCTGGGGAATCCAGAGGTGAGCATCTGGAGACTTGGAATGTTTGAAGTTTGAAACCTGCTATTCCAGCAGGGTCAACGTGAGTTGCTCAGTGAGTAATTTCTAGAGCTTTCTGAACAGTGCTGCCCCCCCTCCCCCCGCCACTTGCTCCCTTCCTCCCTGAGCCTTCCCGATTTCAGTGGTAACCCACACTGTGTTACTCAGACAAGCGTGTGACAGGCAGGACTTGAGCCACAGTCCTCCTGAGGAAGTTTTCATGGCCACCTCGGCCCACAGCCTGGCCCCAGCTCCCAGCATCCTCAGCATGGCCTCCGGCTTTGCTGGGCCCACCTGCCTCCCACTGAGGGGAGGTACGAGGACAAAGCATGATGCAGTCCAAGGGAGGAAGTGCCACTTATGCTGAGCCAGGAGGGTGCGTAGGAGATGGGCAGCTAGGCAACAGGTGGCAGAGAACAGTCCGAGCGGACACAGGAATCCTAGGCGGAGAGCTCAGCCCAGCAAGGACATTGGCACCCTTCCCAGCATTCTCCCGAGTCCACCCTCCCGTGGGAAGCAGATCCCCCGTTGATGGCCATGTCATGCTCCGCCGTCCCAGACTCTGCTGGGGAACTCACATCCTGGGAAGAGTGCTGGGCAGGGCTGGGAACCGAAGGGTCAAGTGCAGGCTCAGGGCTAGTATGTGGGTCTGAGTCTTCCCCGCACTTCCTTTGCTAGAGCAATGCCAATATCACAGTCGCTGGCCAGATTCCTGCTGTGACCCAAGAGGCTGTCAAGTCCTTCACTGCCAGACTTGGAGTAATAGTGACAGCTGCACACCCTCACCCACCTCGGCTGCGAGGCTTGTCCTGGGGCTCCGGGGATGGGGTAGGGGAGAACCCCTGCAGTATGAAGGAACGGTCTCCTGGAAGAAGGTGCTCACAGAAGCAGGGCAAAAGTGGTTCCCTTCCTGCCAAAGCTTTGACCGGGAAGAAACAGGTGCTGTTCAAACACCGAGTGGGAGTGGAACCCTTCCAGCACCTTCCACCTGCCTGGTCGGCAGCAGCTGTGCCAAGACACAGGCCCTGCTGCTCCACATGGTGCCCCGAGACCTGAGTCTGATGCTCAGAGGCCTTGGGAAGGCCAGGCCTAGCCTAGAGGGGAGCAGAGGGTGGCATGGTCAGTCAGGCCACTCCTCTCTGCAGGGAAGACCAAGGCCTGCACAGGCTAAGCCACCTGCCCTGCCCACGGTCATGTGGCTGAGATTGGGCACTGGTACCCCCCTGCCCAGCCCCTGCTCCAGCCCTGCCTTATCAACAAAGGGATAGTGCCCCAGGGGCTGTCCTCGCTGAAGGATTTGGTTCCTATTAATCTAAGATTAGGCCGAATGATTCAATTCACATGCTGCCTGCAAAAGCACCCGGGCCTCAGAACTTGTTAAATAGTGAATTGCTTTAAAATGAGTTTGAGCTAAACCGATTGCGTGCGGCTTTGGCCCTGGGGCTGGGTGACAGCAGAGATCTGGGAGATCACATCGTGGCTGATCCAGAGCTCAGGTGGCCTCGCTCCCACAGCAGCCCAGCCTCCCCAGCACCAGGAAGCCACTCAGCAAAAGGGGACAGCCCGGACCCCCCAGCCCAAGGCCTGCCTTTGGGTCACATGGGCTCAGGCCAGGCTATCCCAGAGCAGCCTGAGCCAGGCAAGACACTCTTGAGTTGGGGGTGTTCTGCTGGCCTCAAAGGAGGGCCTGGTGAGGAATGAGGCCCTGCTACATCAACACCTCCCCAACGTTGAGGTCTCAGACTGTGGACCTGCAGCTGTGATCCCACCACCTGAAGACTCTCCTGAGTTCCCCGTTCTCCCTGGTGCACCTGGAGGGCTGCTGCAGCCAGGTGGGCCAGCTAGGCTGGGAAGGTTGGTGGAGGACACCAAAGTGGGGATGGAAACCTGCAGGGGCAGCTGCAGCACAAGGATGCCAGCCCCCCCCATCCTCCTGACAGGGAGAGAGCCATGGGAATCCAGCCCTTGCAAGAAGTGCTCAGGGCTCCTGGGCCCCCACAGATGTCCTTGGGCACTTATATCGGTAGGACCTCCAAGGGGCAGGAGCAGGAAACCCCAGGCAAGTTGTGAAGACCAAATAGACATGGAGGTGGGGGGTGTTCCTGGGGGTCTACTCAGGTTGAGGGGAAGGAGGGCACGGCATGCTCCCCCAGGCCTCGCACCCCTCAGTCTGGGCAGGCAGCAATGGGGAGCCCGGTGGGGGAGCTCACGGAGAGTCCTCAAACCGGAGACTCCCCTGACACCTTCAGGAAAGTTCTAGATCACCTTGCGGGTGCACATTATTCCAGAGCTGGTGGGGGCCAAACAGCAAATGGTGAATACAGGTGAGGGTCAAGGGGGTGCTGGACAGGACTAGGGGAGGGCACAGGCCTGTCCCAGGGGCACCGCCGAGCCTGGACCTGGCCTGCCTGACCCTCTCACCTGGGCCCTGACAGAGGAGCCACTGAGCATGTGCAGAACAAACACCCCAAGGCAGCAGCTGCTGCCCGATGACAGCATGAATGAAGAGGGCAATAAGAATTAATGAATTCCTAGCTACAAAGGCATAAAATCATGCTTAAAGACAGAAATAAAATCCCTGCAGCTTCGACTTTATTGTTTTTTGGGGGGTTCCAAGATTAATAAATTAGGAGCCATAAAATGGAATAATAGCTAAAAATTGATAATAAGGTAAATTTAGATTTAGAGCGGGAGTTGATTGTGAATGAGTTGGAGAAGACATGTGGGCAGAGGCGGGTGTTTGACACTCTGCGGTCACACGCCCAGCTGGCTCTCCCATTTCAGCTCTGGCTCCTGCTGTTTGGAGTCCATCAGGTACCTGGTTGCCCTTGCCTGCCCATCCCACTCTCAGCTAGGCCACAAGGCTCCCATCATCGCCAGTACTTGCAAGCTGTATTAGGCATCCCAGGAGCCCGGCCTGATCTTACACACCGTCTCAGTGGGGTGGGTGGTGGAGACCTGCCCCTACTGTCTCAGAAATCCCACACCACACCTGGTCCCCCGTGGCCCTGATGGGGACACTCTCTCTCGTCTCCGTGCTTGGCCCTGAGTGCCACACTGAGCATCAGCAGGAGTTGTCCTCAGGTGGTATATAGCATGTGAATATGGGCAAAGGTGCATCCCTGTTCACGCCTGCAGAGTGTATGCAGTGTGAGCACATGCCAGCTGGATACGGGCATACTGTGTGTGTGGCAAGTGTGACTACATGTGTGGTGTGTGTGCATGCAGGGTGTGCAAATATGCACATAAGTATAGTATGTGCATAATCTAGGCATGGCTTATACATGTCTGTGTGGCATATTTGGCATGTATAGTATACAGGTATGGTGTACATGTGGCATTTATATATGGTGTGTATGCACAGCATATGTGTGGTATATGTGTATGTATGCTTGTGTGGGCCCAGTGTAAGTGCACGTGTGGCATGCATTAAATGTGTGGGATGTGGTCCGTGTGTGATACATGTATGTGATGTGTGTGTGTGGTGTGTGTACATATTCTAATTCAGTTATCTTCCACTTGCAGATTCTTTTCCTTTTAACCTGTTTCAATGCTTCTGTCCTGCCTTTAGCTCAAGTATCTCCTAAAAGTACTAGGTGCACATAATCTTTCTCTCACCAAAGTGGGCTGGCTGACACCTGTTTTTCAGAGCCCAGCCAGTGGCTGGACCTCATCTTGGAAGCAGCCCATGCCACTGGTGGACTGTCCCCCTCCTGCCTCCCTTCCCATCCCTGGGGTCGAGAGCCCCACCTTGACCAGGCACCTGCACACACACCTGACAAGAACCCTGACCTCCCACTCACAGCTTGGGGCAGGTGCCTTCCTTGCAAGCAGCCTGGGCCATGGTGCTGCTGCAAGGGGGCTGATGGTAGCCCTCTGGTGCGGGGAGCCTGCCCGTTCCTCCTCATCCTCCTTTCCCAGAGGAAGAGCAGAGGCAGAGGTGGGACCACACTCCTCAAGGTTCCTCAGGGGCCACACTACAGGGCCTGGGTAGCAAGCGCTGTCCAGACCTCAGCTGGCTCTGTCTGCTGCAAGTGGGCATGGATAAGGAGGGCTGTGGGGATTCCCAGCCTTGGTGGTCAATGACAGCTGTGCCTGGACCCAGCCCCTCCCTTCCGCACTGGTGTCACCGTCCGGCTGCCCCTCTGCACACTTCAGATGCGTGACTGCAGGCTGCTGGCCGGTCCGGGAAGGGAGCTGTGCTGCCAACGGGCAGTGGGGCTTTGTTCGTGAAGACGACGAGGGAGATGCCAGGCTGGGTCTGTGGCTATGTTAATGCGAAGCTGGGCTCCCTGCCAAGGCATTAAGTGGAGTCCAATTCCTGAAACCAGCTTGAATCAGCAGATTTTTAAGGTTAGAATTACTCTCTCCTCCCGTCGGCTTGCCAAGGTTAATTCGGGCCCGAGCATGCAAAATTAATGAGCTGGACAAAGGGAATCGGCCTTTTCCCCAATTTTCTCTTTTTCTTTCCTTTCTCAGGATCACAAAAACATCTCTACAAAAAAGAGGCGGTGGCAGGGTGGCGGGGGCACAGACAGGCAGGGAGGGGCACTCCCTGCCCCCGGCGGGCGGCAGATGTGTCAGGGAGGCACCCAGATGGAGTCGCTCAGGTAACAGAGACACAAGGCTGGGCAGTGAGTCCAGGCAGCGGTCTGTGCCCTGGGGCCCTACCCTGAGGAAAGAAAAAGGAGACATCCCTCTGGCCAGGCCCTGCCCTGGGGTCTTTCAGTAGGGGAGGGTCCTAAGTTCCTGGGTATGGCCGAGCCTCGAGGACTCAGGCTGGGCAGCAGGAATGGCTGGTCCTGGGGGCTCCGTGACCTTGACAGAGAGCCCCCCCAGCTTTGCCACAGGGCATGGGGAGAGATGTCCAGCCCGAGGTACTGCTTAGCACTGCTGTCCATGCCCAGGGCCTGCTGGACAGAGGCCAGGATGGGAGAAGGGCGAGTGGAGGGCAGGTTTCTCACCCTCCCTGAGATAGGCAGTCTAACCCTTGATCTTTGGGAGTCGAGCTTGGCACCCGGTGGGAGGAGCAGGCAGGAGTCAATGTGGATCTGTACTATGCCAACACAGCTAAACGGCACCCACGCCGGGGCAGGGCTCGGTCCCTGGGTCTCAGTGTCTGCAGGAGTCTCCGGGGAATGATGGATGCTGAACCTGGCCCGGCAGGTGCCCTGCCTGAGGACAGTGGGGTTTCAGTGCTGGACGGAGGAGGTCTTAGAGAAACACACAGGTCTGACACAGCTGCCCCCATCTCTGTGACCACAACAGCATCCCCTGACCCACGCCCAGGGGCCCCAGGCCCACCCGGGAGGCTCCTGCTCACAAAATGTGGAGAGGCTGGCCTTCACTTCCCCAAGTCGCCAGGGCTGCTGGAGTCCTGTCCCATGCACACAGCGTGAGCCAAGTCTCACCCCACCCCAGAGACACACATTCCAGGGCCCTCACCCAACTACAGCACAGTGCTATGAAACGCCACCCCTCCAGGCTCTGCACAGGGTCCCCCAAGATCCCAACTTTCCTTGGGAGCACCCAGACTGTCCCTCCTGCATCTAACCCATCAGGGTGACCACCGTGGATGCATTTCCGGCCCTGGCCTGCCTGACGGATGGAAGGGGTTAGGTCACAGTGTGTGGCAGGGACTTGTAGGAACAAGGGCTCTGTGCTTGCTGCAAGGCAAGAAGGCGCCCCAGCTGCTCTCTCCCTCCCTGCTGAAGGGGGTCTCCCTGCCACCTGGCCCTACCCAGGAGTCAAGCCCCTCTCCTGCCTGCAGGCCAACACTGCAGGTTGTTACTGGACGGGTCAACTGGACAGTCTGCTGCCTACTGGCCTGGGACAAACTGTCTGTCACCCACTCCTCTATCGCCCCAGGGGGGTGTCCTGGGCAGTGGGTGGAGGGCTAGGGGAGGGCCAGCAGGGGCCCCAGGACAAGTTGTGTCCTGACCCCACCTCCTTTCTAGCCACTCTGTTTCCAAAGTTCATGAGACCCCTCTTGCTGACCCTCCCCTGGGGTTCCCCTTCAATCTTCCTGCAGGCCTGAACTCCTTACCCCAGCCTCTAGCTGGACTCTGCCAGTCCCTCCCTTCATCTGGCAAGTGAACCCCAAAGGTAAGAATCAACACCTCTCACCCCCTACTGTACAACCGCAGAGGGTTTCCCTTGGCGTGGTGCAAAGCACAGACGGCCTGGACTCCCAACTCAACGTGAGGCTCCTGTTTGGAATTTCAGCCTCAGGAGCCTCTGATACCCTCCCAGCTCCCAGCAGGCTGGCAAGGATGGGCTCGCCACCTCCCCCAGGCCTTGGGCTCAGCACAGGCTCAGGTGTCCCAGCGTCCAGAAGTATTTCATCCACACGTCAAATGTGGAAAGGGCTGTCTGCTCTGTGGAAGGGTCCAGAGGCATCGATGGGGGACTTTCCTTCCCAGCTGGAGGTTCCCAGACTTGGGGCCCAGGCACACGGAGATCCCACCCCTTGACATGTGGCGAGAAGACAACAGGTATCGCAGATGAACCGGCCTCTGTCCCTCCGTCAGTGGCTCCCTTGGGCCAGCTCCCTAGACTTGGGTCTGACCTGTTAATGACCTTGATTACACGTTAAGGACAAGGGTGGCAGAAGGGAGACGCTGCTCCCAAACACAGCTCCTCACAGAACTGCATCTGCCATGACAGCAGCTGGGGCATCTCCGGTGGGCTCCACCCAAAGCCACGAGACCCCAGGGGGCACAGCTGGGTCAGCTCTCTGCTTGGTCTCTTGCAGGCTGCTCCAAAGTCTCCTTTGAAACGTCGGTGAGAAACTGTGGCCCATGCAGCTGCAGAGGGAATTTTTCTGTGACCCAGCAATTCCACTCCCAGAAATGCACCCCAAAGAACCACAGACGTGAGCTCACAAAGCCAGAACGTGAGCCCTCACTGGAAGCGGACAGAGCCCACCCCTGCACGTCCGTCAACAGAGCAGTGCACTCGCTGAAGGCAGCAGAGCCAACCAACGCACTACTGCCCAACACAGTGTGGGGTCAGACAGGTTTAAGCCTCAGCTGGGGATGCATGTACCCTATGGCAAAGAGCCTTGGCTCCAGTCCTGGCGAGTGCATGCTTCCAGTGCGGCCTCCTGCAGGTGCTTCTAAGAAGCCGTAAATGCCCAGGCCCCTGACCCTCACATGGGGGATCCGGATGGAGCTCTGGGCTCCCTGCCCAGCCCTGCTGTAACAGATACTTGGGGCGTGAGCCAAGAGAAGGGAGCTCTCTCAGTTTCTCCCTCTCAGTCACTCTGCCTTAAAAAAAAAAAAAAAAAAAAAAACTTAGAAAAAAGCAGGTCAGACACATGCCACACCATGAATGAACCTCAGGAGCAAACCTGGGGGATCAGATCACCGAGCAGGGACAAGGGGGACAGCTGCTAGTGGATGTGGGCTATCTTTGGCGACAGTGAACACGTTTTGGGAAGAGATTTCATGCCATTGAGTCGCTGAGTTTCAAAAGGCTAGTTTCAAGTTAGGCACATTTCTCCTCAATTCAAGCAAACAAGAAACAATGGCTCGGGCTGGACGGGTGCGGGGCAGGGACTCCATCCTGGCCAAGGCTCGGGAGCCTGCAGAGTTCCCACACATGGGGCCCATGGGGCGCAGGCCCGTCCTTGCCTGCTTCCCTGCTGGCCCAGTGAACCTCTGGTGTAAGTCTCCACGTTGAGGCTAGCGCTGCCTGCCTGTGCTCCCACCCTCCCCCCACACACACCCTGCTCCAGGATTCCCTTCCCGGAGAGACTGCCTAGCCCAGAGCTTTCAGCTCCTTTGTGGCTCACTCCCAGCCCCACCCACCTGCCTGCACCTGTGTCTAGCCCAAGACTCCAAGTCCCCATAGCTGGCAGAGAGGAGCTGCTATTAAGGTGTATGGCCGTTCCCCCAGAGCATGGGGGACGAGGAGAGGCAGGGAATGGGTGGGCTGTTCTGGGCGGCTGATGGCTACCTGTCTGTCTGTCTGGGGCTCTGTGGCCAAGGCTGTGTGTAAACTCAGTCCTGGGACTCAGGAGCCTGCCCAGTGAGGGCTCCCTGGAGAAGGAAGCCAGCTTTCCCTGCTCTGTCACAGCTTTTCCAGCAGGCATGGCTTCAGGCTCCTCCCTGCCCCTCCAGTCTGGCACAGCCCAGGGCACACACACATGCTCCAGGAGAGCTTGCTGGGCCAGCATTGAAGGAGACAGGGTAGGCCAGGCAGCATCTTTGGAGACCAGGCACATTGAGTCACTCTACGGTCCCTGAGCAGAGTCCAGACCCTCCCATCCTTAGGTGATGCCAGGCAATGAGGGTGGCTACCTGCCCCCAGGGAGCAGTGGTCTTCATGAGGGCACAGCTGTTCCAGCTGCCTGGTCAGCTCCCCGGTGGGAGGTGCACGCTGCAGAGGAGAACCTCAGACAAATGGCTCTCTATGGGTGGCCAGGGAGGGGGGATGGGGGCCTGTTGGACACTTGTACAGGGCAAGGCGGGAGGCTCAGTGTCCTTGGCCTGGGAGTTCAGCCATGTTTATTTAAGTCCAGCGGCAGATCTACATCCAAGAAAGCAGTGTTTTGCCTGGGTTACTGTAATTATACCTGTTCCTCCTGGGTCAATGTCTTCACGGGCCTCCTCAGGGAAATAAGAGAGGGTCCTGTAGCCTCCTTGAATTAGGAACCCCAGGGAAAGGGCAGTGGGCTTCCTGCATTGAGCTGCAGGGCTGCAGGGCTCCAGGGGAGGGGTCCTATTCTTGACCCTGAGTCCACCTGGCTTGTGATGGGGCTGTGGGCTCTGGAAAGAGAGGAGGCAGTGTTTTAAAGAATGTAATGACATGCAGGCTGCATGTGGTACAAATTTCCTGGATGTCTAAAACGCGAAAGGAACAGGTTTCCTGTCACCTGCAACTATTCGGCAGCACTAAAATATGACTCCGCAGAATACGATACATGGCCGACCTGTGTGTAAGGCGGCCTTGAAACCTGCAGCCTGGGTGGACAGGCTTGTGGCCGTGGTCCTGGGCACCTGCACAGCTTCTTCCACCCCGGTTGTTTTAGAGCTGTCAGCTCCTCCCCTCCATCTCAATCCAGAGCCCAGGCAAGGCAATAGGGGCCCGCATTGTCTCTGGCCATTGCTGTTGAGAGCAGTCCCCAGCAAAGCAGTGGTGCCACACCTGTCGGGGTGCTTGCCGGGGCCGTTGGGGTCCCAGGCCGTGGTCTCCTCAGTCAGTGTCCTGACATCTCCACACTGAGGTGTGTACTCCTGGAGGCCCATGGAGGAGGCATCAGCAGAGCCACGTCACAGCCGGGACCCAGAGCCTTAAGGGCCTGTTAGATGATGGTGTCCAAGCCAGTGTCCATGGTCCTTAAGGGCCCACGTCCCTGCCGGCCAGCTGGGCTTCCCCTGTGGCTCCATCTCCCCGGTTAGGACCCAACTTCTTGAGGACAAGAGGGTGGCAGGGACATCAAATCTGCTGTGCCCTCTAACTCGAGGGGCCTTTTCCTACTGCAAGGCATGACACCCAGGACCTTCCCCTCTTGGGGAACTGCTTGGAGCATGGGCTGCAGCACCTAGGGCTCAGGGAACTGTGGCTCCTGCTTCCGTCCCCTGAGGCCAGCTGTGCTTCACTGCCCGGCCCACCTGCAAGAGGCAGTTTGGTTTTACCCCATGTGGGGTCTGCCCAGAACCCTTTGCTTCACCAGCCTGGAGGCTCCCAGCCCTGCCTCCTGGCTGTTCTCTTCTGAAGTGTGCAAGTGGCCATTCCTGTCCCTCAGCAGCAGCACCCAGCAGCTGCCCCGTGGTCCTGGGCCGCCCCTGCTCATGGGGTCGAGCACCCAGCTGCAGCCCCATGGTCCTGGGCCACCCCCCACTCATGGGGCCCACTCCCACGGCAGCTTCATGACATGTTTTACTTCTGCACCTCAGAGCTGGTGTCTGTCTGGGCATGCACAGCCTGGACAGTTGCCTCACACCAAGTTCCAGGTCCACAGAGGGCCTGCCAGGGACTAGTCTGTGTCCATATTGTAGCCCTAACCTCCAGGGAGGTGGGAGGGGTGGACTCAGAGCCCTTGTGCACGAGACCCCTGAGATACCTCTGCCCATCTGCCCAAGAGAAGGCATTGAGGGAGTCCCATGGGACTCTGAGTCACTGCCATCTTGAACTTGGGCATCCCAGGTTCTGTAACCGGAAGAAGCAGCTTGCTGCTGTTCACGAGCCATCCATCTGGGGACTTCCCAATCCAATAGCCTGCACAGACCCAGAAGAAGCAGAAGGCCTGGCTCCTGCCAGCTCTCCACCTCTGTAGCTAAGTGCTCCGCCCCCTGGAGACTAGGCTCTCTCCTGGCAGATGGTCCTTCCTGCAGCACACAGAGGCTCCTGTGCCTTGCATGGCCACTGAAGCATTGGATTTCATGCCTTCCTGCTGGCCCGGGAGTCAGGGAATGCAGTGCTTGGCAGTAGGTGCCATTTATCAGAGTTCAGCTCGGCTAGGCCTCCTCCCATGCCCGGGCCTGCTGCCGGGAGGGGCCCATCCATCTTGGTGGCCTCCTCTTCACCTCAAATTTGCCCAGGGAAGGAGAGGAGGGAGAAGGGAAGGCCTGGAGATCGTGCACCCCGACTTGGCCTTATTCTTGCAAAAACCTGGGGCTGGAGCAAGGGGGAGGAGGAGGGGACAACGGCAGGGTGGGCTGCTCGCCTGCTGGGCAGACACACTATCCGTGCCATCTGTGGCTGTTTACTGCCTCGGAGCACGGGTGCTGGGGTTGGACCGCCTGGGCATAAACCTGGATTTACTCCCATTGTGACTTTGGGCAAACAGCTCAGCTCTGTTGCAGCTGAGTTTCCGCACTGTGGAAAGAAGGGAGCAGCTTCCACTGCACACAGGGTCCCTCAGACCCAGCACTGTGGCCCCCGGACAGCGCTCTCTCTAGGAGGCTGGGCCTGCACTCAGGTGTGGAGGTAGAGGTGGGGCTCTACAGGGACCTACAGAACCACACAGACAGAAGGCTGTCGAGGCTGCCCTGAGTCCTTGCGGTTCAGCTGAGGGGTGGACCCAGTGAGGGTCTAATCTTCCCCAAGTTCCCAGTGAGGATCAGGTACAGGGGAGGATGAGATGCCAGGTGCCCGTACTGCAGCCTGGCACCCGTCTCACTGTCCCACGAGGCTGGGGTGGGCAGAAGCAGGGCTGTGGCCTTGAGGAGGGGTGCCACTTTGCAGGCCTATTGCAGAAACTGGGTGGTGATGAGATTGGGAGCGTGGGGGAGTAGAGAGCACTGGCCCGTGGGCCTTTAGGAATGGACAGGTGTAGTGGCCACTCAAAGCCAGCACTCAGCCCACCTAGCTTGCCTTCCCCACACCCATCCAAAGCCCTCAGGCCCCATGCCAACCACTCAACCAGTGTCTGCCATGGTCCAGCCAGTGCCCTTCAGCCACTCATGTCTCATAGAGGGTTCATCAAGCACCTGTCCAGTGAAGCAGCATCCTCAAGCTTTGCTTGAGGCAACACTGAGCCACGCTGGGCAGACCCACCAGGGGCTGGAAGCTCCTGGAGGCCCAGGGGCGAGCAGGCCCTCTGCTGCACACCCCTGCACGGGACAGTTCCCACCACTAACCATGATTCCGCCTGAGTCCCCGGGGCTCCGAGCAGGCAGGCCTTAGCTGACCACAGAGCTGTATTTGGGAGGTAGGAAGGATGGTGGCAGTGTGGGGAACACCACAGTCTCTCTTATAGGAAGCTGTTAGGCATTTCATTGGGTAGACCAGACGCCTGTCAGGGATCAGGCACAGGTACATGGAAGGAAGACCCCTCAATGGGCTGGAAGGCATCCAGAGGGGTCTCCGGCCCAAGTCCCTTCCATGGCACCATGCAAGTGGCACATCCTGGGCCCACCTCACGGGAGCCCGCAGAGGCACCAGCCTAGGGGGCTCCATTCATGTAAGCTCAGCTCCAGCCACTCCACTATGAGGCCTCTGTGTCCCTCCACGCCCCTGAGGTTTGTTGACCGGGCGGTGGCCAGGTACGTGGCCTGCATTGCTCAGCATCTCACACCAGGGGTATTTCCTGCTCCCGTGGGTCTCAAGCCTCCGACCTCACTCTTTCTGAGCCAGTGTCAGGCTGAGCGGCTTTTGTGATCAAATATTGTTATATTTACCTAAGGATCTGTTAGGAAGCAATTTTGGGGATGATGAATATTTCATGAAATATTTAAATATTTCATAGGAACTTTTCAAAACCTGACTTAATAATCCATGTCACAGGGAGAGGAAGATGGAGGTGGGGGTCATGTGCTTAACATTCTCACTTCCTCTAGTACTGTTCATGTTTGCTAGATGGCTCGTTGTGTGTGTCTCCACAGCAGAGGTTTAATTATACGCAATATTCCAGAGAGAAATTCTTTTCTCATTAAAACTTAACTCTTGCCGACAGCAAGGTGAGCCGGTGGGCGGAAGACGCATCAGCTCGGAAAATGTTTGGAGCTGAAGGGACACCTGCGCCTGTCTGCCTGCGACCCTGCCTCCTTCTCGTTCTTGATGTGAAAAGCAACGCCCAAGGTCAAGCTAGAGGCCCATGGCCACCGCCAGAAGGCTTCGTGACAGCCGCCTGGCTCCTGAGTGTTGGCTTGAACACTGCTGTGGGGAGCAGCTGCTGGCCAGGGTCCCTCAGCTGCCACCCGCCCTGGCCTTTCATAGCAGCATTTGGGATGCAACCTCAGGCCTTCTTGAAACATGTGAAAAATTCTCACTGGGTCTTCCAGCCTCTTCTGTGTGATGGTAACTTGAAGGTCAAATCATGTCCCGGGTATGTACCTGAATTCTTGCCTTTTAGTGGGGGTTTAGGGAAACACCTGAGTCTACACTCCCTGAATTTGCACACAGCGTTCAGGGTGCTGCTCCAACACCTAACCCTGACCTCACCTGGCTCTCACCCACTCCAACTGCAAACTACACCTCCCCTTCCCTCCCCACCTTCAGGCAGAATTAGACATCTGTTCTCCTGTGCCCGGTGCCTCCCCACCAAGGCTGCAGGGTCATGGCTAGGCTGCAGCTTGGCTCCCTCCATGGGCTGGCAGCTCCGCCACAGCACACTGGGGCCCTCCTAGGCAGGCCTCTCTGCCTCCAGCCCAGCCTGGTGTCCCACAGCCAGACCCCTGGGCTGAACCAAGTGCACACGGCAGAGGCTGCAGCATGACTTGCCTCCTGCCTGGGTTCCCCACCATCTGTGAGGGCCACTGTGGTCCCTCACGTGGCCGTGAGACCAGGTGGAGCGGCTGGAGATGCAGTGAAGGTCCTTAGACAAGCTGGGAACAATCAAGTTTGGGGACAAGGCTTGGAAGTCATGGTCCATGGAAAGATGTGACAGCTGTGGAGCTGCCATCTCCAAGCTGGATATTTTAGGAGATGGGTGGGGAGGATCTTTAAACACTCAGCCAACCTGGAAGAGACCTTTCATTCAGGCTTCCAGCTCTAAGGGCAGGAGCCAGCTCTGCCCACCCTCCCCCAACCTGCAGTCTTTCCCAGGAGCTCACAAAGGTATTCCCACATGGGAGTCTGAAGAAACGGAGCAAGTTTCTTACAGAGACTAAGCTGGACCCCTCCCACCTCCCTGGCTCCCCAGTGCACAGGCTATGTTGAGACCCTAGACAGGATGACAGGAAACACAGAACCAAGGAGGCCTGAGCAACACCATCTAGAAGCCCCACTGCACATTCCCAGTTCCCCGTCCACAAAGCCCAGCTCCTGCACTGCCCCACCCAGTCCCCTACCTCCACCTCAATACCCAACTCTGGGCATTACAACTGCCTCCCTGTCCTACCCTATGTTGCTGGAAGGAGAGATGGGGTTCCCAGTGCCAGAGTAGGGCCACGTGCCCACCAGGAGTTAGATAGAAGCTACCATGCTAAGGCGGCCTGGGTGCCCTTCTCCAGCAGGTGCTGACTGGCCAGCCCAGTTCTGGGTGGCTCTTTACTCTACCCAGCATGGTCATCAGAACCTGGTAGGTTTCCCAGCCACCTGGACTCAGCATTTTCAACTCAGCAAGCATGTGTGCCAGGCTGGAACTGAGCATGCAGTAGGGACCTTGAGGGACCTCAGCCCTGGGGCACGGTGACACAGGCAGATTGTCACACACATACCGAGCCTGCATCCCACGTGGGATACGGCTGTACACTGAAGCTCCCATGCCATGTGGGGCTGGCACAGCAAGCTTTGACATGGGCGGTAGGTGGGGAAGGAGAACACTCCACTTGGTAGTGGTGGGTCTGTTCACAGGGCCAGGGTCCTGTGGAAATCATGGGTGGGAAGGAAGATGATAAGACCAAAGCCAGAGCTGGCACTCATGTGACTGAGTTTGCAGGGTCCACAGGGACCTGGGCTCCCAGAAGACGAGGGCCGGGATGCTTGCTCATGGCCTACATAGCCACTTAGCTGTAATGCCCATCTTCTTCCCAAGAACACCAGCTGGGGACAGGGCTCAGGGGGCAGGGGGCAGGGGGCAGGGGGTGGAGAGTGAAGGCAGGCAGGAAACCTGCTACGTGTGGGCATGCTTTCACAATGTTGTGCACAAGGAATGGAAATTTAAACATACTTTGGTATAAACTGCTTCTTTCCCAACCTACATGCAGGTATTTCATGAAACACATCGCCCAGGACCTTGGGGAAGATGGTTGCGTCCACAAAAGCCTCAGGAAGTCCTCATAGACATAGATTCCGTGGGCAGCAACATCAGCCTCACAAAGCAGTTGACCTTAACGCTGGGGGTGGGGGGTGGTAAGGGAGGCTTTGCAAAGCCAAGAACTTGAGCCAAGTCACACCTTGAGGAGAGTGTGGAGGGAGGCCTGCCTCATGCCCACCTCTGGGGTGCAAGTCTGGGGTCCAGTGGTTTCTGGGCCCCTGCTCCCTTTGCCCTAGAGCCGCCCCCTCCCCCTGCCTGGAACACAGGCCATTGGTGTGCAGAGCTGCAGGCCCATCTAGGCGGGCTCCCTTATTAAAACAGGGCTGCTGTAAGGTCTCATTTTGTCCTCGGGGAAGCGCTTTCCTGGGCTGCCTACGGCTCCAGCCCTCAGCAAGCACACGCCTGCTTGTGATTCAGGCTGCACGGAGATCCGTCAGCGCGTCTGTCTCCTGTATCTGCCATCTCTTATTTATAATCCTGCTCAGATTAATGAGTGACAGTAGTTCTCATCACAGGAAATTTGATTAATCAATTTAAGTGCTTAATCACCACGGCCTTGTGGAGAGCGGAACATCAGGGATCTTGCTTTGATGCAGATGAGTCTCAGGAAGAAATGGAACGGGAGAGAAACAAAACAGTCAGCACTTCTCCATGGAAACCTGGAGGACGGGGGAGGTCCTGGGGGTCCCCAGAGCTGGAGAGGAAGGACCACGCTGGTGGGGAGTGCGCACTGGCACATGGCAGGACTCAGCGCCGGTCCTGGGGTCACGGCTCCGCTCAGGTGCTCGCCAGAGCCTACGGGTGTGGGTGGGGCTGAAGCCACCTTGGTGGAAGAGCAGGGAGTGGCAGGTGTCACTGGGACTCCTGAGGGCTCTAGGGAGGGGCTGGTTGTTCCCCTTCCCGCACAGCGCATGTGCAAGGGCAGCAAGAGCAGGGGACTGTTCTACACCGGTGCCACCCTGGGCACCAGGCTCATTGCCACCTTTAACTGGCCTTGAGTCCACCTCCAAAGCTGCCCTTCCTGCTGACCAGTCTGAGCTCACTGGGAACTCAGCCCAGGACCCCTCTTCTGGGAAGCTGACCAGGGGCTCTCCCGGTTCAGGGTCTGTGGCCTCCCATCTCTCCTCCCCTCCTACAATCTCCACCAGAGAGAGGGCCTCTCTGAGGGCTGGAATCCTCCATTGCTCTCTACCCCTGAGGAAGGCACAGGCACATCGCGGGCTATTCCTGAGCTAAGCAAAGAAGTGTGTCCCTTGGAAACCTTTGGACAAAACATTGGCACACAGGCATCTGGGCAGTGGCTGAGACACCGGGTGGGGAGTGCTTCGCACAAACATGTTTGAGATCACCTGAGCTTCTGTTCTTGAAATGTGGGATGGCAGGGAGAGCCCTATTGTTTAAAAACACAGACAACAAAAATATCAAAACTCCAGGACAAAAATTCTTGGCTGCAGAGGCAGCACAGGGCTCACAGAGGACGGCACCAGGGAGAGTGAGAGACGAGGGTCTCAGACCATGCACCAAGCAGACTGGGAAAACCAGGATGGAGCCCGGGCTGTGTGAAGTCGCCAGGACGCCACGGGAAGGCGGAAGGAACCGGCGCTCACGGGATGCCCACTGGGTACCTACCACGTGCAAGGCGTGTGTGCTGTCGGCTTTTATCCCCAAGGCACTGCAGGAAGCAGCTGCAGCCTCCACCGCTCCACAGCTGAGGACGCCATGGGGCGGATGAGGGTGTTCCCGACCCCGTGTCCCAGTGCCGTGAGGAACAAGCGCAAAGTGAGGCCCAAGGTCAGACTGTGCCAGTCCGCCTCACCAGCTCCCGGGCCACACCTCCTCCCCCATCATCCCGACTGCTGTGGTGACCTCTGGCAGGTGAAAAAGAAGTGTGGCTCACACTGCCTGTGGCAGCTGCTAGGCAGGCAAAGGCTAATTTTGGAAACAGTTTATTAAAAACCACATCCCCTCTGAATGGCGCAGTCCATCAGAAACGCGGAATGCAGAGTCACCAGGCAGGGGACAATCTGGCAGCTACGGCCCCTGCCATGCGGTTACAGATGGATGCTGCCTGGGCCTCCCTCTCTGCTCTGCCCTGGGGTACTCGGTCTTCCCAAGTTCCTGGTGAGGGTTGAGGCGAGGCCTGGGCCCCACTACCTGACAGCCTGGAGGTGGCAATGGAGTTGGCATGAAAGCTACATGTGTGCAGTCTGGTTGTGAACTTACCCTCACTCCCCCAGGCGACAGGACCAAGAGCCCTGCCCTCGGCTCTGGGCACACCCTGGGCACCCAAAGCCCTGCCCTCGGCTCCAGGCATGCCCTGGGCACAGAGAGACCTGCCCTCAACTCCGGGTATGTCCTGGGCACAGAGAGCCCTGCTCTCAGCTCCAGGCATGCCCTGGGTGCAGAGCCTGGCCAGGTGCCTGCTCCCTGCTGTTTTCCCTGGAAGTGCAGGATCCCCCGTCTCCCATCACATCATGCTTCCTGCCTCTTAGTATGCCCCACAGGAAGCCCACCTAATCTTCGTGCTGTCTGAAGGTTCTAAGATGGATGACCACAGTGCCCTGGGTGTACTTGGCCTCTGAAGATGCCACAGCCTCTGGAGGAGAGGCGGGATGGTGAGGCAGTGGGTGGAGAAGGAGACTAGGCCTGGCCAGGAGGGTGCTGGCCTACTGCTCCTGCCCTGAGTTCCTCTGGGCTTTGTCACCTGCTTCTCTGACTCCCCAGGCTGTGGCCTAAGCCACCACAGCCGAGGACAGGGGATGGGCTCAGGAAGCCTGGCTCTGCTGGCCCCGCTGGCCCCATCTTCCTCGCCTTCAAGTTGGGCTGGTTCTGGCAGCAGGTGCGGGACGGAGGGAAGAAGTCTGCCCAGCTCCTCTGTCATCCGCAGTGCCCAGCTGTGGGACAAGGGTGCAGCCCCAAGTGGGGTCACTCTGCCTGCAGGCAGATTGGGCCCATGCGCTGTGACTGGGTCCCAGCTGCCCACAGACAAGCAGACCCTCACATGTGCAGCCTGCTACCGGCCTCTGTTGGTGTTGGACAGGGACAGGTCAATGCTGGAACAGTCAAAGGTTCTGTTTAAAAACATGAATGGCTTAGGACAGGAGTCTCACCGGAACCAGGGCCGGGCCCCGTGTGCCGGATGCAGAACTGCAGGTCTGCACTCAGGCCTGACTGGGAGAAATGATGAAGGAGCCGTGGGCCTGCTTTGTCCCCCAGGCAGTGAGCCCTGCAGGTGCAGGCAGAGCAGCTGGGGTTTGAACACATCCCCTCCACAGGCCAGCCCTCGGTGCCGCCAGTACGGATGCCATTAAGAGAAGTGGGGCTTGAAGGGTGAGGGAGCGTGGGTCTCCTCCTCCATTAATGAGGCTAAGAGAGGGTGCCTGGGGTGGTGGCCCAGCTGCAGGAAGGTCCTCCCCACATAAAGGCTGGCCAGCACCTGGGGCAGTGGGCCCCGTGGGCCTCCTTTCACAGGGAGAGCCAGGCTGCCTGCCACGTCCTGTTCCTGCACATCCCAGAGCTGGCCTCGGAACAGCTGAACACAGAACGTGTCTATGAGGAGAGACCCTCTGTTGCTGTCCTGGGCACCCCCTCTTGCTCTCGGCCGCTACCAAGCTGTGCTGCCTTTCCCTGTCCTTGTCGTGTCTACACTTGTCCATGCAGCATGACATGCTGCTACAGTCTGGAGTGAGCTCTTCCTGCTGGTCAGTCTCCCCTGGCGGCCCAGCCGGGGTGTGTGTGTGAGTGTACGTGAGGCCCCAGGTTCTTCCTGTTGCCCCCCATAACCCGGACCAGAGAAGTGGGAAGCTGGGGTGAGGAGGGCTACCCTGCAGAGAGAAGCTGCCATGGTGCTCTAGAATTGTACAGGTGCAGACCTGCCAGGGCAGGGAAGGAGTGGGCAAGTACTCAACCAAGTCCCATTCAGACGCGTCACAGGGGTAGAGTGACACACAGTCCCCAGGCCACCAGGAAGTGCCAGGGAGGGGCTGGCAGGAGAGCCCATCCTCTCACCCACTCACCCGTCCCCCTGCCTGGTGGGGCATTTATCCCTCTGGGCCCTCAGGGAAGCAGTTACAGCAACCTACTATCCCTCAGCGGTGGGAGCTGGGGCTGATGCATGCCGGGTTGTGGGAGGGATTGCCTGCCTCCTCTGGTGGAGTTGGGGGCCCCCAGCGCTGGGGGCCTGTGGTGACTGGAGACCCCCGGTAGGGGTGAACCCTGTGCGGGAGCCTGCATACAAAGCAGGGTGAGCCCTGGTTCTGCCACCACCCTCTCCCTCCTTGCCTCCCCATTGGGGGCCCAGTTTCAGCATTTCCTGCAGAGAGAGAAACAAACAAAGCCATAAATAACCCTCTCTGGGAAGCCAGAGACAAAGGGCCCTGGATAGAGATAACGGAGCCGCAGGGCCACAAGGGGGGCTGAAAGCAAGGCGGACAGCAAGGCAGGCAACAGAGCAGCGGCGGGAGGAGCTGGCTGCCCTGCTAAGAGGGGTAGTGGCAGCACTGCTGGCGAAGGCCACTTTGGGCCTGGTGACCTCTGCCAGGTGGAAGCTGAGCCGGCTATGAGGCCTAGCTGGAGGCCTTGTCCGCCAGACACAGCCTGGGCTTGTCTTGTGACATGGAGCCAGCACCTGTGCACCCTGGTGTGGGCGTGGTCTCCATCCTTCATGGCCCCCTTTGCTCCTCTGGACAGCACTGGAAATGCTCACCAACGGAACTCCCTGGGGAACCTGCTTGCAGCCGTCCAGGTCTGTGGAACCTGGTCTGTCTCCTGGCCGTGTAACCCAGGAGAGGTCACTTTCCCTGGCTGAGCCTGTTTCTAGTCGGCAAAGAGGGGAAATCATGACCCACAAGGTTAAGGTAGAAAGCACTTGGTGTTCCGGCACATTCCTGCGTACATGCAACAGGCACTGGTACTTGTCCTGAGAATGTCCCCACTGTGCGCTGCACTGCCTCAGCACGGCCACTTGGTCACATGAGCGTCCCCACTGTGCGCTGCACTGCCTCAGCACGGCTACTTGGTCACATGAGCGTCCCCACTGTGCGCTGCACTGCCTCGTCACGGCCACTTGGTCACATGAGCGTCCCCACTGTGCACTGCCCTGCCTCAGCACGGCCACTTGGTCACTTCCTCAGCATGGCACTTGCTCTTCAGAGCTCACCACACTTCCTGAGCCCTCTTCGGGGTCCTGGCGTCCCCCAGTATCTCCATCAGCAAATCGCCTCCACTGTCCCCACCAGCCATGGCAGCAAGGTGGGCGACCAATACGCAATCACTCACATCTGGGGTCTTGGGCTCCAAATGGCAGAACAGTGGCTTAGGCTGTGTGTACCAAGGGGTAGTTCCCAAAGATGAGTCAGCTCTGGGGGTTCAGCAGTGGGTGCAGGCGAGCACAGGTGTCCCCAGGTGCTCGGGTGTAAGGCTTGCTTGCAAGGATCCAGACAGACAAGGGCAGTCCAGAGGAGGGTGGGGCGCTGAGCAAGGGTGCAGGACCAGGGGGTCAGCATCTACAAGTAAGCTGAAAGCTACCACAGGAGAAGGGACCGTTGGCATGGAGCTGGGTCCTTGGCAGGGTGGGCGTGCCCTCTTGGGCTGCAGCATGGAAACTGAAAATCTGGACGCCCATAGGTCAGACCAGGGTCTCTGGGGTTGAGGAGCTATGATGGCCACCTGGGGCAGCCAGGCTCTATCAGGGACCAGGGGCCTTGGCCACAGGCTCCCAGAGCTGTTCTGCCAGTCCAAGCACCTGAGAAGACTCCTTGGGGAGACACAGAGGCTGGAGGGCCCCAGAAGAGACATTTCTGAGTTCCCAGACGAGGCCTGGCAAGAGGAGCTGGGGGTGGGGAGGGGACTAGAGGGTCAGCTTTCTCTTCCCAGGGTCGGGGGACTCCTGGAGCTGGTAGGAGGCTGCTGTTCCCAGATCCCCGAACAGGGTCCTGCAACTCCACACCCTCATTGATCCACTGTTTCCCAGGCCTGACGATTTCTTAACTGTCATCACAAGGTGGGAAGAATTGTGAGCTGGAAAACTATGCGGCGTATTAAAGTCAGGCTGAAATATTGCTGCAATACAGAGAAATATTTTACATTTATTCTCTTTTAGAAATTGTTATAAGGGGAATATAATGAGAACGCTGCAAACGAGTAGAATATTTTCTTCTAACATGACAATAAAAATACGTCAGAGGGCCGTGTAGAACTGTTCAGGAAGCGCCTGATAGGCCCTGGAAGTGCAGGGTTTAGCTAAGATTTTATTTGGTGCCTTGACTGGCCCACAGGGCACAGAAGTTTCTGATCAAATATTCACAAGAGTGGGCACCTGGAGGCTGGAAGGCACAGGGACGGGGTGATCTCTATGTCTGAGTTGGACCCCACTCTGATTTGCAAAGACTGGAAGGCACGGGGCCTTCCTGAGCTTTGAAACATCAGAAATACTTGGCATCATCACCCTCCCCATATGCGCCACACGCATATCCACCATCACTGGCATCTGTAGCTCCTTCCCCCTCGCCGACGCCATCACCCCACATCTCCCTCACCGTAACCCTCTCCACTGTCCTCGCCGTTCTCGCTCTCATTACCGGGACTCTTATCCCTAAATCGTCCCATCGTCATCGTCCCTCTCATCACTGTCACCGTCATCTCCGTCACCCTCACCGTCCTCGCTGACAATCTCCACTTGCTGCGTACCCACTAAGCGCCACACACCCACTAAGCCTTCACACAACACTGATGGCACCACACTAACCATCACATCTCAGCCCCACAACAGCATGTGAACTATCATGTTGATCACGTATGGACATCAGTGTGCAGGGAGGTTGAGGAGTAACCTGGGGATGTCCGCCCACGAGGTGGTGGGGCCCACATGGGAGCCCAGCCGTCCTGGCAGCAGGGCGCCTCAGAATCCCCCGACAGCGAGGGACTGGCTCCCTCAGAGGGCTGGGGCTGGGCGTGTCTCCAGGCTTGCATGTACCAGGGACCAGAATAACATCACTGTCAGCAGAACAGAGGCGATGCCACCAAGAAGAGGCCCCCTGAACCCCTGCAGCGTGCCAGGACCTGGGGCTCCCAAAGGACTCGAACATGCAGAGACCACAGACTAAGGGATCACTCCGATGGGGCCGGTGGTGAGCAGTCCTTAGGAACAGGGAAGCACTTGAGCATGGCTTTGAGGGGATGGGTGCAGGTGCAGAGGTCAGGGGAGTCACCCCAGATAGAGCACAGGGTGGGAAATGGCCCAGAGTCTACAGTGACTCCTCAGTAGGCCCACAGAAAGGTGTGGCAGGCACAGAGGCTGAAGTGGGAGCTTGGGTTCTCCACTGTCCAGAGCTCTGACCGTGGCCTTCAAGGGAGGGGGCTTGGACTCGACTCTGGCTACCCTGGAGGGGGCATCCAAGACAAGTGAACAGGCGGTGGCCCTGACATCTCAGCTGGCCCTTGGCAAGGCCTGCCCTGAAGGCTCTTCCGTCTGCTGCTCCTTTCTGCAGTTCCCACCCCACAGGACACGCTTACTGAGTGCAGCTGCTCTAGGGCCAGGATTGGAGCAGTGTGAGCCCGGCAAAGTCCGGCCCTCCAGGAGTCCGCCAGTGCAAAGGCTGTGCTGACCACCAGACCATGCCGGCTCCAGTTGGCTCTCCCCAATGGCAAGAATGTCCCTGCAACCCTCCTGGGTCTGACTAGTGCCAAAGACCTTCCTGCTCTGTTCCTTACAGGCATGAGTCTAGAACATTCTGGAAAAGGATTGTTCTCTACAGAGATTGACTCTGGTGTTGACTAGTCCAGCTCCATGGCAAGCTGGAGGGGAGGTGTAACAGATGAATGGGGTGAGAGGCTGGCAGTGCTGCCAACTCCCTCCCTCTGGACCAAGGAGGAGTGGCTGAGGGGATGGGAGAACTTGCCAGAACCCAGATCCCACAGCTCTTTGAAGCTGGTCTCAGGGCACCTGCAGTGTCTGCGGTGATGAATGGTCTGGAGCCACCTGCTTGTCCCTGAGCACCTGCTGGGCCTCTAACTCCGCCTTGGGCTGAGTGATGCATGCAGCGTGCGGAGCCCGCCCACCTAGAACACATGCTCAGACTGAAGTTCAAGTTCACAGTGTGAAGTCCACCTCAGGGTTATGAAAGAGAACAGAGCCTGACACAGATCACTTCCTCTTGGCAAATTCCTGAATACAATACTGTTCACACTGCTTAAAGCAAATCGCCATGAGGCCGCGATGTTGTCTGCATGGTCCCGGGCCTGTACGGGCCTCCCCGGGGTCCAGGTGTGCTGGCGAGCATGACATACAGCGAGGGTGTGAGGTCACTTGGGACCTAGGATTGTAGACATTTGGGTTGCTCACAACCAATGTGTACATCTCATGTTCACATTCCCCACACCCAGAGAGCGCAGGTCGCACCTCCTAAGATCAGTGACTGGCTGCGTAGGTGCTCACAAGGCACACGTCAGCTCAGTGGGACCACTTAGGAAGCTGCAGAAAAGCCAATGTCGTTCTGGTATGGACTTTTAAAAATCAGAAGTGGCCAAGTTCACTTTTGGGATTCAACACGTCCTTGTCTCCCATGTCTTAAGGATGGGGACATCACCGTCTAATCCCCCAGGTTGCTGTCTTTCTTCTAGAAGATTCATCTGCAACAGCTCAGGAGGGAACCACGTCCTAGATGTTGAATAAGTGAAGAGGGGCCGGCACCATGGTGCTGTGCAGAACGGCCTTGCAGCTGCCCCGAGAAATTTCTAGAAATGCAGGCCAGATTCAAGGCCCAGACCTCACCTCCCCTTGGTCCCCTGACTTTGTTGTTGTCAGCCACACATTGAAACCAGGCACAAACACGACCCGATTCACAATGCCCACATGCCCAGAGCTCTGACAGCCTCTCCCCAAGAGAGTGCACGATGGCCTTGTCACATGACCAGCTCCTTGTGGCTGAGCTGTCACCAGCCCCCAGTGACAGCAACTCTGAGCCAGGCTGATTAATTATGGATTTGCCAAATCTTGAAGCTTTTACTGAAGTTAATCTTTGAAAGAATCTCCCTGTAAATGGGCTCTGCTTGGCCCCGTCCGGAGCCCTCGACTTAAAGCAACACCTGGCCTTTGTCGCATCCATGCAGTAACTTAGGCTGTGAGCTGGAAGCAGTGTTTTGTGTGGTCACACCTGTGGCAGTTATGTCAGCAGCCAAGACAGGAGTTGGTGCTGCTGCCCAGGCAGCACCGGCCCCTTCCTTGGTCCTGTGCCCCCATGGGACACCCAGGGACAGGATGGGCAATCCTACTGTGGATGGCCCATGTTCTGGGAATGTCAGGCTCTCGCTGGCCCTGGGCACATGGCCATGGCTGGTGGGGAGGCCTCCTTACCCTTAGGACCCCTCAGTGTCCAGCCAGGACAGGAAGCCCCTCCCTAGTGCTGAGGCTGGGGGAGGAGGTAGGGAGGCACCCTCTGGATGCCCAGGCTGGAGCTCAGCTGAGTTCTCAGGCTCAGGACGGCCTGCTGTATACTCGGAGCAGCGTCCCCACCCAGCCCCTGGCACCAGGCCCAGCACTGAGCGGGTGCTCAGTGCACAAGTGCATGCTAAGGAGGTGTAAGCCCAAAGCTCAGTGGCTATCCCTGGATCATGGGGAGGGCATGGAGATGGAGGGGTAGCCTGGAGCTCACTGTGGCTCTTCTTGGGCACATGGTGATGCCAGAGTCCAAAGAGAGCTAAGGACACCTTGGGGTCCCCAGGGCCTGTGCCATCCTCCTGGGAGATAAGGATGTGTGTGGGTTTCTTTTCACCCCGTGCCCTGGAGCACCCACCCAGGGTGCAGAGGGCTCACCTCTAGGAAGGCATAGTGGGTCCCAGGGCAAATGGTGAGTGCCCCAGCCATGTGCAGCACTCAGGAGGGTGGGCAGGAGTTCTCCCGACCAGTAATGGTGGAAAGATCCCTGTGTCCTTGGTCTCTCACCTCACACCCCACCCTCTGGTTTTCTCCAGGGAACTTCCTTGCACATGAAATGTTACATGATTATTTGCTAAAAGAACAGATGAATGCCTGGCTGTAGGACTTTCCTCATGATCACAGTTGACCCTAGAAGTCAGCAAGTAAGGTGGTGGCCCAACGGACTGATCAGAGAGACGTGCACAGTTTGCTGCAGGACCCCTTCCCAACGAACAAAAGCAGAAACACAGAATGCGGTGTGTGGTGGCACCTCTCACCTTGAGGAAGAGCAGGCGCAATGAGGTCACACTGCACCCACATCGGAAGCAGGGGTCTGTCCTGGGCCGGGGGTCTGTCTTTTGCCCGGGGTTTCCAGCAAGATCCCAAGCGCATATGCAGGTTCCAAGGCTTGGTCCTGGCCAGGCCCCACCTGGGTCTGCTGAGCGGCCGTGCTCCGGTTCCTTTTTGCCTCATGGTCTGCCTGACTCGCACGAGATATTCATAATCCTTATTGTAGGAACCAACTCCGGATCAGGACAGAGAAAACACTCCAAGAGGCAGTTCTAATCATCCACACTTGGCAAGTGGGTCTCGTGGGGGACCTAAGAGGGATCCTCCTTGTGCCTTCCAGCGAGAGCAGGCAGGGGGTCACTCCCACCCACCAGCTGGCTCTCTGCTGCCTCAGGGAAGCCTGCCCTCAGTGTGGAGCTTGTGGCCCAGTGGCCCAAGGCTGGCCAGGTAGATAGGGGCTCCAGGCCACCCACTGGGAACTGCCTATGGCAGGGTGGAGGAGCCTGGAGACTTGAATCAATAAGCTGTGTAGACAGCCCAGGCCCAGAGCCTGCAAGCTGGTTTTAACTTAGGGTTTGACCGCTAACTCCCACTTCCCCTGCCTGTAGCTGAGGGTGATTAAAATGTTTGCTGTTTGCACGTGTCTGCATCATGTTGAGGCGGGTCTACCCCACAGTATCCCATCCACCTGCTGGGCCTCCTCAGCTAGAAGCAGAGCCCCTACACCACAGAGACCCAGCTGGGTGCGCCATCAAGCCCCTCCTTGGTGCTTGCGATGTGACCTGGCACATCGTCCTGTCTGTCCTTGGAACCCCACCCCTGCTGTCTCCTCCAGAGCAGACTCCCTGGTCCTGAAGTCCCCCTCATCCGCCCCTACTGGGAGCACCCGCCAGGTCTCCAAAGCTGTCCCTGGCCCTTCATCTGACCCTCTCCTTGTAGGGCTCGCTGACTCCCTTCATCTGTCACACAAAGTCACGCACCTGCTGCCACTCTTGGGAACTGCATCTTGCAAACAGGGACCACAGCTGAGTGTGGCAGCCCCAGGCCGAGCAGGCAGCAGGCTCGGTCCACCCCCAGAGAGCTGTCACTTTGCGCCAGGAGCTCACCAGCCCATCAGCACCTGCTTCCTGCCTCGTGATGCTCTTGTGGTTTCAGACACAGGCGCGTCTCCCCAGAGGCTGACCTCGAACATCTCAAGGACCCTCAGGGAAGTGTCAGGAACACCCTGGCATCCTGGGCACACTCAGAGCCCCTCTCATGCCACACTGTCTGCCCAAGGGAGAGCAGCTTGGTGGCAGTGCCCTCTGCTCCGTGAGACCAGCCTCAGCACCTGTCACCTGCTGACCAGTGAACCCCAGGCACCCAGGCCTGGGGAACAGCCTTTCTGCCTCTCTCATCTGCTACCCAAGCACCCACCTGGGCCCCCACCTCCACCCAAATCCACTGTGTGCCAGGCATTGTTCCATTGGTGATTCCTCTCACAGGCCTCAGGGTGGTAAGGATTATGCACTGCTATGTCCACTCTACAGATGAGGAAACTGAATCCCAAGATGTTCAGGACCCTGTCCAGGTGCAGGTCACAGAGCGACCCAGCCCTGGTCCTTACATGTTCCTCAATGTCCTTTGATTGAAGTTATCCGAGCAATGAACACTACTGAGCATGGGCGGGGCGGCCAGGCAGGCATTCATGCAGTGTTGGGGGTCTACTGGGTGAAGACTGGAAGATGGTTGGGAATCAGGAAGGACAGCTGTCCTCCTAGGTCAAGCACAGCTGCCTCAGAGCTGAAGCTGTGTGTGCGGATGTCCCAGACTTGAGCAAGCCAGGAAAACAGGAACCCACCATGCCCAAAGCCATGAACTTACTCATCACTGCACGGATAAGGCCCCAAGGAGCCCCCTTCCCTTGGGGCATTGCAGCAGCACACAGGCCAGCACAGTGTCCAGGTGGTGAGGAACACAGCAGGGACAAATAGAGCGGCAGGAGTGAGAGCAGGCTGGACGGTCAGCCGGCCAGAGCTGGCCGGACTCCATCACGGGCAGCCGTCAGCTCACTCAGCCACGTCTACTGAGTCCTCCCACAGAGCAAGAGTCCTTCTCAGACCCAAACCTTCCCTTAGGCCAGTGAGCGCAGCAGCTGTCAGGATCGGCCTTGGTCTTCAGAAGCCCCATGACAAAAAGAAAAGAGAGGGAGAGGGCACTCCCGGCCAGCACTGCATTAGGCCTTTAAATGAATGTCACATATTCAGCTGCCACTGCACATCGGTAATGCTTGACCCAGGGTAGAACTGTGTGGGCTCCTGCATGCAGCCGGTGCACTTGGGGCCAGGAGGGTCTAGAAATATCCCTGAGCCAGCCTGCTGCCCAAGGGGGCAAAGAGGACCAGAGTAGCTATGAGATGACCAACCTGTCGTCCCAGAGTCATGTCGGGCACCTTCAGAGTGATACACACAATCCCTTCACCCGTGAGGGTCTCTTCCGCCCCGTTCCCTGCAGACCTCCTCCAGTTGCATGACAGAGGCCAGCGGGATGTGGGCAGCTGCTGCCCACTGAGAAGCGGCTCAGGGAAAGCTGTCACCTGACAGACATGTTGAGCAGCTTCCTGTGCCAGGCCCCAGGCTGGGCACTGCCGATGCAAGGCCAAAGCACACATGCCCAGTCCCTCCCTGTGCTCATCCATGCCCACGGCCCCACAGCCAGGCCTGGCCTGAGCCCGCTTTTCTAATCTCCTCTGAGCAACTTGCTATGTCGGCTGCAGACGGGACTTTCAACCTGTCAGAGTTTTCAATCCCTCCCTGCTCATGGCCATATCTGAGTCCTCCCCTGGCAGTTGTATGAGACTGATCCCAATGCAGGAATAACACCAGGGGCATAACCCAACCCATAATCCAGCCCTCCTGGATGGTGCCCTGCAGTGCCTTGATGACCAGAGCAGCAGCATCCTGGTCTGCTAGTGGGCATGTCCAGGCACAGGCTGTGCAGGAGGATGCAGGGCCCCACCGCAGGGCCTCGGCACACATTGGAACGCTCGGCTCTCCTACAGCCCGTGGGGTCTGAGGTTGCCTCTGCTGTCTCACTCCCAGCACGACCTACAGTCTCTATGTTTGGGCACAGGAAGTGAAGCCGACACAGGGCAGCCATGTCTTCCTGAGCACCCAGGACCCTCACACCTGCAGGAGCCTCCCCTGCAGCCTGAGGCTTCCGGCTTCAAGGTAAAGATCACAATGGCCACAGAGCAGGGCCCTTTGCAGGGCTCCCCAGCACACCGCAGGCCCCCAGGAAAGGCCCAGGGACCTAGAGACCCATCTCTGCCACCTGCGTCCCTTCCATACATTACTCAGCCTCTGGGAGCCCTGAGTACCTCTGTCTGCTGCCAGGCAGTGCCCAGGTTGGAGCCAACTACTGACAGTGGTGCCCGGGTGCCCGGGCCTGGACAGCCAGGTCACCAGCACCCACCCTGGAACGGTCTGCTCAGCGACACAGTGACCACCTCAGGGTGCACAGACCAGATTCAGTGGGAGGCAGGCAGCTGGCTTTGAGGGCTCCTGAGGCCAAGGAAGCCATGACTTGGGGCTGAGGTCCACTGGTCGGGGTCATGATGGCACCTCGTGTTGGGGCTGTAACGCCAGGCCAGGCTCGTGGTGAGCTGCTGGGGGACCGAGAGGACACGGCTACCTCTGCAGAGAGCTGCTGCCCTCAGCGTGTGAGCCATGTGTATGCGTGTGTGTGAGCACGTGTGTGCATGCGTGTGTGGACACAGGTGCCCTGGAAGACGGAGCAGGCAAAGCCAAGAGTTTGACTGTGACTCCAGACTATTTTCCAGGTGCACAGTGGCAAAATCTCTTGTTCCCATGGTGACTTTCAGCCTGTCGGGACACAACGGCGTTCCCCGTGGGGGTGTGGGAGTCCCTAGCGCCCTGGGACTGTTACTGACACCTCGTGCTCCCTGGGCCACCTCCCACCCTCTTTCTGCCACAACAGGTGCTGCTCAGCATTGTTTGTCTCCTTGGTTCAGGTCCCACCTCCTCCTTTGGGCTTGGTTACACAGACACTACTGGGCTGTGCCACTGGGGGGCCTCTTGTTCCCTTAGTGCAACTCTGCTGCAGGTGTGGCCTGAGAGGGTGGGGGTCAATGGTGGGGTCAATGTCACAGCAGTAAACCCCCCATCTGAGTCCCCAGCAGAGGGGCTGTCACCACAGACCCTGCCCACCTGGGCCCAGCTCCCATGCAGCTTGTCCCTCCGTGCTGAGCAGGGATCTGGTGACGCCCCCGGGGCCCCAGCGCCAACTCACAGGTTCTTGGGATCCTCACACTTAGCCCAGGAGTGTCAACCCCACTCACAGGTGAGGGGACTCAGGCCTTCCCAAGGTCAAAGTCACTCACTGCCCAAGATCAAGGCTCACCCCTGTGAGGGAGGCCCACGCGGGACTTCCAATGGGCTCCTACGAGTGGGCACTGAAGCCTCAGGAGGTTGTGTCTATGGGCCTGCTGGAGGGGAGCAGGTGGGAGGACCCTGAGCCAGCCTGCGGGAGCCCAAGCCTCTTCCCTCACCAGCCCCAAGCATCTGGGACAACAGGGACAGATGCGGACACACCCCATCTCAGCCACATCTCCTCCCTAGCCTGCAATGATGCTCAAAGGCTGTGCGCTGAGCTGCCCACCCCCGGCAGAACCTCACACTCCATCAGGACCCACACTCGCTCGCTCCTCAGTCCCCTGTTCTCTCCCCAGCTGCTCCGAGGGAGGCGTCCACTCTTCCTCCCCTGTGGGATGGGTCCTGGGGCTCTGGACAGAGTTCCCCTGGGGTCTTAGAGCTTGTCTTCCCACAGGGACCCTCAGAGGGACTGCTAGGAGACTGCAAGGCTGACTTGACCTTGACCCTGCAGCTTAAGCTGAAGGGAGCAGTCCTGGAAGACCCTGGGGCAGTAAGGTCCTGGGAGACCTTGGGGCAGAGTGTCGCCCTGCAGCCCAGCGGCTGTGTTTTCTACTCTGTGCCTGCTGTCTTCTCGGAGACACCTGAGGCTCCACAACGCCAGGGTACAACCAAAGACAGCATCCACACACAGCCACAGAGGCAAGACCCAAACATAAACACAGAGGGACGGGAATGTCTGCACTCAAGGCAGCCAATCGGGGCCGGGAAACGGGGGCCAGGCAACGTGTGCTTGGTGGCCAGTGGCCACAGAAGGACGTGGAGTGCTCTGTGGCCAGCAGCCACCAGTGGGGAGGAAAGCAGTGAAAGAACAGAGCCAAAGCTATGATGCTAGATTAGGCAGAATTCAGGTCAAAAAGCAGCAAACGAAGCAAGAAAAAGACTTCCCTTCTGCTCAAAGGTACAATTCTCAGGGAAGATGCAGTGGTTGGGGCTCAGACTAAGAGAACAGAAGTGAGAGGAAGGACAAGCAGAATGCACCCGTAACAGTCTCCATCCCCTTTCCCAGGCCGAGAGAGAGAAAGCATGTGAGGATTAGAACTCACGAGTTACCCCGATGACTAGGAACGTTACCCACGCCTTCACCCTCTGACTGGCACACCCCTGTGGAATGCACCCCTGACATGTGCCCTCACACGTGTGGAGCGATGCGTGTACACTACGAGCAGTAATCCCGGCCACGGGAACCAGGGCAAAGCAAGCACAGGTCGCCGTGTGCAGAACGGAAGAGGGCAAAGGTCAAGGCGTTCTCAGCCATGTCGGAGGACGTGTTCTGCAGTCTACCGCCAGGTGAGGAGAGCAAGAACCCACCATCCCAGGCACTGGGAAGGATATACAGAGAGAGGGCCACAAGAAGACACAGAGGCACAGTCACGAAACAGCAGACACAGGCATGAGCACTCGAGGGACCCCCTGTGGTTTCTGAACCAAGTATATGGATGCAATGGGTGCTACCTCAGATAGACAGCGAGCGTGACGCTCAGCCAGGCACTCCACACAGTCATGCGGACTCAGCACAATGGGAGGTCGCTATGGGGAGCAGGGCAGTGTGACCACACATATCCTGAGAAGCCCAGACCCTTATTCTGGGCTATAGTCAGTATGTAAGTGCCAGAGGAATGTTCGATGCCAGCTTCTGGGATGGAGGGAGGGTCACGTGTCGGGGGTACCTGGGGGTCCCACAAGGTGGATCAGGCAAGGATTTTGCCCTAGAGACCCCAGAGGAAAACTGGTGGACGAAAAGTCTGTGTTCTCTAAAGTCATCATGTTTCTGGTAATTTACCATGGCAACCGCAGAAGACTAACATGACAACTGATATTTAAACTTGCATTGGAAACCTTAAAGAGACGCGGGGTCCTGTGCCACTAACATGACCTGGACATGCCCATGGCAGAGGTCCTTGGGTCACAGCCAGTGACCATGTCCTTGTATCCACATGCAGAAAACCAAGGTTGGGACCAAGGCTCTGGATGTCCCAGCTTGGAGCTGCCGGGACCAGGGTGCAGTCCTGAACAGCCCCCTTTGCCATCAACTGTTCTCAAAGTCCAGGGCCCCTGGACCATCAGAGCCCTAGGTGACCAAGGGCTGCAGGCCTTATGACCCCTGGCATCAGGAGCCTGGGACCCTGGACATCTGCCTTCATGAGAGGTCCATTCCCCTCCAGTCATTCTGGTCACTGTCCCAGGCAAAGTGACCCTGCAGGTGGCAGCTCAGCACCAGACTCGCTCAGGTGCCTGGGAAACACTGTTGCTGCCTTTTCGTGCCTCCACGACTATTCTTGGTGGCCAGGGTCCCACTGTGGTACAGGGTCCCTGGCTTCTAAGTGGAAACCAGAGACCCTGGGGGAGGTGCCCTGTTCCGCTGGGTCTGGTTCCTTACTAAGGAAACGACACAAACACAGACCTCCTCAGAAGCACCAGAAGCAGAAGCCAACCCTGGTCTCTCCCAACAGCTTCCTCCATGGAAGAGCAGCCAAGTTCATGATTATCCCAGGCTACTACACTGAGCCCAAGTCTGGAGGGTGCCCATGGTTCTGAAACACACCTGAGACAGAACCCACCTGTCTTTCCTGAAGCACCTGCTCCCCTGCCAAGCTGGGCTGCACTCTCTCCCAGCACCCACCCAGCTTCCACGCATCCTTGAAGGTCACGCATACACAACAGCAAAGGATATTGGGAATGCAAAGGAACTGCATTGCATCATTTACAATACCAACAAAAATATTTAAAATGGACAGACAATCTACTAAAATACAAGTCAGATCCGTGTGCTGGAACCCTGAAAGCACTGAAGGAGGCAAAGGACCCCCAACAGCGAGGTGACGCCCCACCTGGAGGGGGCGGGGTGGGACAGACCCTCTCCCACACCAACATAGGACAGATCCCTCTCCCACGCCGACGGGGTGGGAGCCCAGCAGTGGTGGGACAGACCCCTCTCCCACACCGACGGGGTGGGAGCCCAGCAGTGGTGGGACAGACCCCTCTTCCCACCCCAATCTATGTGCTCAACAGGGGCCCAGTCAATGCACTTCATGTGACAGCAAAGAGCAGAAGAGCCAGGACAGTCTTGAAAAAGAAAGAAGTTGGAAGACTTGTACCACCTGACTTTAAGACTTACTCTGAAGCTCCAGCTACCAAAGGGAAGCTATTGACACAGCAGAGCCTAGAAATCAGATACATCCAGGGTGTGTGGACAACCCACTTCCGGCTCAGGGCAAAGACAACCCGTTGAAGAAAGGGTTGGCGTTACAATCCGGGGTGCTGGAAAAATCGGATATCTGTACGTTCAACAATAAAGAACCTCAGAGTGGCTTGTCCAGACGTAAACGTTAATGCAAAATGGATCAAAGACATAACATAAAACTAAAGCTAGAAAAAAAAAAAGCAGAGAAAATCTTTCGCGGTCTTGATTAAGGCCAAGATTGCTTAGATATAACACAAAAGGCACATTAATAAAGGCATAAATTGCTAACTTTGACTTCTCCAACTGAAGAACATCTTTTCACTAAGAGAATAAAAGGAAAGTAAGAGGATCTGCTACACACTGCGAGAGGATGTTTGCAAATCAATCAGATGACACAGAGGTGCCTCTACAACGTGCCAGGAACACTCAAGCGGTAATGATAAGAAAACAAACAGCCCAGACAGAAGAGGGACCATAAATATTTGGGTGCCCTCTCAAAAACAAGCAAACACTTGAAAAAAAAGAGCCCAGTAGGAAAATGCAAAGTAAAATCTCAGTAGCTTAAAGTGACCGTGCTAGGTGTTGCCAAGGGGCCGCGCTGTGACACGGTGCCGAGGGGCCGCGCTGTGACACGGTGCCGAGGGGCCACACTGTGACGCAGCAGGCTGCCATAGGTGATGCAGGTGTTCTGTAGCAGAGCGCCTGTTCAAACCCAGCCACTCTGCTTCTGATCCAGCTCCCTGCTAATGCACCTGGGAACGCAGTGGACGACGGTCCAAGGGCTTGGGCCTGCCACGCATGCCGCAGACCTGGAGGGAGCTCTGGTCTCCCAGCCCTGACGTGGCCCAGTCCCAGCCCTTGTGCTGCTTGGAGGGATGAACCACAGATGGGAGAGCTGTTTTTCCCTCTCTCTGCAACTCTCCCTTTCAAATCCATAAAGTACATTTTTAAAAAAAAAATATTTATTTATTTTTATTTGAAAGACAGATACGCAGAGGGGAGGAGAGATAGAGAGGAAGATCTTCTGTCCACTGGTTCACTCCCCAAGCGGCCGCAAAGGCAGGAGCTGAGCTGATTCGAAGCCAGGATCCAGAAGCCTCCTCTGAGTTTCCCATATAGGTGCAGGGTCCCAAGGCTTTGGGCCATCCTCGACTGCTTTCCCAGGCCACAAGCAGGGAGCTGGATGGGAAACAGGGCCGTTGCAATTAGAACTGGAGCCCATTTGGGAATCCTGTGCATTCAAGGCAAGTTTAGCCACCAGGCCATTGCACCGGGCCCATTTCCATAACGTAAATCTTACAAAATGCTGGCAAGGCTGTGGAGTGACTGGAACGCACACATTGCTGATGGGAAGGAAGCAAATGCGTTCTCTGTGGACCCCAGGTTGACAGTTTCTCATAAAGTTCAGCACGTTTATCACACGGCCTGGCAATCTTCCTCGCATGTATTTCCCAGAGAGAGGTGAGAGCATGTGATGCCATGAGAACCTGTGTGAGTGTTCATTGCGCCTGGGACGACTCCAAGCACGAGCTGCCTGGACGTCCCCCAAGAACAAACGGCTCAGCCAGCTGCCCTCCTGCACATCCACACGGTGGGACACTACTCAGTGAGGACAGGGCGTGAACTCCCACGCTTGCAGCCATGAGGGTGAACTCAGGAGTCGGCAGAGCTGTCGGAGATGCCGGGCGGAGTGCCTGCCCCCCGTCGCATTCCACCTCGGTGACATTCTGCGCGTGTCCAAACCGCAGGGGACAGAAACGGGGTCGGGGCTGGACTTGGTTGTGAAAACCTGCATCCTGCAATGGTGGCCACGCAGCTACAGGCAGGCTGTGTGTTCTCTGTAGTGGCCATGGTGGGCTAGCGCTGTGGCACAGAGCATGAAGCTACTGTCTGCAATCCCAGCATCTCATATGGGTGCCAAGTCCAGCCCTGGTTATCCCACTTCCCACCCAGCTCCCTGCTAATCTGCCTGAGAAAGCAGCGGAAGATAGCACAAAAGCTTGGCTGTGTGCATCCACATGGGAGATCTGGAAGAGGTTCCTGGTTCCCATCTTTGGCCTGGCCCACTCAAACTGAGGCCATTTGGGCAGTAAACCAGTAGATGGTAGATTTTCTCTCTCTCTCTCTCTCTCTCTCTTTGTGTATATCTGCCTTTCCAATAAATAAAATAAATCTTAGAAACGAAGTGGCCATGGAAAGCAGGAGTTCCACCATTTGTCACCTGTCACCTTGAATGCAGCAGACCAGGTATCTCCCAGCTACAGGACTCAGACCAGGTCTCCCTGAACAACTATTTCCAGATCTGTGAGGAGTGGGTAACCGTGAAACCCAGAGCCCAGGGACACAGAAGGAGCAAATACAGAAGGCGAAAACAAACACGCACATGCTGTGCAAGGGTGTTACAAGTCATGCAGTTGCCCAGGCCCAGGGGCCCAGCTGGCCGTGCCACCCAGGGCTTCACCAGAGGTGGGGCCACAAAGCCATCTTGAACCGTCCCAGCAGGGCCAGACCCAGTGGGTGTGTGCTGGACCAGGAGGTTGAAGTGGGCAGTGCTGAGACATCTGCCCAGGCCTGGACAGAGGCCCACAGCTATGGTGTGTCCACTGTCCCCCAGGGACTGTGGTAAGCAAGTCTGTTCTTGTCTCCAGAGAGGGCGGTGGGCTCCTGGGCACCTCATCCTGTCCCTCCTGGGCTGCAGGTCTCGAGGGAACTTGTCACAGATGTAGTGTCTCAACGGTGGCTCCTCTGACACAATTGGTGTCAGCATCTCCGTTTTACACAGGGAACACCTGAGGCTCAGAGACAAGAAATGAGCTATGCGGTCCCGGGGCTTGTGAGTGGTGGGACTGGTCTCAGAGCTCGCTCAGGTGCTGCCAGCTCTCCCAGCTAGACATGGGGACATGCGGGATCCAAGAACTCCTGGACAGAATTCCCAGGGAGAGCTGGTCTGGAACCCAGAGCCATGGTGTCCCCCCGGAGGGAGTCTGAGGACAGCAGACCAAGGTAGTTGGGGCCATGCACTGGCCCTGGCCCTGCAAATGCTTACAACATGGATGGCCAGGCCCTCTAGGGGCCAGGCCCCAGCAAAGCTCCTCCCAAGTCCTACAGTGGCCTGTGGGGACATAACCGGACACAACTGCAGGGTCAGCCCTGTCCCATGCCACAAGCTCCTGTGCAGCTCAGCATGGGCACAGGCTGGCAACAGACAGGGCAGCCAGTTGTTGTTGTGCACACACACCCGTAGCAGTGGACGGTGGTGAAATGTGCGTGGTGATAATGTAGCTTCCCAGACCTCCACCCCCAGGGATCATATGGTCAAGTTCCATCTCTCCTGTCTTATCCTGGAGAATCATAGACCTACCTTGACTTCCGGTCTCCCTACTGCATGGTCAGTGAGCAAAACGAGCCGCCCTCCTGCATGTGGCTCCCAGGGCCTCCTCCGACCTAGTGACCACCCACCCCTGGCTCTAAAGGACCAGTCAAAGTCAATCTGCAGGGAACCTGAGCTTGTGGTCAGAGCCCTCAGAGCACGCGCGCACCTGCCTCCCTAGGAGGCCAGGGCCAAGGAGCCACTCCCTTTGCCACCTCCCCTCATCAGGTCAGAAGACAGGGCTGTGAAGGCAGTGCACAGGGGACAAGCATACCCATCAGGGTGCCAGGAGAGAGGAGGTGGGGATAGAAGGGAGAGGGCTGGGAAGCAACAAATTAGAGTGAAGGCATGGAGGCATGGAGCAGCAAGCTTCTCATAGCACCCAGGGCTTTGTCTTCATAGCGTGGCCTTGCTCTGTGGTGCTCCTTAGTGACTGTGATATGGGGAGCAGGCCCAGGAGCCTCAATCCCCACCCCCATAGCACCTGCTCGGTGTGTGATACTCTGTGAGTGGCATGAATGAAGGGTGTGGTGCCTGCCCCAGCAGAGCTCCGTCTCACAGGACTATCCACCCAGGCAGCACCAGCTGTGGGAGCAGAGGGCACACCCCTTGCTCTGGCCACAGGTTTCAGAGGCCCAAGTCCTTCCAGCCCCCATCTTGGTATCTGCACCCACCAAGGGACTGACTGGCCTCTGTGGAAAGGAAATGCTTTGACAACGAGTCACAACGGGCAGGAGCTGCTGGCAGCAGGTGCACTGGTCGGAGCCAGGACCTGTCTCTCTTGGGGCTTGGACAATGGGGAGGCTGTGGGTCCAGTCTAAGGCCTGAACATTCGCCAGGGCCCAGCTCCATGGCTGGTCATCTCACTTCCAGGTTCCTAACATCTTCGTTCTGCTTCCCACCGGAGGGTTACAGACATGGCCATCAACGAGCAATGTAAGCCTTGTTTGTATCTCTATCTACACCAGCCACAGGCAGGGGTTCTCTCTGTGGGGCTCACAGAGGACAGACAACAAGGGGGTTGGGCATCCCAGGGAGGCGAGGCTTACACTCGCAGTGACCATGACGGCAGCAACGCCAGAGCCATTGAGGCCCAGCATTTCTTGTGGACGTTTTGCACATCCTCAGTAGAGACACAGAAGGGCTGCTCCTGAGAGCAGTCATTTGCCCCACAGGTAGTGACTAGGTAGGTCATGGGTCCCCCACAGTTGGAGAAAGGCCACCTCCTCAACCAGCATGGGAGGGTTCGATGGATGTGGATCCTGGGGGTTCCCCAACAGCCAGCTCTGCCTTTCTGTGCCTTAGGGTACAGCTCACCTCCAACTTTAAGAACAGAGTCACACAGGAGACCTTGGGAAGCACTTGGGGTGGGGGTCAGGAGCCCCAGGCTGGGACCCTGGAGTGACAGTGGTCAGGACATGGGGCAGGTTCAAGCGCAGAGCTTACCGACCTGACAGGCACAGGGTGCAGAGGAGAGCACAGAGCAAGGCTCTCAGGCAGGAGTGAAGGGTAAGGAGAAGCCAGGGCCCTCGGTGACCCCGGTGGAGTCAGAGGTGAGCCCCCAGCTCACAGCCCTTCCATTTCCAGTGCCAGGCTGGTGGACGTTAGAGTGTTAAGGTCTGTGATTCACTATCCCTCTCCTAATTAAGGAGAAAAGGAAGAATGACAAGCTGGCAAAGATTCGCTGGCATCTTGATGCACGCACAGGCACAAACTCCTTTGAACGAAGAAAGAAACACAAGGACCTGGTGGGCATTTGATGTGCCTCTGGTGGTTGCAGGGGAGGCTCTGCAAGGTCCTCCCACCCCTCTGCCACCTGCAGGGGTCTCCACACATGGTGCCGGGGCCTGCACGGCAGTGTGCAGGAAGAAGCAGACCTGGGCCCACGGGGTCACCATTCATGTAAGGGGTCTGGCCAACTTGCTCCCCCTCTGGCCCCAGTCCTACTGTCCCTGTGAAGTGAGGCTGGAAATTGCAGCCCTGCCATGGCAGCCACGCACAAACCTCTGGGGAGGCGGTGAGTTAGGGTCTGCTGCTTGTGCTGCCTCCAGGATGGAACCAGAACCCACCCTCCACCTCCTGTCTCCCTGGGTTCCCACACACTGCAGAGAAGCCTCTCCTTGTACCTTTCCCAGGTCTCGTCTCTGCCCGGGCATAGTATGGCAGTGGGCACAGCAGCCCTACTCTGCTCTACAGCAGGGAAGGACTTCCAGGCCTGCTCTGGGGTGCCGCACGGCCCTGCCCTGCGGTCACCTCTGGACTCCTCTGTTGCCGCTGGACTGAAAGAATGGACACATGCCCTCTGCACACCGCGGCACTGCAGGTGGTGGCCAGCACAGGGCGGGCTCAGCAATCCTCTGGAGTCATCCTCATCTTTACCAGCTCCCTCCTCCTCTTCAGCCCCCAGCAGCCCCACTGTCAGCACATTCTCCCCCCTCCCCACATCAGCACCATTTGCTGCGTCATCCTCATTCCCAACTGCCTTGTCGTTGGTGGCCTGTCATCACCGTCACTGTCACCATCACCTGACTTGGGCTTTCTTTGTTCCGCAGTGTCGCAAGGGCTTTGTATATAATCACTTCCACCCTCTCAACAACTAAGGAGGGGGTATCTGCTCTCATTTCACAGAAGAGAAGACCGAAGTAGGTAAACAACCCCCCTTATCCAAGACACGTGCTGGGCAGGACAGCCAGAGTTCGTATTCTGGATCAACATACTTATGGGTAACAGACAGGCACCTAAGTGCATTGATGAGGGAACAGGGATGGTCTTCCCACTCGTCCAGACTGACAGCCATGTCCACCCTGGGCCCTCTGCTTCCTTTCCTGTGGCAAAGACCTCCATGTGTGTCTGTGTCCCTGGTGCAGCAGCTCCCACAGGGCTAAGTCCCTGCCCAAAATCTGGCCTGGCACTATGCTGTTTTCGCTGTTGTTGAGGACACATGCCCTTGGCTTCAACACCTTTCTTCTCCCCTTCTGCCCCTTGCTCAGCTCCGCAGGAGTACTATTGAGATGTCTGACAGTGTTGTCATTAGGCTCCCAGTGTGTGGCACAGTGCCTGGCTCGCAGATTACCAGTTCCCTGTACCCATACCCGTACTCCTGTATCCAGTGCCCGGTTGCATAATCAATCAACTAAGAGCTTACAGGAAAGCATTGGCCCCACTTGTCAAACTTTATCTTTAGGACCTATAGGAGTCTCTCTCTTTCATCTGTCCATGTATCTATCTATCATTTCTACTCTCTTCATCTAAGCTGCCTCTGTATATCTCGTCTTCTGTTGGGACAGAATCCTTGAAGTTGACTAGTTTTAAGAAGAGGTGTGTTGGGGCTCATCATTCCGGAAGTGCGGGGGCCAGGGGTCTCCTTGCTGGCACTGTGTTGGGCAGTAGAGGGCACTGCACAGGAGGGCACCAGTTTGTTCTCCTTAATCTCTCTGCCTTGCTGTATAAAGCTGCCAGGATTCAACCCCCGGCCCCGCCCTATTGATCTGATTGAATCATTCTTTTCTGTCCATTAACACAAGAACTGGAGGATTAATGTGTGGCTGGAGTTCCTCCGCAGAAACCATGTACAAACCTGAGCTCTTGCTCTTGTCTCTCTCCGGGCTAATTATTCACAGCAACAAAGGATTCCTTTCTTCCTTTTGCACCTGCTCTGTGGTGCTTCAGTGGGCAGGGCTGTGAAAGAGCATCAGGTTTAGCATCTGAGGGATGTGGCTTGAGTCCTGAGTGGCTTCTGTCCAGTGGGGACAAGAACACCACACACTATGACGGGTTCAGATGTGGCAAGGCATGTGAACTCCAGAGTATAAAACGAATCACTCGGTTTACCAATTCCCTGTGCCCGGTCCCGGAGCCTGGCTTCCGAATAAGGAACCGGTGTGGCCTGTCCCAGAGGAGGTGGCATCACCTGCCAGCTCTGTCTACACCACGCCAGGCCTTGTGGAGCGATGACCTCACATACTCATCTGTCAGGTAGCAGCAGTGGGAAAGAAATGGTGTTGGGAAGACAGATCTGACTTGCTTGAGCTTTGCACTGGGGCCTGTTCACAATCACCCATTCTCAAGTTTTAGCCCCGCCCCCACAACTGTCTGGCTGGGCTTGGGCTCATTCAGAGCAAAGACTACCTGACCTTTCCAACCCCCTCTGCAGGTGCAGCTATGATGGAGCTGGGGCAATGGGCTAAGGCAGAAGTGCCATTCTCTCCCTTCAGATGGGCTGTACAGCGGGCGCTGTGGTGAGCACTTGAGGCCGTGTGGGGAGGACACCAAGGAAGGCCGTGGTCCTCAGGAGTCCACCTGCCATGCTGGTTTGTAGCCCCTCATCAAATGTCCACCAGGCAGGGATATCAGCTAATGCTGTTGAAATTGATGCTGTTCTGGGGCTTTGGACTCTCAGAGTGGAGCCTGCCTCACTGAGACCGACTGCCCGAGTCCATGACACGGCTTCCCACTGCTGAGTTCATTACCCATTCCAGATACTACAATATTATGATAAAGTCCTTGGCACCGTGTCTGGCCCACTCTGCATGCTTGGTGCCTGCTGGCCCATCCTGGGTGCTCAGTGCCTGCTGGCCAGCCTGGGTGCTCAGTGCCTGCTGGCTTACTCTGTGTGCTCGGTGCCTGCTGGCTTACTCTGTGTGCTCGGTGCCTGCTGGCCCAGCCTGGGTGCTCAGTGCCTGCTGGCCCAGCCTGTGTGCTCGGTGCCTGCTGGCCCAGCCTGTGTGCTCAGTGCCTGCTGGCCCAGCCTGGGTGCTCGGTGCCTGCTGGCCCACCCTGTGTGCTCGGTGCCTGCTGGCCCACCCTGTGTGCTCGGTGCCTGCTGGCCCAGCCTGTGTGCTCGGTGCCTGCTGGCCCACCCTGTGTGCTCGGTCCCTGCTGGCCCACCCTGTGTGCTCGGTCCCTGCTGGCCCACCCTGTGTGCTCAGTGCCTGCTGGCCCAGCCTGGGTGCTCGGTGCCTGCTGGATACTGTTCTCCTTGATTTGTGGCTATTGTGGTGCTTCTGAACTGCAGGCATGCTGACAGTGTGGCTTAGCAATCTGCAGCTATCACACCAATGCGGCAGGCTGGGCAAGATGTCTTTTGTCACACCCAAAGTACCCTCCCTAGCCTGGCATCAGAATACTGGGCGGCAGGGGGCGGGGCTGTTATGTTAGCTCCAAAGAAGGTCTTCAAGTATTTTGCACCAAACAGTCTGAATTTACACCCAGGTCTTATTTAGGCATGGTAGAATTTGGCAGTCAAGAGGAAGAACTGTTTCAACAGTTCAGCAACCCAGCGGAAAGGTGGCCAGGAGTCGTGGGACGAGAGCCAACGGGCCATCTCTTCCAGGATGCCCAGGGAGAAGGATGGACTGAGCTGGCAGGAACGAACGCCACCAGGCTCTCCAGGCACCCTCTCCCCGGAGCCAGATTGGCATGTCCATGACAGACATGCTGAGGCACGTGGTGCCCGGGTTTGGTCTTCATGCACGATTTGTAATAATTTCCTCAAATTCCAGAGACGTTTCCTGCAGACCCTGGCTTTGGCTACTGGCATGCAATAATTAATGAAATTGATTTGATACTGCTGGAAGTGATGACAGCTGATCAAGGACTGCCCTTTCCACGCGGCTCACTTGGCAGCCGGGCATCTGCTTGGGTGTGGGCTCGCACGGCACAGGCCTTCTAGAACAGCTCACCCGTGGGCTATGGTTTGCAAGGCAGGGAGGTCAGTGTGGCCATGAGGGGGCCTGAGTGCTCAAAGTGACCCCTTCGTAGGTGCCTGTCAGAGCAGGGGGCCCTGCTCTTGTCTTCGAGGGAGTTCAGATGAAACCTGGTATGGGGGAAGGCTGACAGAACCCAGCAGGAGGACCAGTGGTAGGCAGAGTGGTTTGTTTCCCAATTTCCCAGCACCTATGCCGGCGTCTCAGTGTTTGGTTTTCTGCTGGCTCCCTGGATTTAAATTACATCTTTGAGGAAGCAACTTCTTCAGGGAAAGGAGCCGCTACAGAGAGCCATCCTTCACGGTGGATTTCAAATTGTAATAAAAACACCACTTGCGTGGCCAAGGCGCATTTCAATGAGGGAGTCCATCACATATTTTGCTCCGACCACAATGAAAACAAAATAAAACAACTTATTCCACTGCCAAAGCCATTCTCCTGTGATGTCTCTTTGAAAACCAACTGCTTTTGAAAGCCAAGTTAGAAAAACACATGCGCTCTAGGGTATGAAGACGGCAGCGTGGTAGAGAAAGTGTAATGCGAGGAGGTAGATCTTGGTATATTGACCTTATAAAAACTAGGCCGCATTGGGAGATGCTGTTTCCACGATGGTGCCCATACATGCCAACGCTGCTGGCAGGTGTGTAGACCTCACTGAGTGGGGTGTCAGCACTGGGGTGCTATGGGACACCTGGCCAGGAGGGGGCTGCAGGTGGCACCTTCCGGCATGAGTAGTGCTGTCAGACGCCCCACCAGAGGCCAACGGGGGTCTGTGCTGAAGGGCACTAGGGGAGGCTGTGCCAGCAACGAGCTCAACAAGAGCCCGGCCAAGTCCCTTGGCCTCACGCTCCCCTCTGGTGCCCACCAAGGACACAGGGCTTGCCTATCCCAGCTCCCCTAAGGCTTAGCTCTGGCTTGGATTTAAATTTCTTTTTTTTTTTCTCTTTTTTTTTCAACTGAGCTGTAGTTTGCGGTGCATAGGCATCACTCTTTTAAAATCTGCAATTCAATAGTTTCTAGTCTATCCGAGATCGATGGGCACAACTCTCACAACTCAGCAGCTCCCAAGCCCCTCCTTCACCCTAAACAAAACTCTGGTCTCACCAACAGGCTCCTGCCCTGCCCCACCCCCAGCTCCCGATGTGCCTCCTGTGTCTGTGACTCTGCCCTTGCCATGCGCCTCACACAAATGGAACAGCCCATGCGTGGCCTAGTGTGATGGGTGTCTTTCCCCTGGCAGGTTTCCCAGGCTCTCCCCTGTCTCAGCAGGTGTTGGCCCTCCCTGGCTCCTACAGGGAAATGCCGTGCCACGTGCTGCGTGCCTGCTCTTCCGGTGGAGGTCGCACAGGTGGCATCCACCTCGGGGATTTGCTCTTTCTGAAGTCAGAGTCCAGGGACAGCTGCACATGGGCAGACCAAGCTTCATTTGCCAAATGAATAGATGAATAATTAGGGATGCTGTATAAATGATGGATGCCTGCCCTTGTCCCTGTTACGTAAGGCTTAGAACAGCTGGGAGAATCTTAAGCCCATCTCCCAGGAGAGACCCCCAAGTCTGATGAGGACCCAGGCCTGTTTGCTTTTGCCTTTGCCCATAACAAGCCCAGCTGCCCCGCCCCATCCTGTGCCATCTTGCCATTGAGCCCAGTGTGTAAACATCTGGGCCTGGCTGTGCACCAAGAAAACTTTATTTACAAAAATAGATGCATAGGCTGGAATTGGTCCACGGGCCACTGTTGATCAGACTTTAGCATCGACTAATTGTATTTCCTCCCCACCCCCCCACAATGCCCTGACCCAGCCACAGTGACGGGTTCAGCAGTAAGAGGATCTACACTGATGCAGAGCAAAGATGCGGGATAAGACAGCTCTCTTCTTCCAGATGTGGGAGCACGGCAGAGCCTGCAATGTTGGCAGCTGTCTTGCTAATGCTAGGGAGCCAGGCTGAGGACCCCTACATGCCGAGTTGGGGGGTGGGGACCATGAGTCCTACTAGGGCCAGGCCAGCTGTCCCTTTGTGTATCTGAGATACTGCCCGCCTGGTGAATGTCCCACCATGCACCACACTGAGGACAGCCTCACCTGCTGGACAGCATCCCAGGACCCCAGACCCTGAAAGTTCTCAGGAACTCTTTGCTGAATGCAGGGCTCTGGGAGGTTGTGGGATATGTCCGGAGCAAGTGAATTCCCCCGATGTTCACACTCCCCTGGGAAGTCGGCCAGACGGGTGCTCCCGCTGGGCTGGGATCATGATGGGGACATGCCGAGCACTGTCCTGCCATGGCTGAACCCTCCTCGGAACGGCCACGGATAGGGCTCCTGGTCTGAAAGTGGCTGAGGTTGGGATCTTCTTCTTTCTAGACACTGGATGCAGGTTAAGGGTAAGGTAGCATCCCCCCCCAGCCAGCAGCGGGGCCAGTGGTACCCACCTGACAGGGGTTTTGTTTGTGTGGGCAGAGATGGAAAGAAATGATACCACATAAGGGACAGGCACGAGCACAAGGGTTCCACCTCCAGGGATAAGGAGGCCCTAGAGCCAGGCCTGGGGAGGATGCCCGGCTCCATCATGCGAGGTGTGTGACCTGTCTGGAGGGCAGTGTCTTCAAGGAACCAGGAGGGACGGACAGCTCATTGACTTCACCCCCGGCTGCCCCATGTGCTCACTGGTAGAGTGTCCAGGACACTGCAGCATGCTGAGGGCACCAGAACAGGTACGCTCTGGGGTTCTGGACTGGAGTTCCCAAGATGACAAGCACTGTGGTGGGGGTGGGGGTGGGGGCCGGCTCCCTTGGGTCCCCCCTGGAAGCCCTGGACGCACCGCGGGTCTTCCAAGCGGGAAGCACCACCAACACTGTGGCCAGAGCAGTCACACCCGGCAGGCCCTGCGAGTTCCAGAGCCGGCCCAGGCGGCAGTGGCAGCAAGACTGACCAGTTCTCAAATTCACAAACTCCCATGAGTCTCACGTCTGCTCCCAGAATTAGGCCCTGTGTTTACTGCCATCCTCCTGCCTGGGGAACCTAGGGGACGCGGGGACCCTCACAAAGAACCCAGGCCTGTGTGGGGGCAGGGCCGGGTTCCTGCTGCTTTGGAAAGTGGAGTGAAACACGCTCACCTACCTGCCTGCCTGTCCTCAGGCCCCGATACCATCCTGTGCCTGGCACCTTTCTTTTCTTGGCCAACACACCTGAGTGAGATCAGCTCAGATCGCCCCCACCCTGCCCCTGCCAGTGGCAACCGGTAGGTGCTCACAACCCAGGTTTCCATAGCAACAACAACTCTGAGACAGGATTTGCTTCTCTGCTTCAGCCTGCTGAACTTTGTCCCAGGGCTGTGGCTGACATGGGTAGCTCAGGGCGGGCCTGAGAGACTTCTGTCTGCGTCCTCCTCTGTCCTAGAAGCTCACTTAGCAGCCTCTGTGATTTACGGACATGGCTCAGGCCACCAACTCATCCATTTGCTGCTTCTGGAACCTTCCAGGAACATGCAGGTCTACCGAGCTGCCACCTGCCTACACTCCCACTGTGGACAACAGGACAGGTGTGACGGAGAAGGCAAACCTTTGGCAGGGGTGGTGGACATCTGGCAGCTGGAAGGCAGTTAGAGACCTCTCCCTTCCACTCCTCCTACTCAGGGGCTCCCCTACTCCCTTTCCTGCAATTGAAGCCTCCTGAAGGCCAGTTTGGGAGCCATCTCACCAGGGAATGTGGGGTTGTGTCCTGAGGAGCGCCCCAAGACTTCTCAATCCTTCTGTCCTCCAGGCCAGGCTGAGCTGGAGCCAGCCACTCCTTGCTTGGGGACACAGCTTTGCAGGATGCCCTTACTGCTGTCTGCAGCCCCTCCCCCATCCACACCCACATCCTCCATCTGCCCATCAGTGGGCTTCGTGGGGCCACCCACAGATGGCAACCATTTCCTTGTGTGTAGAATGTGCAAGTTCTCTCACTTCCTCTTGGAGGCTATCACACTTATTCCCCGCCCCACCCCCCAGCAGTCTCTGGATTCCTGATAGAGAGCGAACGAGACTCCCGTGGCAGCTCTGCCCATCCCCAGCTTGGGGGCAGCGCCCAAGGTCTCTGCTCGCGTCTCCTCTCCAGCAGGAGATGGGACGGGCGCGCTGTCTGTGTTGAGATGGGCTCTCTCCCATCAGGGCCCCGGCTGCTGCTGGGTCATTTGTCAATGACAAGTCTTCCCAGCTTCCACCAGAGGCGGCGGTTGCCAGCCAGGCTGGAGGCAGCCTGCGGGGCTCCTCTCTCAGCAGGGCAGCTGGTCAGGACCCCTGGCACTCTCCTGGCCTGTGCCGGGCACAGAGTGGCCGGTCTTCCCTGCTCATCGCGTCTGGGGGATCGTTCTTTATTACCCAAGGAAATTGAGGATGTCCACTGCTGAGGGGGGGATAAATCATTGTTCTCAGCTAAATGGAGTAGTGCAGATCTGCTGAGAATGCTGCCTTTTATCAACAGCGCAAATAATGAAGACGCCATGCGCCGAGAACAATGAAATGAGCCACTGGGCTACTGACGGAGTGTTTGTACAACTCCCTGAGTTATGTTTCAAATCTGGCCTCTATTAAAGAGGCAGGGTCCTCTTCAGAGGCAAAGAGCAAATCATCTATATGCTCTCCCACAAGGCAGGAGAGTGAGGTCGTGTCTGCAAGCTGCTGCTCAGCCTTTGTGGCTTCCTGTTCTCTTCTGGGCCTCTTGGCTCTGAGAGAGCTTGGGGCTGACTCCCCCAGGCCCACAGTGTGGAGGCAGGAGTGCGGCTGGAGGGGGAGGACGGGCAGTGTGCACACCTGGGCCTTACTTCATTCATTCTCTTGCAGCCAACTTGGGATGGGGGGTAGGAAGGGGCTTGGGACAACCGCTGCCACAAAGTATTACATCCTAAAGGCAGAGCTGCCAGTGGGTCCCCAGCCGGAGGACATTCAACGACGTGTGAGGACCTTCTTGATTTTGTTCCGAAAGCTGCCTGCACCAGGTTGAGGCACTCTGGGCTGGAGTCCTTCCTTCACTCCCTTGTCCTGCCCTAAAAGCTCCTGCCAGCTCCCCCCGGGGATGGAGCGAGCCTCCACCTGTGACACCCTGCAACACCAGACACCCATGCTCAGAGTGGTGACTGGGCAGTGGTACTTCTTGGCTAGATCTGCCCCCTGACGCACCACGGAGCACCGTTTTTGCACAACAAGCGAGGGGCCAGGTACAAGGTGGTGGCTGCACGGGGTATGGAGCCGCTGGCCCGGCATCCTGAAGTCATGTGCACTGAGCTCTCTCTAAGCCACACAACGAGCAGAGTGTGTACTCCGCGGGTATCTGCTGTAAAGGTTGCCATGGGTATTAAAGTAGCTCTTAGGCGCAGAGCTCTTGCCGCACCACCAGCACGTGTGAGGCATGCCATGGCTGCTGACTGTTATAACTATTAACTCTGAGAGGATGGAGCTGATTGAGAAATGCAGAGCATTGTTCAAGTGTAGGGCTAAGAAAATGAGCCACCCAGACACGTGCCTGCTCCCAGCTCAGCCAGGCGGGGAGGGAGGGCGTGCACTGGACGGAGGCTTAGGCCCTGCCGATGGTTTCTGGCACTTGAAAAAGAAAAACCAAAATTAAATGCTATTTTAAATAAATAACCACATGCCGTAAATATGGCAAGAAACTCCACCAAAACAAAACAAACTCCCTGGAACTGAGCTCACCAGCAACATGCGGGTCCACAGGCTGCCCTGGGGTCTCTCCCACATATCAGGGGCAGCTGCCCCTGGCAGCAGCTACGGCCAGCATGGGGCAGGGACAGCCGCTGGCACTGCCTAGAGATAAAGGGACATTGGGAGGGATGTGTTTGGGGGTGTGGCAGCCAAACCTGGCAGCCTCTGTTCGGGGAGACCCTGCCCCTTCCTGAATCCGGGAGCCCAGAGCACACAGGCCAAGGCCACAGCTTTGGGGACAGAGCAGGGGACCCCTGGGAACAGGAGGGGGAGAGTGTGCTCTGGCAGGGTCTTGCCCCACCCCCACCGCCACTGTGAGGATCTCAGACGCATCCCAGTTGTGCCAGGGGACCATGTCCCCAGGGAGCCCTGATCCCAGACCCCGGCGAGCTTCAGGAATTGTTCTGCACTCAGATACAAGGATCATGGGAACAGAATTACATCCTAGGGAAACTGCCAACACGAGTGGGTTTCCGGAGGCAGCGGCTTCGATGCCCGCAGAGGCAGGGCCTGCTTTCAAGGCATCTCACAGCCGCAGGAGCCGCACAGCAGGTGTGCTGGGGGTGACCTGGAAAGGGTGACTACCACGAATACAAAGTGCCACAGCCAAGCACTCTGTGTCCGGCCGATTGCTTCGGAAAACCCCATTCTATGTGCTAGAGCCATGTCACGAGATGCACACGGGAGCAGGAATCGATTCCTAAATAATTGTGAGAATGGAAGCGTCGCATTTTTCCTTAATTGATATGCTAATTGGCGTGTCACATGATGTTAAATATATCTGAGTAAACACATTCATCAAGAGCAAGAAACTCAACAGTGGCCAGCATCCAAGTCTCTGCCAGCCACGGTTCTCCCTCTCTGAGCAACGGGCCTGGGTTAGGCCTGGAGCAGGTCCACGTGCGAGCAAACAAAACCCTCGTCTCCAATGTGGGCCATGACGGTGAGTCCTCCCCACTTCTGGATGTGCAGATATCTTAGGTGTGCTTTAAAACCCTTGGGTTCCAATGTGCGTTATTACATTTTAAAGTCTCTGGATTGTAGCAGGAAGATGTTCTGCACTATAAAACCCAGAGCTGAGTCGAGGTTGGATGGAGTCGCTTCTCTTTCCTACCCCACAAAAAGCTTACTAAATGCCATTAAAATTTAGCAGACACCGTAAGAGCCAGGCTGCGCTGGTTCCGTATTTAAAAGTCAATTGACTTCTGAGTTTTATTTCTTCATACCCATCAAATCAAAGTTGCCATTGCCGCTAGAGGTGCACGGCGTCACTTGTGGGGCCACTGGACATGGCTGCTCCACAGAAGGCTGGTGGGTGTTGGAGGACAGGAAGGGTGAGCCGTCACTAGGGCAAGGGCTACTAGGCAGCTGGAAGTGGCACATGGCAGCCACTGGTAGAACCCGGGGGCTTTGAATGAAGACGAAAAGAGGCGAGCAAAGAATGAACTCGGAGGTGGTTTCCAGCTGGTCTGAAACGGGACACCTTGCACCCAGCATTAACCTGACCGAGAGACCTCTGGTTTTCCCCCAGGGCTCGTGCGAGGCGATCTCTGAGACAAGAGCATCTCTGTTTGGGGCTTTGTGCCACCTGGATCGCCTGGGCCCTTGGCAAGGTTTCAGCTTGACCCTGCGGGGGTCACAGGAGCTGTCAACCAGGAAAGATTGGGCACCAAGGCCCCTTGAGCTGCCCTGGTATGTGGTAAGAAAATTAGGAAGCATTAGCACCCTCTGCATTCTACAAAGGGAGGACAGTGGGAGCTGCATGCGTGGAACTCCCTGGGCCCTGCCCTTCCAAAGTCTGCCCTGGCTGCGTTTAGTCTGGGTCTTCTCACTCTAAACCCATAACTGTGGGTGCAACGAGCCTCAGTGCTTCCAGAGGGTTAGCTAGGCTTGAGGGTGGCCTGGGCACCCCTCTGTTTCTGCGTGGTGTCAGGAGGAAGGGTAACCTTCAGACCCCCTGATTCCGTAGGTGGTGCCCAAAGTGAGGGGGTCTTGTGCATTGTCCCTCAGACCATTGCACGAATCGGGGAGGCCAAAGTTCAAGTCTGTTATCTGCCTCTAACTAGCCAGATGGCTTCATCCAGGTCATGCAATCCCTATGGGTTCCAGGCATCTCGTCTGCGATGAACCGTGGTAGACCAGCTGCCTGTGGGAGGCCTGAATCAGCCCTGCCCGGAGGCCACTCTGGCTTCCAGCCAGGATGAGCAGGACAAACAGCAGGTTTCCCATGTTCCTGGCCCTGTGCTGAGGCTCCAGCCCTGACTCTGCCCTACCTCCTCCTCGTCCCTTGCTGGGGGTAAGGGAGGGGACAGGCAGCAACCCACTCAGCCCAGGACCTAGCTGGACCCCATGGCACCTGTACCTCAATAGGTCCCCTCTTGTAGCCTTGAAGTAATACATTGGCTTTGACTGAACCCACAAAACAGAGGCAGAAGGACCAGAGCTGGGGCGCACTGTGTTCAACGCAGTGTGGCAGTCAGTAGCGGCAAGTCGGGGAATTGCAGTGACTGTGGTGTGGGCTTTGCCGTGGGTTCCAGTCCAGGCCCTGACGATGACCAGGCAGGTCCTCACCCAGCCACTTCAGCAAAAGGGTGCGACCCACCTGCCCTGGCCTCGGACCATGTAGGATGCTGAGACTGTCAGCAAGGAAGGTCGAGAAATGGCTTGTGGGAAGGGCTGACAAGACACGGCTGTCCTTGTGACAAGTGCCACCCCAGGGGTGACGGCATACAGCAGGAGGCCTTGGCCTAGAGGGGTCAGGTCTGGTGGGGCAGGGGGAAGCTTCCCACCCTGCAGCCTGGTGTCGCTGTCTGCACCCAGCATGGTGGCGCCTGGGGGAGTGTGGTCATGAACAGCACCTGCAGTGCTCCTGGCACCCAAGCCAGTGACCTGGGCCTCTTGTTCTACTAAGAGCCTAGGAGCAGGGACCATTAGGAGCGTACAGTGTGCCCAGAGTGACCTGGGTGACAGATTTCCCATCCTTTCTCTGAAGGTGCTACTGGGCCCTGTCCAGGGCCAGGTGCCGGAAGAGGGAGCAACCAGCATCAAGGAAGGGCATTGTTAGCACAGCGGCTAAGGTTTCCACCTGCCACACCAGCATCCCACACAGGCACTGGTTTGAAATCCTGGCTGCTCCACTTCTCATCCAGATCCCCGCTAAAGGCCTAGGGAAGCAGATGGAAGATGGCTTAAGTGCTTGGTCCCCTGCCACCCATGTGGCTCCTGGCTCTGGCCTGACCCAGCCCTGGCTGTTGTAGCCATCTGGGGTGTAAAGCAGCAGATGGAAGATGTCTCTGTCTCTCTTCATCTCTCTGTAACTGTCCTTTAAATATATGTATATATTTTAAATATGCATATATATTTAAATAAAAGCCAACATCGCCAGCAAGGGGTGCCAGTCCCAGATGTGCCCTGGCTGGAGGGAGCACAGATAAAGCCAACCAATCCAGGACCAGGGCGGTGCTGATGGACAGCGTGAGGCAGAGCCACCCGGGGCGCCTGGTCTCTGTGTCGGGAGCTCATGGCAGGCATTCTCCTTTTACCTGGGGCTCTGTTCTTTAGAGCAAATTGGACCTTTTGCTCTGAAAGAAATAATTACTCTCCGAGGAGAAGCGAGCTGGTCCTGCATGCTGATACGACACACAATGTCACCTTGCCAGTCTGAAGCGACTCGTTGGCTTGGGTCCTGTCCAACTCCCCATGTCTCTCCTATAATGGAGGTCACCTCTCTATAGAATTTGTTGATGATCTCCAAAATGACAAGTCAGAAAACTCCTGTCAGCAGATTTTTTTTTAAGAGGAAAGAATGGCACAGATGAAGGCAACAGACGCCGTGCACTGAACAGGGAATGCCTGATGGGACGCCAAAGCCCAGCAATTTGTGCAATCAAAGGGGGCAGCTGGGATGTCTTCCCCTAATAAGCTTTGGGAACCAGCAATCCAGCCGGCTTGACTATGTCTACAGTTGAGTGGGAGAGACACCCTGTCCACTCCCAGAGAGACTGGACTGTGGCCAGCAGCCACACCACAGGACTTGCCATCTCAGAGCCTTCCCTGGTGATGTGTGCACCCAGAGCTGACCTGCCTGGGGAATTATGTATGCTCATCGGGCCACTAAAGACCCACTGCTGGGGCAAGCAGAACTGGGTTACCAGCAGCTGTCCAGGCGAGTACTCAGAGCAGGGAAAACTTGCGGCCCTTGCCAGGAGGACAGGAAGAAATGCCAGCCATGCACGCACAACCTAGGGCCTGCGTGGGGGCTACAGGGTTCCTCTGAGCCTTCTCCAAGGCAGACCCAGCATCCCCGCCTAACTCCTTCTGTGCACCTGTAACTCCTATGGGGTCTTTCCCACAGGCAGAAACCACACCCTTTGTATCCACATGGGAACATACCTCACAGAGTGGCCAGGAAGAAGTGGGCACCTGCGGAAGGCTGCCAGCTGGCGTACAATGTGAGGCACACCCCTGCGGTTGGACCCAGGCCCAGCAAACTGTTAATTCTATGGGAGAGGGGGGGCCTGCCTGCAGCAGCACGCCGCCTGCTTCCATCCATTAGTGGGACACATGTGCTCTGGCCGCTGTCCCCGGCTTTTTCAGCGTCAGCTGGCTGGTGATCCAACCAGCACGGGGAGCCATTTATTGGCACCAAGACTTCAATTAGAATCTTAGGAAGCGAAACCAGAGGAAGAGGGAGGGCCCTTCCTCCCCAGAGAGGGGACCAGAAGGACTGCCCAGGCGAGCCCACCCCAGAGGCGGGCTCCTGGGAAGACATCACTGAACTGCACGTTTAGAGTTGGAAGTGTAAGAAAAAACTTAGAAAGACCTGAGATGATTTTTTTAACATATGAATGGGAGGTTTCAATCAGGAGAGAGAGGAATTCCTTTCTAGTAATAGCCCAGTAATCGTACTTCCTAAAGTAATGAGATTTCAGTATTCAACAATAAAATGTGATCTATTCAGGATTCGAAGAAATAAAGTTCCAGAGATAATTTTAGGGTGATTTTCAGATGCCTGAATTGGTGTTGCCGGTTAAGACCATTAAGCCTATCTACGGGGGCGGCAAAGAAACGCTCACAGCTTGGAGGCCCCTGGTAGAGGCTGGAAGGCTAGGTCTCCCAAGCCTGGATGTGACAGGCCAGGGTCACTGTGCCCAGCGTAAGGCAGGCTGGACTCCAGGAGAAAGTTCCCCCTCGCCCTGACACACCTTCCTCATCAGCCACATGTGGGCTGGAAACAATCCCCCACTTAGACAAGCGGCTCATTTGCGCATCCATTCATTCTGCACTAGATGTCTTCCGGCACCTGCTCCGTGCCACAGAGCCTGGAAGCAGTGGGTACCATGCTTCTGTCAGGCTTACCCAAGAGCAGACTCCACAGCCACAGCACGGCGGGACACCCTTCCGCTGCTACCTAGAGAACATTGGCTCACCCTTCCTGTTCCACCTTCAGCATCCCCCTCTCAGGGACACCTCTGTTTGGTCAGCCATGTGCCCCTGCACAATTTCCTTACAGCCCAGACCAAAGCTTTCCTGACCCCTATGCGCCTGCGGAGAAGAAGCCCACCACACCTGTCTGCAGGATGCTGTCCTTCACCTGTGAGGGGCATTTGTTGAAAGATGGATGGATAGATGAAGTGAATCTAGAATCATCGCATGGCTAAGGAGACCAGGGTTTTCCAGGTTCAAGTTGGAGTGTCTCACCTGCCACCTTGGCTTTCCTGGGCCTCAGCTGCTCTCTGGGAGTCGCTGGGTTGGCCTTTTGGGGTTTCTGGCTTTAACCTCAGGGCCTTCATGGTTCCATGAGTCTCCACAGAGCATTCCTAGACCCTGTAGCACCTGGTTTGCTGTGCCTTTTGAGGGTATCTGGCATGGAGGAGACACCTACGAAAGCTCATTTTAGAGACACTGTATATACAGCTGGCTGCCTGCCATGGTGCCACATTCCACACATGGCATCCCAGCTCCAAGATGCATGCCAGCATTCCTCTCACACATAATTGGTGCTCCTCCTGGGGCTAAAAGCCACCCTAGGGCCCCAAGGGCAACCGCGTGGACCAACTGTCCCAGGGCCACTCGTCCTGTCAAATATCACGTACCGGCAGGAACCAAAGCACCTGATTTGCAAACTGCCGTATCCTGAGAGCCGCAAGATGGCACAGAGGAAGGATTAAGTGAAGTTCTGTAGAGGAGTGATGTTCCACAAAAGGTCACCCCCGATCGTCCCTCCTCTCATTATTTATTAACAATCTCTGAGACAGAAGTACTACATCAAATGTCCAGCATTGGGGAGATGATAAAGTAATATTTTATAGCCTGAGGCCTCTTAAAGGTGTTAACAAAAAGCTTACAAAGTGATTTCAACGTGTTACAAAATAATTTATTAAGAATTCACTGCAGCTGAACATTAAAAAAGATATTAATCACTGTGTGAAGTGGATGCAAAAGAAACAGCCTGACCCAGGTCCACAGGAGATAGAATGGGAAAGCACGCGCACATTCTTGCTGATGCAGCACTTGGGGCAGACAAGGGCACAGGACACACACTCACCTCTCACAGCTTCAAACGTGGAATAATGCCTGCTCTTTCTACAGAGCGCCTCCTCCAGCACGGGGTGGGGGGCAAAGACCATCTCATTCATCCAGTCACATCTTGGCCCACACTGACCAATTCTATGCAAGTCCATCCACTTTACCCAAGTCTGCCAACTCTACCCATATCCACCAAGTCTACCAGTGCCCACCAACCTTCCACAGGTGGACCAAGTCTACCACGACCACCAACTTAAAGTCCATGAGTCCTATTCATGAAGACTAGTGAAGTCTGCTAACTACCCCAAATGCACCCATATCCACTGATTCTACCCAGACCCACCAACTCCACCATAGCCACCAGCTCTAACCACATCGTCAGCTCTATCCATGCCCACTAAACACATGAAGACTGTTAATAACACACAGCAAAACTCAAGGCTGGGATGCGAAGCAGGTAGGAACATGTGCCATACTCTCATGAGGACACGGAGTCATTTGAAAGTAGGTATGGCTACCAGAAAACGGAATAGGACAGTTTCCAGTTGGTTTCAAACGTACACGGAGCGTATCCTATGTGTTTGAAAAATGATATACTCCTGGAGGGGGGATGGGCACGTGGCATGGGGATTAAGCTGCTGCTTCAGCACTTCAGTTCCTGCCTTTGCTTCCAGCTCAGCTTCCTGCTAATGTGCATCCTGGGAGGCACAGGGAATGACTCAAGTGCTTTGGTCCCTACGACCTGTGGCCCGAGCTCTGAACTCCTGGCCTTGGCCCTGGCCCAACGCCCAGCCATCGTGTGCATTTGAGGGGAGGACCCAATAGCCGGAAGATCTCCTTCCTTCTGTGACTCTGCTCTCCAAATAAGTAAGTAAGTAAGAACAGGGCGGCTAGCAGGGATTCCTGCTTGAGAAAGCACCCAACTAGCGGGCAGCCCGGAGGCTTGCTTCTGGAGTCAGCGAGGGAGGCAGGACAGGAGAGCGAGCAGAGGCCCAAGGATGATGAATACACATGGACCCAGTCCAGAGCAGCCTGGCAGAACCTTCCAAGCCCACGAGGCAGGAGGAGCCCCAAACTCCTTTAACCAGTAGCAACTTCTCTCTTGCATAGAAATTGATTGCTGCACATAAAAGTTTAATGTACCCCCAACCTCCCAGGTTAATATTTATTGCATGAAATGTGATTCACCTTGACTTTTTAAAAAGTCAAGCTATGGGAAAGTCACCGAGGTGGCTGGTGTAGATAGGAACTGTATATTTTTGTTCTTTCTATGCAATGAGAGGATGCAGCTCTGCTGGGGTCCTGGAGCTGCTGTGCCTTCCCTCTTGGTCTGGAGAGCTCACAGTCATTCATCAGGTGTCAGCCAGAAGGCCACCTCCCCAGGGAAGCTTTCTCTGGCTTCCAGCACCCCCCCGAAGAGTTTCTGCTAGACTGGGGACCTAAGTCACCCCACGTGCCTTTGTCTTGTCAGCACTGGCCAGGAGCCTGGCCTGTGTAAAGAATTCAGCCAAATGCACTGGGTAAATGCATGCCCACACAGAACTTGAGATTATGTTCTCATCACTCACCCAATGACACAAGCCTCTGAGGGTACTGGGGGCAAGGGGTCAGGACTCCCCACACCAATGTGCCTTTGCTCCTAAGGCAGATCCAAGGCAACCCCCAAGGTGGGACTAGCAAGTTACAACCAAGAACTGAATCGAACCTCTATTGCTCCAGCCTAAATCCTCTTATGAGCACAATCCTTTCTCAGGGAAAAAACATCCAGAACAAGACTCTCCTAGCCACAGCCCTGCTTTCCAGGGCAGGTCCCATCAACAGCGCCTGGTGTCCCAGCCACTTAGGAGCCACAGCTGAGCCCAGATAGATTTACGTGCTGCAGAAAACGACCCTATTAAGTTCAGCAGTAAACTCCCTTCATCCAAGCCGCTGTGTGCCCTGACTGCCAAGTGGCTGCAGACAAACCCAGCAGAGAGGAACGGCCTCTTATTTTCATCCCACGTTCCTCCTTGGCTGAAGATCCTAGCATCCGGCTCCCGGCCTGACCACTCTGCCTGGCTGGGGGAGGATGAGGCTGAGGGGGATGGGGCAGAGGATTATCTAGTCTGGGTGGGGAGTAGGGGTGCCACAAAAACCAAGAGCACCCACCACGCAGCCAGCACCATGTGGGCACACTGAGGCCTTTCTGTCATCTTGCCTCTCCCCAGATTAGCTCTCCCGAGCAGGTGCCATGACCCCCGCCGCAAAGGCCATCTTCTCAGCCCACCGTGCCCTGCCACAGTGCGGGGTCCTACAGACATGACCGTGGCAGGACTTAGCAGGCAGCATTTTGTTTTTCTCAGCTGTGCCCTCACATCAGGGGTTGAAATCTTTACCTCTGGTCCCTCAGAATGTGGAGTCCGGCCTGGGCTCATCAGTTTAAAATAAGGTCTTGGGGGCTGGCCTTCCATCTTGTGTGACTGTCCACAAGGACAGGAACATACAGACGCACAGACAAAACATGCCAGGTGAGGGTGCGGGTGGGATGAGATGGAGGTGTAGGTGGGGTGGGTACGAGGCGGAGGTGGGGGTAAGGGTGGGATGGGATGGAGGTGTAGGTGGGGTGGGTACGAGGCGGAGGTGGGGGTAAGGGTGGGATGGGATGGAGGTGTAGGTGGGGTGGGTACGAGGCGGAGGTGGGGGTAAGGGTGGGAGGGGACGGAGATGCAGGTGGGGGTGGGTACGGAGGCGGAGGTGGGGGTAAGGGTGGGATGGGATGGAGGTGTAGGTGGGGTGGGTACGGAGGTGGGGGTGCGGGTGGGATGGGATGGAGGTGTAGGTGGGGTGGGTACGGAGGTGGAGGTGGGGGTAAGGGTGGGGTGGGGTAGGAATGGAGAATGGAGTTGAAGGTGGGGGGGGAGTTAGGTGTTGGAGGTGGGATGGGGGTGGAGGTAGAGGTGGACGGGGATGGAGACAGGGATGGAGGTGAAGGTGAGGGTAGAGGTGGAAGTGGGATGGGGCGAAGGTGGGGAGGAGGGAAAGGTGATGGGCCAGGTCTGCCCAGCATCCACCAGTGGCCAGGGGAGGCGTGGGTCAGACTCCCAACGCACCTCGGGATGAGCTGACCCAGACCCTGATCTTCAGCTTCTAGACTTCAGAATGTCTGACGCTCACTCCGCTGAGTCTGTGGAACTTGCAGACAGCCTCTCTGGCACGCCGCAGGACAGCAGCTGGGAAGAGCTGCACGCAGGAGCAGCTCCAAGGGCAGGTGTGTGTCCCGCCCTCCCCTCGGCCCTGTTTAGGCTTCTATTCCCAGCACCCTGCCTGGAGCCCACACACTGTGCTACCTGAGGCAGGTGCTGGGGTGAGAAGGCTCCTCAGACACTGCATCCCAGACAGGCGGGCAGTTTGAGTCCCCTTTCTGCTCCCAATTCCAGCTTCCAGTTAATGGGCGCATAGGAGGCAGCAGGTGACAGCTTGAGCAGTTGGATCCCTGCCTTTCACTCTGGGGGACCTAGATGAAGCTCCTGGCTTTGGGTTGACCCAGTTCTGGCTGCCGCAGGCACCAGGGAGAATGAACCAGTGGGTGAGAGATCCATCTCTTTGCCCTTGCAGAGAGGAAGTATCAGAGTGGTGCCCATTTGCCAACTGCTCAAGTTCTGCCAATGCATGGGTCTAAAGTGCTTCCTTTGCAGTTTCTCGTTCGCCCTCCTGTGGTGAGCACTTTGGACCCTTGCCGTTGGCAGTGTCACTTTCTCCGACTTCGCTGGGTCCCTGCATGTGGCCGATGGGTGAGCACAGGTGTCCAATGACTCCTGGGGTCCCCAGAGTCACCTGGTCCACAGGACCAATACCGGGGTGAGTGCGTGGAGACCACTTCCACCTGTCTCTGCTGGCATCCCTCGTCCAAGGCTGAGCCTGCTCTTTGACAGGGAAAGCCTCCTGGAACTTTCTGGAAGGGAGGCTCTCACTCCCCTGTGTGCTCTTGGCATGCAGCTCCATACTTCCTTTCCACCACTGCTGTCAATCAGACACGTGCTCCCCAGCCCACCGAGCCAGATCAACCTGCCCACCCACAGACTATGCCTCTCATGGAGAGGAGCCCCATCACCCTATCCTGCAGCCTCGCGGGGTCTGGAGACAGCAGAGCTCCCCCAGACGACATGCCCACGGTGACCCCTGATGGCTGCTGCTGCTGCACCTAGCAAAGGCCGGGTGCTTGGCCCGAAGCAGGGAGGGTGTCTGCAGTGCTGTAGTTGGCTCGGTGGACTTAACAGGGAAACGCTGGCTTGGGCTCCGTGACATAGGCGCAGGTGGACGGCGGTGGGCGTGGGGGAAGAGGAAGGCCCACCACCCCCATGCTAGCCTGAAGTGGTAGCCGCCTAGGATCCGGACATGGATAAAAAAAGACAAACATCATCAAAAGCCCTCAAGCAGAGGTGAACTTATCACGGAGGATGAGAAGCATGTGCAGACTCCTGGTGGACTAACTGCAGCCCTGCTCCCACCTGCCTCCGTGGTTGCCAGACAGCAGGCGAGTTCACTCCCAGCACACATCTTGCTGATTGAACCAACGCTTTTTAGCTACAAATTCTGAAACATGACCGAAGAACCTGTCCGCCTGGTACCAGAGAACCTAAATGGGACATGGGACTCCTTCCTGCTGTGGCCACTCATCACGCGTCCCCCCGCCCACCCACCCACCAGAACTGTTTTTGCAAAGAGAAGCATAGTACGGAGCCTGGAAAAGTGGGATGTCCCCTGGGTTCCCCCAAGACCTGGCCTTGCTCCTGTGTTTCGAGAACGAGCCCACGGGTCCCCTAGTGCCTCCGCTGGCTGCCGCACATACAGGGAAACACATGCCCTGCTGACAGCCATGTGACAAGCACGTGGGCTTCCACCTTGTTCCAGGGTGGGGAGAATGTTCCAGGCCATTTCCTGCTGCTGCCACAGGATGAAGGGGTCAGGTAACTGGCATTGAAGAGAGGGATGTGAGGCTGGGAGGTGTGAGAGTACAGCACTGGTGTCTGCCTGGGCCTCTCAGGGACTGCCACTCCATGAACACATGGCAGAAGGCAGAAGGGAGACAGAACAGGTGCCCTCATTCAGGTCTCGCTTCCTCTGCTGGCAAGGCTAGGAATACCATCGTGGGGACCTCAAACTTGGGATTTCATCAGGTCCCAATCCTCCCCGATCTCCCACAAGGTGCACCTGCAGATATCATTGGCACACGCATGTGGGGATTGAGTTTCCAGCTCGTGAACTTTGGGGGAACACAGGACTCCAGGCTCAAGAACCCAGGCTCTCTGCTCAGACACGACACAGAATACTTCCCGGGCTCTTCCCCCCCCAGCCAGGAAGCTGCACAGAAAGTTCCAGAAGCACTTTCACCAGCTCCTGGAGAGAACAGTGTGCCTGAATTTCTCTCAAGAGCTGGCTCTGGGAGAAGGGGACCACGAGTGCCTGGAGCAGCACAAGGAGGAGCAGTGGGCTGGCTGCTGGTGGGATGCTGAGCCCTGCTCATGGCATGAGATGAGCTGTCAAGTGGAGGTGGGGTCCCTGTTCCGTCTCCTCCACCACAAGGCTCCTGAACAAAGACCTGGGCCAAGTGTGAAGTACAGGTGCTAGGGTTACTCTGCTTCCCAGGTGGAAACTAAGGCAGGGAGGTGTTAAGAACCAAGAATATGGACAGGTACTGTGACAAGGCAGCAAAGCCACAGTCTGTGATCCTGGCGTCCCACGGGGCACCGGCTGCAGCCCTGGCCTGGTCCAGCTCTGGCCATTATAGCCATTTGTGGAGTGAACTCCGACTTTCAAATAAATACAATGTTTTAAAAAAATAAATAAAAAGAATCAAGAATAATACAAACACCGCAGAGTTGAAATTTAAATCCATGCCTGCTCGGTTAAGGTTTTAGCTCTGTGCTACCTTGGGAGAGATAGACAGGACAAAGGGAGAAATAAAGCGGAGAGAAAGAGAAGGAAGGAGTCAGGGGTGAGGGTGAGGACCCCTGACAGTGGATGCTTGAGTGACTGTGACAATGGGGGTGGCTGAGGGTCCCAGCTCAGGTTCCTGCTGCGAGCAGCTGGACAGGAATAGAGACGGGACGAGATAGTAGAAGACGAAGAGTAACCAGCTCAAACCCATGACAACGTTTTAAAAGCTCAGGAACAGGACGGCCCAAAGCTTTGGGACCCTGCACCCGCGTGGGAGACCTGGAAGAGGTTCCAGGTTCCTGGCATCGGATCGGCGCGCACCGGCCCGTTGCGGCTTACTTGGGGAGTGAATCATCGGACGGAAGATCTTCCTCTCTGTCTCTCCTCCTCTGTGTATATCTGACTGTAATAAAACAAATAAATCTTTAAAAAAAAAATAAAAGCTCAGGAACAGTGGGCTAAGAAAAACTGAAAGGATTTTAAATACCCTGCCACCAGGCTCTGAGTGCTCTGAAGTGACCAACCTGACCCACTTAACCTGGGGCGACAGATGCAATCACGCCAAGCACCTGAGTCAGGCTCTGCCATGGGATGTCTCAGCTCCCTTGCAGCACACCAGTCGGCATGTGCCAGGTCCTCCACGTCCTGAGCCTGCGTGTGCCGGGACCCTCCTCTGCGCCCCAAGCCAGCTCAAAGACCCCTGTGTGCATGTCAGCCCCCACCCCCATGAAGAAGCCGCAAGCAGACCCACAGGACACCAAAACCACCACTGATGGTGGAACAACTATAGCCCTGAATGCATCCCCAGTACTGAGCACTTCCTGGTTGCATTACTGGGCACTTCCTCCACTGAGAATTCTGGATGCGAGATGCTGTGCTGAACACCTTGTCTGTGTCTCACCCGGCCCTCACATTTCCAATTTGCTCTTTACCCAGGAGTGGAAGTAATCTTTAAAAAACATACATTGATTACGACATCTGTCTGTTCAAAGACAGTAGAAATAAAAATAAACAAACCATAACCCTTCTGTGGCCTCCCAGGGCCCTCTGGGTATAAAGTGAAATTGTTAGTACGGCTTAGGGAGGCTGCTGCTGCCCGTTCCTCTAGCCTTCCCTCTGACTTTCTCTATTTGTTACATGAAAGTGGCTGCCCCAGTGGGAGGGGAACTGTCACCCTCATTTCACAAGAAATAGACCCAGAGAGGTCCATTCCAGTGTGCCCAGCTGGCGATGCGGTGCCAGGCTGTAAGATTGAGGTCCTGGGCATTTCTATTTTGTTCCTGAAGCTGAAAGGGGAACAGGAGGCTAGGTCGTGTCCCCTTGGCAACTGTTACTCTTTGCACTCTGGGAGAGCGAGATTGAGAAGCAGGGATGGGTGGAGGGTCCTCGACGCCCACTCTTCTCCCTACCTGGTGCTCTGGGAGACTGGATGACATTGTAGGGTTCTCAGCTTGAATCCCTCCACCCCCTTCAGCCAAGAAATCCATCCCTCCCCCACTGAAGTCAGCACGGAGTCTTCCTGCACCTGCAGTGGAGACCAGAATGAAGGGGTCCCAGGGAGCCTCTGCTTTGATGGGGACCTGCAGGGAAGTCCTCAAGGGGAAGGACAAGGGAGGACTGCACAGACAGGGTCGTGCTACTGAGTGCGGGGTGGGCACGCACTGGACCATGCGCAGGGCCTGGGGCCATGGACACCCCGCCAAGCTCAGGAGGCAAGCAGCACACTGATCCAGTCACAGACAGGAAAAGTGAGGCTCAGAGACGTGACTTGTTCTTGGTCTTGGGACAAGCAGGGTTTGAACTTGCAGGTGATTCAGGGACCCGAGGAGGAGGTGGCTGTCAACACTTCCACACACGTCTAAATCTTCCAGGGCCACCTTCAGGCTCTGCTGGTCCAGGAGGGAGAGGTTCTGGAGCCCAAACGGCCAAAGGCCAGAACGTTCTGCAGTGTGTGTTGGTGCAATGCATGGCGGTGCCTGGCCTGATTGCTGAGGGGCACCCAGGGCTCAGCCCAGTGTGCTCACAGAGGCCCTGCAGGCAGGCTGGAGGGAGCCCCTGCTTCTATGCAGGCAGGTCCGTCTGCAGCCCTGGGGATCCCCAAGCTGTCACAACCCTGCTAAAGTCAGCCACACCTCAGACCTGTGCACCCACCCCTTCAAGCCTGCCCACAACAGTCCCGTATAGAATTTCCATTCTGGGCCCGGCGGCGTGGCCTAGCGGCTAAAGTCCTCGCCTTGAAAGCCCCGGGATCCCATATGGGCGCCGGTTCTAATCCCGGCAGCTCTACTTCCCATCCAGCTCCCTGCTTGTGGCCTGGGAAAGCAGTGGAGGACGGCCCAATGCATTGGGACACTGCACCCGCGTGGGAGACCCGGAGGAGGTTCCAGGTTCCCGGCTTCGGATCGGTGTGCATCGGCCCGTTGCGGCTCAGTTGGGGAGTGAATCATCGGACGGAAGATCTTCCTCTCTGTCTCTCCTCCTCTCTGTATATCTGGCTGTAATAAAAATGAATAAATCTTTAAAAAAAATAGAATTTCCATTCTTTCAACTGTATCTGCCCTAGCCCTCAGCAGGCTTTGGGGTGCTGGGTGAACCCTCCCATCCTGGAGACATGTGTGCTCAGCCCTGCACGGGTGGAGCCAGAGCGTCCTGGGCGTGGGAAGACGCTCGTGCAGAGGTCCGAGGAGCGGGCTGATATAGCACCCTGAGGCTTAGCTGGCTGGGGCCACGGGAAACAAGAGGGTCCCTGGCGTGTAGGGCCGGCCATGCGGGGCAAAGGCCACAGGCGAGGGTTTCGATTTTACTCTGGTCACAGCAGCAGTCTAAAGAGTACCCTGGTGAGCAGGGCACAGAGAGGTGAGACTGGTGGTTATGAGGCCCTGGTGGCGGTATGCAGAGGTCACAGGAGACCGCGAGAGGCCGGGGGTGGGTGGACTTGTATGTTATCTGGGCAGAGTGCTTGGATTTGGTGGAACAACTGACCAAGTGGGGCGAGGCAGCAATGCCGAACAACCCCTTGGCCTTCAGAGGGAATGGATGGGTGTGCAGGCAGGGGAGATGTGGAAGGAAGGTGCTCCGTGGGGATGAAGAAGGGGCTCAGGTCTGGCTGTGGCAGGGTGGCAGGCATGTCAGACACTCAGGGGAGGTGCGGAGTGGGCTCTGGGTTCATGAGAGGTCAGAGCTGAGAGTTCAGTGGCAAGGTTATTGGCACAGAGAGGGAAATGAAGTGCCAGACATAGGCTGGGCACTCTGCTTCGGCAGGAAACGGAGCAGCACCACCCACCCCTGCATCCTGGCATTTGCTTCACGGTTGCAATCTCTGTGCTAGGATGAAACCACGCAGGCTCCGAGAGGTGAGATCCTGACAGAGTCACAGTGTGCACACATGGCACACAGCCCAGCCTGGGCACTGAGCGGGGTAGGAGCACTCCCTGAGGGGTCAAGGTAGTGATCTCTGGGCACCGAGCAGACTCCTGCCCCATGGGGGTCAAGGTGGTAACCCCCGGGAGCCTCCTATGGTGTCTGGCACCCAGAGGTGCTTAGGGACACCTGCGGATGTCTTAGCACCACAGCATGCATCCAGCGCCATGGCAGGGCCCACAGCAGGGGCCCAGACCATCCTGGCTGCTTCGGGGTGGGGCTAGCTCCCTCGGAGGGGACACACACATGGTCACATTAGATCTGGCTTCCTCTCTGGAGACTGGGAACTTGCCAAGGACCATGGGCGTGGTGGGGGTAAGAGGTGCCACTTCTCTGTACGCACCTGGAGATGCTCCCAGGCTGAGGTTAGTCCCTAGCCTGAGCCCACGCTGAAACCCCACCTCTTTCCGCTTCTGCCAAGAGGCCCCTGCAGCCACAGAGCTTTCTGCAGGAGCAGGGCTGCACCAATGAGGCTGTGAAGTGCAGAGGAGGTGGCCTGGGGCCATTTCCTTTAAAACCTCCTTTCCTGGGGTGAGGACCCAGGGCTGAGGGCTTGGGGGTCTCCGCTGGAAAGGAAATGGGTGAGGGAAGATGGGTGAGAGATGCTGAGCTCTGCAGCTCAGGCCAGGTGACTGCCACACAGCCTGTCTCAGCAGGAACTTCTGCGCAGGCTCCGGGACGGCAGCCAGGCTGGGACTCAGAGGCCACCATCTCCCAAGCGTGCTTCTCAGCAGGGGCCAAGGCACACACGTGGGCCGAGGCCTCCTAGCGGGCTGGGGACAGGAAGGGACCTTGGGAGCCCAGGCTTACAGAAACTGGAGGAGAGCTGGTGCTGCTGCTGGTTCCTGCGGGACCTCCCCATGTGGGACTTCCTTCCCCATCGTCCCTTCCTCCTGCCCCTCTTCTCTCCTTGCCTCATCTCCTTGCCCCTCTCCTCCACTCTCCCGGGACCAGCCTGTCCATGAGAGGCCGACCTAGTGCCACCTGGTGCCTCACTGACTTGGCTGCCGTCCAGCCCACCCTGGCCCCGGCACCTTCCCGACGGCTTCCGTTTCTGCTCTTGGTGTCAGTGTTAGTGGTGGTGCTAACATGGGAACCTGCCACTCTGTCCTTGCAGGAAGCCTCGTCGCTTGCTCGGTGTTGTCCTCACTGCCCTCCTCCCAGGCGGAGGTCATGAACCGTTGGTGATGATGCCCTTTTGACACTTTTCTACAAATGTCCAGTCCCAGCGATGGCATCTTGTCCCAGTGTAGTTCTGAAGATGGGGCTGAAGCTGCTTCCCAAGACTGGCACTCATGGAGGACCTTCGGCCCCACCCACCCTGACAGCATGGCCAAACAAAAGGGGGCAAAAGAGAGTGGGGGCTCCCCCGACTCCACGCCCTAGGCCTCTGTCCCAGGCAGCCATCTCGAGGGACACTTGGCTCAGGGCAAGGCCGCAGTCCAACCCTGTGAAGGCAGTCGCGGGCTGGACAGAGGCAACCCTAGGGCTTCTGGGACAAGGGGACTTGCTCCCTCTTTGCCAAAAGAGGAATAGGGCCTCAGCCCCACCTTGTCTATGTGGCCCGCTTTGGGTCTTCTTGGGAGCCAGGAGGCAGCCATGGCCCTTGCTGGGTGAGATGCGCCTGCCTGGCTCTGGCCAGCACCTGCTGATACCTTACTCTCAGACTTGTGGTCTCCAGGACTCTAGGGGCACAGAGTAGGTGGTCTATACCATCTGGGTTGTGGCACTCTGTGGCAGCAGTCAGAGTAGACTGGGGCGACCTGAGGGCACGGCAATACCAGCCAGGCCAGGGCTGAGTGTGGAGACAACAGAGAGCAAGCAGGCACAGGACAGAACCTCTTCAGAGGCCCCGGGACACGCTATGAGTCTCCCTTCTGCTAACTTGGGAGAAGCAGTATGGCGATAAATAAATGCAGAGTGCACCAGTGAGGTGATGGTGTGAAATGATGCTTTGTGTAACTGTCACCATCCCGGGTGTCGCCAGCTCACACTCGAGGGCAGTGGCAATGAGTGATGTTTCTATCGCAGCTGGGGTTTGTTTTCAGCCTATAGTCCAGGACCATGACCTCCAGGGACAGGAGCATGCAGCCTGACAAGAAAGGACCACAGGTTGTTTGGGGATGCCGAACAACACAGCTGCGACCCCAGGAAAATTCACAGGAGACACGAAAGGGGAAAAGGGGGTGGAGCTTTCAGCTGGGCAGGCACCCAAGGGCATTGCCCGCACTCCCTTCCTGGGCCACTGCACTCCTTCTCTGCACAACAAGGTCACAGAGTGGACCTGATGCCTGCTCTCCCCCCGTGTTGGGGACCATGGCATCCCCAGACTTTGCCATCTGCACCTCAGGCATCGGTGAGGCCTGGAATAGCCCCCATGGTAACTTCTCCTGCTGGTCCCCAATTTCTAGTTCTCCTCTCCTGCAGGTGACTGACAACTTGGCAAGTCCTGTCACTTGCATCTGGGCCATGGTTGTTCCGCAGGGAGCAGGTGTGTGGGGAAGCACTGACTGCTTGAACTTGAACCTGCATCAGCTGTGTCTGTGCTCACACCTTCTGCGCACCCTCATGGGTGACTTCATCTCCACCCTGTACCTGCCACATCCCTGATCCTTCGAGCGGCAGTGGAGGTGGTGTGCTGGGTGGCCCGGCTCTGCTGGGCTGTGTGGACTAAGTGCAGGCACGTGGTACCAGAAACAGCCAGCAGGAGACGTAATCTGTGCTCATGGGAGAGGAGGGCTCAGCTAGCAAGATTTCCTCCAGCAGAGAGGCCCACAGGGAGCTGCAGCAAGAGGCGGCTGGATA